>NC_092323.1:35845716-36470716 GCF_036785885.1 Coffea arabica | reverse complement strand
TCTCGCCCTAGTGCTTGGCACGGGCAGGATGTATGACGAATTGAGAACCTTTATATATTCGATATTTGTACTTCCTTTTGAGATAGAAATGTATATAAGTTTCGCTTTAAGTTTTAGATTGTTATTTCATTTGATCTTGTGGTTTTATTTCGGATTTGATTGAGATTCGACTGAGTCCCGGCGAGAGCTGGGCAGGCGGTCCGCCGAACCCTCTGGTTCGCCTTAGGGGGAGGTGGGACTGTCACATGTACAATCTCTCTTTATTTCTAAACAGCTTCTTGATGCCATTTATTACTCTAAACATGCCTTCATAAACATAACCCAATGAAGGCCTTTCATCAGTGTCACAAATACGCAATAAACGAATGACAGGGCCCATTATTCTCACCATAATCAAACAGTTATTGCAAAATCTTTCATCCAAAACAATTTGCTTCACCTCTTTTCCTTTCTCTATTCTCAGAAATTTTTTGTAATCTTCACTAGTAACCAAAGATTGCAAACTATCCTTATGATCATGCAAACTTTTTAATGCAATAAAGGTAGTTGCAAATCAAGTTTCACCTGAACGAATAATTTCTTTCCACCCTGTAGTCTTTCTTAACCAATTCAAAGTGAACTTATGATTGTAGATAAAAATGGTCACTGTTGAAGCAAGAGACACTACACCTTTCACATCATTCATTTCACCAATGTCTTTCAAAATCAAATTGATGCAGTGTGCAGCACATGGGGACCAACAAATGTTCGGATATCTTTCACTTAACAAAGACCCAGCAGCTTTATAATTGCTAGCATTATCAGTAACTAAATGCACCACATTTTTTAAACCAAGCATCTCAACAATTTCAGCAAATAAATTGCACAAATTTTCTGCATTTGTTACAATATCATATGCATCCACAGATTTAATGAAAGAAATATCCTTAGAACAACAAACCAAAAAATTAATCAATAGTCTTTGCCTAGTGTCTTTCCATCCATCACCCATTAGAGTGCAACCAGTTTCTGCCCAAGTACTTCTAAAAGAATCAACAACTAATTTCACATCTCTCTTGGCATTTCGCAACAAGTTAACTCTTAAAGAATGATAGGATGGACCTTTGTAACCATGACCCATTGATGCTATTTGATCAATAGATTTTTGAAAAAATAGAGAGTTAACAGCATTTATGGGAATGTAAGCATCATAAAACCAAAGAGCAATAGCCATGCCCGTATTTTCCCATTTTTCCTTACTTTGCAAACAAGCTTTAATGGTTAGTTGAGAAGTATCACGCCCACCTTTTAAAAAAGGTCGTATACCTATTGAAACAGTGACCTTTCTCTTTCCTTTACTAGACACACCTATCTCATTTGCTGAAGGAAAAAGAATCTCCTGAATTTCATCGCCATCAAATGTATGAGTAGTGCGGCCGAATGGATTTTCCACCCCAAAATTGCCTTTTTTTTCTTTAGATTTCTGCTCCTTCTCCTTCATAGATGCTAATATAGCATGTCTAATTGCCGGGTCAATCCTTAAACATGGAACAATGCTGCCTTGTTCACCTGCCAAGTGCTGTTTCATTCGATGAATGCCACCACCAGCAATTACTTTAAAACAATACCCATATGTCAAAGTTCTTCTTCCTTGCATATTGACAACTTCCGAACAATAATTCCATGCTATATCGGATTTTTGTCTATGATTTTGACTTGCTGATTCTCCACTATTAACAGTTTCAGCAATCGAAGATTGTGAATTACTACCAGTAGCAATTCCATTATCCTTCACATAGTTAATTTAGGCATAATAAGTTCATTTGTAAAATATAGTGTACCAATAAGAAAATAAAATTAACAAATTGCGCCCATCTTCTCAAATCCAGTAAAAATCAGAAAAGATAAATTACAGACGTTTTAGCAGGTAACAAGTTTGCCTTAATTGCTCACCAACATCATACCATCAGTATTGTACTATGCTAATTCTTAAAGTCTAAAAAGTAAAAACATGTGCAAGCTAACACAATATTCTGACTTAACCATGTGCAAATGCTCCAACAAACGAAGCTCAGAGAACCACTTATATAATGGGAAAAGCTAAGTGATACTTCTTGCCAATTCAAAATTTTTGAATTTTGAGATGAAAAAGATACACACTTAAAGAATCATAACATTTCCAGACCAACAGTATATATTGACGTCATATTAACTTTTCTTTAGTCCCCTTATCCTAATACATGACCAAAAGCAATCATTCCGAAAAGACTGGTTTACATTGCAATGTAGCCAAGCTAAACACGGGAAGATAGAGAACAATATGCTCATATGTCCCAGAAAGAAACTTTTTAATGAACAATAATGCAGAAATGACAAGGGCAAGACTGTTAGTTCCCAAGACAACCTAAGAGGGGGTGAATTAGATTGATTAAAAAACTAATCAGGTTATGGGCACTTTTTGCTTAATACGAAATCTACCCTTTTTTCTAAGTGATCACACAATGAATCAATCAATAAATGAGCAATATCACTTAAGAGAAATAGAAGAGATATGCAATTTAAGGTTCACAAGATGATAAATAAAAAGAGAAGAATTGCAAACCAATTGACTACCAAGCTCCTCTTGAACTTGAAGATCAACTCATAAAACAAGCTTCTTTAAATTGATGAAATATAACCAATCTTAGGTACAAATGAAGGCTCACTTCCTCCTTATCCCAAGTTTCACTCGGTCAATTTAGGAAGTTTTACAATCCCTCAAGATAACCTTCACAAAGCTACACTATTGAAGTATTCTCTCACAAATGAAAAGCTTACAAAGAATCTTACACCACAAAGAGTACAAATGTTCCTTGGAGAGTATTTTCTCACTAAAACTACTCTTGATCTTTTGTATTCAGTGTGCAAAAGTCCTTCTTAAGTTTCTGGCCATGCACTATTTATATGAGACTAAGAAAGTCCTTCATTAAGATTTCCAACGGATAGAAGGTAACTGAAGAGTCAACTAACTGTTGGAAGTATCAAACGTCCAATACTTCCGATGCTTGCGTCCGAAAGCGGTCAGAGAGTTTGAGAAGTCATTTCAATTCTTTCGGACGTCTGGTGATGATATTCTTCGTTCGATGCTTGCGTCTGAAAGCGGATAGAGAGTTTGATAAGTCATTTGAATTCTTTCGGCCTCCGGTGATGATATTTTTCGTCCGATATGATCGTCCAATATTTGTCCTGTCTATCGGACGTCCGGTATTGCCATTGTGAGCGTCTAACATCTTTCGACTTCCTTTTTCTTCTTTCAATTATTTTTTGAATCAAATTTCTTCAGAGCTGAAAAGCTTTCTCATTGAAAAATATTAGTATTATCCAATTATTTGTAAGCATCAAAAGAACGGGGATCAAGATCATCATTCTCCCCCTTTTTGATAATAACAAAACAATGGATGATATTTTGAAAAAAAACTCCCCCTTACACATAGCATCTATAATCAATGTTTTGAAAAACTTTCCCTTACACATAGCATCCATAACCAATTTAGTACCAACATGAGCAAAGTAATTTCCATCAAAAAACTCCCTCTTACACTAATTCAAAAATCATTCAGTAATTTCTCCCCTATTTGTCATCATAAAATCAGAAAGTAGCCAATATCAATCAGAAAAATAATAGCAACGGATATTAATAAACATCATTCATATTAGCCAGTAGCCATAAATGGTAACATTCAAAGACATCAAAGGAAACACAATACGAAACATCAAAAACATGACAAAAGAAAACTGAAAATGCAACTTAATATGAAGTGCAAATGACCCTAGAGTGCCTAAATAGTGATCTTAGACGATCTGGGCCTTCTTCTTGCAAGATGAAACTGAGAGGGATCCAATTCGTTTTCAGTCTCTTCATCATCTGCTTCACTTCGTTCAGTGGTTGGAGCTTTGTCTTTTTCTGAAGATGGGGGATCAGGAGAAGTAGGCTGAGAGTTCGAGGCATCTACTTCAACAGTGGGATGAATGGATTCAGTCCGTGGCTCCTTTTCATGTATAGGTTCTTCCTCTTGTAGGACAGGAGGCATAAGTAAATTTCTTTTATCCAAGAATGCAGTCCGTTGCTTAGGTGACATGGTCATCATTAAACCATCTTCAAGAAGAAAAACATGATTCTTGAGATCCTCTAGTAGCCTAATGACTTCATTAGTGGATGAAGTGGGTTAAGAAGAGAATTTGCGAAGATGAATGGAAAAGGGTGAAGTAGGACCAAGCTATTTGGAAGGTCTAGAAGTAACAGAGGCTTCATGACGACTTTTGGTTCGAAATTCCAAAATAGCTTCCTTATAACACCAGTGGCTGTCAAAAAATCTGATATTTTTTCTCTCAAAATATGTTTTGGTGAAAACAGAAGAGGAAGTTTCTTTTGGAGATACTCCAGTGAAAGGGATTTTGAAATGAGCAAAAATTGGAGTCAAAAACTTCTCATAAGAAAGTTTCCTACGGCTGTCAGTACTAAGTTTGAGCAGAAATTTGCACATGACAAAACCAAAGTCAATTCGAATTTTCTCAACAAAGCAATAAAATAAGTAAAGTTCCATTTTGTTTGCATCAATCCCGTGACCATTAATAGGAACCAACAGATTGGAAATGATTGTAAAAATGATCAGATTTTGAGAACTAAGATCCTCCAACTTAGCCTCAGTAGGTGTGTTAAAGTAAGTGTTAAAGTAAGTATGAAAGTAAGTCATCAGTTTTTCAGTATGAAAATGATGATAAATAGTTGAAAATTCTTCATATGAGAAAAAATTCATAATTTTACTACGACAGTCTTCTTCAATTTTTATTTTCAAAACAAAACTGACAATATCAGGAGTAAGAAGAATATTCACTCCATTAACACAAGAAATGAGTTCAGTATGTGAGTTACCCTTCCTAAGATTGGCAAAAAACTGATATAACATCTCAAAGTAGTAGGTGTTGGACAGGGACAGAATATGAAACCATTTTTGAAAATCAAAAAGCTTAAGAATAGAGTCCAAATCAAGCTTACGAAATTTAGAGGGAATGATGGTTCTTTAAGTGATGAAACCTTTTTGTGAAATCTACTCAAATTTGTCTCTGAGCAGTGTAGTGGATTGTGGCTCTGTTTGCTCAATCCGTTTCTTCTTATTACTGGAAGTGCATTTTTCAGACCGATGAGCAGATTTTCTTGTTGATGGCACCTCAACTTCTTCATCTCTGAGTGAGGTTGTGCATCCGGCACTGGAAGACCCGCCTCTCAATCGCACCATAGTGAAATGCCGAGTGATTCGCTTGTAGAATGTGATAAGAATGTGGATGAAATGGACTAATTGTGCTATTTAGATGAAGATGAATGCTCGAATCTGTCAAGGTGGGTGAGTTTTTAAAAAACTACGTTTTCTCATAAAATTTGGGATCGGATGAATGTTTGATAGTTAGAAGAAAGTTTGGATGCTAATCTATTTGCAAAGAGGCTGTGAGATTGTTTGTGGAGTCAATTTTTAGAAATCTGTCTTGAGAAGAAACGAATTTGAATTTTTACAGTTGGAGAGAAAAGAAGGGGTGCGTTCGAAGAGAGAGAATGCATTTGAACCAAATGAAAAGAAGCACTCTTTATAATATGCCCTTTTTGAGAGTTGGATGGCCGAACGAAGAGAGTCGTCCGACACTACCGTCCGATGCAAAACTTTTTTGAAAAAAGGCTTAGAAAACTGTCGGACGCCCATTCATCAACGGTTGGACGTCCGATAGAACTTATCTGAAAAAGTTTTAGATAGTCTTTTCCAAAACACCCAATTTTCTCCTTAAAAATATAAACTATTCCAAAGGTAAAACTTTTGTAAGAATATCAATAATTTGGTCTTTCGAACAAACATATTTTACACAAATTTCACCCTTTTGGACAAGATCACGAATGAAATGATGCTTTATGTCTATGTGCTTTGTCTTAAAGTGTTGAATGGGATTTTTTATCAAATTTATAGCACTCGTGTTATCACAATACATAGGCACACAATCATAGACTAGTTCAAAGTCATTTAAGGCATGCTTCATCTATAACAATTGAGCATAACATGCACCGGTGGCTATATATTCCTTTTTCGCCGTAGACAAAGAGATAGCATTTTATTTCTTGCTAAATCATGATACCAAGGAAGTGACATGTTCCACTAGTACTTTTTCTATCTATCCTACACCCACCGAAATCATCATCCGAAAAATCACATAAGGCAAATTCATGACATTTAGGATACCAAAGACCATAATTCAAGATTCTCTTTAAATATTTAAAAATTCTTTTAACAGCAATTAAATGAGATTCCTTAAGACAAAATTGGAAATGAGCACACAAACAAACGGTAAACATAATATTAGGTCTACTTGCTATTAAATAAAATAAGCTACCAATCATATCTCTATATTTCTTCTCATCAATCTTCGTATCTTTTTCATTTTTGTCGAGTTTGGTGGATGTACACATAGGTGTTCCAACTTGTTTCGAATCCTACATTCCGAATCTTTTGAGAAGTTCCTTTGTATATTTTGTTTGATTAATGAATATACCCTCTTGAGTTTGAAACACTCGGAGCCCAAGGAAGAAATTTAACTCTCCCATGATACTCATCTCAAATTCATTTTGCATAATAGTGAAAAAATCCTTGTATAAACACTCATTAGTAGCACCGAAAATAATATCACCCACATATATTTGCACAATTAGAAGATCATTGGAGCTTTGTTTAGTGAAAAGAATGGTGTCCACAATACCTCTTTTAAAATCATTTTCAACCAAAAAATCACTTAAACGTTCATACCAAACTCTTGGAACTTGTTTTAACCCATACAAAACTTTTGAAAATTTAAATACATGATTTAGATATGTCTCATTTTCAAAATCGGGAGGTTGGTCAACATAAACCTCTTGATCAATAAATTCATTTAAGAAAGCACTTTTAACATCCATTTGAAATAATTTAAAGCCTTTGAAACATGCAAATGCGAGAAGCATTCTAATTGATTTTAGTCTAACTATGGGAGCAAATGTTTCATCAAAATCTATTCTCTCTTCTTGAGCATACCCCTTATCCACTAGTCTAACTTTATTTCTCACAACTTTACCTTTATCATTCAATTTATTTCTAAAGACTCATTTTTTACCAATAATAGGATGACTTTGAGGACTTTTAACTAGTGTCCAAATTTTATTTCTTTCAAATTGATTTAGTTCCTCTTGCATGGCCAAAATCCAATTTTCATCTTTCAAATCATCATTGACATTCTTAGACTCAAAATGAGAGACTAAGGCAAAATTATTCATTAATTGTTTAGATGAGGAGCGAGTTCTTATCTTTTCGGATGGATCACCAATAATGAGTTCTTTGGAATGATTTTGAACAAACTTCCAATCTTTTGAAAGATCATTAGGTATACTAACACCCTTGCCATTTTCTTCTAACGCTTGATTTTCTTGAAGATCATCTTCTTTTGAATTCTCTTCTAATAGAGTATTTTTTTCATCTTGAATCGTGAGTAAGAAAAACTACCCAAGTGTAATTTGAGTAATCGTCAACAATTACTAGGCAATATCTGTTACCACCCAAACTAGCAATTTGTGTAGGACCAAACAAATCAAAATGTAAAAGTTTCAATGGTTTTGAAGTAGAAACATAATTTTTGAGTTTAAAAGAGATTTTGGTTTGTTTTTCAAATTGACAAGCATCACAAATTTTATCTTTTTTCGAACTTAATTTTTGGCAAATCTTTAACAAGATCCTTTTTTGAAAATTTCTTTTAACAAATCCATATTGAAATGACAAAATCTTCTATGCCACAACCAAGGATTTTCATTTGAGACTTTAAAACATTGAAAGTTAGAGGGATTAATATTTTCAAGAATCACAACATAGATGTCATTGAATTTTTTTCCTTTGAAAATGATGTTAAACTTTGAATTAAGAACTAAACACTCATGTTTCTTAAACAAAACAAACAAATTTCTATCACATAATTGACTAACACTTAGCAAGTTATAACTCAAATTATCAACCAAAAGAACATTATGAACAAAGGTCTCACCATTCTTACCAACATCTCCTATTCCAATTGTTTTAACTTTCATATCATCTCCAAATGTCACTTTGTCACTTGATTTTGGTTTGAACTTAATGAATTGTGATGGATCACCGGTCTTGTGTCTTGAACATTCACTATCTATGAACCACCTTGATTCCTTAATAATGTTTACCAAGTTCACCTGTAGACACCAAATTTTTGTCAATTTTCAATGTTTTATTGGATTTTATCTTTTTGATAAGTTTTTTATTTATTTATTTTTTTTAACATTTTAATGTGTAGTTTTCTCATTTTTACAGGTTTATTTTAGGGGAAAAAAACAAAGCAAAATAGCAACAAAAAAAGAAAAAAAAGGAGAAAATCAAGAAATCAAATCATCATAATCATTTTTTTTTCACCAAATACACTTAACCCATTTCACACTCAATTGCCAAGCTTCTTTCTTTTCATTAAGTGGAAAAGATCATCATTTTGGTCAACCAAGCACACAAACTCCACTTTCCTCCCAATATAGACTCTCTCGGCCTTTTTTTTTCTTTCCACCATCAGACAAGCCAGAACAAGAAAAAAAAAACCAACTCTCCATTTTTTTTTGGCTCCTAAAGGACTCTTTCGGCTCTCTCTTGTGTCTCAACAGACAAGACCAAAAAAAAAAAAGAAAAAGGAAACGCACGAGAGAAGAGGAAGGGAAGCTCTCGGAATTTTGCAGCCTGACCCCTCACTCTCTCCCTCTCTCGGACTTGGGCGGAGGAAAGAAATAGAGAAGAAGAAAAAAATCTTCCCCAACTCCTCTTGGTTCCATCTCAACCTCACACACACCTACATTGAGGTAATTTTTAGTTTTGTCTAGCACATTAAATCAATGCTTCATTGTTTAGTTTTCTTTCGTTTCTGCTGGCTACCTTGCATTGTTGTTGTTGTATTGTTAAAAAATTGGGAAATGGCATGAACTAGATTCAGGAAAAAGAAATGTTTCTTATGCATGCATATTAACCGTTTGAAAAAATGCCAAGATGGAAAAACTGGATTAAAATGCTAATTTTGTACATGTATTGTTGTTAAAATGAATAATCATGACTAGTCAATGGTTTGGGGAGGTTGTTTGATTAAGTTTTGTGTCACTTTTGTAGCATAAAAGGCAACAAAAAAAAATTTTAGGGGCTGTTGTGCTTTATTTTGGCCATTTTATGTTGTTTTCTTGTCAAAATAAAATTATATTTGTATTGTAGGAGTTGTAAGAGTGTTGTAGTATGATTTTATAATTTTTGGTGAAAGATAGGGTGATTTGAAAAAAATAAAAACTGGACTATTTTTTGACATTTTGGCCACTTTAGGGTCAATTTTTGTTAAAACTAAGCCCAAAAATGGAATCTACGCGAAAAATCGAGTGAGGGGTGTATTTTGAGAAATTTTGGCGACCGGCGGTCCGGCGGTGGCGCCACCGGCGACCGCCATAGCTGCCAGCCAGAAGGGAGCTTCAGCTCCTCGGTAGAGAAGAAGAAGGGAGGGAAACGGCTGGAAGTGGAGGAAGAAGAAAAAAAGAAAAGAAAGGAAAGAAAAGAAATTGGGCTAATGTTTTTTTTTTCTGGTTGGCTTGTAATTGTTTTTTTTGTTGGGTTTTGGAAATGGGTTTTGGTTTATATGAGGTTGGAGCCCATGTGTTTTTTGATCGGGCTTGAGTGATAAAAGGTGGGCTGGCCTGTGTGTTTTGACTTGGACTTTTGGCTGGGCTTACGTAGGTTCGGCCCAAGTGATATAAAAAGGGAGGCCCGATGCCTTTTTCTTGCCCAAATTAGAAACCGAAAGTTGCACTTTAACACCTGATCTTTGGAGTAGTTTCACTGTGGCCCAGAACATTTTAATTTGTTTCACTTAGGTCCTTAAATTAATTTCACTTTGGTCATTGAATTTTATCTTTCATTTAATTTTGACCCCCAAACTTTGGAAAAATATAATTTCTGTCCCCAAAAGTTTTCCAATTTTTGCAATTCAGTCCTTGGCGAATTTTGACTCTCTTTATTATGATTGTTTCTTTTCTTTAATAGCCAATTATGTTACTTTTGAGTATGTTTAACTTGTAATTTTTAGATATTCTTAAATTTATTTACGTTTGACATATTAAGGTGAATTTTCATTATTATTATTACTTTTTCAATTAAATTGGTGCCATGATTCTTTTGTTCATTTTAAGTATAAATAGGGCAATTTGACTCCGTTTAGTCACCACTTCAAAAGGGAGGTACCCCATTATTATTATTTCAATGCCAATTACGTGCTCTTATGTGCTCCTATGTGCTCCTCCGTGCTCCTATGTGTTTATATATTTTTATATGCTTTGTTTATTTGATTTGAATGTTCATTTAAATTTTCTTATGTTTGTTTAATTAATTTTATAATTATTCGAGAGGCATTTAAATACCTCAAAAATGTAATAGATAGGATAACTAATTTTATTTTATCATATCTTTCCCATTTTAGATTGTAGTTAGATTCCCTGATGTAATAGATAGGTTGTGTGTTTATGTGGCTTATGTGTTATATGTTTCATCCGCTTTTCTTAGGATTTTGGCATCTAGATATTATGTTTACTTGTTATGTGCTACGTGCTCTTATGTGTTTATTTGTTTTAATTTATGTTTTATTTGTTTCACTATGAATTGTTAATGCATGACATCACCACACTAGTCCAACGCTAGTTGTGGCTTCTCCCTCCGCTTACTTGCTAGTCCAACGCTAGTAAGGGTTTTTAGAAATGGGCTAGTCCAACGCTAGACCCTTGGATTATTCTTGCGTTAGACTCATTTTTGTGTGATATTCATTACATTTTCACGCATATTTTCATTTTTAGGATCTTTTCCCATTTGCATGATATTCCCTATTATCTATTATCCCCCTATCCTTCATGTGTTAATCATGTCATTTAGAATTGCATCTCATTTAACTTAGTTCATTTGCTTGTTCATGTTTGGAGAATTATTCTTTAAATATGGGAAATGGGTGATTATAACTTTTTAGTTTAAATACTCCATTAATCCCTATATAAAAAAATCATGTCACGAATTTTTGTCCCTCGTACCCGTTATGCTTGCATTCCTTTTTCCTTGCTCACTTATACCTTATGTATATAATTTAATTTCTTTTCTTTTCTTTTAATTTCATCATTCGCATACTCGTGACACTTTCAAGGAATTATTTTGGCCTTTGCAATTAATGCGATTGGTTCAATTAAACCCTTGAATGAACTTTTGGTCCCTTTCGATATTTTTATCAATTTAGATTTGCATCCATGTAGGAAACATCCAAACGCGATAAAATTAAGGGTTAGATTAGGAAAATTTTGACTAAACCTCGCAACTAGCTTAGACTAGGTTGAAAGGGTGCCTTAGGTTTGAATTAATCGAATCTTTGCCTTCCCTTTCTTCAATCGTAACTCTCGAACTCATTTTCTCTTGTTTTTCAAAGACCTGGAGTTGTCAAAAAGGGTTATATTTTATTTTATTTTTGTCAAAAAAATATTTTTTGGTGATTTGGTACACCAAAATTCAATACCAAGTGGTGACTCCTATTTTTTCTTAAAACCCTTTTAAACTAAATTTTGGACCCAAATTGTCGCATTTTTTAAAGTCCCATTCTAGGTCCTTTTCACTTATTTTTAAATAAAAAAAATGCCATCTTTTGTAAACACCCTCCTATTTTTATTTTTCCATTGCGAAAAATGGGGCGCGACAACTTGGCGACTCCACTGGGGATGCTAGAGAATCCAAGTACTTGGTTTAGTTGTCTTTTCTTTTTCTAACCCTTTCACTTATCATATTTGGATGATTAGGTTGCATATTCCGTTTACTTTTTCTTTTTCCTCATTTTTAGGATTATTGCATTTCACACACGCGACCGTCTCTCGATATTCACATATACGATGATTTGTTATTTTATTTTATTTATTTATGTTTATATACTTGTATCACGCTTGCATCTTGGGTGGGGGAAAACATCACCCTAGAGCCTCGCATTGGTTCTCGATCCCTCCCCTCCAAACCGAGCACTGGCATACGTGCATACGCTTTATTTTTTATCCCTCATTTATTTTTCTTTTAGTGGCTTGTCACGCCACTCTTCCCTATTAGGATTAGGTGATCCACTTGGACGTGTGATCGCGACACGACGTGTGCGTAGCATGATCCGAGGGGTCACTCAATCTTCCGCTTTAAGCTTTGGGTTAATAGCCTTTACCTTTTAGTCGAAGGTTGAGAATTTTTGATAGATTCACTCAGACATGTAGTCATGGCACGACGTGCACGTAGCAATGTCTGGAGAATCGCTCGAGCCACCGACAAAGAACTTTGGGATTGATGACCTTTGATTTCCAAGTCTGAAGGCTCGGGGACCTAAACCTATCGAGTCTAGATGCATTAGTGAGCCGATACCTCATGCATCCATGATAGTTATCTAGTGTAGAGTCTGCCTCACCTCATTAGAGACACTATCCACGAGGGGAGGGATCCAACCCCTTTTTTCCTTTTATTGCTTTATCTCTTTGTATTGCTTCGCTACAATGTGTTATGTGTATTTATCTGATTGAACTAACCTTTCTTGGTTTTTGTCTCCATTGCATTCATAAGCCCTAAAAAATAAGAGTCCTGGCATGGTACTCTTTAGGAGCCTACCCTATTTGATGTGACATGTTTAAATTCAATGTTTCGCATTTGCAGCATAAATATATTTCATTTTAGGCTCACCCCGGCATACAAAAAGGGGTTCCTCTAGGTCACGTTTCATTTGTGTATTGCATATTTAGTCGCTTTGATAAACTGGCATCATGCATCCACCTTAGAAGGGAATGCCATTTAGGGAATCCCGTGTTAGGAACAAACCGCCCTGTGTCTCAGATATATAATCCAATGAGACTTGCACGTTTATATTTCTTGTACCTTCCAAAGGGGTAGTGCACAAGGTAAGGTAGGATCCGATCTTCTTCCATAATCGTATAACAAATTTTGCACATTAGAATATGAACATCTAACAATCATTTTTTGGCCATTTATCAAAAAACTGGTAAAAATCCCTTGCGTAAAGGACATTAATTTGAGAAAATTTACAAATGGTCCTTCTTTGTTGAGACGATAAACATATTGAGGCCAAATCTTGATTTTAGAAGATTCATAGACTAATGCATCGCAATGATTTTTTGAAACTACCAATAGATAGACAATTCAATAAACCATCATTTCCATTCAATTCATTCGATCAAATTATTCATCAAATTCATCCAATTTATTTGGTCAATTCATTCATTTTAGAACAATATAGTCAATTTTAAATAAATTATCCATTTCATTCTTTTGACCAGTTTACCATTTTTAGGGCAATACGGTCAATTTTGAATGAATTATCAATTTCATCCAATTTATTTGACTAGTTTACCCTTTTAGGGTAATCCAGTCGATTTTAAATAAATTATCAATTTCATTCAACCCATTTAACCAATTAGGGTTTCAATATCGAATTTCAAATTGGTAAACCTAGTCGATTTTGAAAAAACCATCCATTGCATCCAGCCATTTGGGTTTTGACCCATGCTTCACTGAGAAAATTTGTCAACGAATTTCAATCTCTCTGATAAGAAGTTTGTCAAGGTCAAACCGCTGCGTTTTGCAAATTCTTGTATCGATCAAAGTGATCAATCCATTCGGACGTTGTCCTCATTTTGACAAATGTCTCTTGTCACTCCAATTGACCAAATTTTTTTAAATTATTTTTCACTCAATAAGTTGATCGGGTCCATCAGGTATTGTATAGTGCCTACCCTAGAGGATTTCATTTCCATGATAACCCTACCCTTGGCAGAAAAGGGCTCCCCCATAGGGCATGCATCCGAATTATTTAAATATCTACTAACTCATGTTTTTTCTATTTTTTCTTTTTCCTTCTTCTTGAATAAATTACAGCAATTTGACAGAAAATTCACTCCTAAATCAGTTTCTTTTCTCCACTATCAGGTATTTTTTACAATAGCTACCCAAAGAAACCCCATCATCACCAGATCTCGAAGTAGAGCCTTGAGACAGTCTGTAAACATGAGTTCAGTACCAGAAACTTCGGAAAGATCTGCCATAGTTACATCACCGGACTTCACAGCATTGGGAGCTCAATTAAGTGAGATACTTGGCAAGTTCAATGAGTTAAGTGCTGAAATGGCCTAGCAAAGGCGTGTAATTGATCAGTTGGTCGCCAGCAACAGTGGTGGTGGTGTCCCAAATGACCAAGAACCTATCGATAATTACCCACCTGCACAAGACTATCAACCACCCCACACATCCAATACCCAAACACCTTTCTTTCCTCCTTTTACTAACCTTCTTGAAAACACCTTTGCCCGATTAAATTCAGACTTTTCCTATATGCATCCGAATTATGTATTGGTGAACCCAACTAGTAGTCAAATCCCTCAAACCCATCCACAAACCAATCTGAACGTTCCCCCTAACCCTCAGGGACCGCACCACCACCTTACGGAGCCTTTTGTACTGAATACTGCATCTCAAGGGAAGGGGGCAATGGAAGAGCAACCTACACCCGTTGATAAAGATCTGTTGAGAAGGTTGGATCGATTCGATGACTTTATGAAAAAGAATCAAGGGTTGAGCAGGTATGGTGGTTTGGACTACGATGAATTGTGTCTTTTCCCAAATATTCAACTACCGTTGGGATTCAAAACCCCTAAATTCAGCAAGTATGATGGAACTGGAAATCCTAAAACGCACCTCAAGATATTTACCAACAAGTTAGGTAAACCTGTGGATGATGAGAATTTGCCTATTCGTCTATTTCCGAAAAGTTTGGAGGGAGATGCTCTAGATTGGTATTCAAATTTGAAATCTGGAGAATTCAAAACCTGGTTGGATCTATCAACTGCTTTTGTGAAGCAGTATGAATTTAACTATGAGTTGGCATCAACACGAACCACACTGGAGGGTACGAAAAAAAAGCCGTCAGAAGATCACAAGACCTACGCAAAACGGTGGAGAAAAATAGCTGCAAAAGTTGAGCCACAAATGACTGAGGACGAAATTATCCGCACCTTCATTAAGGCACATGATCCTCCGTACTTTGAGGAAATTTTTCGCATGACTGGATGCTCGTTTGCCGCTATTGTCAATAAGCTCGAAGAATACGATGATTTCGTAAGAGTTGGGAAGATCGTTAATGTCTCTGCCCTCAAATCGCAATTAGATGCTCTGCAAGGACAAGGGAGCAGTGAAAAAAAGACGCAGTTTAAAAAGGAAGAGGGGGAAGCTGCCTTTATTTGGGACCGTAACCCTACACTGAGACCCAGATTTCAACACAGCCCAACATATTCACCGCCTTATCCCTACTATCCAAGTTCTCACCCTGTTTACAACACTAATATCACCCATCCCCGATCTCGCCCAAATTACGCCAACCCGCCTACAACCCCTTTCCAAATATCTCAACCAAATTTTCAACAAACTCGTCATCATCCTCCTTACAACCAGAGATTTCCCCCACCAAACAGACCCATCTATAATTATCCCTAACCCACTGAAACCTACAATCAAAGCCGTACCCGAACATTCACCAATCTAGGTAGGCCTTTGGACCAATTGTATGAGCAATTAAAGGCTGCCGGTAAAATAGGTGTGATTTCCCCTCCAACTTACCCTTATGGCATACCTGTTGGATACAATCCACAGGCTATTTGTGCTTATCATTCAGGGGCACCTGGTCACGCCACTGCCGATTGTCGACTCCTCAAACATAAAATTCAAGACATGATTGAAGCAAGGGAAATAGTGCTAAGGAAAAATGGTGAACGAGGACCGAGCATAAGTACAAATCCCTTTCCCGAACACAAAGACGCCTTTGAGGCATCCACCCCCAATGAAGAAATTTGAAAATCCTGAAGGAGGTTTGCACAATTGGATTGCCGAGTATCTTCCCTCTCGAAGGGAATTTCGGTGAATCTGGGGATTGTCATTTGTTGAAAATTCATGAAAGTTGTCACTGTTTTGTGTAAATAGTTTTATCAAACTCAATCAAGTTTTTGCTAAAATAATTTTTGCATTATCAAGTTCCTTTGTTTTTCAATAGAGTGTATAGTTACATCTTTTCATACCATTTTGTTGATTGCTTATTTCCTTCTAAATTCCTTCAGATGGCCAAAAATAAAATTATTTGACCCTTTGGATATCACTGTTCTGGAATCCGATGATGGCAATCTCGATATCACTCACGACTTTGGGACTATGGAATCCGAATTTCAAAATGAGAGCGATAATGAGGAAGTTTTTGACTCTTTTTCAAAAGGGTTTGAACAATATGAAGAGAAATCTAAACCGAACCTAAAAGAAACAGAGATTGTTAACATTGGCACTGAAACTGAGGTCAAAGAAATAAGGATAAGTATACATCTGAATGAAAAGCAGAAAAGAAATCCCCTTCATTGTGTATTCTAATGAAACCCAAGTTAGAAGAAGCTGATTGGTTAAAGAGATTTTTAACAATTGGTTCTGATTGATGAAAAGCGTCTGAATGCTATATGTCGCGGCTAATGCTACCAAAAACGCATAGCCCGTGCTTACAACAAAAATGTCCACCGGCGATCCTCCGAAGAAGAAGACAAAGTGCTAAAGTGAATTTTGCCAATGCAAGATGAAGCCAAAGGCAAATTTGTTCCAAACTGGCAAGGCCTATTTGTCGTTCAAAAGGTGCTATCGGGCGGAGCACTTGTTTTAGCAGAGATGGATGGACAGACATTCCCATAACCTATCGACTTAGACATATGTAAGAAGTTCTTTATTTGATTATGCGAATTTCTTTTAGAAATCACACAAGGGACGAGACAAAAAGTCAGGCCATCTTCCTTTCCAATTAAAATATTTCATCCCTAGTCATCCCCTTTGAGCTATCAGAATAATAATTTTTGTTTGTCAGCCCCTGAGAATTGCAAACCTTACATTGGGGCAAATTTATTTTGAAAGAGAGATAAAAGAAAAACGAAATAAAAAAGTGAGAGAAAAAGAAAAATCCCACATTGGGACAAATTTATTTTGAAAGAGAGATGATAAAAAAGAAAACCCGCACATCGGGGCAAAAGTGAGGGAATGCAATGAAAAATGCAAAGAGAGAAAAATCAAATCAAACTGGGGCAAATTTTTCTCGGTTTCATTCAAAAATTGGAGATAATTTCAAAATGATGCAAGCTCAGGTTATTTCACACCTCTCATCAAAAAAAAAAAATTTGCTTTCAAGCCTCAACTTTTCTTGAAAAACACCCCACTTGACCTCATTACAAAAGCCCAAAGTCCTGGCTTTCATCACTTGCTGTATTTCTATTATGAAGTTTGCTAATCAATTGGCAAGTGATGTCCATAATGCCTTCGCCTAACCTTATAGGGGAAGCGCATTTTACTGATGCCAGCAATCTTCAGCTCACATGCCGGAGTTGATCATGGTCGAGATTTTCTATTGTTCCTTAGGTGAAAACCCGAAAGGGCACCTCAAAAAAAAGGGGAAAAGAAAAAAAAGAAAAAAAAAAGAAAAGGAAAGAAAAGCAAAACAAAAAATAAAAAGGGTTGGGGCAACCTTGGTGAAAACTCGAAAGGGCGCCAAGGTAGGGTTCTGCAGTAAGCGAGCACGAGGAGAAACAGCTGGTGACTTTGGTTCATTTGAATTTCCCTTCGTTTTGTTATACTTCTGCCAATGTTGAATTCCGGAACAAAGATATCCAGAGATTCGAATATGACATCCGTTGGCCAAAAGCTGTGTCACGTTGTAAAAATGTTCTTTTGCAAATACATTCTTAGGAAACTCATCTTTTCTCAATTGCTTGTATTCATGGCATTTTGTAGGCTTAAAACTCAATTAGTTGCATTTGCATTCTTTTGCATATCCATTTCTGCATGACATGTGAAATTACCTTGCATACTTCATTTTTTTTAATTTTTTTTAATTTTTTTATTATTTTATCATTGAATTTTGGTGAATGACAATCCCTATGGTTTATTCGAAGCATACTTGGATTCAGTCATCTTTTGGAAATGGTTGAGATTCAGTAAAGCTAACTACGCAGGTTTCACAATATGGCAAAATGCATACCTGGTCAGTCTGGAAAAATGCCACAGCATAAGTGGACGAAGGCATCAAAAGACTCATGTTTACACGATTCTCAAAGGGAAACGGATCAAATGATGGTGGCAATTTCTTTGTTCTTTCTCTTTTGCAGAAAAATTTCATGCATAAATGAAAACAATCACAACTTGCACTGGAGTCGGTATAGGAAAGAGTTCTCCAGTGACCAAAGGCTGATCGAAAAATGTTGCAAGCAAGTTTGATCAAAAAGTGCAACAACATGGCAATGCAGAATCAACTATTGGCTCAGATGCATAAACTTAACCTCTACTGGGGCAAAATTTGGGCTATTTTCAGGTAAATATACTGAAATTTCCCATGTTTAAATTTCTTGTTCGGGTCAGTCCCATGTTTAAATTCTCGTTCGGGTCAGTCCCGTGTTTAAAATTTCTCGTTCGAGTCAGTCCCATGTTTAAATTCTCGTTCGGGTCAGTCCCATGTTTAAATTTCTTGTTCGGGTCCGTCCCATGTTTAATTTCCTGTTCCGGTCAGTCGCATGTTTAATTTCCTGTTCGGGTCAGTCCCATGTTTAAATTCTCATTCGAGTTAGTCCCATGTTTAATTTCTCGTTCGGGTCAGTCCCATGTTTAATTTCCTATTCGGGTCAGTCCCATGTTTAAATTCTATTTCGTGTCAGTCCCATGTTTAAATTCTGGTTCGGGTCAGTCCCATGTTTAAATTTCTTGTTCGGGTCAGTCCCATGTTTAAATTCTCGTTCGGGTCAGTCCCATATTTAAAATTTCTCGTTTGGGCCAGTCCCATGTTTAAATTATTGTTCGGGTCAGTCCCATGTTTAAATTCTTGTTCGGGTCAGTCCCATGATAAATTCTCGTTCGGGTCAGTCCCGTGTTTAAATTTCTTGTTCGGGTCAGTCCCATGTTTAAATTCTCGTTCGGGTCAGTCCCATATTTAAAATTTCTCGTTTGGGCCAGTCTCATGTTTAAATTCTTGTTCGGGCCAGTCTCATTTTAAATTTCTTGTTTGGGTCAGTCCCATTTTTAATTTCTGGTTTGGGTCAGTCCCGTTTTAAATTTTTTGTTTGGGTCAGTTCATTTTAAAATTTTGGGGTCAGTCCTCATTTCAAAAGCGTCAGTCGTTCGAATAACTTGCATTTGAACTACGTTTGACCTGATTCCCATGGCGGGATACGTAGGCAACTCTACATGAGTTCGGTCACGTTTTTATAATTTCATTGCATCATTTTGCTCAATAATTATAGCCAAGTGTTGGTTTATTATTTTGGCTTAGGTGCAGTTAAAAGAAACAGGTAAGCAATTTGGTGTCTACGTCTGTAGACACCAAATTTTTGTCAATTTTTAATGTTTTATTGGATTTTATCTATTTGATAAGTTTTTTATTTATTTATTTATTTATTACATTTTAATGTGTAATTTTCTCATTTTTACATGTTTATTTTAGGGAAAAAAAAAGAAAAAAAACAAAGCAAAAGGAAAAAAGAAAAAAAACAAAGCAAAATAGCAACAAAAAAAGGAGAAAATCAAGAAATCAAATCATCATAATCATTTTTTTTCCACCAAATACACTTATCCCATTTCACACTCAATTGCCATGCTTCTTTCTTTTCATTAAGTGGAAAAGATCATCATTTTGGTCAACCAAGCACACAAACTCCACTTTCCTCCCAATATAGACTCTCTCGGCCTTTTTTTTTCTTTCCACCATCAGACAAGCCAGAACAAGAAAAAAAAACCAACTCTCCACTTTTTTTTGGCTCCTAAAGGACTCTTTCGGCTCTCTCTTGTCTCTCAACAGACAAGACCAAAAAAAAAAAAGAAAAAGGAAACGCACGAGAGAAGAGGAAGGGAAGCTCTCGGAATTTTGCAGCCTGACCCCTCACTCTCTCCTTCTCTCGGACTTGGGCGGAGGAAAGAAACAGAGAAGAAGAAAAAAATCTTCCCCAACTCCTCTTGGTTCCATCTCAACCTCACACACACCTACATTGAGGTAATTTTTAGTTTTGTCTAGCACATTAAATCAATGCTTCATTGTTTAGTTTTCTTTCGTTTCTGCTGGCTGCCTTGCATTGTTGTTGTTGTATTGTTAAAAAATTGGGAAATGGCATGAACTAGATTGAGGAAAAAGAAATGTTTCTTATGCATGCATATTAACCGTTTGAAAAAATGCCAAGATGAAAAAACTGGATTAAAATGCTAATTTTGTACATGTATTGTTGTTAAAATGAATAATCATGACTAGTCAATGGTTTGGGGAGGTTGTTTGATTAAGTTTTGTGTCACTTTTATAGCATAAAAGGCAACAAAAAAAAATAAATTTTAGGGGCTGTTGTGCTTTATTTTGGCCATTTTATGTTGTTTCTTGTCAAAATAAAATCATATTTGTATTGTAGGAGTTGTAAGAGTGTTGTAGTATGATTTTTATAATTTTTGGTGAAAGATAGGGTGATTTGAAAAAAATAAAAACTGGACTGTTTTTTGACATTTTGGTCACTTTAGGGTCAATTTTTGTTAAAACTAAGCCCAAAAATGGAATGAGAGGTGTATTTTGAGAAATTTTGACGACCGGAGAGGTCGCCGGTGACCGGCGGTCCGGCGGTGGTGCCGCTGGCGACCGCCATAGCCGCCAGCCAGAAGGGAGCTTCAGCTCCTCGGTAGAGAAGAAGAAGGGAGGGAAACGACTGGAAGTGGAGGAAGAAGAAAAAAAGAAAAGAAAGGAAAGAAAAGAATTTTTTTTCTAGTGGGCTTGTAATTGTTTTTTTTGTTGGGTTTTGGTTTATATCTTTCGGGTTTTGGTTGGGCTAGGAGGTTGGAGCCCATGTGTTTTTTGATCGGGCTTGAGTGATAAAAGACGGGCTGGCCTGTGTGTTTTGAATTGGACTTTCGGCTGGGCTTACGTAGATTCGGCCCAAGTAAAATAAAAAGGGAGGCCCGATGCCTTTTTCTGCCCAAATCAGAAATCGAAAGTTGCACTTTAACACCTGATCTTTGGAGTAGTTTCACTGTGGCCCAGAACATTTTAATTTGTTTCACTTAGGTCCTTAAATTAATTTCACTTTGGTCCTTGAATTTTATCTTTCATTTAATTTTGACCCCCAAACTTTGGAAAAATATAATTTCTGTCCCTAAAAGTTTTCCAATTTTTGCAATTCAGTCCTTGGTGAATTTTGACTCTCTTTATTATGATTGTTTCTTTTCTTTAATAACCAATTATGTTACTTTTGAGTATGTTTAACTTGTAATTTTTAGATATTCTTAAATTTATTTACGTTTGACATATTAAGGTGAATTTTCATTATTATTATTACTTTTTCAATTAAATTGGTGCCATGATTTTTTTGTTCATTTTAAGTATAAATAGAGCAATTTGACTCCGTTTAGTCACCACTTCAAAAGGGAGGTACCCCATTATTATTATTTCAATGCCAATTACGTGCTCTTATGTGCTCCTATGTGCTCCTTCGTGCTCCTATGTGTTTATATATTTTTATATGCTTTGTTTATTTGATTTGAATGTTCATTTAAATTTTCTTATGTTTGTTTAGTTAATTTTATAATTATTCGAGAGGCATTTAAATACCTCAAAAATGTAATAGATAGGATAACTAATTTTATTTTATCATATCTTTCCCATTTTAAATTGTAGTTAGATTTCCCGATGTAATAGATAAGTTGCGTATTTATGTGGCTTATGTGTTATATGTTTTATCCATTTTTCTTAAGATTTTGGCATCTAAATATTATGTTTACGTGTTATGTGCTACGTGCTCTTATGTGTTTATTTGTTTTAATTTACGTTTTATTTGTTTCACTATGAATTGTTAATGCATGACATCACCACACTAGTCCAACGCTAGTTGTGGTTTCTCCCTCCACTTACTTGCTAGTCCAACGCCAGTAATGGTTTTTAGAAATGGGGTAGTCCAACGCTAGATCCTTGGATCATTCTTGCGTTAGACTCATTTTTGTGTGATATTCATTACATTTTCACGCACATTTTCATTTTTAGGATCTTTTCCCATTTGCATGATATTCCCTATTATCTATTATCCTCCTATCCTTCATGTGTTAATCATGTCATTTAGAATTGCATCTCATTTAACTTAGTTCATTTGTTTGTTCATGTTTGGAGAATTATTTTTTAAATATGGGAAATGGGTGATTATAACTTTTTAGTTTAAATACTCCATTAATCCCTATATAAGAAAATCATGTCACGAATTTTTGTCCCTCGTACCCGTTCTGCTTGCATTCCTTTTTCCTTGCTCACTTATACCTTATGTATATAATTTAATTTCTTTTCTTTTCTTTTAATTTAATCATTCGCATACTCGTGACACCTTCATGGAATTATTTTGGCCTTTGCAATTAATGCGATTGATTCAATTAAACCCTTGAATGAACATTTTGTCCCTTTCAATATTTTTATCAATTTAGATTTGCATCAATGTAGGAAACATCCAAACGCGATAAAATTAAGGGTTAGATTAGGAAAATTTTGACTAAACCTCGCAACTAGCTTAGACTAGGTTGAAAGGGTGCCTTAGGTTTGAATTAATCGAATCTTTGACTTCCCTTTCTTCAATCGTAACTCTCGAACTCATTTTCTCTTGTTTTTCAAAGACCTGGAGTTGTCAAAAAGGGTTATATTTTATTTTATTTTTGTCAAAAAAATATTTTTGGGTGACTTGGTTCACCAAAATTCAATACCAAGTGGCGACTCCTATTTTTTCTTAAAACCCTTTTAGACTAAATTTTGGACCCAAATTGTCGCATTTTTTAAAGTCCCATTCTAGGTCCTTTTTACTTATTTTTAAATAAAAAAATGCCATCTTTTGTAAACACCCTCCTATTTTTATTTTTTCATTGCGAAAAATGGGGCGCGACATCACCTACACAAGAATTCAAGAAATAATATTTGGTACTCTTTAATCTTTTGGGTTCTTGAGAGTTAGTATCATGTCTAACTATCCGCATGCATTTCATGCCTTTTCTCATGTTCTTCCTCATATAGCAATCACTTTTCATGTGACATTTTTTACAACAAAAACTACACATAATCAAAGAGTTATTTATATGAAAAGGTTTAATACATCTTACTTCTTTTTTCTTATGAATAGTAAATTTATTTGCATTAGAATTTATCTTCTTTTCATGAGTGTCAAGATGAGACTTTGATCCATTTTCTTGAAAATAGTTTTATTTTTTAAGCTGGAGAAACTAATTTAGATTGTCCATTCTTCTTTTCAAATCACCTTGTTCCTCTTTGAACATTTCACAAAGTCTTGTTTTTCTATCAATTTCATTTTATTGATCAATCTTACCATTTTTCAAATAATCATTTTCAGTTTTCAATTTTTTATTTTCCTGAAAAAGATGTGCATTGTCCTGAAGAAGAAAACTAATTTTGTGTTTTAATTCCTTGTTTGTAACATAAGATTCTTTCAAACTATCATACAATTTTTTAATGGAGGATTCAAAATCATCATCAGTTTCATCATCACTTTCAAGTTGAGGGTTACAAGTTGTTACCTCATTATCTCCAACGGCCATAAAAGTTATTTGAGCAGATTCTTCTTCCTCTACAATTTTACCAGCGGATTTGCACTCATTCCATGTGATTTGGAAGTTGTTGAATCTTGATTTTCTTTCAACTTTCCCTTCTTTCTTCTTCTTCATTGGACACTCACTCATATAGTGTCCAAGTTGGCTGCACTCATAGCATTTTTTACCTTACTTTTTGTTGGTCTCTTGTTTTCCTTTATTTTTTGTATTGTTGAATTGATTGGAATTCGAATTGCTAGGTTCTCCTTTCTGAATCTCCTTTTGTTGAGGCTTTTCTTGAAACTTTTTGTGATGAGAGTTAGATCATTGTCATCACATCCATATCTTCACCATCTAATGAAATCGAGTCATCTTCATCTTGAAATGCTTTTAGAGCAACACTCCTTTTTACTTTTGCATCTTCTTTTTCTTGTATTTTGGTCTTAAGTTTCAACTCATAAGAAGTTAGAGAATTTATAAGAGATTCAATAGGCATTAAATTTAAATCTTTCGCCTCTTCAATAACAGTCATTTTACTCTCTCAATCTTTAGACAAAGCATTCAAGATTTTTCTGTTTTTCTCTCCTAAGGATATTTCTTTTTTAGAACCTCTAAATCCTTAATAAGATCATTAAATCTACAATACATTTTATCAATATCTTCATGAAGTTCCATCTTAAATGACTCATATTTAATAACCAAGATAGATTTTTTATGTTCTCTAACATTCTCATTACCTTCATGAATTTCTTTCAATTTGTCCCAAATCTCTTTAGTCGACTTACAGTCTTTGACCCTAATAAATTCATTTGAGTCTAAAGCACTATATAACACATTCATAACTTTTGCATTTAAGGTGAGATGAGCTCTATCCTCTGCAGTCAATTCATTTCTTGTTTTCAATCTAGATCTATGAGTATTTTCATCTTCTATTGAGGCATCATATGGACCTTTATTAACAATAAATCACAATTCAATGTCAATCGATTGCAAGAAAATAATCATTCTCTCTTTCCAACTCACATAATTTGACCCATTAAACATTGAAGGTCTAGTTACAGATTGTCCTTCAAAAAATATGACATTGTTAGTTGTTATCTTTACACCTAAACCGCTTGAATTTAATCTGAAGGAGACCAAACTCTGATACCAATTGTTAGTCCCAAAGACAACCTAAGAGTGGGATGAATTAGGTTGTTTAAAAAATTAATCAGGTTATGGGCACTTTTTGCTTAATACAAAATTTAGCCTCTTTTCTAATTGATCACACAATGAATCAATCAATAAATGAGTAATATCACTTAAGAAAAGTAGAAGAGATATGCAATTTAAGGTTCACAAGATGATAATAAAAAGAGAAGAATTACAAACCAATTGACTACCAAACTCCTCTTGAACTCAAAGATCAACTCACAAAACAATCTTCTTCAAATTGATGAAATACAACCAATCTTGTGTACAAAGGAAGGCTCACTTCCTCCTTACCCCAAGATTCACTTGGTCAAGTTAGGATGCTTTACAATCTCTCAGGATAACCCTCACAAAACTACATTATTGAAGTATTCTCTCACAAATGAAAACCTTACAAAGAATCTTACACCACAAAGAGTACAAATGTTCCTTGGAAAATATTTTCTCACTAAAATTACTCTTAATCTTTTGTATTCAATGTGCAAAAGTCCTTCTTAAATTTCTAACCATGCACTATTTATATGGGACCAAAAAAGTGTTTCATTAAGACTTCTAACGAATAGAAGGTAGCTGAAGAGTCAACTAGTTGTGCTTGCATTCGAAAACGGTCAGAGAGTTTGAGAAGTCATTTCAATTCTTTCGGATGTCCGGTGATGATATTCTTCGTCCGATGCTTGCGTCCGAAAGCGGACAGAGAGTTTGAGATGTCATATGAATTCTTTCGGACATCCGGTGATGATGTTCTTCGTTCGATATGATTGTCCGGTATTTGTCCTGTCTGTCGAACGTCCGGTATTGTCATTGTGAGCGTCAGACATCTTTCGACTTCCTTTTTCTTCTTTCAATTATTTTTTGAATCAAATTTCTTCAGAGCTGAAAAGCTTTCTCATTGAAAAATATTAGTATTATCCAATTGTTTTGTAAGCATCAAAAGAACGGGGATCAAGATCATCAAAGACTCAAATATAGTGACAACGTATATCACTTGACTATAGCATTAAAATCATTTCACAAGGTTCTTTCAGGCCAAAAACCAAACAGATAGTGTACATTATCAAAATGCATATTTAACAATCCTAAAATGCTAGAAAAACATAAATACAAGCCATAAATTTAGACCTGTATTACAGAAATTCTTGAAATTATGCTTATATTTCTGAAAAATGTAATTCCAGTAAGGATAGGGCACAGTCCTATGCACCTTGGCTTTGACAGCATTCAACCATATCTGTAAATATTTCAGTATTTCAAGCTTATATTTCCTATTATCTTTATCTATAAACAAAAATAGACCAAAAAGGACGAATTCATGTAAAAAAAATATAAAAAAAAAGAGAGACCAGACTACTAGATTAGTACTTCTTTGGATTTCCTTCAAATTTTACTTGTGAATCGCAACTCTGCAACTGAGCCGAAGAAATCATACAAAAATAGCTCAAGATGGTTATTGCCGCCGACGCTGAAATGCTAAAAGGAGAAGAGGATAAAGAAAACAGAATAGAGGAGAAGCCGCGGCTGAGGAATTGAAGCAAACAAAGAAATGAGTCTGATGTGTCTTAGGGTATTTTTAGTTTTTCACTTAATAAGTTAACTAATTAAGTAGATGTTTACACAAAATAAGCTTGTCCGCTATCTGTGGTTCAATGGTAAGGAATCCTTGTTGCAATCCCAAGGTCTGGCATTCGATTCTTAGTGCCCGCAATCTTGAAACTATTTTTGCAATGTTTAAAAACCGCGATTTTTCACGGTTAGTCTGGGTCATCCGGTTTCTAACAGTTTTTCATTAATCTCCGGCTTTATCTCTAGATCAGACCGGTGGCATGTCCGGTTCGCTGTCCAACCTGTTGAACCGGCCGGTCCAGTCCAATTTTGAAAACATTGAAGTGCACAAGAGCCTGCAAGTCCACCTCCATCTCAAAATGCTTGAGACCCCTCTCTTTACAAAGCTATAGACCCAAACATACATATAAAGCTTTAGCCATGAGCGCATCCACCTCCCCAAATTTCTTGTAAAAGGCAAAATTAGTTTATCTTCATGATTACACAAAATCCCTCCTGCAAATGCTCCATCAGAAACCGTGCTCGCATCTGCATTCAATTCGAAAGAATTCAATGCCGGTGGCGACCAAGCAACAACCTCCAGCCGGTGTTCCTTCCAACATGTGTGAGCCAGTCTACTCCAAGAGTGATCAAGATCACCCCTTAAATGCTGTAAATGAAGCACACCAGCCGCTCCCAAATGCTTAATGAACAAATCCTCTTGCTCAATAACAAATGTAGCCGAAAAAGAACCTCTCCAAATTGTTCTTGCACTTCCTCTTGCAAATGTGAATTATGGTTGGATTGTAGAAATCATAAGGAATGTTTTGGTATAAATTTTGGGATTTTGGGTGAAGATTTTAGTGATTTAAAAAAAATAAAATCCGGCTGTAAATTGCTATTTTGAGAATTTTTCATGTATTTTTGTGAAAAATTAAGGTTGGAAACGAATTCTACGCAAAAAATCGAGTGAGAAGGTGTATTTTGGTGAATTTTTATAACCAGAGAGGTCACCAGCGATCAGCCACTGTCTGGCGATGGTGTCACTGCTAGCATCTGCCATGGACGCCGGCCGCCATAGCTTCAGGTCGCAGAAGAAGAAGAAGAAAAGGGAAGAACAAGAACAAGAAAGGAAAGAAAGAAAAGAAAGAAAAAGGAAGAACAAATATAAAATAAAAAAACATTGGGCTTGTATTTGTTTTTCATTGGACTTGTGACTGGACTTTTGGAACTAAACCCAACGTTTCCATTGTATTTAAGTTTGCCTAAAATTTCTTTGGGCTCACCTATTTTTTAATGAATTAGCCTGCGTTTTTCTTTTAGGCTAGCTTATTCGGCCCAATATACTAAAAATGATGGCCCAATTTTGTATCTAGATATTTGGCTAAAAAAATTATACCTGAAACAAATTTTGCAACCTAGTCCCTGATCTTTTGAGTAATTTTATTATGACCTAAAAATTTTGAATTTCTTTCATTTAGACCCTAAAGTTAATTGCATTTTGATCCCTAAACTTTATCTTTATTTAATTTTGATCGCTAATTTTTATAAAATTA
The DNA here is from genome assembly GCF_036785885.1 of Coffea arabica. NCBI lineage: Eukaryota > Viridiplantae > Streptophyta > Magnoliopsida > Gentianales > Rubiaceae > Coffea > Coffea arabica. Next base: position 36,442,704 of record NC_092323.1, on the reverse strand, counting down.
TATTTGGACCAAAAACTTTTAAATTTTTGTAATTTAGTCCCTAATAGTTTTTTATTCCTTAACTATAATTGTTCCCTTCCTTTAGTTGTTAATTATGCTTCTCTTGCATGCATTTAAATTGTAAATGTTCAGTGTTTTAAGTTTATTTACTTTTTTTAACATAATAATGTGAATTTAGTACAGCTTTTTTTTAAAATATTCTCAATTAAATTAGTGTCATGATTCTTTTATTGATTTTGAGTATAAATAGGGTAACTTTATGCTATTTAGTCACCACTTCAAAAGGGAGGTACCCCTACTACTCTTTTAATTTCGATTATATGTTCTTATGTGCTCCTACGTGTTCCTGTATATTTATATATTTTTATACTTTTTTAATTAATTTAACTATTTTATTCAATCTTTTAATGTTTATTTAGTTAATTTTATAATTATTTGGGAGGTACTTAAATACCTCAAGATATAATAGATATGTAATATTTTTGCCAAAAGTTGTAATTAGATAGACCAATGTAATAGATAGAATAAATAGATTGATTTTATTATATTTCTCCATTTTAGATTGTATTTAGGTTCCTAAATGTAATAGATAGGATAGATAGATTTATTTTATTATATTTTTTCCCATTTTAGATTGTAGTTCGGTCCCCCATTGTAATAGATAGGTTTCCTGTGTTTATGTGCCTACATGCTTATATGTTTTACCCGTTTTTTTTTAGGATTTTTGCATTTAGATATTATACTTATGTGTCATGTGCTATGTGCTCTTATATGTTTACTTGTTTTTATTCATGCTTTATTTGTTTTATTATGTATTATAAATGCATGATGTCACTACACTAGTCCAACACTAGTTGTGACTTCTCTCTCCACTTCCTTACTAGTCCAATGCTAGTGTGGATTTCTAGAAATGGGTTAGTTCAATGTTAGATCCTTAGATTATTCACGCGTTAGATTCATCTTTTGTGTGTTATTCATTGTATTTTCATACACTGTTTCTATTTTTAGGACACTTTCTCATTTGTATGATATTGCCCTCTTATATTATTCCCTTTACCCTCTATATGTGTGAATCATATCATTTATAATTGCATCTCATTTAGAAAATTAAAAAATATGTTAGTTCATTTGCTTGTCAAGATTAAAAGGTCACTTTTCCAATATGGGAAATGGACAATTATAGCTTTCTAGCTTAAGTACTCCACTAATTTCCCTATAAAAAGAAAATTGTGACACGAGTCTCTTGTCTTCTATACCTATTATGTTGCATTCCAATCGTTTTGGTCATGTATACTTCTATATATACATTATAACTTTCATTTCTTTTGAGTCACATTTTTGCATACTCATGACCCTTTCAAAGGATTGTTTTGGATTTCACAATTAATGCGATGGTATCAATAAATCTTAAATCGACATTTTGCCCCTTTCGATATCTTCTTTAAATTTAGGTTTGCATCCATATAGAAAACATTTAAACGTAATAAATTTAAGGGTTAGATTAGTAAAATTTTGATCAAACCTCGCAACTAGTTTAGACTAGGTTGAAAAGATACTTTAGGATTGAGCCAATCGAACCTTTGCCTTTTCTTTCTCCAACCGTGATTTCTAAACTCATTTTCTCTTGTTTTCAAAGACCTGGAGTTGTCGGAAAGGATTTTATTTTGTTTTATTTTTGTGTTATTTTAATTTTATTAAAAATATTTTTGGATGACTTGGTACATCTAAACTTAATAGCAAATGGTGACTCTTATTTTTTTTTAAAAAACCTTTTTAGACTAAATTTTGGACCCAAATTATTGCATTCTTTAAAGTTCCATTTTAGGCCCTTTCTTACTTATATTTTTAAATGAAAAACACATTTTTTGTAAATACTGTGAGGATCCGAAATTATTTTTATTTTATCTTATTTCTTTGGGTACTTAGTCATTATTCGAATAGCATGTAGCATGAAATCCTTATTTGATGGTGTTAAAGGTTTAGTATAGGATGGTAGGACTTATGAAGAAGAATTCTAACTATAACTTGGTACTTGGATGGTGAATTTATGGCTTTTAGACCACTATGCCTAGTTAACCTCTAGATCACTTCTTATACATGAGTTTTCCTTTAAAATTAGGGTGTTTTAAAGAACCAGTGACTTTTCTTCCCGAGTCGCTTGTTGAACATTTTGACAAGAGTAAACGTTATTATATCACCTTACCATATCCTTGCCTCATTTGAAACTTTATTTTGTCCTGTTTAAATTTGTATTTTTGACTTTAGCGTCAAAAGTTTTCCCTTGTGGTTTGAGCAAGGATAGGTGATACTTTTGGACTAAAAGCTTATACTTGGGGTTTCGACTACTTTATCCAAATGTTTTAAAATGGTGAACTTCTTTAGTTCACTTATCTTATGTATTTGATTACAGGTTTCAAAAGCGAACCCGCGGATCCTTTCACCGAGGAAAGTTAACTTTTCTAAACACGGTGAGTGTTTCAACTGCATGTTCCCTGCTCATTGTTGCTAGAAATTTGCTAGTCACTTGATTTGCCATTTCATAAGCCAGTGTGTACTTTATCACACTTGACCTAAATCGACTATACACTTGATATCTCATTCATGCATGTACAAGTAACTTGATTTGCATGTGACCTGTATATTGGTTTGAAATACTTGAAAATGTGACATGCTAGGCATTATTTGTGACTTGGTCAGGGCTAGGCGAGTGTGTCCTTATTCGCACTCGTCCTCCCCTTTTTGAATGATCTTGTACTTGCTTGAAGTTGATTGACCTGTACTTGTGTTTGTACTTGTGCTTGATTTGTAAGTGTTGAGTGGTAGCATGTACCACGTTCAATCCGAGTGGGAGGTGCCTCTCATTCCCGTCTCAGTATCTCTATCTTAATTAAGTCGATTGGAAAGTTATCTCATCGACCATACTTGTTCTTGCTTGAGTATACTCGAGTATTACCACCACTATTTCTATTTGGTGTTCGAGCCTGGTAGGGGGTTGATGGGTGGATGGAGATAAATGGTGTTCTACTGGCCTTGTTACTATATTTGAAACATTGACGGAATGTCAACGGACTTGAAAAATGTTGCTGCAGAACTGGCTGCAAGTGAAACACTGTACGAGACTAAGTGCTACGCTTGAATTCTAGCAGGAGCCACCATATCAGCTGTATTAACGTTTGAATCCTGGGTGCTCTGCCTAGAATCTGGCGGAAGCCACTGTATCAGTATCGTATCATTTTTCTTGCTGGTGTTAAAATGCTTATCTGAATGTGTGAACGGTCCATAACATTATTTGTAACTGTTTATTATCTTTGTTCTAAGATTTTGAGTTATGTGGAAAATATCTTGCCAATTTGACTGCATGTTCTCCTGGAACCTCACTAGGCTTTTAGCTCATCCCTTTATTTGTTTTCCTTAACAGGGTGCGGGAATGAGAGAGACAAAAATAGCACTAGTTGCATTAGGAATTTTAAACTTGTATTTGGCCGATACTTTATTATAGTACTGGTTGTTCAAGTTCTTACTTTTGGCTTGTACTTTGGCTTATATATTCGGATGATTTGTAGCATGTACATGGTATATTGAAGAATTATAGTGTTATTGATTTGGCATTCAAAAAATAGTGAGCTCGAAAGTTGTAATCCTCCTTTTAAGTAAATGCCATCCTTTTTACACTTGATGAGGTGATTGAATTACTTGTATTTTTATCCGTTCAGTTGTGCACCTAAGTATGAATGTTTTGTGAAGTTGGATAGATGCAATATTTCTTGAGGAATTTTGTGCTTACTTTGCAGTTAATGTTATCTCTAAAGTTAATGTGAGTGAGTGAGTCGTGGCGAGAGTTGGGCAGGCGATTCACTAACCCTTGGGGTACGCCCTAAGGGAAGGTGGGGTCATCACAAATACCATTTCTTTTATCACAAAAAATGGGGTGTGACATAGTGGATGTATCAATTGATGCAAACATGTTACAAATGCTACAAGTAAGAATATGCAAAAAGATATGAATCCAAATCTTGATTATCAATGATTAATTATTTGTGTTTAAAAAGAAAAAATAGACAACAGCTAGTAGGAGAGTGTAATGTAGGAGTTTAATTTGTTTAAACTTGGGAATTAACAAAAAGGATTCATAAGGGAGAAGATTTATTAAATGTTATTCAAATTAAAACATCAAAACTTTCCCTTAATTAAGAAAATAAACCATTTGTTAAAGAAAATGATAGAGTGTGTGCAATAATTCTGAAAAGAAAGATCGTTGTACGTTCAAAGTACTTTTATTTTAAATGGAATTTGTTGGTACTTGGAATCTTACTTGTCACGCCCCAAATGCCGAATATTTGGACCAGATATTGTAATGTGGCACACAGTACTCATGAGACCTTACTTTGATGAATACAAAGCATCATGATCATAACTTAAAAATTGGCTAAAATTTAAAACTTATAATTACTAATGAAATACGACAAATAATAAAATCAATACCTCTGCTAAACACTTTACTCTTTACTCTCAGAGTGAAAGCATCTATCTATATACTTCTCTCTTATCTGCTAAATGTACACGATCTTACTTTCTTGGTCTACAAGAAAAAATAAAGAAATATGGGTTGAGTGACGTACACTCTGTAGATAATACTTACTTCCCTGCTAGATCATGTAACTATATACATTCTATATATTTGCAAATTTGGTCACACAATCCCACATGCATATATCAATTTGAAAAATATTTGACATCTTTTCATATATTACATATAAATATTTCATTGCGAAGTGAGTGTGATACACATAAGTGGCTTCCGTCCAACATGGCACTTAATTCCATAGGTTCCAGAGGTGGCTGCATCGAATGTGGTATAGAAACACGTAACATGACATGATTATATTCATAAAAATTCTCATAAATCATATAACATGTCAATCATGTCATCTCATTTCACAAAACATAGCTCATAAATAAGTGCATGTAATATTCGACTTCTGAGTATTCATTCTAGAGTTTAACCTCTTCTAGGAGGGTGGTAGATTAAGCTTTTTTTTTTTTTATCTTCACTTGATTTACCATACATAGGTCAAAAGTCAAGCACATGACTACAATTGACTATCCATTATCAATCAAGCATTTTTTTCCTAATCATTACTTGATCTCATAACATGGTAAAACTATAGTCCCTACTGTTTATTTCATGACTATTTAGAGTTTTTCATAACATAAACTTATTTCATACATCACATGCATTTTGCTTTCATTTCATGAAAACATGCCACTCATTCATATTTCATAGTAAGATAATAACCCCTACCGTCTATTTCATGACTCTTTAGAGTTTTTTATAGCATAAACACATTTTATATGTCACATGAATTTTTCTTTCATTTCATGAAAATATGCCACTCATTCATATTTCATAGCATGCCAAAATATTTCAAGTAGGCATACATGATCCATTTTACACATAGCAAAGTCATACTTTCATTTGAGAAAAAAAAACTCATATTTAACATTTCAAAAACATAGAGGGGTAAGTGCCACCTACCTCAATCCACTTGCTTGAAAACATTTTAACCTACCTTATAGTAACTTCAACCTCTAGTCAATAACATATATATCATAATTAGTTCAAAGTTTCCTTTTCTTGAAGGTTTCCCAATTGAAGACTTTTCCCTTTTAGAAATTGCCTAAATTCATATACTCATAAAGAAACTTTCTATTCTAGAACACATGGGCCTACATTAGTTCAGACCAAATTTGAGTTTGGACTTGCATTAGAGCTGAGTACGTTCATGAAAAAAAAATCCTTGTTCAAATTTATATTTGGGTTCACAATTTACTTAGGCACTTAAAAGAGTCTTTGCATTCATTTAACTAAAATTGGGTCTTTATGATAGCATTGGACTTTTAAAATAATTTCTTTGAGGTGTTTAATTAAATTTGGGTCATTACAATAAATCTAGGCTTTTAAATAGTTTATGAAAACAAGTTGGTCTAATTGATTTGGGCATTTTATTACATTATTATATTTCATTGAGTTAATTCTAAAACACTTTCGACTAGCTTTAAACAATAGGACAAATTAATTCAAAACCAATCCATTGTTAAACCTTTTGGGTCATAAAGAAATTTTCAAAATACTTTAATTGCTTTATCATAATTTTCTCAAACGTTAGGGGTCATTTCTTAACTCTTGTGCTTTGTAAAGATAGCCCTTTTATTGATAATGAATACTGTCATAAAATCTAGACTTTAGTTATACAATTACAAATAGTTGCCCTTGTATTAACTTGGTTAATCACGAGTTAGTCATCGAATAAGCATTTCTAAAGGCACTAGCTTAATAATGCCTAAGCACAATTGGGCAATTGCTAACATTTCAAATCTTATTACTAATACACATCGACTAATTATTGAACCATTTTGAAGTCCAACAAAAATACCACATTTTGGGTCCCACCAAAGCTATTCCTAATGTTTGGAGGGCGCTCAAGGGGAAATTTTTAGGAAATCAAAACTCCATTACTTTAGATAAAGCAATGTTGATCAGAGCTTTAGTAAAAATTACTCATTGATGAAGGGTCAATTTTGTGATTTACAAAACAACTTGAAACCCTAAACAGAATTCAGCCTTTAAAGATCAAATATCCCGCTTGTAACCAACTTCAAATTTAATCAAAATGGTTTACATGCCATAGTGTTATTGTTCCCTGTTAACCAATTAATTCATAAATGCCTTTTATTGAAGAATCTCCTTGAATACAGCCAATTCGGGATTAAATAGATGAGTCTAGGAAAATTTAAACCAAGCTTAAGTGTTTAGTTATTTATTTGTTCAGTTAGTTGCCATGTATTAATAGTTCATTGGTAAGGGTGGCAATGGGGCGGGGTTGGGTCCCCCGCCCCATTGCCTATTAATTCCCCCCACCCCCGCCCCATCCCCCACTCCCGGCTTCCCCTGCCCCGCCCCGCTTCCCTCGCAGGGGTACTCGCGGGGTTAAAAAAATTTTGTTATATAATTTCATTATAATTAAATTTTAGCAAATAATCAAGTACTAAAATATTAACATATCATCAAGTTATTAGTCATTATAACTTCATAATTGAAACTCATAAAAATAATTAAACAAAAGTTATTTGAATACAATCCAATAAGATAAAACAAATATAATTAAAATAGTCAAGTTTTCACTTTTGATACAAATACAATCACTAAATTATTATTGTGTTTTTTTTTGAGAAAAAAGTGTTATTGTATTAAGTGTAGTTAGGAATTTAATATAAATGTATTAATAAATTTAGTATAAATAATTAATAATTTTTATTAATGGACATGTATAATTAGTAGTATAATTGATAATATCAATTATATTACATATACTAATATACATTAAATTATACATATAACTAATAATATCATTATTATAAATTTATAACTAATTAAATTAAATATTATAAATATAATTATGTACATATATATATCTTTATTTTTTTTTTAAACGGGTGGCGGGGCGAGGGATGAGGCGGGGGAGTATATCCCCGCCTCGTTTCTAAACGGGGGGAAAAAATTCCCCCCGCCTCCGCCCCAACCCCTGCCCCATTAGACCCCGCGAGCACCCGTCCCCATTGCTATCCATATTCATTGGTTTAGATGTGTTTGATATGTAGCATGTTGGTTGAGTCCAAAAGTAATACTATTTCCTAGTTTATATTGGTTATTATTTTTTTCTGGCAATAATAACAATTGTATAACTTATTCTTTCCTAATCTACAGAGGAGAGAGAGCCTAAGGAGACTTGTGTATTAGGAGCTAGTAGATATATAGACCTGACTAGACCAAGCGGGTGCTATGGCACCACCCTTGGAATTTTTTTTTTTTTTTTGCTGCAGGTGGGATTTATTATATTGGTTATTATAGATGGGATAGGTTTGGAATTAGTTAGTTAGTTTCTTGCTTGAGTACTTGTGTCTCAGAAATATAGGTCATGAGTCTACGGTTGTTTAGGGAGAAGTCCGCAAGATTGTGCGGTTAGTGAGAATTGTTTTTTTCGATGAAAAATTCTTCTATAATTTATTTTGTCTGCTGTGACGACCCCACCTTCCCCTAAGGCGAACCAAAGGGTCCGACGGACCGCCTACCCAGGTCTCGCCGGCACTCGCTACAATCCTTAAATGAAAAACAGACCAATCCCAATGATTACATCTAAATATGCCAAAATACCTACACGACTATAATATTTCATTTCACAAGCACATCCAAGGATACAAATCTCAAGTCAACTACATCAAGTTCGAAATCTTACAATTTCCAAAGGTTAGTTACAAAATACCAAACTATACCAAAGACTAGCCTTCACCAATATCTTCCAATCACTTTCTTCACGTCACTCTCCTGTTAAGGAATAATAAAAGGAATGGGATGAGATAACGCTCAGTGAGGCCAAGAAAATATACAAACACATAGTCAAGTAGCAATAGCACTTATGCGAGAAATAAAGCTATAACATTCAAGCAATTCACAATTTAAAATACACACACTCAATAAGGATACGGAAGCTCTCGCCAGCTCGAGTTACACGGTTGGCCAATGGGTCGGGGTGCCCCCCAGAAATATAAGTTGTCGATGAGATATCGCTCCAATCGATTTAGAATTGTTTATAGTTCTGAGTCAACATGAGAGGTACCTCCCACCTGAATTGGTGTGGTACATGTTATCGCTTAGAGAACCAATTTTAACATTGAGACGGTATGAGAGGCACCTCCCACCCGAACAGGGTGTGGTACATACATCCGCTCAGAATTCACAAGTTAAACATATTCATGTATAATTACCAATCATTGTTTATGGTTTTCAGTCGATATGAGAGGTACCTCCCACCCGACTTGGTGTGGTACATGCTACCGCTCAGAGAACCGATTATAGCGCTGAGACGGTATGAGAGATACCTCTCACCCGAATTGGTGTAGTACATACATCCGTTCAAAAGTGTTCATGGTTCTAAGTCGACATGAGAGGTACCTCCCACCCAAATTGGTGTGGTACATGCTATCGCTCAGAGAACCGCTTAAAGCACTGAGATGGTATGAGAGGCACCTCCCACCCAAACAGGGTGTGGTACATGCATCCACTCAGAGCACATAAGTTAAACATATTCATGTACAATTTTCAAATATATGTATTCATGTAACCAATATCACGTAATTAAAAAAGAGAGAGGATGAGAGCGATAAAGTACACTCTCGCCTCGGCGAGTTTACGCATCATGTATAATACTTGTACAATTAACATTTCAACCACATAAGCATTTAACATGCACTTGACACTCACCACAAGTCAAGGGCAAGAAAAAAGTGAAGCGAGTAATCAGACGAGCTCTTCGGCGTCTTCGTGACCATCTGAGACATGTACAATCATAATTACCTAGGTGCTCGACCAAGGTTACAAAGCAAGACATTTTCTCGCTACCCGCTCTCTAGATCACGAGTTCGAGTCAAGTTAAAAGAAATTTTTCTCGTTCATACATTGAAATAATGCTCAAAGAGAGCTCAAGGGTCGTTTTTAATTCAAGACGTGGTAGGTAAATTTCAATCCAAGAGAAATTACCTTTTTCACTTTTGGCACGAAAATCGAGGAAAGGATAAATGGTTTTCATTTTCCCAAAAGTTCAAATTTCACACCTAAACTTTAAAAGGTAAAGAGTATTCACATTGCCGAACTAATGGAGTTAACTCATCCAAAACTCCACTAATTTTCATAGAAAAATATCAAAACTCAGGTTCCAAGATTCAAGTGTAAAACTAGTGCAATTCACCAAGAACTACTCTAGTCAAAACGCTCTCTTTTTGGAGTTTAAACTCACGGAAATCGAGGCATAAAACTAGGGTTTGAAGTTCATTTCTCAGGTATAAAATAAGGTGTCATTAACCAAGAAAGTGGAACAACCTAAAAAATGCGTTAAGAGAAGTTTAACCTACGAAAACCAAGATTCGAAATGAAAGTTTAATGTTCCAAAGGAACCGTGTATTCAACCATGAAATTATACCTAAAACAGTTCAACAATCGCAAAGGAAGATGAAAAGTTCTTTAAAAGTGTATTTGTTTAAAAATCAGAAATTCCCAGCTCAAAGTGACACTACTTGGAAAAATCGCATCTCGAGTTCCATAAGTCCAAAAATTAAAAACTTTATGCCGTTGGAAACTAGATCCAAAGTGATAAAAGTTCCTAGAAGACACTTTTACATGGTTCCAGACAGAAAGCATTCATTTTTCAGCTCAAAGTTGCTGATTTAAACAAGGAAGACAGAACCAGTCTTGTTTTTCGGCGATATTTGAAAATTCGGAAAAATTCATAGAAAATGAATCAGGCTTTGAAATTTGTAACACAATAAGAGTTCCAAACAAGGTTTCAAACACAATAAATAGAACTAAATTCAAAGTTTTGAGCAACAAGATATAACAGTTCAAAGTCGATTGATTTTCACTACATGAACAGTGAATTTCCAGATTTGAAGAGCCATTTTGTAGCATCATTTGGATATCGAAAGGTTATTGAAATAACATCAAATTTAGTACACTTAAACTTCCATATGTAGACTACCTCTCTATCAAATTTTATGCAAAAAATCACGTGGGAAGGCAGTTAACAAAATGACCAAATTTCGGAAAAATGTTTCAAGGCTAATCTGCCTTCTTGCTTTTATTTTCTTTCCAAACATTTTGCACAATGAAATCAGTCCAAATTTGATCCATTTTTGAAACCAAGGTCCTAGAGACCTTTAATAAACACTTTATGGTTGATTAACATCAAATTTTTTGAAATAAAACACCCCACAACAAACTAGACCAGTCGGCCAGCAAGAAGGAAAAGCTTTCCAGTTTTCCAGCTTTATTGCACTTTGGAAATCAGACCACATCTCACTCATTACAAGTTCAAATTAGGAATGGTTGGTGGCATTGGAAACTAGGTTCAAAATTCTTCAATTTATCAGAAGGAAACGTTTCCAAAATCAGTTCACAAGTAGTTCAAATTCAAGCCACAAGTTGCAGCTTCTCATTTCCTCTCGGACAGATATTCATAACAGGGCAGCAAACTTTGACGAATCACTACGGATGACTCAAAATGAACTAGCGGGTGATTTTCATACCGTTAGAAAGCTACGGATGCCTAGTTTTGAATGCCACTAATAGCACTCAATTTTGACTTTTGTACAAAGAGATATGTTCAAACAAAGAAGTACTGTTCGGCATCCTGTTTACCATTTCCAGGTTTCTTTAAATTTCGAAAATCCAAGTTTTGTTCAACCAAATGAAACGATTTTCGGACGAAACTTTGTACACACAATATAACACATATAACCATCAATTTCACAGTAAAACAAGTACCAAAAATTCGAATCAACCACATAACAACAAGGACAGAATTTTGGCCAGCTTGCACTTCCAACTTTCCTTCGAGTTTTCCTTCACTTTCTAACCGTATTCATCTCAAATAACACGTAAACAACCACATTCAACTAATTATACCTCAAGGCAGCTACCTAAAGGTATCGTCAAGTCCGCTGGCCTGGAGTTAAAACAAGATAAAATGGGTTGCCTCAAGTCCTCTACCTATTTCATGTTTTGGGTTGTCAAACCCATGAAATCTAAGCTTGATTCTTGAAAAAAAATGGAGAAATTGCAAGAGTTGATGGTTACCTCTAAACCCTTGAAGAAACCAGAAATTTTCACCACAAAACTTCCAAGAAATTTCCACTAGATGATGTCTTCCTCCAAGCTAAAGTTAATCTCCAAGTAGTTTTGAAGTTGGGTGCAAATTTGGAAGTGAAATGTAAGCAAGAATTGAACAAGTGAAGTGAAGCTTTTTCCTCCTTTCTTCCTTGGGTGTTCGGACGACCAAGAGAGAGGAAGAGAAGGGTTTTGTGTGTTGTGAAGGTTGGTGGATGAAGTGTGTAAAGGAAGCCAAGTTAAAAGTGAAAAAATCAACTCGCAATAGTGCGCGAATAGTGTCCCGTACTACCACTTTTCTCTCTTGTTTGTTTCACTTGTGCACTAATCCTCAAATGTAATCTCTTAACACTATAATTATTCACTCTTAGTAGTTTAGTATAAGTTTCTTAAATTTTCACTTAACCGTTTTGACGCGAAATACGCGAACTTTCGATTCGCGCGCGATAAAGCGAAATTTTTGAACTCACTCACCTCTAATCCCTTAATTAACTTTTTCTTAGTCTACTATTGATCATTCTTAATTTTCCAAGATAATTGTACTCTCGGATCGAATATTGTCTCGAAAAATGTGTATTCGCTATTTCTCGCTAAACGAGTCGTAGAAAAATTAAATTTGCTAGCGAAACGTTTTAAAAGTATAAATGAGACATTTTTGCGTACAAATGGGTTTAAAATGAATGAAATAAATTATTTGAAATAAACGGATGAATAAATAATTAAATAAACCAGTAAAATAAGATAAAAATAAGAAAATTTTCGGGTCCTCACATCAGCCCCACCAAATTCTCATTCTTATTAGTGCAATTTTGGTGGCTATATTTTGTTGATTTCTTGGCTACTTATTTGATTTAATATTTCGCTGCATAATTTTCTATGCTAACACAGTCGACTAGCTCAAAACCAAAAGCCACATGTTTTTGTATGGCATTCATTCATTAAGACTTAAAAGCCCATGTACTCACTCAAATGTGAGAATCTAAACGGGGAAGGCTAAAGCATAAATTAACTAAGATATTACAAATCGCAACACCCTTGTTTCCTGTGTTGAATTACTGATAGCAAAGTCCAAGATCATTTTCTGCTTCTTTTTTTTTTCCTACGGCACCGAACACAACAAGGATACATTACCCATAACCACAAAATTCCCATAAAACTATTACATAACCACACCAAACTTATATCACTAATTTTCAAACTTATATTAGAAGATTCAAATAGAAAATCGTAGGGTGAAAGAAATTAATAGTTGAATTAAAAAAAAAGGATTCGGGCCTTACTTGAGAGATGATGAAAGCATCGAGTCCTTGCCAACATGCCTATCTGCACGGTTCTCTTCCTTTACAATATATTCTCCCTGTTTATATCTACTAGTGCTTTTGGCACATCCTATGTTGTCAAGATCGAAGACAACCAAGTGAAAGAGATAAGCAGTGTAAAGATCACAAACGTAACAATAAGTAAATAGAAAGGAAAGAATTGCAAACCAATTAACTACCCAACTCCTCTTGAGCTTGTAGATTAATTCAAATAAGTTTCTTCAAGTTGATGAATTACAATCACTCTTGCGTACAAAGGAAGGTTCACCTCCTCCTTGCCCCGAACACCACTCGGTCAAGTCAGGAAGTTTTACTATCCCTCAGAACAACCCTCACAGAGCTACACTCATGAAGTATTCACTCACAAATGAAAAGCTTACAATGAACCTCACACCACTAAGACTACAAATCTTCTTTGAAGAGTATTTTCTCACTAAAATTACTCTAGATCTTTTGTATCTTCAGTGTGCAAAAGTTATTTGAAGATTCTGACCATACTCTATTTATAGGAGACTAACAAAGTGCTTCATTAATGCTTCCAACGGATAGAAAGTAGCTGAACAGTCAACTAGCCGTTGGAGTATCGGACGTCCGGTACTCCTATTTTTTGCGTCCGACAGCAGGCAGTGAGTTTGAGAAATTTTCTTCAATTGTATCGGACGTCCGGTGCAAGTTCTTTGTGCGTCCGACAGCAAACAAAGAGATTTGAGAAATCATCTTGTTTCTATCGGACGTCCGGTGGAGACATATTCAGCGTCCGATGGTTTCGTCGACTTTGAAGGATCCTATCGGACGTCCGATACTAGCGTCCGATCGAGGTCAGTGATCCAGGGGGAATGTCTTATTTCCTTCGGACGTCCGTTGGTGGAGTTCTTCATGCGTCCGAAGTTACGCAATGATTATCGGACGTCCGATCCAAGCGTCCGATAGCTTCAGCAGCCTTTGTACCTTTCAATTGCACTTGATCTTTGAATCTGATTTGCTTCACAACTAAAAATATTTGTTGAAGAGAAATTAGTATTATCCATTGTTTTGTAAACATCAAAAGTTAGGGACCAAGGTCAACATATGTATGTGGTTATTTCAAAATACATAATTAATTATTTTTCATAAACAACTTTTTTATGTAGAGTCATATGGTAGAGCATTTATCTGCTTTACTCAAAAATCTATAGGTACGATTAGTTTTTATTTTTTAGGAAGTTATTGTATTTGAATTGATGGCAAAGAAAAAAAAGAGAATGTGAATAGATGTACTTGAGATCATGGTCGAGAAAAAGAAGGAACTTTTTTTTATATATAAAAAGGGGAACGTGCCCCTAAATTTATTCATCAAGGAAACGAACCATCAACAGATACATTATTCTTTCTATATTGGAGCCTAATCGAAGGAACAGATAACTTGTCCTGCCTGATCACTGCTCTAACACTGCGGGGCAGGGATTCTTCCGAATCACACACCCAGTCAAACCCAAACTGGGAGGTGGCAATAGCATCTGCTGCCCTATTAGCTTGCCTGAAAACATGGGAGAGGGGAACCCCCAACTCTAACAACAGCACTGAGATTTGTCGAATTATGTTGCAGAGTGGCCACCTTGCTAATGAATTACAGGATACTATCGCAACTAAAGTTTTAGAATTAACCTCAGCCCCAAAACTTCTAAAATTTCGTTCCCGGCAAACCCTCAATCCACTTAACAGAGACAAAGCTTCCGCCATGATAACATTCTGATCACCGAACTCCTTGTAAAATGCAAAAACCATGTCGTCAGTATGGGACCTCAGCAGTCCACCACCAAAGGCACCAAAGGAACCTAATGCAGTTACACTGGCATCTGTGTTGAGCTTGAGAGACAGCTCCAGAGGCCTTTCCCAAGCGACCAAAAGAGGCCGAGCCATAAATGGTTTCGATCCCAATCCTCTCGGAATGAGGTCCTTTGTAGCATTCCTGCTGCTGCTAACTGATCCACTAGGTTACGAACCTGCCATATAACGCGGTCCTCCCTCCAATAAGAATTCTCGAATCGAGCACTATTTCTGGCACGCCAAATACACCACAGCACAAGTAAAGGAACTATGACACAGATGTGGTTATTTGAGACCATCCGATGTGAGAGGAACTACGAGACTAGGCGAGATGAGACACCATGAGTCCCCCCTTGCAATACACCAAACATACGGGCAAAATGAGTCCAGACTCCAGATGCTAACGGCCCCGAGATAAACACATGATCGGATGTTTCGCCAGTACTGCCACAGCAAAAGCAACGAGAAACCAATGGGATACCCTTTCGCTAAAGCTTATCATCTAACGGGAGCCAGCCACGAAGTAGCCTCCAAACAAAGAAGGAGACTTTGAGCGGGACCACTGGGCTCCAAACCCTTGTATCCACGAGAGAGAGGTTGCGCCGTTGCCGAAGCTCCTCCCAAGCAAAGGAGACTGAGAAGTCCCTTATAGGAGAACCCTCTCAAACTATTTGGTCCTTCAAGTTCGCGGAAATTTGCAACTTTAAAATGCCCTCAACAATATCACTCAGAAGCCACTGACGGAGACGGCACTCATCCCACCCATCAGATGGGTAGAGCTCCCCAACTAGGATATGGGGCGCGTCAACCACCCCCAACAATTGGGCCAAAGGTATCTCCGTACACCATCTGTCATTCCAAAAATTGACTAGACCTTCACCCAAACACCAACGAATACGACCTTCAGCAAACTCGCGAATGTCTTCCAACATACGCCACGTGACTGTGGGCCGCTCAACCTACACGAGAGCAGGATGACCACCTCGAACATACTTGTGGTGCATGAAATCAGCCCAAATCGAATAATTCCTATGTAACTTCCACCACAGCTTGCACGCGAAGGCCCTGAGGACATCCGCGAAGGAGCGGAAACCCAACCCCCTCTCCTCTACCGGATAGCAAACTTTCTCTCAGGAAGTCCGGTGGATTCGTTTGCTAGACATATCATTATCCCATAGAAAGGCGTTACAGATTCTACCCAAAGTCTCAACGACAGCCTTAGGTGGACAAATAGCTTGAAGTAAATATAAAGGAACCGAACTCAAGACATGGCAAATGAGAATCATCTTACCCCCCTTGGAGAGCATCTTCGTGCTTCAGTGAAAGAGTTGTTGGCGCACCTTGGCCAATAAATCATCAAACAGCACACACCTTAACCGGCCCTTAAACAGCGGGATCCCCAAGTACTTAATCGGTAGCCGTTGCTCTCGGAAGCCCAAAATCGACCGCTCAAGTTGGTTGTGCTCCCCTGACATTTGCAATGAAGGCACAAAGGAACTCTTCTCCAGATTAACCTTCTGAAGGAACTTGAATCGTTTAAAATTAATTTTAGAGGGTATTTTTTGTATAAAATTAAGTGACATGAATTGTTTACACCAAAGGGAGACTCTCCTATTATATATAGTATAGATGTCTCTTTCCCTCTTCTATTTCCTATCAGTTCTTTATTTTCTGAATATGGCATGTGTGTTTGTCATGTATCAGAGAGTGGGATGGGAGAAAATAACGTGAGAAGAAACATGGAGTTTGATTAGTTATAGTAGATAAAAGTTTCATTTTCCCTTCACTAGTTATCTTTAGGTAGTTGGGATAAAGTGAAACACCACTTACAATTTATTTCTTTTTTTTCGTCGGAAAGTATTTAGATAGTTACTTTTTTGTATCAGTAACGTGATTCATCAACAAGCTCTACACTATCCCCAGTGTTTAGTGGCTAATACAAGTTAGTGGTTAAGACAAGTTAGGAGTCCGCTAACCTTTGACACAATATGTTTTTTGGTAACTAACTATCAAATACACAATATTACTTGTGATCAAATATTTATTCATTGCGAAATAATATCTATTTATTTATTTATTTTGCAATTTCCTTGCTAGAAATTTACTATGTATCACACTACTAATATTAGTAATAATCAAGAAACAACCCGAAAAAAAAAATCTCAATTGCTTTCCTGTTTTCTGTTCTAAAGTCAATCTTCATGTCCACGCAATGCCCAAAACTTGGGTAGAGTCGATTTTCAAAAATTCAATGACCCAAATTATGCCACACCACATAATAAAATAGCATGGCACGATTTGGATCATTAGATCCTTTAAAAGAGGATCTACCCAAGTGTGAGCCTTACGTAAAAGCACATTGACATAAGTCCAACCCAGTTCTTGACTTTGAGGAAGGCAAATCTATGGCTCCGGTCCACCATTCACAATTTGAATTTTTTGCATGTATTTATATGTGGAATGTGACAAAAGGTCCGAGTATTTATGTAAAAGTTGTTTGAAAACAACCATTGGAATCAATCCAATAGTCAAGGGAAGGTTTTTAAAAGTTTTTTCCGCTATCAGATTCAGTATTAAAATCTTGCGCTTAGTTGATAGGAATGAAAAGGGTGTAGAAAAAGATATAAGGAATTTCAAAAAACAAAAAAAGAAAATGAACGTACAAAAACTATGCTTAAATGGACAGGTTTTGTGAGTCTCATTATTTTGACCAAAAAACAAAGAATTTTCCTTGCTAGAATTTTACCTTGTATCACACTACTAATATTAGTAATAATCAAGAAACAAACTGGAAAAAAAATCTCAATTGCTTCTTGTTTTCTATTCTAAAATCAATCTTCATGTCTACGTAAAGGCAAAAATTCGGGTATACTCGATCTTCAAAATTCAAATCCCAAATTATATCACACCACATAATAAAATAGCATGACACAATTTAGACCATTGGATCTTTTAAAATTGGATCTACCCAAGTACGAGCCCTACGTAAATGCACATTGACATAAGTCCAACCTAGTCTTGACTTTGAGGAAGGCAAATCTATGGCTTCGGTCCACCATTCACAATTTGAATTTTTTGCATGTATTTATATGTGGAACATGACAAAAGGTCGGAGTATTAATGTAAAAGTTGTTTGAATACAACCATTGAAATCAATTCAATGGTCAAGGGAAGGTTCTTAAAGTCTTTTCCACAGTTAGATTCAGTATTAAAATCTTGTGCTTGGTTGATAGGAATGAAAATGGTGTAGGAAAAGATAGGAGGAATTTCAAAAAACAAAAAAAAAATAACATACGAAAACTACACTTAAATGGACAGGTTTTGTGAGTCTCATTATTTTGACAAAAAAAAACAAAGAATTAATTTTTTATCCAAAAGAATTAATTTTTGATGTATTGACACTGTAGTAATTTTTTTACATTAACAGTTGTGGATATTTTGTGACGCCCCCACTTCTCCCAAGGGCGAACCCAAGGGTATCAGCGGGACGCCTGTCCAACTCTCGCCAGGATTTGGTACAAATTCAATTCAAACTTAAGAATAACCAATCGATACTAAAAGTCAAAAATATAAAGGAAGGTCAATTTCTTAATAATCGTTCAAGTCTTACATCATAAGCTACCAAGATATCTTACATTTCTCAAAATATATAATTTTCAATAGTTGTCTAAACAAATACATTCAAAATTCTACTCAAGAGGGCCATCAAGTCGACTTCTCCATAATTCCTTCCATTTCAGCTCCTGTTAAGGAAAACAAGTCTAACGGGGTGAGTGAACGCTCGTGAGGCCAAGAAAGCATGCAAAACACGTAGATATCATTTAAATGAGAATTAAAACTGTAACATCCAAGCAATTCACAATTTTCAATTTAACACATTCACTGAGGATACAGGAGCTCTCAAGAGCTAATTCCTACTTGCTTTGCCAAAGTTCAATCAAATACTCTTTCGTGATGACATTCCGTCACCCGGGTAGGTAATCAAGTCCGTAGAACTCCGCTTCTCCAATTATGGTTCTGAGTCGACATGAGAGGTACCTCCCACCCGAATCGTGTGTGGTACATGCTATCGTTCAGGGAATCGATTATACGTTTATGGTTCTGAGTCGACATGAGAGGTGCCTCCCACCCGAATCGGTGTGGCACATACTATCGCTCAGTAGTCGATGAGACATCGCTCCAATCGACTTATAATTTATTTATAGTTTTGAATCGACATGAGAGGTACCTCCCACCCGAATCGGTGTAGTACATGCTATCACTCCGAGAACCAATTATAGCACTGAGACGGTATGAGAGGTACCTCCCACCCAAATTGGTGTGGTATATGCTATCCGTTCAGAACTCACGAGTTAAACAGATTCATGTACGATTACCAATTATTGTTTACGGTTCTGAGTCGACATGAGAGGTACCTCCCACCCGAATCGGTGTGGTACATACTATCGCTCAGAGAACCGATTATAGCACTGAGACGGTATGAGAGGTACCTCCCACCCAAATCGGTGTGGTACATGCTTCCGTTCAGAGCTTACGAGTTCAACGTGTTCATGTACAATTACCAAATCATATGTATTCAGGTCTTAAGTACCACGAGATTCAAAAGAGAGAGGACAAGGGTGTCCCCACGAGTAAAATATGATTGGTCGATAAGATTTACTTCGATCGACGTCGAGTCAACAAAAATGTAATTTTCAATGGCAACACTTCACTTAGTTCACATAGCAATTTTCTTCACATAATTTGAATATCAATTCACATAGTACAATTCAATTATAGCATCACTTAAGGGAGAACGAGTGCGATAAAGTACACACTCGTCTCAACAATTCGATAATACTCAATTAACAATTCAAGCATTTATCAACAACTCATGCACTTGACACTCACCAATCAAAAACAAAGGAGTAGTGTCCAATTGAGGGTTCAGGTGTCCACCGTGAAATCCTCTTGAAGGTCCTCTTAAATGCCTGAGCAATTAATATTGAACTATCATTTAGAAACCCCATTTATCACGGAAGATTGCGCACTTGTACAATCTAGAAAATATCGCGAAAATGAGCCTTAATTTTCTTGTAAATCGAGACTCAAAAGTGGGGTTCAAAAACACAAGAAAAATCTTATTTTTTTCCTTAAAATCAAGTATAAAACGATCTAGCGATATCGAAGGAAAATGGAGAGTTCTAACAACTCAATTTCCCTAAGTTTGGAAATTTCAGATTTGACAAGCGATCTTTGGAAAATCATATCTCACTCCCTATAGGTCCAAAATTGGAAAACTTAGTACCGTTAGAAACTATTTCCAAAGTACTAAAAGTTCCTAGAAGACATTTTTCCATGATTCAAAACGGAAGACATTCAAATTTTGGTTTAAAGTCGCTGATTTGGGCTATCAAGACAGTTTCGGGGTTGGTTTTTGGCCAACTTTGAAAATTCAGTAAAATTCACGTAATCTGAACTATCCTCTCAAATTTGAAAATCAATTAGAGTTACAATCAAAGTTTAAAACATAACAAGCAGAACAAGAATCGGAGTTTTGAGCACCAAGATATAGGGCTCAAAGTTACTGAAATTTCCTCATTGAATAGGGATTTTCCAGATTTGAAGCGTGAACTTTGAGGCTTTAGTTGGGCATCGAAATGGACTCGGAATGACACCAAATTTGGCAGTATTACACTACCATATAAGGGATATGTCTTTGTCAAATTTTGAATAAAAATTCATACGGGAAGTCAGTTAACAAAACCACTAAATTTCCAAAAATTTCTAAGGCAAATCTGCCTTGTGCTTCAATTTTCCTTTTCTCAAACATTTGGCCAACGAAAACATCTCAAACATGGTTCATTTGTGAAGGCAATGTCTAAGAAACATCCAAGATACATTTAGTAGGTGGTTAACACCAAGAATTTCAAAATAACAAGTCCCAATCAAGACTAGCCATTGATCAGCCCAGATTTTAAGGTTTTCAAGCAATGATGCAGGTCTGTAATTTAGCCATAACTCACTCAATTCAACTTGGAATTGAGCGTGGTTGGTGCCGTTGGAAACTACATTCATAAGGCTACAATTTCTCAGAAAAAATTGTTCTGAAATTCTGTCCATAACTAGCTCAAATTCAAGCAATAATTTGCAGCACTTAACAGGCTCTCTAACATAGCCGAGAAACAGGACAAGCGAATTTAAAAGGCTGGTACGGTTCACTCAAGTGGAATCAGGAGATGCATTTTATACCGTTGGAAAACTAGAAATGTCTAGTTTCTAATGCCGAAAATGGCACTCGATTTTGACATCGGAGCAAAGAGTTATGGTCGATTCAAAATCGCTGCCAGAGCAACTCTGGACAGTTTTCCAGCCATGAAACTCGAAATTTAAACATTTACCCAACCAAATCAAGTGATTTTTGGTGGAAACTTTCCACACAACCTATATAACATATCTACATCAAAATCAAGTCAATTTAACCACAAAAATTCGCACCAAGGAGCTCGGCAAAGACAGGGTAGATTCGGCCCTTCAACATGCAACACTTCCTTTGATTTCCTTTTCACTTTTACCACTTATCTCTACTAGATTAACACTTAATCAACACAATTAACATCCAATCTCATCAAATCAGATCATCAAGTCTATTGTGGGATTTCAAAGAGCCCACTCACAAGATTTCCAACAATCCAAAGCTACCCACATGAAGCTACAAGTTTCTAAGTGCAATATAACTTACATAAACTAAGATTCAAGGGTTTGATCGTTTGTTACCTCCTTAGATGACAAATCCAGAAATTTTGGGTCCTTTGAAGCTCAAGAAAACCGTGGAAATGAAGCTCTTCTCCTAGTTTAAGATGATCACCAAGTGATTTGCAAGTTGTGGCAAAATTTTGAAGTGATGTGAGCAAGAGATTGAACTGAAATGATGAAGAAATTTAGTCTTGTTCTTCCTTGTGAGGTTCGGCCACTTTGAGAGAGGGAAGAGAGAGAGTAAATCTGATGTTGTTAGCTTCTTGAGGCAGCTTAAGAATTTGTGGCCCAAAATTACTCCAAAAGTCAACTAAGAATAATGCGCGTGCGCGCGCGTTTCGTGCTCGTTTCCTCTCGGGTTTGTTTCACTTGTGCACTAAACCTCCAATGCACTTTCTTAAACATTATAATTATTCACTCTTAATAGTCTAGAATAAATTTCTTAAATCTCCGTTTAACCATTCCAACTCGATATTCGCAAAATTCTAATTCGCGCGCGATAAGGCGAAATTGACGAGAAATTCATATAACGATTATATAATTAACTATTACTAATGTAATTAATTATAAAATAATCATTTTACAAATAAAACATGAGTCCTCAAATGTCCAAGATTATTGCACTCATGATTCGAATATAGTCTCGACAAACGTGTCTTCGCCATTTCTTATTGAACGAGCCTCCGAAAAATAAATTTTTCTAACAAATATTTTTAAAACATGAAGGAGACATTATTCTATATAAATGGATTTAAAATGATTGAAATAAATTATTCGGAGAAAACGGGTGAATAAATAATTAATTAAGCCATTAAATAAGATTAAAATAAGTAAAAATTCGGGTCCTCACATCCTTCCTTCCTTAAAAAGAATTTCGTCCTCAAAATTCATATCTTGATTTATAAATAACCCCAATTACTTTCTCCTCCCGTGACTAATTTTCATCACTCTTAATTCTCCCATTCAAAACTCACACTTATTAAAATTAATTATTCTCAGGTTCTATTCATGATCTTATTACAGGTCTAGAGACTTGGAGCAATAGAGTACATATACTTATAAACCGTAAAATCAATTAAAAGCAAGATAAATTTTCATATGCCATAAAAGATCATAATAGTTACACTAAGTTATAATAAGTTCATCAAATCGTTTCAAAAGAAAAGGAGAAACAACAAGATCAAACTGTGCTAAGTCGCAATATGCCACAAAAGGATGTCATCCCCTATACAAAAGATTACAACCTCTAAAAGTGCCAGTCTATGCTAGGGTAAGACTACGATCTCTATTTGTCGAGTAGAGTCAGATTTACCCCTACTCGTAGAGTTTCCATTATTTGGATTTCTCTTACATTCATCAGCATTAATCACTCCTTCTGACACTCGACTGATTTGCAATGGATTTAGCAGGTTGTTGAGAATTTCCTTCT
The DNA here is from genome assembly GCF_036785885.1 of Coffea arabica. Lineage (NCBI taxonomy): Eukaryota > Viridiplantae > Streptophyta > Magnoliopsida > Gentianales > Rubiaceae > Coffea > Coffea arabica. Next base: position 36,419,699 of record NC_092323.1, on the reverse strand, counting down.
CCCTTAGAAGGTTTAGGGCAATTCAAAAACTTATGCTCGGTACTACCGCACTTCAGACATTTTCCTTGCTTTCTCCAGTACTCGGTTTCAGCGTCGTTAATCTTGCCACAGTATCCACAAGTTACGTGAGGATTCACGGTTTGGCCAGTTTGAGATTTTCCCTTTTGTTGATCTCGCCTACTCTGATTTCCTTTTGGCGGGGCTTCGCTTGATGGAGTTTCTCCGGATTTTTCAGGTATCTTCATTTCTCCAGCCCATTTTTTCATTCTAAGGGGTTGGGTAGACCTCTCGGACTGTTTAGGGTTATCACTTGGGTTACCTCTCTTTCTAACATGAAAAACCTTAGATTGAGACTTAGCATTCTCTACCCTCTGTGCCTTATCCAAGGCATCCGTAAAAGTGATAATCTGGGCAGTTGCTAATGATTCTTGAATTTCTACATTTAACCCCTGAATAAACCTCATTATCCTTTTCTGTTCGGTGACTACAAGATCAAGGACAAATTTAAAAAGTTTGGTGAACCGCTCCTCATACTCGGCCATACTTAATAATCCTTGTTTCAATTTAATAAAGTCATCCTCCCTCTTTTCTTGTATAATTGGCGGGAGGAACTTGACATTAAACTCCCTCTCAAAGTTTACCCAAGTCCAAGGGGTTTGTTCTCTTTCCCACTTTGCACTAACGACATTCCACCATGAGTGTGCCGCTCCTTCAAATTGAAAAACGGCAAAATTCACTTGCCTTTCCTCGGTATAATTTAAAGTAACAAAAATAACAACCATCCTTTCAAACCAATTTTCTGCTACCTCGGGATCAGACCCTCCATGAAACTTAGGTGGAGCGAACTTCAAGAATCGCTCTAGGGCTCTATCCTCACCCCTCTCTTGGTTCCTCGGTTGGTTGACTGGTTCAGGTCCTTGGCGCTCAGCTAAGCGCTCGAGAATATCGGTCATGCGGTTAATGGCCGTAGCCACTTGGTCACCCTCTCCATTTCTTGGGTTTTGATTTGGTCCGGTCGCGGATCCCTCACCTCTCTCGAGAGTGCAGGATTGCCGAAACCCATGCCCACGTCCCTATCCACGTCCTCGCCAATCCATTTAGCAAAATTCTAAACGCATAATAAAAGTAGAAAGCATAGGTGCATGAATTGAAAAACAGGTACACATTGTAAGAACACTTTAAATCAAAGCATAGCTATTTGCATAAGTTAGAAGTCATGTCACATGTCAATGTGCATACAACGAGTGAATAGTATCAAATACAGGTCATAGGCAACTAAATGCCACAAATATAGGAGTACATGTAGGCAAAATACAAAAGGCCTCACGGTGAGCACCACCCCTACTATACTAGGCAGGATCAAAAGAAAAATCATAAGCCTAGTTAGCGACAAAACTAGAAGAATCCATGATACCAAACCACATCATTTAAATGATTATAAACTCTAAATTCCATCCAAAAGCCTAAGTTACTTTCTAAATTCTTAGCCTCCTCATTAGATTCAAGGTGAAAGTTCTTATACAAGTTAGGGTAATAAGTCAAACCAAACGGAATGCAAAAGATATCTCATTTCCAAGTTCAAAGTGGAGCCCAAAATTGTTCAAATGGTTCAACTTTTCCTTCGAAAAGTTCGGCAAGCAAAATAATGGAGGAAGCAAAGTTCCTAACCCTTAAACTCACCAAATGGCTATTTAAATTTCCTAATCTTGGCTCACCTCCAACCTAATTTAAAGAGTAAAGTCATAGAGTATTTTGTGAGCAAAATGCTGCTACAACCTCAAGCACCAAGATCATATCGCACGTAATACACAATCAAATCCCACATTCCGGTATCCTAAACTTTTAAGTCTAGAACACTCTACAAAGATTTGAAGCCTAAGCTCTGATACCAACTACGATGCCCCCACTTCTCCCAAGGGCGAACCCAAGGGTATCCGCGGGATGCCTGCCCAACTCTCGCCAGGACTCTGTACAAATTCAATTCAAATTTAAGAATAACCAGTCGATACTAAAAGTCAAAAATATAAAGAAAGGTCAATTTCTTAATAATCGTTCAAGTCTTACATCATAAGCTACCAAGATATCTTACATTTCTCAAAATATACAATTTCCAATAGTTGTCTAAACAAATACATTCAAAATTCTACTCAAGAGGGCCATCAAGTCGACTTCTTCATAATTCCTTCCATTTCAGCTCCTGTTAAGGAAAACAAGTCTAACGGGGTGAGCGAATGCTCGTGAGGCCAAGAAAGCATGCAAAACACGTAGATCAAATAACAATATCATTTAAGCGATAATTAAAGTTGTAACATTCAAGCAATTCACAATTTTCAATTTAACACATTCACTGAGGATACAGGAGCTCTCAAGTGTGACAGCCCCACCTCCCCCTAAGGCGAACCAGAGGGTTCGGCGGGCCGCCTGCCCAGCTCTCGCCGGGACTCAGTCGTTCACTACATTCCTCAAATAAATTACAAGAATAAACCTCAAATATTACATCAAATTCTCCAATAATTACATGTCATAAGCGAAGCGGAAACAATTCTCAACTATACATAAAATGATTCCAAATCCAAACTGTACAAGAGATAGGCCATCCAGACATGTGAATAAGCACAACAAGTCCTTCCTTCGCTTTGAGCCCTGTGGAGGGGAATAAAATATTTTTGGGGTGAGCTAGAAGCTCAGCGAGTAACCAGTAAAATCAGTAATCAATCAGTTTAACAATAGTTCATTTCAATGAGGTCATAAATCAAATGATAAGTCCAGAAACAATTACAACATTTACAAAACATTAAATATGGAGTATCAATAATTCAGGAAACATGTACAATGGAAAGCGATAGTAACATTCATGAAAAGGATACATTCGTTCTCTTGTCGTTTCCCTTTATTCCTCCAATCATTTGAAAATTTCATTTTTTGTAAGTAGAATCCCTCGTTCATCCTTTTATTCGTTCATCCCCTTTCCGGACGTTGACCGGACTCCACCCATCCGGACGTAGCCGGACTCCACCCATCCGGACGTAGCCGGACTACAAAGGTAATACTCGAGTATACCAAATTCACCCAGGGTCACCATATCGCCCGACCGAGTCCGCTTCTGGCTCGAGTCGATCGGTAACGAAGGGCAGTGGCCAGTTCAGCCAAAAGGCTTACATTCATGCACAAGTAACATTTAATCCTTAATCATTGAAAATTTCACATTTATTTAGGTCGAGTGCGATAAAGTACACACTCGCCCAGAAAACTCGTTTTAACAATCATTGAAAGCACTTAACACATTATCAATCCATAATAACAAGCCAATAAGTCAAGGAAATATATCAAACAAGGAACACTCTCATATAAGCACGCATGATATGCAAGAAAACAGTTCAAAAGTAACTTTGGAAACAGTTCAAAAGTAAATATTGCAAGAAACGTTTCACAAGTACTTTGGAAATAGTTTAGGGTCACTCACCTCCATGGCTCAGAAATCATCCATCATATAACATTGCCTTGCTCAAATCCAAGTCTTAGATCACAAACTCAATGCAAACAAATCCCTTCCAAGTTCGGACAGCACTTCCCCTGAATTTGCTAACTTTTCCAGCCATCATGGCTTCATTATTTCCTCATTCCAACCCAAAGGTACACACACAACAACAAGTTCATCCAATAGCCATTCAGCAAGCTCCAAGTAGTACTAGTACAAGTTAAGCTAGGGAAAAGTACAGAAATGAAAGTTAAGCTCAAAACCAGAAAAACAGCTTTTGACATCCTTTTGCGGTAATGGCACCAAAGGCGCTACGATTGTCGGATGAAGGTACAAGACCCACCGTTTCGAAGCTAAGAGTTAGGGCTACAATATTACAGAAGGTCACTCAATCCAGTTTCGAGTGTAACCAGGTCAAAAATGCAAGATACTACACCAGAACTGGAAAAACAGATTCACAGAACGCATTCTAGCGGAAACATCATAAATCAGGCTATCCAAGTCCAAATTCAGGCTATCCAAGTCCAAATCCAGAAATTCCAAAACCATCTGAAAGCTAAGAAACATGGTTAAATTTCATCAGAAGACCTCAACAACCAATTCGGAAGCAATTCCAGCCAAAACAACCAATTACAGGCACAATTCTTACATTCGGGTAAAACCAGGACAGCAAGGGTAATTCCGACTTTTCACAAGCTACGCTGCTCCGATTGACCTGAAATTTTGTAGAAACCTCTAAAATATCATTCCCTACAATTTTCATGTTTTAAGCCAAGGCCAATTCGGCCTCTATCTATGAGCTATAAATTCGGGCAGAATGTTCCTTCACAAAACCTAACTTTTCCAAATTTCTTCCAAAACAGAAATTGCTTGCAATTATCCACTTTTTCCACCTCATAGAGTCCTTAAACATCATTTCCAATCATCATATATAACCACACAACCATATTCATATTAAAACAGAAAAATCCCCAAAAATTATAAAAGTTCATCAATTCAACCACAACTCAAAATATAATCCATCAAACCATCTCTTTAGCCATCACAAGTCACTAATTCACCATTATTGGAAACAAAGAATGAATCTTTACACACCATACCTTGATACCTCACAAAAGATAGTAGCTTAGTGGTTCCTTCTCCAAAATAACTCCACCAAGACCTTGGAATCTCCTTAGTAACCAACTTTTATGGAGTGATTTGCAATTCCATCGGTTAAAACTCAAGATTGAAGTAAGAAATTGGAGTGAAAGATGAAGGTTTTTCTCTCTCTCTTGCTCTCCAAGTTTCAGCCATGAGAAGGAAGAAATGGCTTGATTTTTGGTCAAATTTTGGTTTTAGTAAAGTTAAGGTAAGATGGTCAAAAGTCCAATAGTGAATAGGATGGTGACACTTGTCACTTTTTGATTTAAAACTTATCTTTTTATCTCTCCAATACAAATATCTTAACACCTTGTAAAATAATATCACTTAATACAAAATTTCAACAAGTTGTCAAAAATATAATGCATTTACCGCACTAGCGGGTCCCACGTTCAAAATACGCTCTTAATTTTTCAAAAACTAACCGATACTAGAAAAATCATTTTAAAAACTATCTTTGCTCATAAACTTTATCTGGGGAATTTTTCTAATAAAGAAAATGTAGAAAAGGCGGGCGATTAAATAAAATAAACCCTAGAAAATTAGAAAATTTCCGGGTTCTCACACTCATTCTTTTCGGGGCGTCACATCAAGAGCTAATTCCTACTTGCTTTGCCAAAGTTCAATCCAATACTTTTTCGTGATGACATTCCGTCACCCGGGTAGGTAATTAAGTCCGAAGAATTTCACTTTTTCAATTATGGTTCTGAGTCGACATGAGAGGTACCTCCCACCCGAATCGGTGTGGTACATGCTATCGCTCAGGGAATCGATTATACGTTTATGGTTCTAAGTCGACATGAGAGGTACCTCCCACCCGAATCGGTGTGGTACATACTATCTCTCAGTAGTCGATGAGACATCGCTCCAATCGACTTATACTTTATTTATAGTTTTGAGTCGACATGAGAGGTACCTCCCACCCGAATCGGTGTGGTACATGCTATCGCCCCGAGAACCAATTATAGCACTGAGACGGTATGAGAAGTACCTCCCACCCAAATTGGTGTAGTACATGCTATCCGCTCAGAACTCATGAGTTAAACAGATTCATGTACGATTACCAATTATTGTTTACGGTTCTGAGTCGACATGAGAGGTACCTTCCACCCGAGTCGATGTGGTACATACTATCGCTCAGGGAACCGATTATAGCACTGAGACGGTATGAGAGGTACCTCCCACCCAATTCGGTGTGGTACATGCTTCCGTTCAGACCTTACGAGTTAAACGTGTTCATGTACAATTACCAAATCATATGTATTCAGGTCTTAAGTACCACGTGACTTAAAAGAGAGAGGACAAGGGCGTCCCCACGAGTAAAATATGATTGGTCGATAAGATTTATTTCGATCGACATCGAGTCAACACAAATGTAATTTGCAATGACAACACTTCACTTAGTTCACATAGCAATTCACTTCACACAATTTGAATATCAATTCACATAGCACAATTCAATTATAGCATCACTTAAGAGAGAACGAGTGCGATAAAATACACGCTCGTCTCAACAATTCCATAATACTCAATTAACAATTCAAGCATTTATCAACAACTCATGCACTTGACACTCACCAATAAAAAAAAAGGAGTAGTGTCCAATTGAGGGTTCAGGCGTCCACCGTGGAATTCTCTTAAAGGTCCTCTTGAATGCCTGAACAATTAATATTGAACTATCATTTAGAAACCCCATTTATCACGGAAGATTGCACACTTGTACAATCTAGAAAATATCGCGAAAATGAGTCTTAATTTTCTTGTAAATCGAGGATCAAAAGTGAGGTTTAAAAACACAAAAAAAAATCTGATTTTATTCTTAAAATCAAGTATAAAACGATCTAGCGATATCGGAAGAAAATGCAGAGTTCTAACAACTCAATTTCCCAAAGTTTGGAAATTTCAGATTTGACAAGCGATTTTTGAAAAATCATACCTCACTCCCTGTAGGTCCAAAATTGAAAAATTTGGTACCGTTGGAAACTATTTCCAAAGTACTAAAAGTTCCTAGAAGACATTTTTCCATGATTCAAAACGGAAGACATTCAAATTTTGGTTTAAAGTCGCTGATTTGGGCTATCAAGACAGTTTCGGGGTTGGTTTTTGGCCAACTTTGAAAATTCAGTAAAATTCACGTAATCTGAACTATCCTCGCAAATTTGAAACTCAATTAGAGTTACAATCAAAGTTTAAAACATAACAAGCAGAATAAGAATCGAAGTTTTGAGCACCAAGATATAGGGCTCAAAGTTACTGAAATTTCCTCATTGAACAGGGATTTTCCAGATTTGAAGCGTGAACTTTGAGGCTTTAGTTGGGCATCGAAATGGACTCGGAATGGCACCAAATTTGGCAGTATTACACTACCATATAAGGGATATTTCTCTGTCAAATTTCGTATAAAAATTCATACGGGAAGTCAGTTAAAAAAACCACTAAATTTCCAAAAATTTCTAAGGCAAATCTGCCTTGTGCTTCAATTTTCCTTTTCTCAAACATTTGGCCAATGACAACATCTCAAACATGGTTCATTTGTGAAGGCAATGTCTAAGAAACATCCAAGATACATCCAAGATACATTTAGTAGGTGGTTAACACCAAGAATTTCAAAATAACAAGTCCCAATCAAGACTAGCCATTGATCAGCCCAGATTTTAGGGTTTTCAAGCAATGCTGCAGGTCTGTAATTTAGCCGTAACTCACTCAATTCAACTTGGAATTGAGCGTGGTTGGTGGTGTTGGAAACTACATGCATAAGGCTACAATTTTTCAGAAGAAATCCTTTTGAAATTCTGTCCATAACTAGCTCAAATTCAAGCAACAATTCGCAGCACTTAACAGGCTCTCTAACATAGCCGAGAAACAGGACTGGCGAATTTAAAAGGCTGGTACGGTTCACTCAATTGGAATCAGGGGATGCATTTTATACCGTTGGAAAACTGAAAATATCTAGTTTCTAATGCCGCAAACAGCACTCGATTTTGACATCGGAGCAAAGAGTTATGGTCGATTCAAAATCGCTACCAGAGCAACTCTGGACAGTTTTCCAGCCATGAAACCATTTCGAAATTTAAACATTTACCCAACCAAATCAAGTGATTTTTGGTGGAAACTTTCCACACAACCTGTATAACATATCTACATCAAAATCAAGTCAATTTAACCACAAAAATTCTCACCAAGGAGCTCGGCAAAGACAGGGCAGATTCGGCCCTTCAACATGCAACACTTCCTTTGATTTCCTTTTCACTTTTACCACTTATCTCTACTAGATTAACACTTAATCAATACAATTAACATCCAATCTCATCAAATCAGATCATCAAATCCATTGTGGAATTTCATAGAGCCCACTCACAAGATTTCCAACAATCCAAAACTACCCACTTGAAGCTACAAGCTTCTAAGTGCAATATAACTTACATAAACTAAGATTCAAGGGTTTGATCGTTTGTTACCTCCTTAGATGACAAATCCAGAAATTTTCGGTCCTTTGAAGCTCAAGAAAACTGTGGAAATGAAGCTCTTCTCCTAACTTAAGATGATCACCAAGTGACTTGCAAGTTATGGTAAAATTTTGAAGTGATTTGCGCAAGAGATTGAAGTGAAATGATGAAGAAATTTAGTCTTGTTCTTCCTTGTGAGGTTCAGCCACTTTGAGAGAGGGAAGAGAGAGAGTAAATCTGATGTTGTTAACTTCTTGAGGAAGCTTAAGAATTTGTGGTCCAAAATTACTCCAAAAGTCAACTAAGAATAATGCGCGTGCGCAACTGGTTCGTTGACCACGTGATTAACGGGTTTAGGTGATTCCGCTGCGTTTGTGTGTCATCAACGTGAGTCCTCGCCTTCTAGATCCTATCCTGTCTGTACGGGTTGCTCCACAAGGTTGGTGCCATTGCGCGCGCGTTTTGTGCTCGTTTCCTCTCGGGTTTGTTTCACTTGTGCACTAAACCTCCAATGCACTTTCTTAAACATTATAATTATTCACTCTTAATAGTCTAGAATAAATTTCTTAAATCTCCGTTTAACCATTCCAACTCGATATTCGCGAAATTCTAATTCGCGCGCGATAAGACGAAATTGACGAGAAATTCACATAACGATTATATAATTAACTACTACTAATGTAATTAATTATAAAATAACCATTTTAGAAATAAAACATGAGTCCTCAAATCTCCAAGATTATTGCACTCATGATTCGAATATAGTCTCGACAAACGTGTCTTCGCCATTTCTTATCGAACGATCCTCCGAAAAATAAATTTTTCTAACAAAACATTTTTAGAATATAAAGGAGACATTATTCCATATAAATGGATTTAAAATGATTGAAATAAATTATTCGGAGAAAACGGGTGAATAAATAATTAATTAAGCCATTTTTTTTTTGTGAAACAGTAACGTGCTTTTATTGCCCAATCAGAAGCTTACAAGCCGAGACCAGGACCGGTCATCAAGACGATCCTTTGATAAGTCTAATAGAAGGAAGGCCTAGCATATTCAACCTAACTTCCCCCCTTGCTAGCTGTGGAAGAGAACAGAGTTGGTGATACACCCTTACATGATCTTGCAGATGCAAGATACTTACATTAGCTAAGATGTCAGCCACTTTATTGGCCTCCCTAAAACAATGCGAAAAGTGTGCAGGATCCGCGACTAGTTGCCATATTTGGTGTACCTCTCTTCGAATGAGCCATGGACACTGGAACCTCCGTTGTAATATACCCACTAGAACCAGCGAATCTGTCTGCACTCGCACCTGCACAAAGCCTTGCTGGAAGCATACGCGAAGCCCTGTTAACAGTGCTAATGCTTCAGCGCGCAAGCTTGTATTGACCCCCAGGGAGACTGGGAATGCCACTAACACCTGCCCATTTGAATCCCGTAATATTCCACCACCACCACTCATCCCTGGATTCCCCTTTGAGCACCCATCCGTATTAAGGGACAAAATCCCCCTCCCAGCTGCCTGCCACTTGACCAATTGCACCCGAAGTACTAACGACGGCTGAGAGAGTCTTTCAAAAAACTGATCAAATGTTTGCGCTACAATCCCATGACGAAATTTAATCTCAACCGCTGCAGAAATATCCCGGAGAATGCCATGGCAAATCTCCCCCCTAGTCAGTTTGACCCCTTCAAAGATTGCTTTATTCCATGCCTTCCAGATATGCCAACAGATGAAACTTGGCAGGATGGAAACAACATGACGTCTTTGAGCATCTGAGTGCGGGGACAACCACCCAGCGACCAGTCGCTCTCGCAATGATGCTGCCGGTAGATAAATACCGCATAGGGATCCAAAGACACCCCAAATCTCTACCGCTAGTTGTCCCGTTGAGAAAATGTGTTCAATAGATTCCCACGCCGCCGCCGCCATGGAACAACAAAAACATTTGGAAGGTAATTGAAAGCCAAACTTACCCAAGATATCATCCAGGGGAAGCCTCCGCATCAAAAGACGCAGCATAAAGAGAGAAGCTTTTACAGGGAGTTGGGGGCGCCAAATGTGGGAAAATATCCAAGAGGAATTCCGAGCTTGCCTTACCTCACAGAAAGCAGAGGATAACGAAAATGAGCCTGAAGTTGTTGGCACCCATACCACCTCATCCGGCCTCTCACCCTCTGTGGTCGGGTGCTGTAGGATCATAGCTGTGATGTCCCTTGGGAGGTATTGTGCAAGTCGCACCGAGTTCCACTTTCCATCAACAATAAAATCTCTGAACAATAAGTCCCCCTGACCTGGAGCTTTAAGGAAAAGAGCTCCATTCCCTAGCCAGTTGTCATACCAGAAGTCACAAGTACTATCATTTACCAACCATCACATAGACAACTCCGCCTCCCTACTGACATTGATTAACCGTTTCCAAGTTGCTGATACGCCCACTTTAAGCTCCACTTGACAAGGGTGGCAATTCCCACAATACTTAGTACGTAAGAACCTTGCCCATAAAGATGTTCCTGTGCGAAATTCCCACTAGAGTTTATGAGAGAAAGCTGTGTAAACATCCCTTAGAAACCTGAAGCCGACTCCCCCCTCCTCCTTCGGAAAGCACAACTGCTCCCAGCGGATCCAGTGATACCTGGCCCCCATCTCCGTCGAACCCCATAGAAAGTCAGAACAAATCTTTTCAATTACCCTGAACACCGAAGTCGGCATTACGCGGCAGATAGTAAATGCAGTGGGATAGAAGAGAGAACATGTTTGATGAGGATGATCTTACCCCCCCTGCGACAAAAACTTGGACTTCCATGAGAGGATTCTTCCGATTATTGCTTGACTCACCTCACCGTAATAGTAAGCCTTACTTCGTCCCAAGTACAATGGGAACCCTAAGTATCGAATAGGCGCCTGTTGCCTAGAAAAGCCTGTGAGACGCTCAATCACCCTCCGTCTAGCAGTCGAGGCGGAGGGATGGATGATATACCCACTTTTTTGCCTATTCACCAACTGACCCGAGGATTGTTGGTAAAGCTCCAACACCCGCACAATGTCTGGCAAAGCTTGAGCAGACCCATTAGCGAAAATCAATACATCATCAGCGAAGGCCAAGTGCGTGACTTGGGGACACCCCCATGGGACCTTAAAACCCCTATAGCCACAATGTAACACTCAGTTGTTTAAAGCCCTTGAAAGAACCCCCGCCCCAATTACGAATAACGCGGGGGATAATTAATTAAGCCATTAAAATAAGATTAAAATAAGTAAAAATTCGGGTCCTCACATATTTGTCATATGTATATAATTTGAATCTTAAATTTGAATTCATGTTTTGTGGTAAAATCTAAGGGGGCGGTTGGTAAAAGGGTTTCAGAATGAAGTTATGAAATAAATCTCATGATTCATGTTTGGTTCACTACTATCGGAATTGAAATTTTGGAATGATGTCTAAAAATTTAGCATTCCTCCATTCCTTAGTAAGTTGGTGGGTTTTGTCCAAAACCCAAGTCTGATTCCCAAATCTTATAATTATATAATATTAGTATAATTAATATTTATATATATTATATATTTATATATTTATATATATATTATAATATGTACATATATATAATATATTATAATTATTTAGTTAAATATAATTATATTTATATAATATATATTATAAATTTATTAATATTATATAATATATATGTATATTTATGAATGTATATTATATGTGCATATAATTATAATATATACATGTATATAATATTAATAAATTATATAATTATTATTCTAAATATAATAACTATATTTAATATGTAATATACATTATATTTATATAAAATACTAGTATAATTAATATTTATATATATTATATATTTATAATTATATATTTATATTATAAAATTTGTATAATTATATTTAATTATATATATAATATTTAATTTAATTAGTTACAAACTTATAATAATGATATTAATAGTTATATGTATTATATAATGTATAATAATCTATGTAATATAATTGATATTATCAATTATACTAATAATTATACATGTTTACTAATAGAAATTATTAATTAGTTATACTAATATATTTAATTAGTGAAAATTTCTTATATCCCATTTACAAAGAGCCAACGAACCAAACATTAACTATAGTAATGATATATATTCCTGGCACTGAACCAAACAAATGTATTATAATGATTGATTCCATTCCAAATCCAGGATGAATGATTCCAAATTTGAATCCGATTCCAACATGCGAACCAAACGCTACCTAAATCTATTAGTGTATGTATAACTCAAAAATAAAAGTAAAGAAAAAGAGTCTCATTAGTTCCACTTCAAAAGTGTCACTTCAACCGACCAATGTTTGTTGTATTTTGAATTCAATTTAAAGTGCGCTTCTGCATCAAAATCAATGCCGTTACAAAGTACTCATGCTTCCTTTTCATGTAGTGGAGTAATACGCAATGAATTTAGTTCGCCAGATCGTTAATTTTTGACAAATTATGGGGTAATATTGTGTTTTACCTTTAACAACGATGGTTTGATCTATTTCTTTTTAGGACTAATTTCAGTTTGTACCAATAGTTTTTCAGACATTCTCACTTTTTTTCACTTTGAATTTAAATTTTAGACAAATTATACTCTAAATTTTTGCATTTATCTCACTTTAGTCCAATTGTTATCAGTATCTAAAAAGATTAGGGAACTTTACCACGCATGCACACCATCAACCATTAGTTAGCGAATTTTATTCAAATTGCCCCCTTAAGTTATTTCCTTTTCGAGTTTGCTTCCCAACTAGCTATCGAGTCTCATTCAAATTGCCCCCATAAGTTATTTCCTTTTCTAGATTGCACCCCAACTCTAGTTTTGCAACACAATCCACCTCCGAATTTGGTTATAATTCATTTTTGCAAATTTTCTCAATTTGCAATAGGCCTATATAGAGTTTTACCATGTAAATGACACGCCTCGCCGCCTTCAAAATTTTAAAACTGGTTTTCTAAGTTTCATATTTCTATGATCACTTTAATATAAATTAAAATACAAATGGTTAAGGTATATGCAGGCAAGTAAGAAGGCATGGTTTTAATATAGGTTTGCTTAGAGGTAAAGGCAATAAATTTACATATAAATGATTGACTTACCAATGATTAATCATATTCAACAAATTTTTAATAGATCGATAGAATATAGCATTGCATTATATTTTCAATCAACTTTAGGTAGCATGATTTATATGTTTGTTAAATGTTTCAACGATACAAAAAAAAAAATTATGTAGCAGATAAGTACACATATAATTAAAGATTTACACAAATAATTTTCTAAATTTGTGGGTGATGAGGAATGTTAAATAGTATTACACAAAAATTTCTGTGTGCCCAATCCATATTAATCTAAAGTTTTTGTACAAACTGAACATGTCCACATGTTAGAGTTTGGGTTGCAAAGCAGAAACAGTAATAAACTAGTGGTGCAAAGTGATATTTTGACCATCTATTATCACCTGTGTAGTGTGCAGTGCATGCGTGAAAATTCCATTGATTTTCTTAAAACTGTTAATAATTGGAATAAAATGGAAGGGATTTCAGAACTCAGGGCGCAATTTGTCTTAAAATCAAATTTGAGATTGCAAATTAGGATTTGTCATAAGTTAATGGGTAGAAACTGGAACTTAATCATTCTTTTCATGTTCCAACACTCCCAAATTTATCCCAACTAAAAAAAAAAAAAATCAGGTATCTTCTGCAGCTACAGTACTGAAAATATTTCTATTCAGCAGGAAAATCAAAAGTAAAATCAATTATTTCTATTCACGCAAGATGGTTATGTAAAATCAAATGTCACATAGGGGACCACAAGATGTATTGTCTAAAATCAAATCTCACATTAGGATTATATTTCATTGGCGTAGATTCAATTATTTTCTGAAATTTTTTTTTCCCTTGGAAACTTACAAATGATTGAATGATGACAGTTTAGTTCAGCGAGTGAATTACGTTTATAAATCACAACTAATATTTATGCATCAACTCCATCTCTTGGTAAATTTAAACTGAGAAAATGACCAAAATATTGAGCAAGAGCAATAAACATAAATTCTTGCGTTTAATTGTTGATGAATTTTTCTAATGGGTGTCCTGAATTATAACTAAGTTATAATATGAGTGAAAACGTTTATATTTATTGCACCCCTTTCATTTAGACACTTTTTCAAATTAATTTCACTCTTGCTAAAAATTTGATATCTGAGTTATCTTCTTAACGAGTGCCCGTGCCCCATGCCCCATTAGCCAAATCCATTGTTGAATTTGTGAATATCAAAAAATTCAAGCTAACAATAGACGCTGGATGGCAAAAGAGAAAAAAAAATCTAATAATTTGTGTTTAATATATTGTTACTTTGGGAAAAATATCTAATAATACACTATCACCGTTAAATTCATGACACATATACAAAAGTTCGATTTCAAATTCAAATTTTACATAATTATCGTTCATGTATCTATTATCAGTGTAGATTAAATCCAAAAAATAAAGCATTCAGGTGGGTGTAAATGCTGCATTTTACAAGTGAACTGGGGGGGTTAGTGGTACCTTTCAAAAATTAAGGCGAGAGCGCCAGGTGCATATGAAGACAGACATGTCTACGCTTTTGCCCTCCGAATAATCCGGCTGTGGCCGAGGGCCACCCAACTTCCCCAATTAAAGCATAAACTCATTTGGCCGGTCTCGTGAAGAGCTTTTCCGTGGTGTCTTTTTTAGTCCAAACGCTTTGAATCCACACTTACAAAATTAAAACTTTTAGTCTACACTTTTAGTAACGTCATTTTAGCAAAGCATTATTTGTCAAACTATTCTTTCTTTTCTTAAAAAAAAAAAAGAGAAAAGAAAAGTCGTATTATTTTTGGATTCAAATTTAAAGGTATACTTTTTGATTCACTTTAGACCCTTAAATAGATGATGGGGTGGGTGGGGTGGTCCAAATCTCATAAGCAGCTAGGCTAGCAAGCTCCTGCATAGTAGGATCCCTCATCCCTATAGCTGTAGGTATGGTTACAGAAGAGTTCAGCTTCCCAACAATCTACAACAACAACGTTACACACTTCACAGTTACATCATCACTATGGAGAATTTCATCTCTTGAGGTATATTCAGACTTTGATCAGTTTGAAATCACTGGAGAAAAAGGGATATTCAGAGGAAGTTTTCCTCGTGACATTGGAGAAACAGAGGGGGAGTTTCATCGTGGCTTGACAGAAATGGAAGTTGAGAGCAAGATGGACTTATTGTGGGAAGACTTCAATAACGAGGATCATGATGAAGATGATGATGAAGATTTTGATCAGGGCCAATCTTCTCTTGGAATTAGTGGCTTGGAAGATCATGAATCTTATGAGAAAAATGGATTGGAAGATGCTGCAGAGCTGTGCTGTGTGCAGACTTTGAAGATGTCCAGGACCGGTCCAACCAGTCTTGTTCTTTCTCAGAAGAAACATAAAATGGTGCTGGTTTTGAAGTTTTTGATGAAGAAGCTTCTCCTGCTCCAGAAAATGGCAAGGATGAAGAGAAGGGGATCTTGAATTGTGATCGATATTCTTAATTTCTTGTCCAAAATCTGCTCTATAAGCCTTTTTGATCCTTCGAGCATCAAAGAGAAGGAGTTTCTGAAGTTTTCAAGCCCCAAAAATATCATGTAAAATTAATAGAGTATGCAATAAGTTTTAAACTGAGTTCCAATCGTTGATTTTTTTTTATTTTTATTTTTTGGGAATCTGTTTGCCAAGGAATTATGTAGTCCTCTCGTCTATGGCATATTTATTGAAAATTTGAACCCAACAAGATCTGTGTTCGTTGGCAGTTAGTAATTGGAATTGTCAATTGGGATGATCCGAGTTTTTGGTAAACCCAAGTTCAAATTACCAAAACGAATTGATGAATCAGATTTTTGGGCTTCAGATTCATCTAATAAGATTCATATGGCTGATGAATATTGGAGTTTGGGCTCATTTTGGATATGGCCCAAGCTCATAATTAATAAGTGATTATACATTTGATATTGTATACTATAATAAAATTATATCCAGACTATAAATTACAGATGTTATATATATAACTATTCAATTAGGTCAGATTTCAATTGGGCTGAGCCTTATAATATGCCCGTTTTGGGTTGCAATGATTTACTAAAAAATATTTCACCTAATACAGATTTTAATAAAAGCACTAATTAAGTGCTTAAGTATGTTATTTGAATGCATACTTTGTTAAATGATTATTTTATTGGATAATATTTTATCTTAAACTTTTTAAATGTATTGATCTCTTTATCAAGTTCGTAATATTGGATACAAAGATTAAATTTTTATTTTTATTTCTTAAAACACTAAAGTTGGGGTATATAAAAAGCACTAAATTTAAACTTTTGTTAAAGTGTTTTTAACACAAAAAACTTTACTTCAAATATACTTTCGTTATCAAAAAATTCTTTAACATATGTATAAAAGGGCGAATGCCATGGCTCAAAAGGGTTGTTGTTTTGCTGATGTGGCCAATTGTTATTGGCTGCAGTGTGTTCGTCAATGTGTGTGTGTGTGTTTTTTTTTTTTTTAATGCAGAGGTTGCAAATTGGGCCGTGCGTTTGTAAGCCTGAGTGTTTTGCCGTATGGAACCCACTAAAGAGAGCAATAATTAATAGCTGTCCTTTTTCTTCATCATCATTGTAATTCTATTCTAACAAGAAAGAGAGCATTGTATAAGACTAAGTGACTAACAATAGCACAAGCGGAGGACAGAGTTCCATCTCTTCGTTTCTTGCTTCTTCCTCTTCCTCTGTTGCCAGAGAGTAGGTGAGCTGCTCTTGCAAACAGTGGCCCATGTCAAATCACACCCACCCCTCTTCGATTTTTTGTCACAAAATGTCTAGGGTTACAAAATTAACTATCCTCTCTCTCTCTCTCTCAATACTTCTGTCGTCCCTCTCTTTCTTCTCTTCCTCTCAGTAGCTTCTCTCTTTTCCAGTTCTTCCTCTCTTTTTTTTTTCTCAAAAAAAAAATACTCACGCTTCCATTTGCTTTGGTAAATCGTTATTTGTATCAAAGAAAGACTTGGAGTTCTTTTTTTTTCAGTTCTTTCATTTTTTAGTCTTCAATCTAACTATGTATTTTACTCCCTGCTGTTTTTTAGGTTTGAAGAAAGTATTCTTTCGATGGGTGATAATACAGAAGAAGGAAAGGGTCTAAGGTAATGAAGCTTTTTTTTAGCAAAGAATTTAGACCTCCATGTTTGACATACTTGCTTTTCATATTTTTATATTTTCATTTTTTGGTTTTAGAGATTTGACTGAGAACTTTTTTTTTTATTATTGTGAAAGGAATATTTTATCTTTTATTCCATTCATTTCACAAATTTTCTCTCTATTGTAGAGAGAGCAGATAGTGTCAACAAATGAAAGGAAGACAAACCTGGTTCTTTTATTTTTGGAAGGAAAATTGACGGGAAGGAGGAAAAAAGATTAAACTTTTCAAGGTTTGAGTTTTGCTTTAGTTTATTTTTCAATCATTTTTCTAATTTTATGCTAAACTAGACCTCCAAGTTTCTATTTTCTCTTCGTTTTTTTCCATTTTATTGAAGGGTAAAGGTTTTAATGTCTTGTTTAGTTATTGGTTTTGCTGCTGCTCGTAGTCTTACTTTGGCATTGCTTTCCTTTGAGTATTTGTAAGTGTTTGTGATCTCTGAGTTTTGTTATTGTGGATAGTTTTTTTTTTTGCCGGTTGAAAGTTTCCACGTTTGGTTTCATTTTGCATCATCCAAAACTTTCTAATGCTAATTTCATTCATAGTTGGTTTGCCCTTTATATTTTCCTCTTACAGGGTTTTCCAATGCGATGCTTTTTTTGAATTAATTATCTATTTTTAACGGAAAAAGATAAGTCAACCAAACAAAAGTTACATATAGACTAATGTTAACTGAAGCATCTGGTTGTGGAATCCAATATAATCAAGCTCTTTATCTTCTGCTTGTGTGTGTGTGTGTGTATATATATATATATATTTATGTATTATTACTTCTTCATCTTTCACTATTGAATTTCAATACATGGTTTATTTGTCTTTTGCATTGTGTTTTATAGTGAAAAGTGTATGAAAGCTTGTTGTTTCTGTTGTCTTTGTCTATCCAGTTGAAACATTCACAGATACGTCAAGTGATCCAAGAGTACTTGAAAACTACTAATCGCATGCCCATGATAGTTTTGGTCAATTTCCCTGTTCTCATGAAAAATAAATTCTTTGAAATTTCTCAAAATCCCTTGAACTGCATTTTTTCAAAATGGATTGTCTCTTATTAAAGCTATGGTATATGTATTATGAAGATTTTCATGGAATTGTGATAAAGCTTGAGATAGTGATAGAAGATATGCCTAGGGCTGCAAAGTGTTTGGAGATTTTTCTTTGAGGACATTGATGATGGTAGATGTATGTAGTATTGAGTGGTGCTGTATGGCTTTTGATAGATTGTTATTTACCTTAGTTATGGCCTTAGAGTAGTCCCTCAGTTGTGGCCTTAGAATCCAGTGATTTTGTGTAGTGCATTTGAGTTGTTTGAGAAAATGTCTAAGTGAAAATTTCATCCAATTTATGGTGATCTTACAATAGAAATTAAGGCTATCTATAACTGAGTGTTACCATGCAAAATATAGTGATGTTGCCCTTTAATTGGGACTGAAATTTGAAGAATTGCAGATAAATTGTATTCTCTATGACTCTCTGATTGACAGTACAAAGAAATTTTTATTATGACTTTTTGCAGATCTGCATTAGCTGCATCAACAGTATCCATGTGGACCGTTGCTTAAAATGAGGAGAATTTTGGGGTTTTCAGCTGCTGCTAGAGTAAAACATTAGATATATGCCCTTGAAAGTAGACTGGTATGATTATTTTCTTTGGTTATATGAATAATAAGAGAGCCATGAGGATTTGCGCATAAAATTTCTCAATATACATGTATGTCTCTGGGTAACTTGAATTATGTGTGAATAACATGAGTACTTACAACTGATGTTTAAAAATAATTAAGAAATCTTGTTTTCAACATAAGTAGATAAGGAGCGAACTTGATTCAACCGAAACGCCCCTCATCCTTTCATCTTCATCATCAGCATCATCTTCATCTTCTTATCTTCTATCTATCTTGGTGAGAACGAATGGTAAGAAGAAAAAATAATTTGCTCTAAGGTTCTTTCTTCCTCTGCCAAAAATAATTAGCCCTTTAATTTTTTCCCTTTTTTGGTTAGTGAAATGAGGGGTTTAGTTGTAGCTTTTTGACCAAACTAATGTTGTTTATTTTTTTTTATATTGTAGGATAATAGGGCTCTAGATGTTTCTGCCTCTGCTTGGTTGTCTTCCTCTCCTCTTCTTCTCTCTTATTTTTTATTTTTATTTTTGGTCAAAATCCTCTTCTTTCTTTCCCCCTTTTCCTATCTATGTATGTGATGAGCAAGTGTTACAGACAAATTTGAAATCCTTTTAGGTTTTGAATCTGAACATTTTGAGATTTTTTTCATTAAATATTTTGTTCATGTTGTTTTCTCATTTTACTTATCTGATCTGAACTTGACCCCTTTTTTGTGATTGCAGGTGGGAAAAGTTGATAAATTTCATGTTTTATTTTGGTAAATTAAGTTCTGGTTGTAATTTTCTAGGTTTTCTGTATTTGAATCCTTAACAAGAAAATATTTTGTGTGTTCTAAGTTTTTGGGATTTCTTTGACAAACGTCCAATAGCACTGTAAGTGATCATAGAGCCCTATTAATTTAGATACTTGTTTTAAATACCTCTTCCTTGCGTATTTGCAGAGATGTTGCCTTTCCTTTTTCTTTTACGAGAACATCATTTATTTATTTTATTTTAGTTTACAAAAATGTCAATTTTTTTTTTAATAAAATTCGTGTTGATTTGGTTCTAAGAAGCTATGATTGGCTTCTAATCATGTAATGGGGATAACATTTTGAGAATGTTGCCTTAATTATAGCAGATTTACTGGTCCCTAGAATGGTTTCAATCTTTGTAGGCAATAAAAAATCTGGTATGATATGTTGGTCTTTCCAATTTTTTCATTTGTTAAAAAGGTATAGTTAATTTTTTGCAGCTCAAATAACAAGAAGATGTTAGGATTCACTTGCATTCAGATCCTATTTTCTTAAATTATATGTTGTTTTCCGTACTTTTGGTTATGTTATTTTTATATATTACTATATTAAAGGCGTGAACAAATCAAGATTCAATCATTCTAAAACCAGTTCATGGAATAGTAAAATTTTTAAGTTAAAAATGTTATATTTTTCCTTTTTCTTTTGCCTTTTACATTGAAGGATGGTCACTATTGGATAGGGTGGTTCTTTAATTTCAGCCTTAGGTCCTTCATTATTTGCATTCATTCACTATTTTCAAATGGTGGATACCTTTTGAATTGTCTACCTCTAAATTGTCTCAGATATGTATGATATTTATTTTTGAAATAGCTCTGACATTTTTTCACCTTTTTTTCTTTATACACACTATGATTATGTTCTGAAAAACACTTCAAATTTTTGTGCTATTGTATTGTGCAAAGAACTGAATAAGTTTTACCCAATCATAGACTTATTGTTTCTCTCTCTCTGTCGGTGCCTATTAGTTGTTCTGCTAAGTTTCTCTATGATGATTTGTTTTGCTAAGTTTCTCTATGCCCCTGGTCTTACTGCAAAACCCATGTAAATTGATTGTGTAAAGTGATGATTTTGGTTATATGTTGCTTTCATAAGGCTGAGGATGTAGAAATGGAAGAAGGTTAGCGGTATTGAATGCACTTTAGTATCTTTTGGGTTATTTTTCCCACTTATTAAAGATCCTTCAAAATTCAGAATTCAGTTAAGTCTGTCACATATCATAGATTTGTTGAGAATGGTCCTTACTGGGAGGCAAAGAATTTTGACGGTTTCTTGACAATGAATGCTCAAATTTCTCAACGCCTGTTTAGTTGTTGCTTGAGTTTTCCAAAATAACTGAAAATCATCAATTTCTTGGTTTTCGTTCATGTCTCTGCTTTTATATTTTTCACTGGTGTACAAAGAATAAAATTGCAGATGAAATAATGGTTGCGAGGAATTAATTTTGAAGTGGAATAAAGTGGTATTGATTCTATAACACTAACAACTTACAGTGAGGTCTAAACTAACATTATATGTTCTCAAGAGTACCAATGTCAACATTTTCTTTTAAAACAACTTTAAAATTTTATTACCTTTTTGTAAAACTTTGAACTCATATCTTAAACGCCAATAACTTTTGCAGCATCATTTTGTTTTGGGAATTTTAGCTGTGCTTCAGTTCTGCCGTTAGTTGCTCCTCTATACGTAGAGGTTAGTTTTTCTAGCATTCTTTTCTTATCCTGCTACCCTTTTTTTTAGTTGTTTTGCATATATTTTGTTACTTGATGCTTAGATGTAAATTTTGGGAGTTGAACTTCTTAGGAATTTTCATTTTAGGTTTTTGCTATGTTTGTTCCAATATGAAATCATCAGAAAACTTGTAGACCAAAATAAGTTCATTAAACTGAAATATAGCTAGGTAAAAATCAAAGTTTCATGCAATTAATTATGCTGTTTGACTATTAGTTGCTGTTTAGTTTGAGCCTCAAAGACTAGGTAAAGGGGTTGTTGCTAAATCAGTATTTTTTTTTTGCCAGATATCATGCAAAAAGTCCAGCCTAAATGGATGTGTAATCAACTACAATCGCTGATGTATTCTAACTGACCATATAATAAATGTAATGTTCAGCTGCTTATCTTTTAAGGTAAACAATTAAGTTTAAAGTTACAAAGCATTAGCATATTAACAAACATTTTGTTGCTTTTGTACTCCATTAAATGCCTGCCGATTGGACATTCCCATGTGAGAGAGGCTTGTATCTGCAATAACTACTGCTTTGAGCAATACCAAGCTGTTAAATAAAAGTAACCCCTTTGAGCAATATGAGTGGTAGCATTCCCTTTATTTTTGTTCCATATACAATAATTTCTGCTTTTAGACCAAATGTTACCAACTAGCAGTTGGGGGAATATTAGCTATAGATTGGATTGTGGTCATAGTTAATGAGGTTTCTAAGATAAAATCACTCCATTACTCCCCAAGTACACAACAAAGTAGAACATGTGAATGTCAGTTTGCAATTTTGAATTAGTATTATACACTTAGAGAGTGGATATGATTTACTTTGACATGAAATGGGTAACTTTTTGTTAATAGTATCATACATGTTGTTTCAACCTTTTTTGCCGTTAACATAACATTCTGCTAGAAGGTTTCAGGAGCCATGTCACTGCCACATCCTAATAGTATGTAGAAATCATGTAATGAGTGTTTAGAGAAGCAACAGTAAGAAATAGATAAGAAGCTGAAATGAAAGATGGGATGGTATGAAGCATTTTTGTCCTTGATAAGGCTCTGTAGTGGTTTTGCAAAAAGGTCCAAGTTCTCTCTGGAGGACTTTTTACCTGACATATTTTAGTATT
The DNA here is from genome assembly GCF_036785885.1 of Coffea arabica. Taxonomy (NCBI): domain Eukaryota; kingdom Viridiplantae; phylum Streptophyta; class Magnoliopsida; order Gentianales; family Rubiaceae; genus Coffea; species Coffea arabica. The sequence goes on along the minus strand of NC_092323.1, from coordinate 36,397,079 downwards.
ACTCACAGAATTTTGAACTTCCTCTTGAATTTGTTCATGAGCGACTCAAAACAAAGACATTTCTGGTGCATATCAAATCAGTGCAAACACAATTAGCAGATGCAAGGCAGCACTACACAGTGATAAAGTATTCCGAAACTATTGACATTGCCACTTCTGTCCAGTTAGCAGGTAGCGTAAAAAATGACTTTTTATCACTTAGCCATCAAGCTGAGATTGTGGAGCTCTTGACTCCAAGTAAATGAACACTCAATTTAACTTGTAATACATATTTGTCTTTTCCTAAAAGCAAATTGTAGGGAAACTCATGACTGCAGGAGAAGCCAATGGTTCTTCAAAAGTTTGCCTTCGACTTGCTGGAAAGTTTGATGATACAGATAATGTGGAAGGAGATGAATCTTAAAATACGTACAACTACTCCACCAAGAAAACAAGATTAAGCTGAATTCATAATATTCAACTTTTGTACCACTCGAACTTGATAGTTTTTGCCTTCTTGTTTTGCCATTCTAGATTTGACAGATTGCTTGGAACTTTTTGAAAGGATTATTGCTATATCTACGAACTGTGTACATTTGTGTGTTGTTATCCCTTAGACAACTTTTGTGGTAGAGGTTGAACTATGTTTGGTCTCAACTCTGTATCAATTTTAGATCTTTGTTCAGAAAATTTTGCTCCACCTCGATTATATCTGTCTTTTTTGTTTGTTCTATTTTCATTGTTTGCAAAAACAAGTTGCATCTCACATTTTACGCAGAAACAAGGAACATCTTACGTTATATGTAGAAACAAGGAACACCATAATGATCTCAATAATCTTCTTATTATATTGTCTTGTGTTTTTTCAACAAATTACTTATTTTTGCTGTTTAATTAAATTACAAAATCACAAAGATATTAGTATACCTTTACGTAACTTTCATACTTAATATCTAAATTTGAATAAATGGGCATTTTTGTCGAGTCTAAAATTTACAGCGCGCATCGCGCGGTGTTGTCCACCTAGTTCTTAACAAAAGCACCACTTGTAACGAGCTATCAGACAAGTTTGACTCACAATTAAATCGGGGCACATATTTTGATCCAAATCCTTCCCGATCAAATAATGCACAAGATTTAGCCCCATATTTTTCAAGTTGAAAGGCCTGGCTTGAGCTGGGCTAGCCCCATTAACAGTTTTATTGATTGAAAGTGTTCTTAAAGAGATTTCAACAGTTGATTGTATATTTCCAAATCGAGTACAATTTCAAGAATAAAAATTTATTCTATGACTTCTCATCCAAAAAAAATATGTATCTTATTACTCATCCATAAAAATTTTTGAGATAATTTCATTCAACTATCATGACATTTAGCCAAAATATGAACTCTATCTTGTGGCCTGACCAAACGATATAGTCAAACAACTTTTTTTTTTTTTTTTCAAGTCGAATCATTTGAATCGCAACGCGCTTATTAAAATGTCGCCCTCCTTTAATAGACGTTCCAGACGTTGCTTACACGAGCAAAAAATATGTCTAAAAGTCCCAAAATATCCTTTTGCAAATTAAGTTAATTACATAGACCTGTCCCAAAGTTTGTCCAAATTATATTTACCTGCTCTAGTGTTTGTCCAAATGTCAAAAGGAACCTATCATTTTCCAAATTAGCTCAATACATTGAATAGCCAAACGTTTATCAAATAACCATTTTCCACTAGACAATTTACTTAATTGCAACAAGGTCCTTAGCGAAATTTTCAAAACAACCAATAATTGCTAATTCTTTTTCACAACCATGCTCTTTTTTTGTTTTTTTTTGGTGAAACCCTATAAACGGGTGGGATACCCGCCCAAATTTATTGGAACTTAGGAAAATGAGCAACACCTCTGATACAAAGAAAGGAACAACCTATCTTGTATAGCTAATTGCTAATTCTTTTTCACAACCATGCTTTCGTCTCCCTATAATTGCAGATAGACTGGGAGTGTTTGGATAGTGTATTATTTAAAATATTATTTGGAATAATTACTGTAGCACTTTTTGTGATGTGATGTATGTGAAATAAAAAGGTGGGTTGGAAATTGTGTTTATGATGCAAGTGAAATATTATTTGGGATAATTGAGGTATCCAAACAAACCTACCAAAACCCTAATTATATGGTACCATGAACCACGAACAATAGTTATTCCATACGGATACCACTAACAATAGCTGTCGGCCACACGTGCAATTTCTTTTGCCACTGCTATCATATGCTCAATATTAAATAGTGGTTCCCAAGTAAATATTGTGAGGATCCGTAATTTTCTTAATTTCTAGGTTTTATTTTCTTTTAATTGCACGTTTTTTCACATTTTCTTTATTCAAAAATTTTAAAAATAAATTTTATGAGTAAATATAGTTTTAAAATGATTGTTCTAGTATCGGTTAGTTTTTGAGAAATTAAGAGTGTATACGGGACGTGGGACCCGCTAGTGCGGAAAGTTCGGTAAAATTCGGCCAATTTGGTTAAGTGTTGGATACCAGGTTTATTTTAGCAGGTGTTAAGAGATAATTAGAAGTTACCTAGATGGATTATTATTGGAGAGACAAAAGGATAGAGATGTATTAAATAAAGTGACAAGTGTCACTTGAAGATTCATTCTTACCTTTTGACCTTTTGGACCACTATTCATAACTTTACCATTTAAACTAAAAATTGACCAAAATTACTTCAATTTTGCAAGCTTCTTGGCCGACTCTTATCAAACAAAAAGGAAAGAAAAGCTCTCAATTTTCTAGTCTCCAATCTTGCCCAATCTTTCAATTCAACCGTTTAATCTTCAAATTTTCCCATAAAACCTCTTAGTTTGGCGATATTAAGGTTGGTTGTGAAGTTGTTTGGAAGGTTAAGGTGATTAGTTGTTCTCTCTCTTGTATTACTAAGGTGAGTAGTGAAGGACCCCTCTCCTCCATCTAATAATGTTTAATTCATGATTTGTGGTAGTCTAAGAGGGAATTTTGTGGATTATATATTGATTTTGGTTGAATTTGCTGAAGTTTTATAATTATTGAAGATTTTTCTGTTTTAATATGGTTGTTATGGTGTGGCTATGTATGATGATTGGAAATGATCTAGAATGAAGCTAGAAGGTGTATGTGGTGGTTAATTGCAAGAAATTTCTGCTTTGGAAAGAAATTTGGAAAGTTAGGGTTTCATGTTCTTACATTCTGCCCGGCACTGTACCTCATAGTTAGGGGCCGAATTGGCCTTGGGTTAAAACATGAAAGTTGTAGGGAATGATATTTTAGAGAAGCCTACAAAATTTCAGGTCAATCGGAGCAACGTAGCTTGAGAAAAGACTAAAATACCCCTGCTGCCCTGGTTCTACCTGAATTTGATAATTGCGTCTGTAATTGGTTAATTTGGTTGGGAATGCTTCTGATTTGGTTGTTGGTGCCTTCTGATGAATTGTATCCTTGTATCTTAGCTTTCGGATGGCTTTGGAATCACTTGATTTGGACTTAGATAGCCTGACTTATGATGTTTGAACCAGAATGCGGTTTGTGAACATGTTTTTGCGGTTCTGGTTTAGTATCTTGCATTTTTGACCTAGTTACACTCGAAAAATAATGAAGCCATGACGGCTGGAAAAGGAAGCAAATTTAGGGCAAATGCTGTCCAATTTTCTAGGCCGTTTAGTCTCTTTAGATTTGAGTTGCCTTTTGAAAGTCATATTTTATTCTTTTGTACTAGTACTTACCATGGAAAGGCGTACGATGCGTAGTCGAGCCTCACTGGTGCATTCCGTTTACTCGATTTTAAATGTGAAACCTTCAATTGGTTTACTTTGATTATTTTAGGGTTTCTTGGCGATTAAAGCCAATCTGAAGTGAAAACTTTTGAAGTATCTGTACTTGAACGGGTGAGTGTACCACTCCCCTCACTTGTTGTTTAACTCGGTTTCTGTACATGCAATCTGTGATAAGAATGTCTGAACTATCGGCTTATTTTGTTGGAGACGAGGGTGTACTTTATCACACTCGTTCTCTTGTCTGTTCATATGCCAATTTTGGTGCGAATCTGTATCTGTTATCTGTATCTGTATCTGTTATCTGTATCTGTATCTGTATCTGTTCTGATGTCGTTTGGAAATTGGTATCCAACGACCTTTCTGTGACCTCTGAGCTCAACACCTGTGGCTAGTTACTCGAGTCGGGCCGGCAAGGGCCTGGTCGATTAGATAACGAACCACGGTAGTCTGTTTTGGGATCTTTGGGTATTGAGACCCTTGATTCCGGTATACTCGAGTATTACCATTTCTGAACTGATTGGAGTTCGAGCCCGGTAGGGGTATGTGAGGTGGAAGGAATCGGAGAAAGTGGAGTCTACGGTATTGGTTACTCCTTTAGCGTTGACGGAGTGTCAACTATTATTTCGATCAAGCTTCGGTGAAGCACATGGGAATTTGGCTCCTGAGAGCCACCTGTATCCTTCCTATTTGAATCATTGGTTCTAACTACTTTACTTTACATCTGACATGTGTACCTGATTTGTTAAATGTGAAATGCCATGATTTTACTGCTATATGTCTGGTACCTCATTGAGCGCAAGCTCACCCCTTTCTGTTACCTTTGTTTTCCTTACAGGGATTTTGGAACTGTGATTTTGAAGCCGAGTTGAACTCGTTTAATATACTTTTGTATAGCTCCTCAATGGTTGGAAACCCTAATTGTACTTGTTCTTTTGAAAACGCAGCCCTAATTGTATTTTTGTGTAGTATGAATATCTCGGATTGCACTGTATCTGAATTTGTTCAAGACTCCAATGTAAATATTTGTAGTTTCCGACTGTTCGTTTTCTTTGGATCTTATCGCGCGTACTATGTTGGGTTTGTGTGAATCGACTCCGTAGTTCTGGCGAGAGTTGGGTAGGCGGTCCGCCGAACCCTTTGGTTCGCCTTAGGGGGAGGTGGGGCTGTCACAAATATGCCAAAAAAAAATCTGTTTTTTAAATAAAATAAACTATTAACTTCAAATCCACCTCTAAGCACTAAATACTAGTGGTCACAAAATCTTAGTGTCTTTTAATATATGTATCTCAAGACACTAACTTTTTCATTATACAAACTACATATCTTAAACATTTCGAGGAAGTTTACTATAACTAAAGGTGTCAAAATGGGTGACTTGAGCAGGTTAAAATAGGTAATGGTTATAAGTGAATTAACCTATTTATATTCATTTAATTATATGGGTATAAATGGGTAAGTCAAAAAATAAGTTAGATAATCTATTTACAACTCATTTATTCTAATATTTTACAAACTCATCTAAATTTTTTTGTAAACTAAATTATCAATTTATACCACCCTTTATAGTTTGCACCTATTATTAATTTTAAATATTTACTGATAGAACCCAATAAGTCTAATTACCATTTTTCCAATCCGTGTGCTATGTCGCAAAATTATATACCATTTAATAATTGAACAATAAGAATATTTTTGCTGTGCAATAGGGAAAGTATTTGGAACCATGAAAAAGAGAGATTAAACAATGATTGACCAACTTATGAACTTGAAACTGATACCATGAAAATACAAATGAAAAAAGGGCAAAAAAAAAAATCTCCAAGTGTATAATTATTCTTTATCGTTAAGTTGAAAACTGGCCAACAGATTCTCCCACCTTTCCACTAGGTTCTCCACTTGCTGACGTTTAGTCAAAGGTGATGAAGAAATTAGGATACCATTGCTGAAGACAATTCTAAATAGATGTGATTGTGAAGATAATTTTAAATGGGTTATCCAATGATACTCATTTTTAAATGGATATTATTGGCTAACCCATTTATATCCATATATAAAAACTTAAAATACCCATACTCAACTATTCATGAACGAGTATGGATCAATTTAGCTAAATGCATTTTTGTTTGACACCTATAACTATAAAGGTTGAGATGTCAAAAATTAGAAGTTCTAAATTTAGAATCCCCTTTTCCCTTCATGGTTCTCAACCCTTACTGTTTAAAAAAATAATAGGACAAACAACTTCAAATTCTACGAATACAATTGCTAAAAGAATATGGGTGGCCAAATCTTAGCCTAATAGAGATCGGGCATCAGGCATGTAAGCTTCTACTAGGCCTAGCTTAGGGCCTTAGGTCGACAACTTGGATTTCTCATCCGGACAGCATCAAGCTTTTATGTTCCAGACTCACAGGCCCAATTGATGGTAGAAAGCATAATCACAAGTTTGCAAAGATAGTTTTGATATAAGATGGGCTCCGCGTCAACATCCAGACTACATTCAAGCTTTCTTGTAGTCACTCTACGGACCATGTGTAGAGTTTGGGCAAAATCAACGTAAATTGGACTGGATCCACTACCTTTTTGGGTTGATGACAACTATTAAGAGTAAATTGTACAATTAGAAAGATGATGGCTTTGTCCAAAGGTCTAGTTTATTACTGCAGATTTGTGGTAAAATTCATCTTAAAGTAGAGAGTAGTATTTGCCATGAATTAGACATGATCTTGAAGGTATCATAACTACGTTCATAATAAAATTGTTCAACTGTATGGATTTGTGACAAATACTTTTTGCCAAGAAAATACCATAGCTCCCGATTTCATCACCAAAAATTAGTACAAATATAATTGATGGTTAAAGTACACTATAATACAAAAAAGAATTTTAAATTCTCATTTAAGATTATTTTCTAACTCTTATTTTGATGTAATAAATTTGATAAGTTTGTGTAAGTATGCAGAAAATATAGTGTTTGTCCTTTTCATATTTAGTGTAGAAAACAAGGTGATAAACGAAGTAAATATGAGGACCCGAAAATCTGAAGGTTATTTTCATATTTCTTTTCATGTTAAATTCTTTGCATTCAATGATTTCGTCCCTTATTATGTTTTTCCAATTTATTGCATGTTGCTTTTTTTTTTGGGGTGCAAAGAGGGATAATTGGGTAAACAGGGGGCTAAGTGAGTAAACAAGAGTTATTTGTCCAATGATAAGCCACCATTTGTCAATCATCTACCCAATTCTTGACCCAACAAGCACCCAAGTTCCATTTCACAACAATTCCTCCTTTTCCTTCTTTTCTTGTTTGCAGCTGAAGCTTGAGAGATTCTTGTTCCTTCTTCCTTGTCTTGCAACAGAGAGAGAGAGAGAAAAAACTTTTGTTCCTTTTCCCTTCTTGCAACCAAGAGGGCCCAAATCCAGCCTTTCTTTCCTTGTTTTCTTGTTCCCCTTGTTTCCCTAGAGGAGAGCTGAGAAAGAGTGGAGAAAGCTTGAAAAAATTCTCCTCCTTGAGCTGGAAAATTGAGAAACTTGAGAAGCATAAAAGAGTAGCCCTTACCTCCTTCCATCTTTTCCCAACAAATCAAGAAGAGAAAAGCTCCAACATTCCAAGCTTGTTCCAACCGAGAAATTGAGTGGTGAGTAAGCAGTTTTGTTACTTTTCTAAGTCTTGAAACCGAGGGGGAAACTTGAGGGGAGCTTGAGGGATTTCATCCATGACCAATTTCACAACCAAGGGGAAAGTGCTTGAGAAAGATTGGAGAAACTTTGCTTCATCCTTGTTGTTGCAGCCCCGAGAGAGAGGAAAAGATTGGAGAGCTACCAGCCTTGATTCTTCAATTTCCAACTTCAATTTCTTGCGGAAAAAGAGGTTAAAAGGGCTGTAAATCCTTCCTTCTTCCATGTTTTTTTAAGCTTTAAGGATCTAAGTTGAGGTTGGGCAGAAAAGAGTGAGTTTTGGTGAAGAAAAGTTTCAAATTTTCTTGCTGGAAATTCTGCTTAGCTAATGACAGATTTATTGTGGTAGTTGATGACATATTTTGTGAATTTTTTGGTGAAATGTTTGGCTAAAATAGGTACGCACCAGAAACAGATTTTTGCTAATTGTTTCATTTTATGTTTGATATATTACATGTTATGTATTTAGTATTTTCAAACAAGTTAAAGCTTAGAACTTCAGGTGACAGTCACCTCTGGACAGTTTTAGTAAAATGATAATAACTTAGTGTAAAAAAATCGAATTTGAGTGCCATCAATTGTGTTTGAAACTAGACTCAGAGAGCTTTCTATGGTATAAAATTTGAGCTGTGGTCCATTTATATATGCACCAGAAAATTGGCAATTTTGACTGAAAATTCTGCTCTCCACAAGTAAAAACTGGAATGTTGTAGTAAATTGCGGCTCAATTTGGATCAATTTATGAACTTAATCTCTTTGAGGTGTCTTCGAAAGATTGTTAGTGCTTCGAGTCTAATTTTAATGGGGCAAGTTATATGCTTTTTTGACATTTATAACTCAAGTTATGATTTTTCAAAGGAACGATACTTGCTAAAAAATTCCAGTTTCAAAGGTACTCGAGTGCTACGAATTTCAACTTTCCTTGCTGAAAATTCATGATTTTAAACTCATGATTGTATACTTTGAGATTGATGGATTTCTTTACTAACAACTAATGCTATATGTTTCTTTCTATGCCGGATGTGAAAGATATTATGAGTTTGGTATTTTGAACAAATGAAAAGCTGGATCTTGACAAAAGTTTTGAAAGTGTTTGCTAGGAATTGTGTTTGGCCGAGGGAGAGAAAGAAAGGATTTTTGTGTCTATTTTCAAAATTTGGTGGTGACCTTAGACAAATTTGTTCTATATATTGTATAAGACTTTACTTTCACATATATGTGTGATTTATTAAGCAAACACCAAGTGTTTTAAGTGGAAATAAACTCACCTTTCGAATTCCGTTTCTTGATGGTACACTTCTAGTTTTGGAACCGAGAGAAGGGATGAAATTTTGTCCAATATTCTTCAAATCCCTTGGCCATAATCGATCTCTTTTGCTCCTATACCACTGACAACTATTGATTAATTTGCACGTGATTTTTCCCTTGTTTTGAACACGAAAATCTAGTGATCTTTTGAATGAGTTTTTGGAAGTTGACATGTCTCAAATGTGGTAGTTTGAAATTGTGAACTTTTGATATATTCTTTTGGTTTTAGGACTTGAAAGTGGGCGAGAACGTGAGCCCGGTACTGGAATGTGAAATTCTCATTATATGGGTGAGTGTTCCAATTGCATGTTCCATGCTACTTGTTGATCAAGTATGACTTGTTGCTTGAATTAGCTTATTATTGCATAGGCGAGTATGTACTTTATCGCACTCGACCTAACTTTACTAAATAATGCTTAATGTGCCTAGTTGATTGATACCGCTTTATGTCTTGAATTGTAAATGCTTGAACTGCAAATGAATAGGCAAGTGTATATTTTATCGCACTCGACCTAATTTAACTGAACTCTTGATATCCTATTTATAAGTGAACTGTTTGCAAGTGAACTGATATACATGTGCATGACTTGAAAGTCGGTTGGAGATGTTATCTTATCGACTATACTCACCGCTTTGGATCCCAAACCCCACTAGCTAGTTAGTCAAATCGAACCAATAAGGGCTTGGTCAAGGAGATTGACGAACCATGGGTACTGTTTACTGTTATTCCACTGGATTGGATTCACTGAATTTGGTATACTCGAATATTACTTCTACTGTTATGTTTGGAGTTCAGGCCCAGTAAAAGGTTGAACGGCGGATGGAAATTAGAGATAAGTGGTACTCTATTGGACTTGTTACTATATTCCTAAGGTTGATAAAGTGTCAACGGATCCTAAACAAGTTTCTACTGAATTGGCTCGCAAGAGCATATTGCTGCTACTGAATTGGCTCGTAAGATTAGACTGAATTGGCTCGCAAGAGCAAACTGTATCCTTTTACGTGAATATGTTATTGAATATATATTATTAAATGATTTATCTGGATATTGCTTGCTTCATGAAATATGTGATCATGCCATGATGTGAATTTTATAAAGCCTAATAGATGGTTTGTTGTTTTCTTAGAACCTCACTAGGCTTTTAATTCATCTCGTTATTTGTTTTCCTTAACAGGGTGCGGGGATAAGAGAGACAAGAATAGTAATGGTTTGTAATAGAGTATCTTGAGTTTGTATTTGGCCGACACTGTATTATGGTACTAATCGTTTAAGTTCTTTTCCTTTGGTTTGTACTTTGGATTGAATATTTGGACTATTTATAGCATGTAAATGTTATATTGAAGGATTTTAGTGTTATTGATTTGAAAATGTTAGTGAGTGAGTCTTGCCGAGAGTTGGACAGGTAATCCACCAAATCCTTGGGTACGCCTTAGGAAGAGGCGAGGTCATCACAGTAAAATTAAACAAGAAAAGCTTGACATATTGGTTTTTGTTAGGATAATTTATTATAGCCTGTATATCTCTACTTAATTGTTTTTGATAACATTGAACTCTTAGATCAACATTTGATTTTAAGATCTAACCTGGCTTTCTCTCAGTCACTAGGTCATTTTTCAAATTATTTTTGGAAAGTTTTTGAAAAATGTATTTTGTGATAAAAATTAACTTTCTATGTGTTTTCTAGTGTCAGAGATTTGTTTCTGGATTTCTATGATGGCCAAATGATATTCTAAACAAGTTAAAGATAGTTCCTTAATGAAAAGATTCTAACTGATTTCTTTTGAAATTTAAGTCCTTACTTTTTAGAGTCAACTCCAGATTTAGTTTCTTATCTTATGAAAGAATCTAATTGATTGATTCTAAATTTAAAACATTCCGTTAAGTTTTCTTTATGTCTTGATTCATTCTTTGACTTGAAGCAATATCCTTTTTTAACCAATCTACCACAAAGCTAGTGATACTTCCAATCACTAGTTTGTTCAAAAACTAATTTTTATAAAATGATATCCCAAATAGGTCAATCTAGAGCAGGAATGAATAGGTTGAAATGCTAACTATGGTAGCCTTTTAGATAGTTTTTCAGATAAGGGCTTGTTTGGAGTTGTAGTAACTTATTGAAAAGTGCTTTCCTAATAGATACTTTAATAAAAAGTACTTATTAACTGCTTAAGTGCTTTTAAATATATTGTTTGGAAACATAGTTCTATAAGTACTTATTGTATTGGATAATGTGTAATTTAAAAATCTTTAAAAGTGTTTATCTCTTTATTTGGTTATAAAATGATTAAATTTGATGTTTTATTTTTTAAATCATAAAAGCTACTCTAAAAGCACCAAATTTGAGTTTTTGCTAAAAGTGCTTTTAATACTAAAAACTCTACTCCTAATTTTATGGGATGATATTCATCAAACATGTTAAAAGTACTTTTGCGTTTAAAAGTGTTTTTTTTTTTAATCAAAAACACTGTAACCCCAAACGGGGCCTAAGCATTCTTTTTACGTCAATTCATATTCACATTTCGGTAGCTGGATAGTCCTCCTCCCAAAGGGGTCTTTGATATGCTTGAGGAGTGTTTGTAAATTTTCTTTGGGTATCAACTGAGGAGGGTTCAAACTAGAAGTGGCAAAATGGATACATATGATTGATAAATGGTTTTAGTTAAATGAATAGTGGATTAAATTGATCCAATCCTGTTAAAATCAATTAATAAATGAATCTAAATAGAAGCCATTTAAATGGGTGGTGTAAAACTATGATCAGCCATTTATCCATTCACTCTCCCAAGTCCTAAATTTAACATCCAAATATTTTTTTCCCAGAAAATTAAGATTCCGAGAGTTCTATGTTTAAATCAACTAAAAACCTTTGGGTAAAAGTACTATCAAATGCTTGTGCTTGTACTCTATTTCAATTGTTTGTAAAGTATATTCAAATTATTATCTCCAAGAAAATCTACCTACTATGGTCAGTTTAGCCTTTCATCATTACTTTAAATATCATCCTATAAAGTAATGAACAATTAAAAACTTGACCCCATTATTATAACTTTTGGGTGAATGAATACAACTTTACAGTGAAAAGAAGTGAAACTTTTAAGAAGCTATAACGTTTTAGAAAAGCTTTAAGTTGAATTAATAGTTTCTTATCATACGCTATTTACCTTGATTCTAACATTATAACCTAGTCGAACGGAGAGTTTCTTATCCATTCTATGCCTTGATTCTAAGAATAGCTGGCATCAATCTTTCTTTAAAATTTTGAAAGAGTGAAACCATATTTGGGAAAGTATGTAAATACAAGAGGTACTCAATATGAGTATATGTATTTACTTGACAAATTAGATGTCTTTTTTTTTTTTTAAGGGATGGGTGGTAAAGTAAGAGGGATTGTAAGTGGGAGATCCCAAATTCAAGACCTTCCACTTACAAAAAAAAAAGGTGTCATTATGTATCTTAATCATTGTTGTGGTGACACTTGTTAGAAAATTCCTTCATATAAATAAAGAATAAAAAAAATTACTTTGATACTATATGTTGCATTATCGCTTCTTTCTTACTTAAGAATGAGTAAATTTGCAGCCATTACTATATAAGACTTTAAAAAAAGAAAAGAAAAGAAAAGAAAACGAGGAGAGACTAAAATATAATTTTGAAAAAGGTCGAAGAAGTCTAGAAACTGGAAACGAAGAAAATGCAATCAACGCTATTGGTAACTTAACGTATGAGGAAGCTATGAAAGAAAGAATAGGTGGTCCCACAAAATTCCATTCCACTTTTCTATAATATTTGCAATTACAATGTGTGTTTTCCCTTTTTTAAATTAAGTGGATATCTATGAATGCCATAGATAATCCATTTGAATCCACCAACATAATTGGGTTTAGATGATTTTCATTTAAAATTATTGAATTTATATGGATCATTCAAATTCATTTAAGGTTGGTTTATATGGATGGATTGGTGGATATGGATTCGTTTTGCCACTTCTAGTTCAAACTATCATTTCATTGGATTATTTGGTCTCTAATTTATGTTTCTTGAGAGATGAAAAAGGGGCTTCGGTCTAAGCAATGGAGGATGTTTTTAGAGCATTCTTAGTTAATCTTTGGTGCAATTTTCAACTTAAAAGTTCCTTGTGGGAAGATTTCATGAATTACTTAGTTGTTTATCTTGTGATGTACATCTTTCACATGTTTATTCACTCGTAGAGTCAGATGCTTCAGGTTAGAGAGTTACTAATGGAACCTCAGAAAATATTAACCAAATAATTCACACAAACTATGATTAAAAGAGTCGAAACAATTGGAGACTAATTGATAATCTGGAAAAACAAGGAGCAAAGAAGAAGATTAAAGATTTCTCGAGGCCGTAGCACTCAACTGACGTAAAGTAGCAGGCAGACAAAATTATATTTATCAAACTCTTATTGACTTCTCCTTACATCAAACAATGAACCAGAGGGTCTTTATATAAATCAACTACTAACAAAATCCTATTGGGCTACCAAAACATACTAATAATCGGAAACCATAATAAAACAATAAAATAAGTAGTTTCCCAAAGAAATAAATTAATCCTAAAAAGACTTCGTTAAAATTTCTACATTGCATCTCTTAAACTAGTGTCTTCAAACGTTAACATGCCAAGGATGTTCTTCAACTTAAGAAATAGCTCCAGCTTTGACGGTGTCGTGAAAATATCTGCCACTTGATATTCACTCTTGCAATAGTCAATAGCAATCTCCTGATCTTGAACTAGTTCACAAATGAAGTAAAACTTGATGTGAACGTGCTTGCTCCATCCATGGAATACCAGATTCTTTGACAACTTAATAGTAGACTTGCTATCACGATAAATTTTGGTAGGACAAACTCATTCATGCCATAGAAAACCAAGCATTCTTCTCAACCATAATACTTGAGTAGTACTATGTGCAGCTGTCATATATTCTGCTTCGAGGATAATGCCACCACCTGTTGCATGTTAGAGGACTGCAAAAATACACCATTGCCTGGATAAAAGGCATAACCTGATGTATGCCTCCTTTGAATCATGTCACCAACCCAATCACTATTAGTAAAGCTAACAAGACTAGAATTATCAGCATATAGATAAAAGATACCATCAGATCGTGTACCTCTAATGTATCTCAAAATTCTCTTTGCCAATGTGATTGGCGTGCAAACTCTATAAAGCTACTAATCAACCCAACCCCAAAAATGGCGTCAAGCCTTGTTGAAGTAAAGTATTTAAGACTTCCTACCACTCTCCTAAAATTATTGGCATCAACAAATTCAACACTGTCATCCTTCATCAACTTAACTTCTTTTCAATTGGAAATACAAGCTTAGCTGAATCTATTTTAAACCTCTTTAATATTTCATTTGCATACTTCTTTTGTGTAATAAATATTCCACCATCTATTTGAGAAACCTCAATGCCAAGAAATATGACATTAATCCTAAATTAGTTGTCTCAAAGTAAATAACCATAACCTCCCTGAACTTAGAAATTACTTTAGGATTATTGTGAGTAAAAATTAGATCATTCACATATAAGTATATAATAAGAATATCACCACTAGGATTGAATTTGATATATAAAGTATGCTCATATGGACATCTTTGAATTCTATTCTCTATAAAGCAGAATTAATTTGAACATACCAAGTTCGAGGAGTTTGTTTAAAATCATACAAAGTCTTCTTTAACCTGTGGATTTTATTTTCTTGGCTTTCTTTCACATAACCTGTAGGTTGCTCAACATAAACTTCTTCCTTAAAAATAACATTCAAGAAAGTGGACTTCACATCCATTTGATAAATCTTTCACGAATTATTGGCAGCAATAGATATTATCATACAAACAGTATCAATTCTGGTGACAGTGGCAAAAACTTTAAAATAATCAGTACTAGCCTTTTGCTTATACCCTTTAACAATTAACCTCATCTTATAACGATCCACTTCTCCATTTGGCTTATACTTGGTCATATAATACTTGGTCATATAGGTCCATTTGATACTAATTGGTTTCCTCCTAGGTAGAAGAGTAGTTAGCTTCAATGTCTTATTTTTCTTAATTGCATGGATCTCTTCATCCATTGCTTGATTCCAATGATCATTTTTGACATCCTCCTCAAATGTAATTGGATCATAATCTATAAATAAAGCAAAATTTATAACATCTCCATCGGACAGATTATTATCATCACCAATAGTATAATCATTCAAGTGAACTGCCATGTGACATTCTCGTTGTGGACGAATGGATAATTGTACAAGGATTGACTGCATCCCAGAATATGAAGGATCTCTAGTAAATTGTCTGGATTGCTCTATTTGTTGATCAGAAGAATTACCTTCATCCAAACATGACAACATCGATGGATGCCTTGGTGTGGAATCTAACCTTGGTGTAGAATCTAACACTTACTTAGATCAATCCCAAACTCCTTGCTCATCAAACGTGACATCTTTGCTAATAATCGCTTTTCCAATGTTTGTATTAAATAGTTTGTAACCTTACAAACCTTTGATTTCATGTCTATAGTAAAAAAAAGATGCACTTTTTTGCCTTGTCATCCAAATTCTTCATGATAGCATTTGGGACATTGGAATAGGCAAGACAAGCAAATATTTTCAAATGAGAAATATTTTGTTTCTTACCAGTCCATAACTCCTATGGTGTCTTCCCAAAGTTGCATCACGGAAGAGATCTGTTAGAAATATAAATAGCACAAGAAATAGCTTCTGCCAAAAAAATTTTAGGCATATTTTTTGCATCATTGATCTCACCATATCTATTAAAGTACGATTCTTCCTCTCTGCCACTCTATTTTGCTAAGGAATGTATCTGACTATCAGCTAGTGCTCAATTCCATATTTTCCAAAAAATCATCACAGATAGTGAATTCAAAGCCTCTGTCAATTCTCAAAATTTTAACAAAATGGCCACTTTGCTTCTCCACATATATTTTGAAATTCTTAAAAATATCACAAGCAGTAGATTTATTCTTAAAAAATATACAATGAAGGTAATAAAATATTTACTACCACCATTGAAAGATATCTTAACTGAGCACATGTCCAAATATATCAACTCCAGCGGGTGACTAGCCCTCTCAACCTTCTCTTTTATAAAAGGATTTCTGTGTTTGTTTTTCAAAATACAAGACTCGCAGTGCTTAGCAGAAAAATCAATAAAAGGTAACCCATACATCGTATTCTTCTCAAACTCCCAAAATGCATGTGTCGCAACCAAATATTATAAAAAATAACATAACTAAAGTAAGCTAAATCATGAAAATTAAGTGATATAGACCAAAAATGGCTAGCATTCATGTATACCTTTAATATTAATTTAGACGATCATTAATAATAGTACCAATGCTATATTTAAACTGTAAATCATATTCCTTCTCAGAAAGTTGCCCAAGATTGGTAAATTATGATAAAGACTCAGTGCATAGAATATATCAGAGATAAGATTAGATTTACCATTGTTCAAAATAATCCCTATTTTTCCTTTTCCAAGTACACGCACTCTTTCATTATTACCAAGGGTCTGAAAGTTTCATCCAAATCATCAAACATATTTTATCACCACACATGTGGTTGCTACAAATAGAATCCAAAAACCAATTATTTTTCTTATTTTCTTCCATCCTTGAGTTAGAAAATAATATGGTTTCATCCTTTTCACCATTATTCCCTGCGATATTAGCATGCTTGCATTTATTGTCAGAATTGTACCAACACTCATGTTTATATTGATCAATTTTTTGCAATTATAGCATTGAATATTATGTCTACGAGAATTATTATTAGTTTCTAGGTCACTATTGGAGTTATTATTACCTCTTTGTTGGTAAGAATTGCCTTTGCCTCGACCTCTAAAGTTGCCTCTGGCTCAACCTCTAAAATTGCTATCTTCCACAGTCTCATCCGCTTCCTCTAAAATTTTGGTTTAGTTGATTTCAAACATCACCCTTCCTTTTGGAGTTATCTATCTGCACCTGCAACGCCTTTTTCACCAGTTCTTTTCTTGCACTATCTTTCAATTTTTCATTAATGCTTTGTTCATAAAAAAATTAATGAACCCTGCAATTCTTTAATGGTCATGGTTGAAAGATCTTTTGTTTTCTGAATCATAGCCACCACATGATCAAATTTCATGAGTAAAGTATTGAGGGCTTTTTCTACTAGTACCTTATTACTGAGATCATGGCCATCGAGTTACATCTTTTTTTTATGCCAATCAACTTGGAAAAAAATGATTCATTGATTTCTAATTTTTCCATGATGAACAACTCAAATTTCATCTTTAATATCAGTAGATTATTTTTTTGGACTTGCAATTCTTTAATGGTCATGGTTGAAAGATCTTTTGTTTTTTGAATCATAGCCACCACATGATCAAATTTCAGGAGTAAAGTATTGAGGGCTTTTTCTACTAGTACCTTATTACTGAGATCATGGCCATTGAGTTCCATCTTTTTTTTATGCCAATCAACTTGGAAAAAAATGATTCATTAATTTCTAATTTTTCCATGATGAACAACTCAAATTTCATCTTTAATATCAGTAGATTATTTTTTTGGACTTTGTCAACTCCTTCGAATGTCTTTGCTAAAATATTGATTGACTATTTTGCAGTCTTGACGTTAGCAATATTTTCAAAAATCGAGGCATCAATTACCTGTTAGATTTGAGACAATGCCATACTTCCTTGCTTCTTGGCGCTTGCATCATCATCTGCAGTATTTTCTTCGTAAACAAAATGAAATAAATTATACGTCTCAAAATGGGTTTTCATATGAGTTTTTTAAAAAAGGTAATCTTTCCTCCCAGTGAGTTTTGGTAATATGCAAGTAACACTGGTTCATATAATTGCTGCAGTTGATGCAACCATGTCTTTTAATAAACGTAACTCTAATACCAAGATGTAGACCCTCAAAATTTATTAATCAAATAATTCATACTAACTATGATTAAAAGAACCAAAGCAATTGGAGACGAATTGATAATTTGGAAAAACAAAGAGCAAGAAAGAAGGGAATGACTTCCCGAGGCCAGAGAACTCAAATGACATAAATAGCAAGCGAACGAAATTTTATTTATCAAATTCTTGCTGACTATTCCTTACATTAAACAAACGACCTAGAGGGCTTTTATATAGATCAACCACTAACAAAATCCAATTGGGATTTCCAATACATGCTAATAATCGAAAACCACAAGTAAACAACAAAACAAGTTGTTTTCTAAACAAAAAAAATTAATCTTAAAAAGATTTGGTTTAAATTCCCAAAATGCTGACGAGTCTAATGGTAGACTAGAGTATTATGGTCATGAGTTGATGTTGCCACTTCTCATCAAGTCACAGGTATTATTTGTTACGAAGTTTGGGATCATAATTTGTTGAATCAATAGTTGATCAGAATTCGTCAAATCAGTGGCGGCCAAATGAGGTTGTTTCTGACATTTAATAGGTTACACCTCCCTTTTTAGAAGGGAAAGATTTCATCGTTTAGATAGGAAACAATTCGGGGTGGTTCTCAATAACTTCTACATTTTAGCTTGTAAGGACTTCAAGGGTTTTACTTTTGCTTTTGGGAGATCATGGTAGAAACATGTACCTTTTGAAGGTATTTTTCCTTATGATGCATCTATTATTGAACCACTTGCCTTTTGATAGTTCCCTTCTTAAATTTGGGTTTTGTGACGACCCCACCTCTTCCTAGGGCGTATCCCAGGGTTTAGCAGACCGCCTGCCCAACTCTCATCAGGACTCACTTACTCAGTATCACAGATAAATGGTAACTTCAAGAGTAAAAGAAACAGTAGTTCTCAAACTTAGAATAAACATCTATACATATGTTCAACCCAAATGTTCATACATACCCAAATGTAACAAAAGATATAGCCTCTAGTCAAAACCCTAACCCTAAATGAGCTTTAGTGCTATTACAATTATAAAAGCCAAAAGGTCTATACATAAATCCAACCCGTCCTAGTCATACGCTCGTGCTGCTCGCACCCCCTGTAAGAAAAACAAAGCTAATGGGATGAGCTACAGCTCAGTGAGATTCCAAATATCATGCAGCAAGTATCAGTCTCAGAGCAAGTAAGAAATGGAACTAGGCAATCAAAAACAAACAAATCAAAACAAATAGCATTTCAAGTGGAAGGATACATTATTCTCGCTTGAGCCATTTATCTCGCCATCGTTGACACTCCATCAACCTTAGAATACCTTATTAGGATCAAGTAAAACACCACTTCATGCCATCTTCGTCCACCAATCATTGCCCTTTATCGGGTCTGCACGCCAGTCCAGTACTAGTAGGGTAATATTCGAGTATACCATGGCCATAACAAGATAAAGGACCCACGGTTCATCGGTTATCTCGACCAAGCCCTTGCTGGTTCGATTTGACCAACTAGCAGATGGAGATGGGATCCCAAAGCAAGTCTAGTCATTGAAATAATACTCTAATTGACTTTCAAGTCATGCACAAGCATATCGTATCACAGGTTAACAAGTCGGCATGGATTCAAGCAAGTGGCGTCGAGTGCGATAAAGTACGCACTCACCCTTTTCAATGACAAGTCAAGACATCTAGTAAGCCCAATAACAAGTTACATAGTCCAAATCATACAATTGAAACACTCACCAATAGTTCACCGCTTGTCAAAACCAAGCGCAGGTTCGGACCCTTGTCCACTCGTAAGGTCTGTGATCAATTATAATGGCAAAATGCAAGTAAATAAGGTTTTCAAGATGCACTATCTTTGCTTAGTAATGCTAAAAGAAAATCAAGTAAATGAACTTATGCTCTTGGAGGAAGAAAATGATTAAAATGTCTAAATTTTAAAACCCCATATATATACAACTCAAAAATCGGTTTGGAAGAGGCTGTGACTTCCTCCATAAAACACGTAATTTGGTGAAAATTTTCAACTTGTACGACATCCCTAGATTTGCCCTAAGTACTCGCAAGTACCCTAAGCCTAGGCCATCCAAAAATCACAGCCCTAATTGCACTTTTTCTCCCTCAAACTACACGAAACTGAATGGGCAGCACCTCCCATGTTTTTACCTATTTTTCCGCCAATTCCAAGACAATAACTTCACCAGAAAATAGCCCCAAATCAAGCACATAATTATAGGAAACAAAGGGATCTTATTTTAGGCCTTAAAACCACTTAAATTAGGTGCATATCCAGCACAAAATCACCATAATATCCAAGCTAGAAATCGAAACTCTAAATTGGAAATTTGGTGCTAAAGTTGGAAAATTCTATTTTAAAGCTAAAAATTCATACTAAAGGTAGAAATCTTCATATAAATACTCTCAAGTCCATACCAAAACTAGATACTCTCAGTCATGGCTGAAAAATGCAAACCAAGGCTGGAAAATTCCTATGCTAAGTTGGAAATTTATCAACAAGGCTAGAAATCCCTCAAGTAATGCTAAAATTGCATGTATAAGTTGGAAAATCTTTATGGCAGGTTTACAACTCATAGTAAAGTTGAAAATACTCAACAAGAACTGGAAATAACCAAGAAAAGATGGAAATAATAGCTCACAACTTAAAACCACAAAATCAGCCACAAAACCTCCTATAAACAAGCCAAAACTCCAACCAAATGCAAGATTAAGGAGATAAAGTAACTCTCAACCAAGAATACTTCTATCCTTAAGATGAACAGCAAAATAAAGCCTACTTTCTCCCAAAATAACTCCACTCCAGCCCATCTTCCTTCTTTGTAGCAACTCTCTATGGATTGGTTTAAGATTGGAGGTTGATTTCCCACAAGTTTTGGCTAGAAATCAAAGTGGAATTGAAGAAGGTTTTTCTCCCTCTCTCTTCTCTCTCTTGGCCCTCTTGAGCAAGAAAAATCTAGTGAGGTTTGGTTGGAAATGGAAAATAAGTGATGAAGAAAGTTTGGGTCAGAGTTGGCTTGAATGGTTGACACTTGTCACCTTCCATTTTTTTTCCTTTTCTTTCCTTTCTTTTCCTCTCTTTTTGGTCAAAATTTTCAGCCAACCCCAAGATAAAATTTGGGAAAGAAAAATGAAAGAAAAATAAGAAAACTAGGGAAAGAAAGTCTTAGTTAAGTGGTGTTTTCGACCGATAACAAACGTCGCGAGTCGGTTCAAACCTATTTCTTTGCCTCTCTTATACTTTTGTTTTAATTTAAGATTCACTAACTAACTTTTAGCACTTTTAATTACATATTTCCCCTTACTTAATACCCATTATTATCCATCGAATTTAGTACACACTTCACCAATTAATCACACTACCACTAGGCACCATAAAACCTCTCAACTCTATTATAAAAGTGAAAAAAATAAAACTCTCGACTCTATTATTTATTACAACTATTAAGGAGAGTAATTTAGTAATAAAAGGGATTATAAAATAACTTATTCAAAATAAAAAATTATAAGAAAATATATCCGAATTTTCAAATCCTCACACACTCTCTCTCTTAAGAGAATTTCGACCTCAAAATTTATTTTTTTATTCGTAAATAACTCAGGATATTTCTTTTGCATATCTACTTCTAACTCCCAGGTCGCCTTTTCTATCCCATGATGACTCCACAGAACCTTAACCAGTGGAATTTGCTTGTTTTTCAAGTCTTTCATCTTCCGATCTAGAAGTCGAATAGGCCGCTCTTCATAGGCCAAAGACTTGCCAAGTTCAATATCCTCTAGTTGCAGGATATGGGTTGGGTTTGGGTGATATTTCTTAAATAGGGATACATGAAATACATCATGGATTCGAGACAAACTCGCAGGCAACTCCAAACGATACGCCACCTTTCCTATTCGTTAGAGTATATTGGAGGGACCTATGTATCTTGATTGTAGTTTTTTCCCTTTCCCCACCTTGATCTTTCCTTTCAATAGAGTAATCTTAAAAAATATTTTATCTCCAATTTCAAACTCCAAATCCTTTCTCCAATGATCGGCATAATTCTTTTGACGACTTTGGGCCGTTTGAAGTTTCTGATGGATTATTTTTATTTTTTGTACGCTTCCTCAACCCATGTTATCGTTGTTGAGTATATAATTTTCTCTCTCGATTATTTCATCCTAGTGGATCGGTGATTGGCATTTTCGTCCGTAAAGCACCTCATACGATGCCATTTGGATAGAAGCGTTGTGACAGCCCCACCTCCCCCTAAGGCGAACCAAAGGGTTCGGCGGACCGCCTGCCCAGCTCTCGCCAGGACTCAGTCGTTCACTTCAACCCTCAAACAAAACCAGAATAAACCCACAGGATTAAACATAACGATAATCCAAAACTTAAAGCGAAACTTATATACATTTCTATCTCAAAAGGGGGTACAATTATCGAATATACAAAGGTTCTCAATTCGTCATACATCCAGCCCGTGCCAAGCACTAGGGCGAGGACCATTACAAAATCAAAGAACTACACTAGGCTAGTCTATACAGAGCTCTCGTCCTGGCTCGCCGTCCCCTGTTAAGGAAAACAAAACTAAAGGAATGAGCTAAAAGCTCAGAGAGGTTCCGAACACAAAAGCAAACAATCAGCCAATACATTAAACATGGAGTATCAATAATTCAAAAAATATTTACAATGGAAAGCGATAATAACACATTCATTAAAAGGATACGGGTTCACAGGGAGCCATTCATTCTCCTGTCATTCCCCTTATTCCTCCAATCATTTGAAAATGCATTTTTATAAGTAAAACCCTCGTTAGCACTGCCATTAGGTCATTCATTTCATTCACCCCCTCCTGGACGTTGGCCAGGCTCCACCAGAATACAAAGTAATACTCGAGTATACCAAACGTTCACCCAGGGTCACCATATCACCCGACCGAGTCCGCTTCTGGCTCGAGTCGATCGGTAACGAAGGGCAGGGCCCAGTTCAGCCAAAAGGCTTACATTCATTCACAACTAATCGTTCAATCATTGAAAATTTCATTTCACATTCATTTAGGTCGAGTGCGATAAAGTACACACTCACCTATAAAACTCATTTTGGCAATCATTGAACACATTTAACATGTTAACAATCATTCATACAAGCCATGTAATCAAGAACATATAACAAACAAGAAACACTCACCTATTTACACAAACTAATGTCCAAAATATCCTACCGGGTCTTACCCTTAGTCACCGAGAAAATCTAAGATTCCACGAGAAAGAGTATTACAGTTTATCTAGCAAAACAATTAAGTGAAATCGAAGAAATCTAGCAAATAATGTATAAAGATGACTTTATAGTGAAAAGAGGGTATTTGGATCGGAGGACGGACATAATGAGGGTTTTATAACCCAAACGAAAAATCAAACTCAAAAAGGCTACAACATTTCCAACGGAAAACACTTGAACCAAAAACAAGTTGGAATCCAACTAGATCGGCTTTGATGTGGTTCAAAATCAACTCATATTCAAGTAGCTATGATAGACTAAATGTCTTGATAAAAATCATGTGAAAAGGAGGTCAAAACTACCTTACTTTCACACTTAAAACCTCACTTAAAAGTTGTTCACTTGTGGCCGAGAAAACCCTAATTCATACCTCTTTATTTTGGGAAGGAGTAAGTAAACATTTGGAGTTTCAAACTGAAGAGGTGCCATGTTTTAAAAGGGTAAAACGATCATGATATTTGCCAAATGAAAATATACAAGTTCAAATAAAACTTAGCCCTCGAACCCCTTTTAAAAGAACCGATGAAATTTTCAATGAAATACATCCAACTTGGCACAAAACACATTTTCAAAACCACTTTAACTCATACACATTACAAGAAAATAAATGGACGGCATTTCCCCTAATTTTCTTCACTTTCACCCTACAATCAAAAACCCATTACTCATAGCAATTAACCATTATCACATATACGATTAACAAGCAATAAAACACACTCAATTAGGCCACAATACCCTT
Organism: Coffea arabica; assembly: GCF_036785885.1. Taxonomy (NCBI): domain Eukaryota; kingdom Viridiplantae; phylum Streptophyta; class Magnoliopsida; order Gentianales; family Rubiaceae; genus Coffea; species Coffea arabica. The sequence goes on along the minus strand of NC_092323.1, from coordinate 36,373,364 downwards.
CAATCAAAGCCAATTAGAAACTTAAGAGCCAACTATAAGAAAACCCCCAAATTGAAACCCTAAAACCGGAGATTATCCCCACAAGCGTAAATTTTCACAATTAACACATAAAAGTTCCATTTACCACCATTTAGAGCTATCAAATCAAAGCCAATCCATGACTATCATATAAAATCGGAAAAATTCCCAATAAATTAGAAAATGGTCCAACTTGACCTAAAACCATGAGATCATCCACAATTTAGCATCTTTAACCCTCACAAGCCACCAATATACCATTATTAAAACAAAATAAGAACTTTCTTAGCAACTCACCTTGCAACTCAAGAAAGGTAGGAACTTAGACCTTCACTCCCAAAAACAACTCCACTATCACTTTTAACTCACCTAAGATAGCACTTGTACGGAGTGGTTTGAAAATCCAACGATTAAAACTCAAGATCTGAGTAGAAATAGAAGTTAGAAAATGAAAAGCTTTTCTTGGTTTTCTCTCAAAGTGGACGACTGAACAAGAAGGGGAAATGAAGATATTTTGGCCAAAAAGTGGGATAAGAAGGAAGGAAACAGTCGGTCAAAGCTGCTGACCGGCTGTGACATGTCACAATCCGGCCGGATTCTTGGCCGGATATAGGCCAGAGAGGTAAACAATTTTTTTTCAAAAACTCACAACAATCCGGCCAGCAATCCGGCCAAGAACTGGCCGGATTTGGCCCTTCAGCCTTTTCACAAATTTTTTTCCTCTTTTCCCGAATTCGATTGCCACTCTCAACCGTACTTCGAGCACATACACACATATACATATCTCACACACAAATACACGTAACAACACAATCGTCCTTTGTTTAAAACAAATGATTAGCAAATTTTCACTTAAAAGGGGAAGTGAGAATAAACCAAAAGGCTGAGAAAATATGGAAATTTTTAGGGTTCTCACACTCTCTCCCCCTTAGGAAATTTCGTCCTCGAAATTTTACCTTCATTTGCCTCAGACGAGGCCGGAATGGCTTGGTTGTCTAACGCATAAGCTTTTGCCGGTACACTTGTTCGTTTCCCTCTTTCGTTCGCTTCATTTGATTTGGCTCCATCCAGTTGCGGAGTACTACCTTCACGTGACTGTCTCCTCGGACAGTTGCTAACTTGATGATCCCCACTTCCGCAAATCAAACACTTCCGCCCTTTCCGCCAACAATCGTTCTCGGTGTGATTGGCTTTTCCACAATAGCCACAAGTCAAGTGAGAAGCCATCTTTTGACTTTCTTGAGAAATTTCTCCATGCCCGATTTGGCTTCCTTTTGTAGACCTTTCATCTACCGCCCCTAATGTCCATGGTGGGTGGGATAACTGGTTCACTTTCTGCGCTTTAGAAGGTGCTATCGTTTCACTAAACTCTTCCAATCCACTGCCCGCTACACCCCTTTTCCGAGTTTGGGAGGCTTTTACCTGTGCTTTTGCCTCCTCAATTCTTTGAGCTTTTTCAAGAGCTTCCGTAAAGGTATTCACTTGCGCCGCCGCTAACGCCTCTTGGATGTCCAAGTTCAATCCCTGTATGAACTGTCTTACTAGTCGCCGTTCGGTGGCTACCAGTTCCGAAGCAAACTTGGATAATCTTGTAAATTTCGTTTCATATTCGGCCACACTTAGCGTTCCTTGGCGTAGCCCAATAAACTCCTCTTCTCTCCTCTCTTGGACTAAAGGTGGGAGGTACTTCTCGTTAAATTCTCTTATAAAGTTCGCCCATGTCCACACGGTTTGTTCTCTTTCCCACTTCGCTTTAATTACGTTCCACCATGCTCGGGCCGGTCCCTCAAATTAAAACACCGCAAAGTTTACTTGTCTTTGCTCAGTGTAATTCAAGGCTGTAAAAATATTAACCATGGCCTCTAACCATTGTTCAGCGATGTCCGGATCAGGCCCTCCAGCGAATTTTGGAGGTACAAATTTTTGGAACCTCTCAAGAGCCTTATCCTCGCCTGTCTCAAGGTTTTGGGGTTGATTCACGGGCATTTGACGTTGTTGATCCACCAACCTTGCTAAAATGTTTGTCATTTGTTGAATTACCGTCGCCATTTGGTCCCCGGCTTCAACCCTCGGTCCTTGTTCTTGTGCAGCTGTTGTTTCCCTTTCTTCTCTTGGCTCTTAGGTCCGCTTAGTCCCACGGCCACGACCACGTCCGCGACTACGTCTTCCCTCCATATAGTTTTTTTTCCTCTCTCTTTCTTTTCTTTTCCAAAAGGGTAATGTAATGAATAAACGAAGTAAATTGGCTAAAATCACAAAATTCAACATACCAAATACACAAATAAACGTATACACACATAACACACCATATATCAAGGAGACAAATGGTCAAATACACACATACATATCAAATTAGACAGATAGTCATATACACAAATACACAAACTAATGTCATGTCATAACGATAGAAGGGCAAATCAAAAGAAAAGGCGATATCATCCTGGTCTCAGTTAAAACCCCGTCCGGTCTCTCACGTCACTTACTATCCAAACTAGATGTCCATGGATCTCTTGTACTCATTCTGGCCAAACAAAGCCTGTTCTTGTTCCCAAAATACAAATCTCAAATACTTAACATCGCCTCAACTGTAGTGTACTTGGGCACGAGAATCCGAAATAAGACAATTCACAACTCGAGCTGGCCAGTCCCAAGAGCAAACTATCTACAATCGAGATTCCTACCGACGTACCTGTCTATGATCCTCAGATACCACGAGAAAGATTTAAAACCTATAACATTCATAATTCATAGCTTATGCTCGAACGAGCACTGAGTCCTTCTTACTTATTCACCACATAGCCCAAGCTCACTCCGCGCAGAGACCACGCGAAGCAGGCTTTGATACCAACTGTGACAGCCCCACCTCTCCCTAAGGCGAACCAAAGGGTTCGGCGGACCGCCTGCCTAGCTCTCGCCGGGACTCAGTCGTTCACTTCAACCCTCAAACAAAATCAGAATAAACCTACAGGATTAAATATAACGATAATCCAAAACTTAAAGCGAAACTTATATACATTTCTATCTCAAAAGGGGTACAATTATCGAATATACAAAGGTTCTCAATTCGTCATACATCCAGCCCGTGCCAAGCACTAGGGCGAGAACCATTACAAAATCAAAGAACTACACTAGGCTAGTCTATACAGAGCTCTCGTCCTGACTCACCGTCCCCTGTTAAGGAAAACAAAACTAAAGGAATGAATTAAAAGCTCAGTGAGGTTCCGAACACAAAAGCAAACAATCAGTCCAATACATTAAACATGGAGTATCAATAATTCAAGAAACATTTACAATGGAAAGCGATAATAACACATTCATTAAAAGGATACGGGCTCACAGGGAGCCATTCATTCGTTCGTTCATTCATTCTCCTGTCATTCCCCTTATTCCTCCAATCATTTGAAAATGCATTTTTGTAAGTAAAACCCTCGTTAGCACTGCCATTCGTTCATTCATTTCATTCACCTCCTCCTGGACGTTGGCCAGGCTCCACCAGAATACAAGGTAATACTCGAGTTTACCAAACGTTCACCCAGGGTCACCATATTGCCCGACCGAGTCCACTTCTGGCTCGAGTCGATCGGTAACGAAGGGCAGGGCCCAATTCAGCCAAAAGGCTTACATTCATGCACAACTAATCGTTCAATCATTGAAAATTTCATTTCACATTCATTTAGGTCGAGTGCGATAAAGTACACACTCGCCTATAAAACTCATTTTGGCAATCATTGAACACATTTAACATGTTAACAATCATTCATACAAGCCATGTAATCAACAACATATAACAAACAAGAAACACTCACCTATTTACACAAACTAATGTCCAAAATATCCCGCCGGGTCTTACCCTTAGTCACCGAGAAAACCTAAGATTCCACGAAAAAGAGTATTACAGTTTATATAGCAAAACAATTAAGTGAAATCGAAGAAATCCAGTAAATAATGTATAAAGATGACTTTATAGTGAAAAGAGGGTATTTGGATCGGAGGACCGACATAACGAGGGTTTTATAACCCAAACGAAAAACCAAACTCAAAAAGGTTACAACATTTCCAATGGAAAACACTTGAACCAAAAACAAGTTGGAATCCAACTAGATCGGCTTTGATGTGGTTCAAAATCAACTCATATTCAAGTAGCTATGATAGACTAAATGTCTTGATAAAAATCATGTGAAAAGGAGGTCAAAACTACCTTACTTTCACACTTAAAACCTCACTTAAAAGTTGTTCACTTGTGGCCGAGAAAACCCTAATTCATACCTCTTTATTTTGGGAAGGAGTAAGTAAACATTTGGAGTTTCAAACTGAAGAGGTGCCATGTTTTAAAAGGGTAAAACGATTATGGTATTTGCCAAACGAAAATATACAAGTTCAAATAAAACTTAGCCCTCGAACCCCTTTTAAAAGAACCGATGAAATTTTCAATGAAATACATCCAACTCGGCACAAAACACATTTCCAAAACCACTTTAACTCATACACATTACAAGAAAATAAACGGACGGCATTTCCCCTAATTTTCTTCACTTTCACCCTACAATCAAAAATCCATTACTCATAGCAATTAACCATTATCACATATATGATTAACAAGCAATAAAACACATTCAATTAGGCCACAATACACTTCAATCAAAGCCAATTAGAAGCTTAAGAGCCAACTATAAGAAAACCCCCAAATTGAAACCCTAAAACCGGAAATTATCCCCACAAGCGTAAATTTTCACAATTAACACATAAAAGTTTCATTTACCACCATTTAGAGCTATCAAATCAACGCCAATCCATGACTATCATATAAAATCGGAAAAATTCCCAATAAATTAGAAAATGGTCCAACTTGACCTAAAACCATGAGATCATCCACAATATAGCATCTTTAACCCTCACAAGCCACCGATATACCATTATTAAAATAAAACAAGAACTTCCTTAGCAACTCACCTTGCAACTCAAGAAAGGTAGAAACTTAGACCTTCACTCCAAAAAACAACTCCACTATCACCTTTAACTCACCTAAGCTAGCACTTGTACGGAGTGGTTTGAAAATCCAACGGTTAAAACTCAAGATTTGAGTAGAAATAGAAGTTAGAAAATGAAAAGCTTTTCTTGGTTTTCTCTCAAAGTGCACGACTGAACAAGAAGAGGAAATGAAGATATTTTGGCCAAAAAGTGGGATAAGAAGGAAGGAAACAGCCGGTCAAAGCTGCTGACCGGCTGTGACATGTCACAATCCGGCCGGAATCTGGCCTGATATAGGCCAGAGAGGAAAACAATTTTTTTTCAAAAACTCACAACAATTCGGCCAGCAATCCGGCCAAGAACTGGCCGGATTTGGCCCTTCAGCTTTTTCACAAAATTTTTTCCTCTTTTCCCGAATTCAATTGCCGCTCTCAACCGTACTTCGAACACATACACACATATACATATCTCACACACAAATACACGTAACAACACAACCGTCCTTTGTTTAAAACAAATGATTAGCAAATTTTCACTTAAAAGGGGAAGTGAGAATAAACCAAAAGGCTGAGAAAATATGGAAATTTTTAGTGTTCTCACAAGCGTGATAAATATTATTGTAGGCAAACTCAACTAATGTCATATACTGCCTCCAACTTCCTCCAAAATCCACAATACAGGCTTTTAACATATCTTCAAGAGTTTGAATGGTTCTCTCCAACTGTTCATCTGTTTGAGGATGATGGATTGTACTATAGTTCAGTTTAGTCCCTAAAACCTCTTGTAAAGTCTGCCAGAATTGAGATACAAATCTAGGATCTCTATCAGATACTATGCTCACTGGTACCCTGTGCAATCTTACAACCTCATTGATAAAAAATTTAGCAAGTTTCTCCAAAGAATATTTCATATTAACTAACAAGAAATGAGTGGCCTTAGCCAACCGGTCCACTATCACGCAAACCGCATCATGACCCTTTTGAGTTCATGGTAACCCGGACACAAAATCCATCATTATGTGTTCCCACTTCCACTCAGGTATCTCAAGAGGCTGTAATAAACCTGATTGTTTTTGATGCTCGGTCTTCACTTGTTGACACGTAAGACATTTTTGAACAAATTGAATAATCTTCGATTTCATATTGTCCCACTAATCCAGACCCTTGAGATCCTAATACATTTTGCCACTATTTGGATGTACAGTATATCTAGAACGGTGAGATTCTTCTAGAATGCCCTTTTTCAATTTCTCATCTTTCAGTACAACAATGCAGTTTTGAAACCTTAGAGTGCTATCAGGACCTAAATTAAAATCGGGTAATTCTCTTTTTTCTACTCTTTTCATCCACTTTTTTACTGTTGGTTCTTTCTTTTGACCCTTATTAATTCGATCCAATAATGTTGATTTTACCACAATATTGCTAAAAATAACCTTCTGTGGCTCAAGATGAGGGTTCCACTCACTAACATCCTCTAACAGGTTTCACTCTCTCATCATCAAATCTACTAGTCGAGCCTTCTGACTTAAAACATCTGTCACAACATTGGCTTTTCTTGGATGGTAATTAACAGTACAGTCATAATCTTCTAAGAACTCCACCCATCGATGTTGCCTCAAGTTTAATTCCTTCTGGGAGAATAAATATTTAAAACTTTTGTGATTCGTATATACCTCAAAAGTCACACCATATAAATAATGCCACCATTTCTTCAAGACAAACACAATAGCTGCGAGTTCTAAATCATGGGTTGGATAATTCTGCTTATAAGATTTTAACTTCCGAGAAGCATGGGCAATTACATTCTTATTTTGCATTAAGACACAACTCAATCACTCTCTTGAATCATCTATAGATACCGTATAGCTATCCTTCCCATTTGGCAAAGCTAGCATTGGTGCCATAGTCAATCGCTTCTTAAACTCTTGGAAACTGATTTCACACTTAGTACCCCAAATGAATTTACCCTGCTTCTTGGTCAAATCCGTTAGAGGTCCTACAATTCTTGAGAAATTCTTTATAAATCGACGGTAATACCCCGCTAGACCCAAGAAACTACGAATCTCAATAGGATTCTTCGGCCATTTCCATTTAGCAACAGCTTTTACTTTACCCGGATCCACAGTGAGTTTGTCTGTTGAAATTATATGGTCTAGAAACGACACTTTCTCTAGCCAGAACTCGCACTTGCTAAACGTAGCAAACAACTGGTGCTCTCTCAAGGTTTCCAATACCATTCTCAAGTGTCGCTCATGTTTCTCATTTGTCTTAGAATATACCAAAATATCATCAATAAACACCACCACAAATTGGTCCAAATAAGTTTTAAACACCCGATACATTAAATCCATGAATGCTGTTGGGGTATTAGTTAATCCAAATGGCATTACCGCAAACTCATAATGCCCATATCGACTGTTAAAAGCAGCTTTTGGCACATCCTTCCTCTTGAATCTTAATTGATAATATTCTTGTCTAAAATCTAATTTAGAGAATATCACAGTCCTTTGTAACTGGTCAAATAATTCATCAATATGGGATAAAAGATATTTATTCTTAATGGTCACTGCATTCAACTCTCGGTAATCAATGCACAATCTCAAACTTCTGTTTTTCTTCTTAATAAAAAGCACTGGAGCACCCCAAGGTGACTCACTCTCATGTATAAATCTCCGTTCTAACAAGTCTTACAATTGTAATTTTAATTCCGTAAGTTCAGTGACCACCATCCAATAAGAGATTTTTGAAATTAGAGTGGTTCCAAGTGCCAAATCAATCTTAAACTCGACCTCTCTCTCGGAAGGCAATGCCACTAGTTTATCTGAGAATACATACGGATATTCATTTATCACCGGCATATCCTCTAGTTTAACTTTTTCTCCTGGGGTGTTGACTAGAAAGGCTAGATACTCCCGTACCCCATTACTTAATAATTTTCTAGCCCTAATTTCTAAAATAAAGGCAGATGAGACTAAAATACCCCTCACATCTAGTTTTAACGTTGTCTCACCGAGTATACAAAACTCGACCACTTTTGTTTAGTAATCTACCCGAGTATGATAACGAATTAACCAATCCATTCCTATAATAGCGTCATACCCCTTAATGGTCAGACTTATAAGGTCTACTACCAATTTCCGCTCACCGCCCCAAATGTCACAGTTTCTATACACCTCATTAGCAAGTAAAAATTGGTCACCCATAGGTGTTCTTACTTCTAAATCATATGGTAGTCTCTCGGCCTTCACATTAATTCGACACATAAAAGTAGAGTTGACAAAAGAATGCGTTACACCAGAGTTTATCAAAATCTTAGCCAAACAATGAAAGAAAGGAATCATACCTTCTATTACCTCCGACGGATTAGGCACTTGCTATTGGTCTAGATCATACACTCTGACTGGCACCCTCGGCCTATTCTCTCCTACGCTTGTTTGTGCAGGGTTTTTCCTACCTGGCTGCGGAGCCTCACCCCTATCTGTCGCGCCCCATTTTTGATAAAAAATAAAAGACGAGTTTAGGGAAATAGCTTTTTGATTCAATTTTTTGATTGAAAAATGAATTTTTTGATTTAAAAAGAAAATGAAAAACATGGGTCTAAATGAGACTTGAAAGTGCGACGATTTGACCCAAAATATAGTTTAAAAAGGGTTTTGAATAAAAATCGGAGTCGCCACTTGGTATAGAGTTTAGGTGTACCAAGTCACCTAAAAATGTATTTTTCAAAGGAAAAAGTAGAAAATCCCTTTTAAACGACTCCTAGTCCACGGAAATCAGAGAAAAAGATTTGGGAGTCGCATTTGAAGAAAGGGAAGGCAAGGATAAAAATCCAAGGCACCCTTTCAACCTAACCAAGGCTAGTTGCGTGATTTAGTCAAAAATTTTCTTAATTTGTCCTAAAAATTTATCACATTTGGATGTACTATATGAATGCAAACCCTAGACCTACGAGGGTATCGGGGGGTCGAAATTTCTCTTCAAAGCTCAATTGGTGCCAATCACATTAATTGTGATGCCCAATGTGGACTCTTTGGAGAGGTCACGAATAATGCAAAAATATGAGACTCTAAGAAAAGAAAAGGGAAATAAAAAATAAAAATAAAAAATAAAAAAATAATTATAAAAATATACGTGACCTAAAGGAATGCATCATGTCGGGTGCGGGGGACTAAGGTTCGTGACTCGATTTTCCCTTTAATAGAGGGAATACGAGCGTGCTAAGGCTAGAAAAAGCCAAACTCGTCCATATCTCATATTCAAGGGGTTTTCCTAATCTAGCATGCAAATGTACTAGCCTAGTTCTAATTCTTAAATGGGAGTGCAAGTCTAATGTCATGTTTTCATACAAAGGGGTAAGTAATATACATATAAGGGAAAATATGGGGAAGGGATGTACGTATAAGGAGGGGTGTCATACAAAAAATGATAAGAGACCCTAAAAAGTGAAAAATATGCATGAGATGAAGTGGTTTTATCACACAATCATGATCCCACGTCTACAATTTCCCACTAGCATTGGACTAGTGAGAAAAGTCGGAACCAAGGGCCACGACTAGCGTTGCACTAGTGTGGATTCGAGAAATTGACCACAACTAGCATTGGACTAGCGTAGTGACGTCACACATCGGTTACATTCAAATCAATCATGTAAGACCTAATAAAAGCATGTAAACACATAAATCACATATAGCACATAACACATAAGCATGATATCTAGATGCAAGACCCTAAAAAAGCGGTAACACATAGCACATAGACATGCAAAACACACATAAGGCAAATAAAGCAAATAAAGCCCTAACTATTACATTCGGGGGAAGCCTACTACAATCTAAGAGGGGAAACGGAATAAAATAAATAAAATAATAACCTAGCTATTACAACTTTGGCATTCAAGTGCCTTTCAAATGATCGAAATTGAAAATAACTATACAAAACTAAAACAAATAAAGTGGAAAAATAAATAAATAAATAAAATGAAAACATTCAAAAGGCATGCAATTAAGCACATAAATCACATAGACACATAGGGTCAAATAAAGTGAAAATAAGGGATAGAGTGTACCTCCCTTGCAATGGTAATCAAATGAAGGAAAAATAGCTTCAAAACAATAAAAGGGTCAAGGCACCAATTAAATAGTAAAGTAGAAACAAAATCACAAAATCCCTCCCAATTGCAACTTAAATGAAATCAAATAATGCATAATTTCCAAGGAAAGTAAATTATTGATCAAATTTCTAAAATAGCAACAACTAAAGACCCAATATCAACCCTTAACCAATCATTCAAGTCCAATTAACACATTTTGGGAAATTCACGGGTCCAAGAGCAAAGAAGGAGTCAAGTAATGGTTCAAATTGCAATTACTCTAGGACCTAATTGCAAGAAATTAGAATATAATTGGGCCTTTGTAACATGAGGTGGAACATGTGGGGTTGGAATGCAATTATTAAAATCGTTTTCATGCAAATGCCATGCAAAACTAGTATGAAGAAAGCTTCTGCAATAACAATTTCACAACTTCATAAGATTTGTTTCCTTCCACGACTATTCTCATGTGATTTCTTTATCCAACTTAGATGCATTCATGCAATCAAACCAAATAACGAAAAAAACTGATTGATTTGTTAACTAAACAGAAAATACTAGATCTTGGAGCCAAAAGAAAGGAAAAAGACTACAGCATACACCCAGATAAGACTTGCAGCAAGCTGATATTCATTGCCCAGCAAGCATCGAATCATGATTCAAGTGTTTTAAAGACTCAAACATGCAAACTCAACACCAATCAATCACTGCCCCTCTCCACACCAAATTAACTATCAAATTAGGATGGCCAAAGCTTGGTGAGTGGTCACGGAGAAGAAAACAGCAAAACAGATGCAGCAGCCTTTGCTCTGCTGCAAATTTTGCAGCTTCATACTAGTATGGATGAAATGCCGAGAACATTGTGCAAAACTTCATCAGTCATCAATCAAACTCAGACACATCTGTAAACATAAATCCTAACATAGCTTAAACATGGATGCCTACCCCTAACTATCCCAAACGAGATGATCCAGGCCCAAAAACAAGAATAACAAAGATGCAGCAAAGAAACTTAGCAGAAACATATGTTCATGCCACTTTAGCTCGACCGAAACGTATTCCCATGAAGCAATTCAAACCTTAACACATTAACTGATTCAGTAACTGACCCAAAATAGAGAAAAGACAGCAATTGATCATCTAGACATGAACATAAACCCAGCCGAGACTTTATTTAAAGCAACTGAAGTTTTTCCTTTTTAATGCAGATAGTCTACTTCTACAATGGATTCACTGTATTGCAGCCATTCATCCTTTTTAGTTTCATACATGAAAACAGCAGCTTTGACAGCAAAAATATTCATGGAATCACATTCAAACGATAAGCAACAGCAAAAACATCAAAACACTTCAACTTCAGCAACCCAAAAGAAATTCCACACGACTGCAACAAGCCGAGAAATTCAAGTTCGTTACGGCGAAACCCCTCAATACGGCTCTAAGGATCTTAACAGGCTCAAGTTATGCAAATAAAGACCCAAGATATAGCCTTTCGTTCACCAAATTGGAGAAAACTATAACCTTTCGATCAAATATCTAACAAAATATCATACAAACAGTTATCTCAGCAACCGAAGGGAAAGAAAACTACAAAAGATTGCAACGGGCCGAAAGGTTCAATCTGGTTGCGGCCAAACTTTTAGTCCAAAGGTCTTAGCATACGACACAAAACCATACTCATAAGAGAATCATCAACATCAGCCATCAAAACACCGAACAAAATCCATGATTTGGAAGCTATCTATAAGACAAAGGTAAAAGGAGAAACTTACAGTGCTATTTCTGGTGAAGATTCGGCAGCAACAACGGTGGTTGAATCCGGTAAGCAACAACAGTCCCAGATGACACCAGATTCCTCTCTCGTTTTCCTTCACCTGAAGCTCTTCCTCTCCTCTGGTTTGTTCAGCCGTCACCCTTTTCTTTTCCTCACGCCCCAAAACCCTCTCAAAGTTCTCTCTTTTTCTTCACCGTTTCCCTTCCTTTTCCTCTGATCTGGCCCGTAGCTACCTCTCTTCCTCTTTGTTTTCTTTCTTGGTTTCTTTCCCCAACAGACAACCTCTCTCAATCTCCAATCTCTCTTGCTCTTCAGGTTCTCTCCACAACCTTCCTTCTGCCGTCAACTAGCCTCTGGTTTTTTTCTCCGCCGTTGCCTCCCAAGCTCACTCTCTATCTTTTTCTTCGCTTTTTCTTTTACCTGTTGCTACCTTACTCCCCTCCAAACCCTAGCCACCCCTAAACTCCCCTCTCTGGTTTCTTTTCTCATTTCTTCACTCCACCAGCCGTCAAAAAGCCTCTCTCTCCCTCTTTCTTGCCATCTGTTTTCTTTTTATAGGGAATCACCAGGTCCCTAAAACCCTCCAAGTTCATCTTGATGGCTCACAAATGATTTCAACCCCCCAGCCCCCCTCCTAGCCATCGATCATGGCTTTGAATTGGAGCTCCTAGATGGAGCCAGATGGCCGGTACTTGCCTAATCTAACGGAGCCAGAAAACACAGCAAGAAACCGCAGAAGCTATCTTTTCTTTATTTTTTCATTTTCATCATTCATTTTTTTTTAACAAATAAAGCAGTAAAAGTCAAATAAAAATAAGATTAAAACAAATGAAATGCCTTAAAAAAATTTAATTTTGATTGATGGTTTTTCCTTCTTTTTTATTCTTTTTTTTTTTGTGAATAATTTTCTCTTTTGACAAATTTTATGCGAAAAGTCTTAAAATAAAGATAAACAACTAAAAGGGCAAAAACGAATACAAAAATGAAAATAAAAACTAAAATAAAATAATAGATAATAATAATAATCTAAAATGCTATACAAATGCTAAAAAAAAGTCTAAAACCAAAAACATGAAATTAACAAATAAAAATAGATAAGAATTATCACTAAAAACAAAATAAAATAGAATAAAAATTATTTAAAAATTTGGTGTCTACACTATCCATGAGTGGACAATAAATAATTCGATGGTCGGTACTTCCACAACGTAGACATTTCTGTGTTTTTTGCCAGCACTTAGTTTCAGAGTGATTTGGCTTCCCGCAGTAACCAGAGGTTATACGTGAAGCCGTCACTTGGCTTCCTTGTGACGGCACCCACTTGCCGTCCTCTCTCAGTAGGGGCCCCTCTCATAGTGTCTCCCCTATGTGTCCCCGAAATCTTCAGGCTACTGGCCCCTCGTTCCATCTTAGGGGGTGGCATACCGCGATCGTCTTGCCCTTGTCCTTGGCCTTCACTAGGCATGCCTTTTCGTTTAGCATGAAAAACCTTCACCTGTGCCCTCGCGATCTCAATCCGCTGGGATTTCTCAAGAACTTCTGTGAAGGTATTAATTTGTGCCACCACCAAGATCTCTTGAATTTTCACATTCAATCTTTGTACAAATCTCCTCACCCGTCTTTGCTCCATAACTACCAATTTATGAGCAAATTTGGATAACTTGGTGAACTGCATCTTATACTTGGACACACTTAGGGCTTCCTGACATAGCCTAATGAAATCATCCTCTCTTTTCTCCCGAACTATCGGTGGAAGACATTTCTTGTTGAACTCTTGTACAAAGTTCAACCAAATCCATGCTATCTGCTCTCTCTTCCGCTTAACCCTAATTACATTCCACCAGGTTCTGACTGATCTTTCAAATTAGAATACGACAAAGTTTACTTGCCTTTCTTCCGTGTAATTCAAAGCAGCGAAGATATTGATTATTGCCTCCAGCTATCTTTCTGCTACTTTCAGGTCTGATCCTCCAAGAAACTTGAGAGGAGAAAACTTTTGAAACTGCTCTTGGGCACTATCTTCTCTTATCCCAGGGTCCCTAGACTGTTAACAGGGGTTTGACCCTGCTGCTCTATCAATCGAGTTAGAATGTTAGTCATTTGCTGGATTGCTGTTGCTACCTAATCCCCTTCTTCGGTCCTAGGTTCTGGTTATTGCTCAGCCGTCACATCTCTTCCTTCTATGGGTTCTTATACTTGTCTACCCCCACGTCCACGGCTAGTACGACGTCCTCGACTAGCCCTACGTCCCTGATTTCGTCTACCTTCCATACCTCTTTTGAAAAATAAACTATATATTTATAAACAAAATAAAGTAGCTATAATGCTCAATAAGAGTATTTTCAAATCATAAAATGAAAATAATAGAGTACATTTAAAATAAAACACTCTTTTTATATACATATCAAGTCATGAACTACTGTACATATCAACCTAATAAAGTCGAATACTTATAGTAACCAAAGGACATAGAACAAAACAGGTCCTATGTACATCAAGCTTAACACGTCAATATCAAAAGTAAAACAAGAAAGATGACGTGCCATCCCAACTATCCTATATTATGTCTTAGCTACCTTACACAATCCCCCAAACCTTAGATCTCTAGTTTAGTTCGTCACTGACCCAGCCGACTCCATCACCTCCTCAGGGTCCTTTTCAGAGTCACTAGGAGCTACATGCTTTTGACCTTCCCTGATCAAATTCACCTATAACACTTCCTCCACAAGTGCCCTACACTCAGTCAAAATGTTATCGGTTCAATCCTTCACTTCCTTGACTATTCGAACAAGGCGATCATCAGCCTCTTGTGCTTACTCTCGAAAAGCATTGGTTCGCGCCTACTCCTCGAGAATAGAAGCCTCAAACTCTCAGATCCTATCGCTTTGCATCCTCATAATCCCTCTCATCCTTACCATCTAAGTTTGGTTCCTAGCATCGGCGCGCCTAAGTCGTCTGCTCTCATCTATTACAACCAAGACCACACAATCAACATAGGAGTAGTTTTGGCATCGATTACATCTCCTAGTCCGACTAGCGGTACTCCAATATTGAATTAGTCCTCTTGGCTTCTTCTTATAATCAATAATTTGAAGGCGCCTTTGAGGTAGCTCATTTCCACCTTCTCCACTACTTCCTTCCATGACTTACAAGAATAAACAAATTTACAACTTAGGCAAGGTTAATCATACTTAATGACACTCTAACATGTCGCACTAAGTTCTTTAGATTAAAATTTTTATTTCGCTCAAACCATTTCTAACCTAGGCTCTAATACCACCGTGACGACCCCACCTCTCCCTAAGGCGTACCCCAGGGTTTAGCAGACCGTCTGCCCAACTTTCGCCAGGACTCACTTACTCAGTAGCACAGATAAATCGTAACTTCAAGAGTAAAAGAAACAGCAGTTTCCAAACTTAGAATAAATATTTATACACATGTTCAACCGAAATGTTCATACATACCCAAATGTAACAAAAGATTCAGATTCTAGTCAAAACCCTAACCCTAGATGAGCTTTAGTGCTATTACAATTACAAAAGCCAAAAAGTCTATATATAAATCTAGCCCGTTCTAGTCGTACGCCCGTGCTCGTACCCTCTGTAAAGAAAACAAAACTAATGGGTGTAAGGACCCGTAAATTTTCTTTATTTCATAATATTTTATTTTATTTTATCGCATGCGTTTTCTTCATTAAACCCTATTATATTGATTTTTCAGGAATTTTTATAAGTGAGTATAGGTTTCAAATCATTTTCACAGTATAAGTTAGTTCATGATAAGTTTGAAGTGCGTTGTAGACGTGGGACCCGCTTGATGTGATACTCACTTGACGCGATCTAGACAACGAATCACCAACGGTTTAGCAGCGGAAATTTGACCCAAATCTAATCCCCGAGATAACGAACACTATTGATATTATCTCAACCCGTTACCTAATGAATTAGCGAACCAAACTATAGGTAGAGGAACGCCACAACCAAGGAGTTACTTGATTGATAAGTTCACTTGAATAACTTGAGAAAGATTCTCAAATATTCAAAGAGGCTCTCTTGGAAAGAGAAAAGTGAAAACTCACAATTTTATTGATCTTCAAAACTGCCTATGAAGGTCTCTTGCCTTGGCTATATATGGCCATACAACTTGAAAACCTAAAGTGACTTGAAAACCCTAACTCGGCTAGGCTAGGCCTTTGGCCCGATTCCACTACTCAAATCCACTATCTAATGGTCAGCTTATAATCGATCCAATGAAGGCTTTAAGCTGGCCCAACATAACCCAATAAAAGCTAATTAACCAACTTAAGTTATAGTGAGCCTAGACTCTATAAATCGGATCCAACTCAACATGAGGTCTTGGACCGAATTTATTCCTAGCAAATAAAATAGAAATCTAGAAAATAAACTACTAACTATTACTAAAAGATTCAATCTCTTGCAGCCCAAAACATGGCCCATAAGCGGCCCATATTTCGTATCACCGCTAGTGCGCTAAGTGCAATAAAAATTTTGGCTATTAATTGAAGTTTTGTATTAAAAGATATTATTTTACAAGGTGCTAGAAGACAATTAGAAATTAGTTAGATAGATTAACCACGGAGAAACAAGAAGATAGGTTTGAACTTAAAAGGGTGCTAGGTGTCGCGACATGAATGGATGTTGGACTTTGACCACTATTCCCCAACTTTTCTAAATATCAAATTTGACCCAAAAATTATCTTCGTTTGCTCCATCTTGGCCGGCCATTGAGGAGAGAAAAAGAGAGGAAAGCTTCATCTTGTTTCTTCAAATCCAAGCTCAAATCTTGAGTTCCAACCATTAATATCTCAAATTACTCCATAGAAACTTCTTGCTAGGAAGGATTAAGGAGGTTGGTGGAGTTGTTTTGAAAACGGAAGCACTAAGCTATCATTTTTCTTTGGGTTTTAAGGTATTTTGCCAAGAACTTCCTCTTTACTTCAATTAATTGGTAATTAGTGGCTTATAGTTGTTATAGATGCTACTTTGTGGAAGATTTCATGATTTTAAGTAGAGTTTGATAAATTTTTGATTTATTAGTGAATTTTCTGATTTTATATGATAATTGTGGATTGGCCATGGAATGATAGCTTGATATGGTGTGAAATGGAGCTTTTGTGTGTTAGTTGTGGCTGTTTGCGGAAAATTTCAGAATTTGTGAGGAAATTTCAGTTTTAGGGTTTCAATCTGCCCTATTTTTGCACTGCATGTTCGTCCTTAAGAGAGGCCGAATCAGCCCTTACCCAAAACATGCAAGTTGTTGGTAATTGAGTTAGCTAGCTACTGGTAAAATTTCAACTCAATCAAAGCACTGTAACTTGTGAAATGACTGAAATACCCTTGACTGCCACAAGCCTTGTTTCACGGACAGTTTTCTGTCCTCTCTGAGATTTTGATTTTTAACTGTGAAAATACATGATTTGGCTTTGGAGGTCTTCAAAAGAACTGTAGGTATATGTCTTGGCTTCGAAACACCATAAGATTCGTTTCAATCCGATAAGTGTAGCTTCAGTTGTGCTTATTATGCCGAAAGGTGTGTTTTATAGCCTATGATTTGTATGTGGTTGATTTGAGATGAATTGGTGTTGATTGTAGGATGGAAAAATAGAGAATTTAAGGGGAGGTGTTATCCAATTGTTAAGTCATTTGGTTCCTTCAAGTGTGAGTTAATTTTGTAAGAAATATAGGGTTTTGGGAGTTGTGGATGTTGTAAAACTAACCGCTATCGTTTTACTCCGAAACGACACCTTTATCTCTTGTAATTGTAGTCATTTGTATAGGCATATGACTAGTAGTCGAGCCTCACTTGTGCATTCCACTTACTCGATTTTGGATGTGAAAACTTCAATTGTTTTACTTTGGTTATTCTTAGGATTTCACGGGGATCAAAGCCCTACTTGGGAGTGAAAACGTTGAAGTGATTTGATAGAACTGGTGAGTGTACCACTCTCCTCATTGTTGCTTAACTTGGTTTCTATACATGCAATCTGTGATTTGAATGACTGTACTCTCTGTTTAATCTATTTGAGACGAGGGTGTACTTTATCACACTCGTTCTTTATTTGTCTGTCTATTACTGTGTACATCTGACTCTGTTATCTGTGCTTAATATGATGTCGATTGGAGACTTGTATCCAACGATCTGTTGTGATCTCTGAGCTCAAAACCTGTGACTAGTTACTCGAGTCGAGTCGGCAAGGGTCAGGTCGATGAGATAACGAACCACGGTAGTTTTTTCTGGGAATCTTTGAGTATTGAGACTCTTGATTCCGGTATACTCGAGTATTACCACTTTTGTATCTGTTGAGGTGTTCGGGACCGGTAAGGGGTATGTTTGGTGGACGAAACTTGGCGTAAAGTGGGGTCTACGGACATGTTGGTTCTATATACGTTGACGGAGAGTCAATGGGTTTGGATCAAGTACTGAAATGAAAATCTGGCTCCTAAGAGCCACCTGTATCCTTCCTATTTGAATCACTGTGGCTAACTGCTTGACCTTATATCTAGCCTGTGTATCTGATTGGTTAAACGTGAAATGCCATGATTTTATTGCTATATATTTGGTACCTTATTGAGCGTAAGCTCACCCCTTCCTCGTTATCTTTGTTTTCCTTACAGGAGCCACTTTTGAAAATCATGATTTTTGGGAGCGAGTTGAGCTAGTTAGATATTCTTTTGTTCGTTCGTATAGCTCCTCGATAGTTGGAAAACCCTAAATGTATTTTGATCCAAACGTTTTCCTTTTGGAGTTGTATATGTACAAACATGTATATATAAAAGTGCTAATCATGTTCATGTGTTAATTTTGGCTTGAAAATATTCTTTTCCTAGGGTTATATGAAGTTATTTGTTCTTGATTGGGTTTCAGACAGGTTCAAAATTTGAACGAAGAAGGAAAAATTTTGGCTGGAATTTCTGCAAGGGAATCCGGCCAGTTCTTGGCCGGATAGCCGGCCGGATTGACAGGGAATTTTGGATCCGTTTTTGGGTTGGCTACTGCCTCTAATCCGGCCGGATTGTGACGTAGCAGTCACTATTCATCCTTCAGTTTTGATTTTCATTTCCGTTTCGTGGTTGTTGAATCGTTTAAGCGCGCTAATATATTTTGAAACGTTTTAGTTTGTGTGTAACCGTCTTAGTAGTCCTGGCGAGAGTTGGGCAGGCGGTCTGCCGAACCCTTTGGTTCGCCTTAGGGGGAGGTGGGGCTGTCACAATGGGATGAGCTACAGTTTAGTGAGGTTCCAAATATCATGCAGCAAGTATCATTACCCTTTCCACTACTTCCTTCTATGACCTCTAAGGTGGCATTGATTACATCTTCTAGTCCGACTAGCAGTACTCCAACATCGAATTGGTCTTTCTGGCCTCTCCTCATAATCAATAATTCGAAGGCGCCTCTGAGGTGGCTCACTTCCACCCTCTCCACTGCTTCCTTCTGTGACCTACAAGAATAAACAAATTTACAACTTAGGCAAGGTTAATCATATTTAATGACACCCTAACACGTCGCACTAAGTTCCTTAGATTCAAATTTTTACTTCACCCAAGTCATTTCTAATCTAGACTTTGATACCACCTGTGACGACCCTATCTTTCTCTAGGGCGTACCCCAGAGTTTAACAGACCGCCTGCCCAACTCTCGTCAGAAGTCACTTACTCAGTATCACAGATAAATCATAACTTCAAGAGTAAAAGAAACAGCAGTCCTAAACTTAGAATGAACATCTATACACATGTTCAACCCAAATGTTCATACATACCCAAATGTAACAAAAGATTCAGATTCTAGTCAAAACCCTAACCCTAGATGAGCTTTAGTGCTATTACAATTACAAAAGCCAAAAGGTCTATACATAAATCCAGCCCGTCCTAGTCATACACCCGTGCTCGTACCCCCTGTAAGGAAGACAAAACTAATGGGATGAGCTATAATTCAGTGAGGTTCCAAATATCATGCAGCAAGCATCAGTCTCAGAGCAAGTAAGAAATGGAACTAGGCAATCAATAATCAAAACAAATAGCATTTCAAGTGGAAGGATACATTATTCTCGCTTGAGGCATTTATCTCGCCATCGTTGACACTCTATCAACCTTGGAATACCCTGTTAGGATCAAGTAAAACACCACTTCATGCCATCTCCGTCCACCGATCATTTCCTCCTACCGGACTGGCATGCCAGTCAAGTACAAGTAGAGTAATACTCGCGTATACCATGGCCATAACAAAATATAGGACCCATGATTCATCAGTCATTTCGACCAGGCTCTTGCTGGCTCGATTTGACCAACTAGCCGATGAGGATGGGATCCCAAAACAAGTCTAGTCGGTGAGATAATATTCCAATCGACTTTCAAGTCATGCATTAGTATATCATATCACAAGTGAACAAGTCGGCATGGATTCAAGCAAGTGGGACGAGTGCGATAAAGTACACACTCGCCCTTTTTAATGACAAGTCAAGACATCTAGTAAGCCCAATAACAAGTTACATAGTCCAAGTCATATAATTGAAACACTCACCAATAATTCACGACTTGTCAAAACCAAGCGCAGGTTCGGACCCTTGCTCACTCGCAAGGTCTGTGATCAATTATAATGGTAAAATGCAAGTAAATAAGGTTTTCAAGATGCACTGTCTTCGCTTAGTAATGCTAAAAGAGAATCAGGTAAATGAACTTAGCTCTTGGAGGAAGAAAATGATTAAAACGTTTAACTTTTAAAACTACATATATATACAACTCAAAAATCGGTTTGGAATAGGCCATGACTTCCTCCCTAAACACGTAATTTGACAAAAAATTTTCATCTTGTGCGACGTCCCAAGATTTGCCCTAAGTACTCGCAAGTACCCTAGGCTTAGGCCATCCAAAAATTACAACCCTAATTGCACTTTCGCTCCCTCAAACTATACAAAACCAAATGGGCAGCACCTTCCCAGTTTTTACCCATTTTCCCGCCAATTCCAAGGCAATAACTTCATCTCAAAAGAATCCCAAATCAAGCACATAATTATAGGAAACAAAGGGCTCTTATTTTAGGTGTTATAACTACCTAAATTAGGTGCATATCCAGTACATAATCACCTTAATATCCAAACTAGAAATCGAAACCCTAAGTTGGAAATTTGGTACTAAATCTGGAAAATTCTACTTTAAAGCTAAAAATTCATACTAAAGCTAGAAATCTTCATATAAATACTCTCAAGTCCATACCAAAGCTAGATACTATCATTCGTGGCTGAAAAATGCAAACCAAGGTTGCAAAATTCCTATGCTAAGCTGGAAATTCACCAACAAGGCTAGAAATCCCTCAAGTAATGCCAAAATTGCATGTATAAACTGAAAAATCTTTGTGGCAGGTTTACAACTCATAGTAAAGTTGAAAATACTCAACAAAAACTAAAAATAACAAGGAAAGCTGGAAATAACAGCTCACAACTTAAAACCATAAAATCAGCCACAGAACCTACTATAAACAAGCCAAAACTCCAACCAAATGCAAGATTAAGGAGATAAAGTAACTCTCAACCAAGAATACCTTCTATCCTCGAGATGACCAGCAAAATACAGCCTGCTTTCTCCCAAAATAACTCCACTCCAGCCCACCTTCCTTCCTTGTAGCAACTCTCTATGGATTGGTTTAAGATTGGAGGTTGATTTCCCACAAGTTTTGGCTAGAAATCAAAGTGGAATTGAAGAACGTTTTTCTCCCTTTCTCTCTTCTCTCTCTCAGCCCTCTTGAGCAAGAAAAATCTAGTGAGGTTTGGTTGGAAATGGAAAATATAAGTGATGAAGAAAGTTTGGGTCAAAGTTGGCTTGGATGGTTCACACTTGTCACCTTCCATTTTTTTCCTTTTCTTTCTTTTCTTTTCCTCTCTTTTTGGTCAAACTTTTCAGCCAACCCTAAGATAAAATTAGGGAAAGAAAATGAAAGAAAAATAAGAAGATTAGGGAAAGAAAGTCTTGGTTAAGTGGTGTCTTTGATCGGTAGCAAACGGCGCGAGTCGGTTCAAACCTATTTCTTTGCCTCTCTTGTACTTTTGTTTTAATTTAGAATTCACTAACTAATTCTTAACACTTTTAATCATATATTTCCCCTTACTTAATACCCACTGTTATCCACCGAATTTAGTACACATCTCACCAATTAATCACACTACCACTAGGCACCATAAAACCTCTCGACTCTGTTATAAAAGTAAAAAAAATAAAGCTCTTGACTTTATTATTTATTACAACCATTAAGGGGATTAATTTAATAATAAAAGGAATTATAAAATAACTTATTCAAAATAAAAAAAAATTATAAGAAAATATAAGCGAATTTTCAAATCCTCACATGTTTCATGGTCCTTTTAAATATTTTTGCTGCTGTACTCCATTTGTTAAGTCCGTAGATCATATTTTTTGCTCGGGTGATTTCACGTCTTCTGTCTGGTGTTCTAAACATGGGCTATTTTGTTTTGTTTTATTTTCATTTTTGGGGAAGTTATTTGCAAATTTATTTGGCAAGTTGGTGAATATGCTCGATGTCCAAATGCACAAGTGTCAAATGTGTTTCATATGCTTCAAATATTCATTTGTTGGAGTGTATGATGTTGTAGTATAATAGGTATTTGAAAAGATTTTGTCTTGTGTATTAAGTTGGTCTTTTTCAAAGCAAAAGATTTTTCTTAAAGAAATGTGACTTTTATTCTATTATCCATGACAAACGTAAAATCTTTGATTGCTAATCGAATGGATAAAGTGTGACTTCAATAAACTTTCTTTTTCCATCACATAAAGTTTTCATGTTTGCTAAAGATTAGCAACGGACAAATTTTTCTAAAAGATAGCAACATTCTAAGATTTCTTCAACGTCTTCTTAGTTGTTGACCTCCTAAATGTTAGGAAATTATCCATTGTTTTGTTACAAAAAACTCAGCTTTTCAAAGACAATGTTTTTATCTGCAAGACCAACAGATAAGTTTTATTCCCGTGTTCCTATTTATTAGCAACAACTAGCGAGAATTAGTAGGCCTTCAATGGCTCTTTCTTGAAAATAAAATTTTCTCCATTTCTTAATGTTAGTTCCTAAGGTCTATAAATAGTTTTCATCCTTTACAAGGTAGAACACACCACTGAACTTTCTAAATTTCTCCTCCTCTTAGCTCTCTATTCTTTCCACTTCCTCTTCTATTGAATTAAACTTTGCTGTTTCAAATCCTTCTTGCTATCAACAAGAAGAAGGCTTGTTTAATGTTGGAAAAAGATTTTAGTTTCCTTGAAATAGTTTCTTAGGATAGTGTTATTTAGCATGACTCAAGCTTGCTCAAATTACGTCTACAATATTGTTAGCATTGTTCAAATTCTTTACCAACAATCCAAGAAACTATGGCCTCCGACAATGTTAGCACATCGCATCCATCATCAGGATCAGTTGCAGTCACATTGTCATTCGCTAAGCCTTTCTGGACGTCTCCAAAATTGAAGTTTTGGCTAATGAAAACTTGAAAAGGTGGCAAGAACATGTATACTTACTTCTCGACATTCATAAAGTTGCCTATGCACTGACTGATGCTCAACTTGCTGTCATAAAAGTCATGGCAATATGCCAATAAGGTATGTTGACATACTATTTTACAAACGCTTTTTGATGAATTATTTGATGTATACTCTAACTGCAAAGTCAAAACTATCTGAGAAGGTTTGATAATAAAGTTTACTGTCAAAAAAACAACCAAGTAAAGATTTATCGTAAGAAAGTGCTACTAGTGGTAGCTGACCGACGATAAGGAAATAAAGGTTCAAATCACAGAATACCAAATGCTACTTGAAGATTTGAAAAATGAAGACATCAGTCTGCCCAAGAAATTTACTGTAGGCATGCTAAATGAAAAATTGGCAAAATCATGAGCTGACTACAAAAATAATCTGAAGCACAAGCAGAAAATTCCACTGTTGAGGAACTTGTGAAACACATCCTCATTGAAGATTCCAACAGAAAGGAGTTAAGAGCTGCCAATGCCAAGAAGATGGCTCTCAAAGCCAACTTAGTGCAAAACAACAACCAAAGGTACGCTAACAAGTCCCAAAATTACAAGCCCAAAAATCTCAAATTAAGAAAAAGAAAGGCAATTGCTACATTTGTGGAAAATGAATGCACCATACTGCCCGGTGTAGATATAGAAACAGAGGTGACAAAGCAAATGCTAATTCTCTTATGGTTAATTTAACTGAAGGAGATGAAATAATTGCTGCAGCCATCTCTCAAGTGAACATTGTAGTCAATGTGAAATAATAATTGGTAGACTCTGGGGCTATTCGGCACATATGTGCAAATCGAGAAACATTTACCTCCTATACTTCAATGGGGGATGATGAAGAAGTGGTCTATTTTAGAGACTCATGAACTGCTAAATTTCTGGGTAAGGGCAAAGTACTCTTAAAACTCACTTTAGGAAAAACTTTGACCCTTAATAATGTGCTGAACATTCGAGCAAATCTAGTTTCTATGGCTTTGCTAGAAAAAGTTGGGGTGAAAGTGTCATTCGAATTTGACAAAATTGTAATGACTAACAATAATGTGTTTGTAGGCAAAGGTTATTGTAATCAAAGACTCTTTGTACTTAATATTTTCTATGGGATTAATGAAAATGTCTCTTTTTCTGCTTATATTGCTGATTCAATATCTTTATTGCATGCTAGATTATGACATTTTAATATTAGTTATATCAAGAAAATGCAATCATGTGCCTAATTTCTGATATTAATAAGATATGGATAAATGTGAAATATGTGCATAAACTAAAAAATAAAGAAAAGTTATGTAACTGTAGAGAAACTGAATTATTAAATTTAATTCACACTGACTTGGGTGATTTAAAACAAGCTATTATGTTACTTTTATAGATGATTATTCTAAATATACAAACTATACTTAGAAATAAAGATGATACTCATAATGTCTTTTTATCTTATAACGCTAAAGTAGAAAATTAACTTAATAAAAAATAAAAAGAATTAGATCTAATAGAGGAGGTGAATATTTAGTTTTAGATAAATTTTATAAACATGAAGGCATAATATATGAAATAACACCTCTTTATTCATCAAAATCTAATGGCATAGCTAAAAGGAAAAACAGAACACTAAAAGAAATAATGAATTTTATGTTAGTTAGTTCTCATGCTCCTGATAATTTGTGCAGAGAAACTATATTATCTACATATCACCTACAAAATAGGATTCCACAAAAAAAGATTGGCAAAACATCTTGAGTTATTAAAAAATTATAAAACAAATTTAAAATATTTAAAAGTATAGGAATGTCTTACTAAAGTGTTATTAGCTAAACCAAAGAAAAGAAAATTAGATTCTAAAACTTCTGATTGTATGTTTATTGGATATGTTGAACATAGTACTGCATATAGGTTTCTTGTTTTAAGAAGTGATGTACTTGATTGTAATACAATTATTGAGATAAAAAATGCCGAGCTCTTTGAACATATTTTTTTTACTGTCTAATAAAATCTCTCATGTATCTGTTGAAATAAACAGAGAAATAACCTCTAACGAGGAATTGAGAAGCAATTAAAAGGTTGAGAAAAGAATTTTCTTATAGAAATGATTTTCAAACTTTTCTTACTGATAATGATCTTTTAACTTATTCTGATGCTATTTCTTCTTTTGATTGCAAGTTTTGGAAAGAAGCAATCAAATCTGAAATCGATTCTATTATGATAAATAAAATCTGGATTTTGATAGATTTACCTCCTAGTGCAAAATCTATTGGTTGTAAATGAATTTTTAAAAGAAAATATAATTCTAATAGCTTTATAGAAAATTTAAAACTAGTTTAGTAGCAAAAGAATTTTCTCAAAAATAAAATATTGACTATTTTGACACACTTACACCAGTAACAAGAATTTCCTCCATTTGTATTTTATTTGTTTTGGCTTCAATTCATAAATTTTTTGTTCATCAGATGGATGTTAAAATATCATTTTTAAATGGTGATTTAGAAGAAAAAATTTATATGACTCAACCTGAAGGTTATGTTGAATCTGGATAAGAAAATAAAGTATGTAAATTAATTAAATCTCTTTATGGTCTAAAACAAGTTTCTAAACAGTGGTATGAGAAATTTGATCAACTTTTGATAAGAGAGGATTTTCAACTGTAGAAGTGGATAAATATGTATATATTAAAGTTATAAATGATTAATTTGCAATAATTAGCTTATATGTGGATGACATGCTTATATTTGGTACAAATCTAGATATTGTTAATAGTGCTAAATATTTTTATTTTCTAATTTTGATATGAAAGATTTGGATGAAACAAAAATGATATTGGCTATTAAAATTATAAGAAGAGGTGCTGGTATAATGTTGTTACAAGAACATCATACAGAGAGATTTCTTAAGAAGTTTGAAAATTTTGATTTGACATCTATGAGCACCCCGTATGGTGCTAACACTCAATTAAAGAAAATAATGGTGATCCAATTGCTCAATCTAGATATGCTTAGATTATTGGGAGTTTGATGCATTTGACGAATTTCACAAGATCTGATATAGCTTTTGGTGTGTGTAGTCTGAGTAGATATATTTACAATCCCAATCGTGAGCATTGGTTTGCATTAGTCAGACTAATGAAATATTTGAAAGGTACCATGAATTATGGTATCCTATATTGTGGATTTCTTACTATATTAAAGGGGTACAATGATGCTAATTGGATCTCTGATTCAAATGAGACAAAATTCACTAGTGGTTATGTGTTCACTCCTGGTGGTGGAGCAATAGCATGAAAATCAGTCAAGCAAACAATCATTGCTAGATCAACTATGGAATCAGAGTTTATAACTTTGGAACTGACTGGTTCTGAGGCCGATTGGTTGAGAAATTTCTTAGCTGATATTCCTCCAACTATGGATCGGTTGCCTTTTGTGTCCACATACTGTGATTGTCAAGCGGCAATTTCTATTGCTAAACACAAGTCCTATAATTGTAAAAGTCGACAAATGAAATTGAGACGTGATGTTGTAAAATAGCTACTTAGAGATGGAATAATTTTCATTGATTTTGTGAAGTCAGAATTGAAATTAGTTGATCCTCTGACTAAGCCTATAGAAAGAAAATTAATTCTTTAAACTACAAGAGAAATGGGACTGAGGCCAACAAATTGTTGACAGAGACGGTAATCCAACCTGTGTGATTGGTGATCCCATGAAATAGGTTTATATGGATAATAACAAGTTAATATTGACTATAAAACACTTCAAATTAAGTCTCTCCTGAGATATAAGTGCTTTAACTACTAGTAATTGTGAGGTTGAGTTTAAAACCCTCAATGGGATTTTTGGCTGAATTTTTAGAGCTCTCATGAACAACCAGACAGGTGTACGGCCTAAAAGCACAAAATTGCATTGAATAGTGGGTTCCAACATGGTTGATAACATCTTTGTCATTTAACTAGAATTGTTGGTTCATAGAAATTCATATTTCACCAATAATTCTGTTTGTCATATTTTATCAATCTAAGTTTGGTTTATAATTCAAAAGACACCAAACAAAGTACATTGAACTCAGACAAATTCAGCAATTTTTTAATTCTCTTTTGTCCAAAATCTTTTGAAATAGGTGGGAGATTGTTGTAATATTGTGACAGCCCCACCTCACCCTAAGGCGAACCAAAGGGTTCGGCGGGCCGCCTGCCCAACTCTCACCGAGACTCAGTCATTCACTACAGTCCTCAAATAGATTACAATATAAATTCCAAATATTACATCAAATTCTCCAATAATTACATGTCATAAGCGAAGCGGAAACAATTCCCAACTATACATAAAATGATTCCAAATCCAAACTGTACGAGATATATGCCATCTAGTCACGTGAATAAGTACTACAAGCCTTCCTTCGCCACGAGCCCTGTGGAGGGGAATAAAATATTTTTGGGGTGAGCTAAAAGCTCAGTGAGTAACCAATAAAATCAGTAATCAAATATATTTCACAATAATGCATTTTGATGATGTCATGATTCCAAGATCAAATGTACGTATTTTTGCTCTCGTGCGCCAGTGAAATCATTGCACTTAAACACCCAACGCTCAAATAGATCACTTAACGGTAAACAATAAGAGGGAGCAACGTTGGTGCTCCAAATCATGTCATGAACAATAAACAGGGTGGAGACGTTGGTATTCAGTACAAGATTCCCCAAGAACTCCTTGAAGCCAAATCATGTCATGAACCCACATGCAAGCACGCATGATATGCAATCGAGTAAATAATGCAAGAAATTTTTCACAAGTACTTTGGAAATAGTTTAGGGTCACTCACCTCCACGGCTCAGAAACCATCCATCATATATCATTACCTTGCCCAAATCCAAGTCCTAAATCACAAACTCAAAGCAATCATACATTCTCAAAGTTCGGACAGCATTTCCCCATAAATGCTTCATTTCCAACCTACAAATAAAAGCCCATTCTCATAGCAATTTAACCACAATCATACATATAACTCATAAACAATAAAACACATCCAATTAGGCCACAAAACCCTTCAATCAAAGCTAATTAGAAGCTTAAGAGCCACCATTAGAAAAACCCCCAATTAAACCCTAGAAACCGGATTTCAATCCCTCAAGTGTAAATTTTCTGCAACGATCGCAATTAATGTATAAAAGTTCCGTTTAACACCTTTCGGCACAATATCCATAAATGAAGCTACCCTTATCGGATTGAAATAAATCTTATGGCGTTTCGAAGCCAAGACATAAACCTTCAATTCTTATGAAGACCTCAAAAGCCAAATCATGCATTTTCATGGTAAAAAACGGAAAACTCCATGAAAACAGAAATCTGGGCGCGGAACAGGGTTCATGGGCAGTCAAGGGTATTTCTGTCATTTCACATGTTACAGTGCTCGGATCGAGCTTATATTTTGTAGGTAGCTAGTTAACACCATTTTCTATAACTTTCATGTTTTAGCTAAAGCCTGATTCGGCCTCTAACATGCCCAAATAAATCCAGTCAGAACAGGGCAATTTGAAACCCTAAACCTGGAATTTCGTATCAAACCAGAAATTTCCGCAACCAACTTCAACTAACATATACAAGCATTATTTTACACCATTACCAACCATCATACCATGATCAAACCATAATCCTCATACAAAACAGAAAAATAACAAGAATAAATCAAAATTCATCAAACCTTCACTTCCAACCATAAACAAACCATAATCACACCATATGTCATCATATTAAACCACTAAAACCACCAATTGAACATTATCAAAGCTAAAGGGAAAGATTCTTAACAACTCACCTTGTAACCTCAAGACAACAAGCAACTTAGCACCTTTGCTTCTCAAACCACTTCACCACTCACCTTAATGCTACCAAGAGAACGGTTTTTATGGAGCAAATCAAAGTTTTAGCGGTTGGATTGTGAGATCAAGGCAAGAAATTGAAGAAAGAAGTTGGAGGTTTCTTTCTTTTTTCTCCCCAAGGAGTTCCGCTAAGAGAGCTTAAAATGAAGAAATAAATTGGCCAAAATTAGCTTTAAGATGGTAAAAATATCTTGGTCAAAAGTCCAAGGGTAAATTGAATGGTGAACTTGTCACCTTTTAGCTTAAAGCTTATCTTTTTGTCTCTCTAATACTAATCTCTTAGCACCTTGTAAAATAATATCACTTACTACAAACCTCCAACAAGTTGTCAAAAATATATTGCATTTACCGCACTAGCGGGTCCCACGTCCATAATACACTTCAAACTTAACGTGGACTAACTTGTATCAAGGAAATGATTTGAAAACTATATTCCTTTATAAAACTGTATAGGAGAAAGGCATAAAATTATAGATAAGGAAACAAAATAATGTCTAGAAAATATATACAATTTTCGGGTTCTCACACTCATTCTTTCGGGGCGTCATAAATATAATAAGTATTTCAAAAGATTTTGTCTTGTGGATTAAATTGGGCTCTTTTAAAACAAAAGGTTTTACTTAAAGAAATCTAACTTTTATCCTATTTTCCACGACAAAGGTAAAATCTTTGATTGCTAATTGAATGGTTAAAGTTTGATTTCAGCAAACTTTCATTTGCCATCACATGAAGTTTTCACATTTGCTAAAGATTACAATAGATGTATTTTTCTAAAAGATAG
The DNA here is from genome assembly GCF_036785885.1 of Coffea arabica. NCBI lineage: Eukaryota > Viridiplantae > Streptophyta > Magnoliopsida > Gentianales > Rubiaceae > Coffea > Coffea arabica. Next base: position 36,343,333 of record NC_092323.1, on the reverse strand, counting down.
CAATGTTCCACGATTTTCTCAACGTCGTCATGGTTGTTGACCTCCCAAATGTTAGGAAATTATCCATTGTTTTATAACAAAAAACTCAACTTTCCAAAGATAATGTTTTTATCTGCAAGACCAACAGATAAGTTTTATTCCCCTGTTGCTATTTATTAGCAACAACTAGCGAGAATTATCAGGCCTTTAATGGCTCTTTCTTGAAGATAAAATTTTATCCATTTCTTAACGTTAGTTTCTAAGATCTATAAATAGCTTTCATCCTTTACAAGGCAGAACACACCACTAAACTTTCTAAATTCCTCCTCCTTCTCTTAGCTCTTTATTCTCTCCACTTCATCTACTGTTGGATTAAATTTTGCTATTTCTAATCCTTCTTGCTATCAATCCTTCTTGCTATCAACAACAAGAAGGCTTGTTTAATCCTGAGGAAACATTTCAATGTTTTTGAAATAATTTTTTAGGATAGTGTTATTTAGCATGACATAAACTTTTTCAAATTACGTCTACAATCTTGTTAGCATTGTTCGGATTCTTTACCAACATATGGGAGATGTGAAACTTGGCATTGAGATGAGTGAAGGATGGTAGCTATTATTTGGCTTCGGGGGAGCATTTGGCTTCGGGGGATGCCTTTTCCATTAAATTTAGATAGATTTCAGTAACAAGCCTAACTTGGCATCAGTTCTTTGATATCAATGTGCAACTTGAAAGTTTTTCTTCAGTTACAATAGTTTAGTGGTTGAGTTCATCTGCAGAGGTGTACAAGTTGAATTCAGATAGGTGTTTGAAAGGAAACTCGGGAGTCAATGGTGGTGGAGAGATACGGCGAGGTCGTCATGGTAATATGTTATTGGCATACTCTTGTTTCTTTGGTATAGCATCTAGCATGCAAGCTAAAGTAAGGGCTTTACATTTGGCGTGTGACAATGTCTCACCCATGGGTATTCTTCTTTACATATGGAATCTAATTCCTTAGTTTTGATTTAGATTCTCAAAAAGTTATATGGCGTCCATTCATTATGAAATTGAGAAAAAGTTTTAGTTTGGCTTTGTCAAGATTTTATTGCTATAGGGAGGCTAATATACCAGCATATATGTTATCCAATAGTAATTGTAATGAAGCGACTGATAAAGTTTATATAATACATCTAAAGTTGATTTTCCACGTCTAGTAAGAAGAGAAGTTAGAGTTGAAGAGTAGATTTCCCTTTATTTCATAAAATAGCTTGTATATTGTTTTAGAGTGTTATTCCTTTGTTTGCTTTAATATGTTTTTTTAACAACTTATTCATGTAATTTTTTAGGTAAGCTTTATGTTCTCCTCCTTTTTTTTAATTATTAACAAAATTTTGGCTTGATATCCTTCCCCTATTTAATAGCTTTGCCAAAAAAAGAAAAACATTTCCCAACACACAACTGTAAAGAATTATATAGGTAAACATTGCAACAATTTTAATTGTAGATCATGTTTGACTAATTCCATGTGATTATGAGTAAGTTTAATAAGATCACCACATTGTTTAAAAATACTTTGTGGGTTAAAGAAAAGCTTTATGGTTCAAAGTAATATTATCTTCTTCTTCAATTATTATTTTCGTCAGTAGCATTTTGTAGCAGTAGTGGTTGCGAGTTGCATTGTTTGCAGTTACAAATGGCAGTGGCAGGACTTGCCAAAACTTACACCCACAACTCCAATTTTAGTGCATCACAATTATGACATCGGATTTGACCAAAAAACAACTATAGAGTAGCAAAATAAGCACGAACAAGGATTAGCTTAACTATTAATTTCAGTCAAAATGCAAGTAAAACCACCAAAATGATATATAAAAATGGTCTTTTAGACCAATAAAATGGAGACAGATGAAAATTGAACAAATTAAAGGAAGATTTGTGACCTAGTCTTGGTTTGTTTCCCAATTCCATTTCGATTTCTTAGTCGGCCTTCGTATGATTTGGTGAGAGTAAAAACAATGGTGATGGTGTCCAAATGTATTTACTAAGGAATGGGTTACGCTATATAAAGAAAGCTCTGATGAAGAAAAAACCAAAGTTTCTAAGGCAGTCAGTGCTGCAGCGTGAGACAAGCAGAACAAAGAGTTCAAGAAGTGGTGCTGGTGGTAATCATGGTGGTGAGGGGCAGAGGGCTTGATGTGTGAGGCATAGAACAAAGAGTAAAAAATGGAATTGAAACAGCATAAGGAGAATAGGAAAAAGGGTAAAAAATCAGTAGAATTAGAAATAATAAAAAAAAGGAAAAAAAAAGAAAGATTACTAAATAGCCCTTCACAGTGTCATCTTATACTTACAAAATAAGTAGCTACACATCAAACCCCATCAAGTTGGATGATTTCAATCCACATTACAGATAAGTTCAAAGTACAAGAGCTTTCTTTGGTGGTTTTTGAACCATTGGGAGCTTTATTTGTGAGGACCCGAAAATTTTCTTATTTTTATCCTATTTTACTGGCTTATTTAATTATTTGTTCACCCGTTTTCTCCGAATAATTTATTTTAACTATTTTAAATCCATTTACATGGAGCAATGTCTCACTTATATTTTTAAAACGTCCTGTTAGCAAATTTAATTTTTCTGTGGCTCGTTTAGCGAGAAATAGTGAGTACACATTTTTTGAGACAATATTCGATCCGAGAGTGTAATAATCTTGGAGAATTAAGAATGATCATTAGTAGACTAAGAAAAGTTAATTGAAGGATTAGAGATGAGTGAGTTCAAATTTTCGCTTTATCGCGTGCGAGTCAGAAGTTCGCGTTTTCGCGTCAGAACGGTTAAGTGGAGATTTAAGAAATTTATACTAGACTACTAAGAGTGAATAATTACCATATTAAAGGGAGTACCTTGGAGGATTAGTGCATGAGTGTATCAAACCCGAGAGAAAACGGTAGTACGAAACCCCCGCGCGACAACTATTCAAAGTTGACTTTTTGTACCTAACTTAAAGCAACTTTCCCTCCAAGCTTCCAAGACAAGATTCACAACTCAAACCCTCATCTTCTCCTCTCCATTCAGCTGACCAAACAAGAAAGAAAAAGGGAGGAAGAAAGCTCCATTTCTTTGGCTCCAATCTTGCTCCAAAACTCCATCTAATCTTCTAGTTCTTGGAGATTTATCTTGGCTTGATGAAAGGCAACCTCTCGTGGCATTTCTTGGAGAGTTTTGGGTGAAAAATTTCTGGTTTCTTCAAGGGTTCAAGAGGTAACTCTTCACCTTCTTCAATCTTTCTAATTTCTTCAAGAATCATGGTTGGTTTGCATGGGTTTACAACCCTAAGCGAGGAATAGGCTAGCAGACTTGAGGTGTTTCATTTCTTGCTTTAATCTTTAGGCTAGCGGCCTTGAGGTGGATTATAGGTAACTGACTTGAGGTGTAATTGGTTGATTGATGTTGTTTATGTGTTGTATGAGATGATATTGGTTAGAAAGTGAAGGAAAAATTGAAGGAAAATGGTGAGAGAGAGCCGGTCGAATTTCTGGTTATGATGTTCTGTTTTAATTTCAAATTTTTGATACTTGTTTGGCTGTGAAATTGATGGTTATATGTTGTATATTGTGTGTAGAAAGTGTATACCAAAAATCATTTCAATTGCTTGCTCAAAACTAGAGTTTTCGAAAAAGAAAGAAATCTGGAAATGGTGATCTGGGCAGCCAAACAGTACCTATTTATTTGAACGTAACTCTCTGTACAAAATTTGAAATTGAGTGCCGTTAGTGGTATTCAAAACTAAACATTCATAGCTTTCCAACGGTATAAAACTCATCTGCTAGTTCGAACTAAGTGAACTGTAGTGATTTAACAAAGTTGACTGTCCTGTTATGACTATCTGTCCAAGAGGAATGGAGAAGCTGCGTCATGCGGCTCTATTTTCTCTCACTTGTGAACTGATTTTGGAAACTACTCTTGCTGATAAAACGTATAATTTTAAACCTAGTTTCCAACGCCACCAACCATTCCAAATTTGAGTTTGTATTGAGTGAGATATGGTCTGATTTCGAAATTGCAACAAAGCTGGAAACTGGAAAGTTTTTCCCATCTTGTTGGCCGAATGGTCAAACTTGTTTTGGGATATTTTGTTTCAAAAATTTTGATGTTAATTACTTGTCAATTGCTTATTAAATGTTTTTAGAACCTTGGTTTTAAAAATGGATCGAATTGGGGCTGATTTCATTGTGTAAAACGTTTGGAAAAGAAAGAAAAGTAAGAGGGCGGATTAGCCTTGAAACCTTTTCCAAACTTTGGTCATTTTGTTAACCACCTTTCCACTTGATTTTTTCCATAAAATTTGGTAAAGAGGTACTCCACATATGGAAGTTTAAGTGTACCAAATTTGGTGTAATTTCAATACCATTTCGATACCCAAATAACACTACAAAGATTGCTCTTCAAATCTGAAAATTTCTGATCAGTGTACAAAATTCAGCCGACTTTAGGCTACTATATCTTGACGCTCAAAACTCCAAATTTAGTTCCGTTTATCATGTTTGAAACCTTGTTTGGAACTCTCATTATGTTACAAATTTTAAGGGCTGATTCACTTTCTGTGAATTATGCCAAATTTCCAAAGATTGCTGGAAACCAAGACTGGTTCAAACCTGTCTTCTTGGAACTGAAACTTTGAGCTGAAAAATGAATGCCTTCCATTTAGAATCTTGGAAAAGTGTCTTCTAGGAACTTTTAGTACTTTGAACCTAGTTTCCGGTGGTATAGAGTTTTTCATTTTTAGACATGCCAAACACAAGATTTGATTTTTCCAAGCTTGTCACTTAAATCTGAAATTTTCCGATTTCTTATGAAATGAGTTTTTGAGGACTCATCACCTTATCTTGATATTGATAGACTGTTTTAAACTCTATTCCATGGAAGAGGCAAGTCTCTCTTGGGACTTTGACTCCTCACTTTTGAACCTCAATTTTCGAGAGATTAAGGTTCTCTTTTAAGGCATTGGCCTAATCTAAACAAGTGTACATTCTTTCTTGGTTAATGCATGGTTGTGAGTGAAAGTTACTCATTAATTGCTCAGGCGCTCAAGAGGATCTTCAGGAGAATCTCGGAGTAGACGCCTAAAAGCTTACTGGCTCACTTACTCATTTTTTGACTTGGTGAGTGTCAAGTGCATGAATAGTTGCCAATTATATGAATTGCTTCTTATGGATTAAATGATTTATGATTGTCGAGTCGAGTGTGTACTTTATCGCACTCGTTCTCTTTTTACTGATTGTATAACTGAATTGGTCATAATTGAATTATATGTGATTGATTGAATGCTGAATGGAGTGAATCTCATCGGCCTATAACGGTATTGGTCGATTGGAGTGAATCTTCTCGACTCATAACGGTAATTGGGGGACGCCCAAATCTCAATTGGCCGACCTTGCGACTCGAGCCAACAAAGGCTTGGTCGAGAAGCTCGGTGAACCATGAGATAATTGTAAACTTGATCTATTAAGAGATCTCGCTTGGCCTACTCGAGTAGTAGTGCCTTTTATAGAAGAGCGGGCCGGGGACTGGGCTTGTAACGGTGAACGGGAATTGTGAAGAAAGTGGAGTTCTACGGACTTAATACTGACCCGGTTGACGGAGTGTCATCGCGAGGAAGTTTTTGATCAAGCCTTGGCGAAGCAAGTGGAACCTAGTTCCTGAGAACTCCTGTATCCTCATTGAGTGTCAATTTTAAATTGTGAATTACTTGAATGTTACAGTTTTATTTCTCGCTTAAGTATTATTGCTACTTGAACTATGTGTTTGCATGTTTTTCTTGGTCTCACTAAGCGTTAGCTCACCCCATTAGCTTTGTTTTCCTTAACAGGAGCTTGGAATGGAAAGAATTTTTGGAGAAGCCGGTTTGAATACTTTTGATTAGTATTTGGGTTGTATTTGATTAGTTGACTTCTAGTGATTGTACTTTTGGGCAAAGTGATGTACTTTTGAGAACTTGTGTTGTAAGATTTGAATATTTATTTAAGGAAGCGACTTTTCTTCGTTTCGACTTTTATTATTTTGTTGTTATCCTTAAGTTTGAATTGAATTGTATCGAGTCCTGGCGAGAGTTGCACAGGCGTTCCGCGGATACCCTTGGATTCGTCCTTGGGAGAAGTGGGGGCGTCACATTATTGACTTTCACTAAAACCATAAAAGGGTTTTCTGTATTTTACCCTTTAAAATATTCATACAATACAATCCAACAAGTTCATACCATTAAAAGTAAAAGTTAGAGCAAATTGCGTGAAACGTCACTAAACTATTGTAATTTGCCGCTTTTGGTCACTAAACTATTTTCTTAGCCAAAAATGTCACTAAACTAGTAAATCTATAATGTTTAGGTCATTCCGTGTATTTACATTCTTAAGAGAGATGAAAAGTCACTTTTTCAAGGGCAATTTCGTCCGTATAGCTTTTTCCTTGAAGCTTTCCAACATAAATTGCCCTTCAACATGCCAAACAACTCCCAAGTTCAATTAAAAAGTCCAAATCCTAATCTTCTAATCGATTTGTGCTCAAACATGGAGTAGGAGGGCAATATTAGCATTTGTAATTTGTTGGGAATATGTTGAAACTTCATGAGAGCAAGACATAGGGAACCAACTTTAACCTGTTTCTTATGGCATCAAAACAATTTGAAGACTTCATGGATTGATAGGAATCCGGCAAGGAGATATGTTGAATGTGTTCATGGCGAGGTAAATGGTGAAGATTTAGGAAATTCGTTAAATTAACTAGAAGATGAAGATGATATGGAAGTCTGGATACGGCAAAATCATTCGTAGGTTAATGTGTAAATTCTTGGACATTTATTAGCTGAAAGGAAGTCTTTTTTTTTTGTAGTTGATGGTTGTGGTTACTAGAATTGGTATGATGATGAATTGTGTGAGTTTCCCAAACAAGTCATACCTGGTTTTTTAATGAGAGCAAATAAGCTAGAAATCAAGAATAAAGCTTTGTGAGAGCAAGTTCCCGAGCGGCAAAAGAAAGCTGAGAAAATGGAGGTTCAAGTAAAAAATCTGAAGAAGTAGCCTAGAAAAAAGAAAAGGAAAAAAATGCTCACTGTACTTTTTGTTGCAACTTGATCAATTCTTAGTGTATCAATGTGGATTTAGGGGCCTAGAAAGGAACACAAGTATGGAAAGCTATAAATTGATGACAACTAGGATATGGTTGTATTTCCTAAATCCTAAACCAGTACTGCCAAATGGTTAAGTAGATAGCTCCTTTTGTTGAGGTGGTGTTGTTATTGTTTACACCTCATTTTGGTTGGTGTTGTTTACACCTTGAATACAATATATGAGATTATAGTTTACGAACAAAGGAGTGAAGTATTAGTTTCAGCAGATTATATATGTTCAATTCAAAAGAAAACTAGCTCACAAATACATCTATATAAATGTCAAATACAACAAAAGATAAGTGGACTTGGCAAAATGAGATTAAACATGCACACTTCCAAACAAAAGAGTACAACTTCAATGGAATTGTCATGGTCATTAGCATGAATCTCCTAATGAAAACTCCGAACAAAGTTGTTTCACATGTCAATAGTCCAGAATTGTCCTTGCCATAGAATATATCCAAACAAAAGATTTGGTAAAGTACTACCAACAAAACAAAAGTCAAAGCCAATCATATATTCCTAAGTCCTTTAATTTGATCTTCCACCTCTGTTGCTCCTTGATACTCCAACCAATCTACCAATCTTGAAAGGGGGTTCTTTGTCCAATTATTCATAGCTGTTATTGATCCTTATTTTGTCTATATCAGATAGCTTTCCCTTTGAATGGAGAGACTATTTGTAGGCCTTTACAGTTAACTGGTCAGCATAACTGGTAGGCCTAACTCTTCTCACCTGTACATATCAAATAATAGTTACATTAGCTATTTGCCATAGTAAAACTAAAGGCAAAGCTAAAAATAATTTCAACACCTATAGATGTCCTAGTTTTCCTAATCTTCTACATTTTCTTAGTATTGGTGGCAACAATATTATGAGTTGGTTGTTTCTACAATTTTGATGGCCCCACAGCATGTGCATTAGTTTCGACATGTGAAAAGGTGTCATCATGGAAAATAGCTCACTCTTCAGCTCCATTTTGCTAAAAATTGGTACCAGCTACATGTGTATGATGGTCTCCTAGGACTTCCTGATAAGTATGAGGTTGATCTGGTGTTGAACTTGACATATTTTTTCTACCTTTAAAAGTCTTTCTAGCATGTTTAGGTGCTGGAGCAGGTTGACTGCAAGCCTAACCTCCATTTTCTAGTACACTTTTGTAGGTAGTAGCATTGTGACCTGCTTGGCCACATTTTTGACGATGCACCCTTATATGCTCTCTTAATTTTTGCACATGATCCCTTCCAACATGAATACCACTTTTGTTCTCAGAATTATCTTTTCTTTTTAATTTTTTGGCCTACCAGGTTGGACATGTGGAAGTGGAGGATCCAATATGGGACTGTCACTTTGGGGCCATAGAGACGTAGAACATTCTCATGTATTTGAAAGAATAGATCTTCACTATAAGACTGATGTGCATAGTCATTTGGGTCCCTACCAATTTTAAGGATGACTGAAATTGCATGACAGTAGGGGAGACCGCTAATTTGCCACAAATTGCATGTATATGTTCTGTCTCCTAAGGACACAACAAATTGTTCTCCTCTTGGTCCCCTAACTTGACACCCCTTTTACCATTTGATATTGGCTTCCCCTTTGTAAGAAACTTTTCCTTTTATTCAATCAAAGCCTTTATTATAGGCCCCACAAGACCACTGCATTTTCTCATCCAATCAATCCTATTTGAAATTCTCTCCATTATGAACTGTCTAATCCACTCAACTATCCCAATCATTGGCAATTCTCTAGCATTCAATATATGAGAATTAAATGTCTTTGATAAATTATTAACTAGCATGTTAGCTTTCACATGAAACGGAAAAAAAGGCTTTACACTAGTGATGAGATGGGATAACTCTTTTGACCCATGCATGAGCTTACTGGTCACATACTCTCAATTCTTTCAATGCTGCCTCATAGAACTCCAGTGTTGATGCTGATGCCATTCTCCAAAATTTCTCTTTAAGTGCTTCACCAAGATGCTGCTCTTAAAGTTTCTAAACATGTGTTCTACACAATATCTGTGCCCAACTTTTGGCAATATCTTAAGCAATGCAATGTCAAGACTTTACAAGCGTTGTTCAATATTAGTCACCTAGAAAAATATGACTTAAAAATACGTACAAATATCAGCAAAGTACAAGAATGCTAACCTTCTATTGGTCTAAAAAAGTGTATTCACTGTTGTTATAAGGCATTTTTAGATCATCAATCAATAAAGTCAAAAACCAATACCATTGCTTGAGCCTCCTTTTCAACAACTGGCTAGGCTAATGGCCAGCAACCATTATTCAGATCTGCTCCAATCGCAGCTAATAACTGACCAGAATATGATCCATTAGTGTGACAACCATTTACATCAATAAGGGGCCTACATCCCTCTTGAAATCCTCTTTTTTAATGGTCCCAAACAATAATAGAATCTCATGAACTTGAGATTAATTTTTATACCACTTGTCACGGATTGTTTAGTTTCCTATAAGCATACATGCCGTGTGACACTAGCAAATGTTTGAAACTTGAGTTATGAATGTTTTGTTAATTCAGCCTAACCTCTAACTGCGCGAAATTGTGTGGTAGCTAAAAGTAGTGAGCAAAGAAAAAAAATGTTGGAGGCTAAGGAAAGTTTGTATTGCACTTGAAAACACTTCTACAAGATGATTTACAAATGAGAGGATTTGGCCTATTTATAGGTAAGACAAGAAAGTTTTACAAGTTTTTAGAGAATGCTACACTAAATCTTCCTACACTTAGTCTCTAGAAACTCCTATGCAAGACAAGACTCTTATGTACAAACTCTAGGCTATTCCTCAGGACCCTTGAACAACCTAGAACATTTTGGAAGCCTTTAAGAGTCTCTACATACTTCCAATACTGTTTGGAAGAGCCTCCATGTCTAGCCGGCTCGGGTGGGTGTGCACAGTTGATGTACAATCTGTGTAATTGTGATACCCCAACTTTTAGTGTCATCTTTTGTTTAGTCTCAAAGAGGATATTACGGTTTCTTTAGTTTATTTTTATTTTAAACCATTATTTTGTTTCAAAGAATATATGAAAGTTATTTCTTTGGGTTTGATTTAAAACCTTGTTTTATTTTAAAAGACTAGAAAACATAAAAGTCTAATCGAAACCCTAGTTTCATTTGTGATTGACCATTTTCTCAAATTTCTCATATTTCAACCGAAACCTTAAATTCAATTTGTGGAATTGTAAAATTCTCAAATTTTCTTGAATGTTTTATAATAGCCCTACCACCCAATCATTCCACAATAAGTGCAAATGAACCTAGAAAGTAGGGTTTCACTTTTCGTTTTCAAGTTGGAGAAAGTTAGGATTTTCACGTTTTTTCGTAGTATGATTATTCGGTACCGAGTGAGGATCAAATTTGGTGCTTAAGAGTGACTTTTAGGTGAAAAATAATATGTGATTAGAAGCAATGATATAAAGTTAGTGAATAGGAAGTAAAAACCCTAGTACGTGTGATTTAAGGAAAAACGGTGCGAACCGACGTGTACCGTGCACTACCGATTGAACACACCACTTGATCACCACTTTCTTACCATACAAGCTCATTAATATTTGAGCAAAATATCCTCTCATTTTTCAGCTAGCTTTGACCGAATTTTAGGGCTAAAAATGTAAGAAAGAAAAAGAAAATTTTGGTTGGTATTAGTGGTGACAAGTGTCACTCAACCATGGCTACTTAAACAAGCCAAAAGTCCAACCTTCTTATCCTTCATTTTGCTCCATTTCCCTCCATTTTTCTGCTGCTTGGCCGAGACAAGCGAGGAGAGAAAGAGAGCAAGAAACAAACTTTCTTTTTCTTGAGTTGAGCCATCCAAGTGAGGAATTAAAATTCTAAACCGATTAAAGTGTGAGTTGTGAGCTTGAGAAGCTAGGGGAACCAAGAATTCCAAGAGGAGGTGAAGTATTACTCTTGCAAGCTTCATTTGTTGAGGTATAAGGCTAAACCATAGCTTTGGTTCTTTTATTTTGGTTTAAGTTGTTGTATAATTCATGTTGTGGTTGGATTAGTAGTGATATAAGTTGTTATGATGATTTAAAGGTGATATATGTGAGTTAGGGTTTGAGGTATTTGCTACCTATACTTGCTATATGGACGATATATATTGTATCTAAGCTTATATAAGTGGTTGTAGTGATGATTGGAACAAGAAATCAAGAAAGGTTGCATTGGAAACGAAAAATTCCAAATTTCTGGAAAATTTTAGCCCATTCTGTCCGGTTTTATTGCATCATGTTAGAGGCCAAATTAGGCTTAGCATAAAACATTAAAGTTGTAGAGAATGATAATTTATAGTTTCCTACAAAATTTCAGCCCAATCGGAGCAACGTAACCTGTGAAAAGACCAAAATACCCTCGCTGCCTTAGGATGTTTCCAGTTATCCGTTTTAGACAGTTCATCCGTTTGGTTGTGCTTATTCACTATGATCCTTGCAGATTTAGCCATTTGCCAAAACATGAAAGTTTTAGTACTCTGTCTTAGTTTTTCAGCGCCTTAAAGAACACCTTAAACGGACCTTGGTAGCCTGAGATATGATCATTTAAATGTAGTGCGGTTAATTAGCCGATTAGTTGGAATCTGGTTCGGTGAACTGGGAATTTGATTAGGTTACACTGGAAATTTGACCAAGTGATCTTCATGAAAGTTGTAGGACTTCGTCTTAGCTTCAAAATGTTATACGTTTCACACCAATCCGATAAGCGTAGCCTCGGATGTGTCCTTTCCGTAAAACCCTATCAAATCTGTCTTTTACTAAAGCTCATTTCCGTACTTATTATTAGTTTGATTTTTGTCCTTATATTGTCTTGAGCCTATTGGACTGCTATTGAAGTTAGATTGTTGTGTGTGTACCTTTGGGTTTGAATGAGAAAAATAATGAAGGCAAAATGGCTGGAAAATGGGTAAACACAAGGGGCATGCCGCCAAATTTTCACGAGAAAGAAAAACTAGCCTTTGGAGTTCTAGTTCTGTATTTTGCAAATTTAACTTGGATACACTGAAAAATGGGTTGAGGTATCTTTATGGAAGTTGTAACCTTTTGTCTAAGATTCGAGACACTATCTAGTACATTTTGATCCGATAACTACAGCTCCAATTATGATCAAAATCGTGTAACCCGTTTTGTACCGTTTTTTGATTATTTTGACCATTTTCGACCGTCCACAATCGTTTAAGTTATAAACTACTATTGTATAGCCGTTTCACTTATGTGTGTATATAATCTGTCTATACAGACCGTGAGGCTTTTGACGGTGACGGTCAAGCTCAGTAACTTGTATCGTTTTTCGTGCCAAGCTTTATCAAGTGAGTAATTGGGTTGTTTATTGATGTGGAATTGTTGAAGTATCTTATATATGTTAAATGGGTACTGAGGCGAGGGTGTACTTTATCTCACTCAACCTAAGCCCATCCTTTGTTTTGATTTTTTATGTGAGAATACATGCCTTATGTTGAGTATCACCCTCTTGCTGTGTGCTGAGGAGGGTGATTACATAACTTGGGTATCACCCTCTTGCTGTGTGCTGATGGGGGTGATTACATGACTTGAATAAAATCCCATTTGCTGTGTGCTGTTTGGGGTAAGTACTTTGTTGTGTACTTTGTTGAGAGATACCATCTATTGAGAGATCGGATATCTCAGGGTTTGGTTCCAGCCCGGTTCCAAGGGTTAGACGAACTATTCGAGCCAGTTGGGGTTTGGTCGAAGATAGTTCCATGCTAAACTTGGAAATTAGTTCCTTGTTAAAGCTTTGACAAATGCTAAGTTATTTTTTTTCGCTCGAGCTGCTGTGTGCTGTTGACTGGCCAGCGGGGGTTGATAAGGTGAACGGGGAAGTTTAAGTGGAGTCTACGGACCATGAATACTTTGGTTGACGGAGTGTTAACAGGCATTCAAGCTCGGGGAATTGAACTGGTTTTGGAGCCACCCGTATCCAACCGTTGTGATGTTACTTTTTGTCATTGATGTGAAATATCCTGATTTACTTGTTTAATTATGTGAGTTTACATTTTTCCCCCTGCTTAATCACTAAGCATATAACTTACCCCATTTTATTTGTTTTCCTTAGCAGGGGGCCGACGCAGTGATCGCTCGGGAAGGAGTTTAGTGTTTTGATTATAGACGAGTTGAACTTGTACTTGTTATAAGTTGACAAGTAAGATGTATATAGTTGTCGTGATGGTTGTAGTTATCAGCTTTTCTAGGGTCTACTTTCTGGTACTCGTGGTATGCATGACTTGATGTACTAGGTTGTGCAACTTTTGAAGATGTAATCATTCAGACAGAATTTTCTTTTGGCGTGAATCTATTTTCTAGTTTTATGAGTGAGTGAGTCCCGGCGAGAGTTGGGCAGGCGACCCGCCGAATCCTGGGGTACGCCCTAGGGAGAAGTAGGGCCGTCACAGTAATCCTCCCCCACTTGAACGTGGCATCGTCCCTGATGCCTTAGCTAGTTTTCATATGCCTATATGAGCTCTTCGAATTGTCACAAATTCTAGATTGGCTCCTAACTTATCTCAGACTTAGGTAGGCCATGCCATTGCACTAAGTACTCCTTCAATAGCGTGCGATTCTTGTGCCGGATGATATGATATGCTACAATCTCCTCAGCCACCTTGTTGTACTCTTCCCTCATGCTTGCGGGTGCCCTCGTTGACACACTCCTTGGCGGAATGTGCGGGTCTTTGTAGAATGACTTGAGTAGGCTGATATGAAAGATTGGATGGAGTTGAAATAGTGCTTCGAGCAACTCCACCTTGTAAGCTATGTTTCCCATTCTCTTCAGCAGCATGAACGGTCCCTCATATTGTCTTATGAGACCCTTGTGCGCTCCACGAATACGCTGTATTGATAGAGCTTCACCAACACTTGGTCTCTCTCCTTGAATTCGCAGAACGTGCATTTGCGGTTGGCCCACTACTTCATCTATTGTTGGGCCTTTTCCAAGTATAACTTAGTTGTTCCCTCTCATTCATGCCAATCCTTGGTGAACTAATAAGCGAGAGGACTAGAGCCCTTGTAGCCACCAACAATGTCCTTCGGGGTCATCGGCTGGAACCCAAGCACGATCTCGAACAGACTCTCGCCGATACTCTTATTCCTTTGCAAGTTGAAGTAAAATTGAGCAACATCTACAAATTTGGCCCAATCTGCTTAATTCACTGCAACATAGTGTAGGAGGTAGACCTCAAGCACATTATTCCCTCGTTTCATCTACTCATCTGTTTGCGAGTCGTGGGGAACACTTAATGTCTATGTTGGTGTATGGGTGTGTTTTCTATAGTTCTGTTGCATACCTCTAAATATCAGCATACTATTCAGTAGCTGAACTTTAACAGTAGTTCTAGTCATAGCAAGTGCTTTGTATCGTTTGTTTCTTGTAACCTCACAATTATATTGCTCATCAATACTCTGCAGCAATTGGCTAATAGATATGTTCATGTTCGATCTAACTAACTCTTCATATTGTTTGGCAACCCAATTTGAGCAAAGATTTGTTGACAATATTTGATGAACGAATATAGCAAATTCAGCAAGCATTGGGCGAATGCTAAGCTAGAAAAAAGCTTGAAATTGAGACTAAAAGAAGGCAGGACAATTACCTCAGTAGTGCGAAGAATATTTTGGTTTGTTCCTTCCCCACGATGCTGCAATTCATTTAGCTATACTTTGAATGAATAGAGGTTCTGGTTGGCTTCTTAAATTTTCTAGTTTGTTCCTTCCCCACAATGCTACAATTTATTCAGCTATACTTCGAATGAATAGAGGTTTTGGTTGGCTTCTTATATAGTGCTTGTACAAGTTACAAAGGAGGACATTTGTGACACCCCCGCTTCTCCCAAGGGCGAACCCTAGGGTATCGGCAGGACGCCTGCCTAACTCGCGCCAGGACTCGAAATTTCAAAATAATAAAAACTAGATAAACCAAAAGCGTACTATTCACAATATATCCAACTCCAAAAGCGTTCTATGTACATCCCCAAAAGTAGCTATTCAGACCACTATATTACATTATAATAACAACCAGCACAAAATGGACCCTAAGGAGGGTCCTTATACAACCCACCAAAACAAAAGAAATATCTTAATTGTCTGGCTATTACAAAACAAACCTAACTATTCTAGTGATAGTGCCAAAAGTTCCCCCGCGTCGGCCCCTGTTAAGGAAAACAAAGAGAAAGGGGTAAGCTATATGCTTAGTAAGTAAACAGGGGTAAAATCATAAATTTCACATTAACATAAATAATTACGTCACAAAAATGTCAAATCAAGAATATATAAATAACAACATAAGTAAGGATACAGGTTGGCTCCAAAGGCACGTCATATGCCATGTGTGACCTCCTGTCGACACTCCGTCGACCACACCACAAATAAGGGTCCGTAGAACTCCACATACTCCCACCGTACACCTTATCACCCACACTGGCCAGCCACCTCACAAAATGGCTCGAGCAAACGAAATTGAGCTCGGTTCACAAGCTCGGTTCACAAACTTGGTTCACATACTCGGTGAACCGGATTCACAAACTTGGTGACCGCATACTAGGTTGGACTGACTTCGACCAAGCTCCGGCCGGCTCGAATAGTTCATCTAGGTCTTGAGATCAGGCCCACAATTTCATCATATTTCACAAATTTCACAAAAGTCACCCCGAGTTACAAGCTCAAGGGGTTCAGCACCAAAATAATTCATAGATACACAGCTCGTAAAGAAGCACAAGTACAACTTAGGGTTTAGGTCGAGTGTGATCAAGTACACCCTCGCCTAAGTACCCTCTCATCCCCACCACAGCACATAAGCAAGTTATATACAAAAATGGCCTGAATACTTACACACAGAACAAGGATAGCTAAAGCACGAAAATCGCGTCGCGAATGATAGCTAGCAGGCTCCACTAGCTCCGTCTAGCTCACCACCGTCTGAAATAGAAGAGTGTACTACATTATTCCACAAACGGCTACTAGAATGCATAAATCAAACAAAACGGCAAAATTGACACATACATGCACGGAAACGGCTTGCGGAAGCGGAAACGGAAACGGGCATAGTTGCTGTTCCAATCTGTTTTGAGCATATTTTAGGCTATAGGTATCAGATCAAAGTACATGAGGTACCGTTACGAAACTAAGAAGAAGGGCTAGAACTTTTATGAAGACACCTCAAGCCAGATCTCAATGGAACTAGGACAAAAATGCATAAAATAGTTCCACCCATTTCATTTCGGGTTACCAAACAGGCCTTGTTTGAGAGACCATAACTCACGACTCAGAGATCAGAATCAAGAAATTCTAGAGGTGTTAGAAAGCTTATTGATAAGGCTATAACTTTTGTATTTTGACAAAAAACTGAATCAGTACAGAGCATAGGGAAAGACGGGTCCAAATTTCCTGTCAGAACTAGCCAACTTCAAAGGCAGTTCTGACGCCCAATTTTGTTTTAGGTATAACTGGAGCTACGGAACTCGGATTTGGACGCATTTTATACTGTTCCAAAGATAAAACAAGAATCTACAAATCTTATGAAAACCTCAACACCCAGTTCACACGTTATCGAGAAGAACTGAGCATGGTCAGAAGCAAAATCAAGAAACACAGCAAAATTCTGGGTTTAGAATAGAAGCGAGTGTTTTGGCCATAACTCAGGCTACACAGATCCGTTTGACCTGAACTTTTGCAGGCACAACAAGGACTTAAGAAGCTACAACTTTCATGTTTTGGGAAAACCCTGAATCCACGCGTAACATAAAGAAAAATGGATCCAAAGTTCAGATGCTGGGCTGGCTTGTTTCCCCATTTTGCCGGTTTCAAACGTCGCAAACGCATGGTTCATTTCTATGGTTCTCATGCAAGTTTTCCAACCAATTCATACCAAATAAACACACATATACCACCCTCTATTTGCCCTACAAACCGAAATTCCTTTCCCAAAACTTAACAATCACTAACCTTAGTCTAGGCACTAATCTTACTAACTCCAACTAGTTCTAACACCTTAACCAACTACACCCTACTCATCTAAACCCCAACTCAACTAAAATAACTTCCCATTAGCCTAGGGTTTCATGGCCAAATTTGATTTTTACTAAGAATCACCATACAAGTGAAATTAATATACCAATGACTCCATTTCCAAGCTCAAAACCAACCAAAGCAACTTAATAACTCATGAAACCAAAACAAATCCTAGGTCTTCATAGCTCAACCGAAATTTAGGCAGCACTAAACCACTAAAATAAACCATCAAGCTACTTAATATTCACCATATAAACCATACAAGTGTATAAACACAACAAAGACATCCCTTTCACAATTTCAAGTTCCAACCACCAAAATTTAACTTTCAAGAGAGGTGATTTACCTTCAAACAAGCTTTGCTGATGTTCAAACTACAACAATCAAGTGCTCAAGTTGTCTTCTTAAGCTCCACAAGCAATATGGATGGCTAAAAATTGAAGAACTTTGAAGAAAATCTCTCTCCTCTCTTGCTCTCTCTCTCTCTCGGCCTTCCCTCTTTTTTTTTTTCTTTTGCTTTGTTTTGTTTATTTCTTAGCTTTATCTTGTATTTTCCTACCATCAAATAGTAGTCAAAGTCTTGGGAAGATATTTACCATTCAACCAATCAAATAAAAGCCTGTTTATTGCCTCTTAGCCCTTACACCTTTACTTTCTCTTTCTTACTCCTTTTCCCTCAAACATTTGATAATCTTTCAATTAACTCCATAAGTTATAACTTAATCTAGTCCAAAACATTTGATCACACTTAATTACTTCACTAATCACACTCCTATCTTAACCACCGATACTTAATCATACTTTATCCATAATAAAAATAATTAAACAACAACCTTTATAATATTGGCAAAATTAGGGTTTTAAAACCCAACATAAATTTCTAATACATTATAACACTAGGGATTTTACTAGATTAGGGTTTTCTAACCTTTGTAAACCTACTTAACCTATATAAAATAAATCGAATCCTATACTTACTTGTACCAAAACACACTCTAGTCTACCAAACATGAATTACAACTCAAATTTGTGATTAATACAAAAACTAGGATTTTATAAATAATCCAATTTAGGGTTTTCTAATAATTTAGTACAAAATAGAACAAAATGCTATTAATATCACATAATTTTGAAATTAAGGACTATCCGGGGTCTCACAACCTCCCTCTCTTAGAACAATTTCGTTCTTGAAATTAAGACCTTTGTTTGCGAACAGAGAGGAATACTTCTCCATTTAAACTTCACATACCACTGGTACTTTTGCTACCTTCAACTGATCCACTGGAGCATTCATTACATCACCAAATATCCTCGTGCACCCATGAGAGCTAACTCAATAAAATCCACCTACAATTTCCGTTCTCCTATCCATACCTCATCTCCCTCGTACACCATACTAGCAATTACACTTTATTAGTAATAGGGGCTGGTATTTCTAGATCATACGATAAGTTTTTCTAGAAAGCATGCCGTCGATGACTGCCGCAGGGTCAGTCACTTCTTGATGACCCATTGAATATACTTTGGCCGGTGCTTTGGGTCGATTCCCCGCTACATTGGTCGGTTTAGCTGTGGTCCCTTCTGTCGATGGCTTATGTCCTTCTTTCTGCATCTTAAGGCATTGAGCAATCAGATGTTCCGTACTACCACATTTAAAGTATTTTCGTACCGAACTATTTTTCCAGCAATTCTCATTAGTGTGATTGCCCCCACAGAAACTACAGGTCGGCTTAGTTCCTATTGTTGACCCTCTATGCTGGGCATTCCTCTGGAACCTTTGCCCTACCTGACCTTTTTCCACATTATCTTGTGGACCACCCGTTCCTCGGTCTATTTTAGAGGGTGGCTCGCTTCTCGATTTCTGTCCGACTGTGAAATCATTCGAGCTAGGTTGCCTCCTTTTCCAGTCATGGAAGGCTCTAACCTGTCCCCTGGCAGTATCAATCCTTTGTGCCTTTTCTAGTGCCTGACTAAATGTGTCCAACTGTGCAGCCGCTAGTACTTCCTGGATTTCCACATTTAAACCTTGAACGAAGCGGCGGATTCGCTTTTGCTCTGTTAGTACTAAATCTGGAGCAAAGCGAGAGAGTTTAGTAAATTGGGTTTCATACTCCGCCACGCTAGATGCCCCTTGACGCAGGCAGATAAAATCATCCTCACGTCTCTCTTGCACAATGGGAGGTAAATATTTCTCATTAAATTCCCGAGTGAAATTGACCCACGTCCAGGGGGTCTGTTCTCGCTTCCACTTGGCCCTGATCACATTCCACCAAGCTCGAGCAGCCCTCTCAAACTGGAATACAGTAAAAGATATCTGCCGCTCCTCTGAATACCTAAGCGCGGCAAATATGTCTAACATGCGGTCCAGCCAACCCTCTAC
Source organism: Coffea arabica (assembly GCF_036785885.1). Taxonomy (NCBI): domain Eukaryota; kingdom Viridiplantae; phylum Streptophyta; class Magnoliopsida; order Gentianales; family Rubiaceae; genus Coffea; species Coffea arabica. The sequence goes on along the minus strand of NC_092323.1, from coordinate 36,323,785 downwards.
TAAGTCAGGGTTGGATCCCCCTATAAATTTCAGAGGTGCAAATTTTTGGAACCGTTCTAAAGCACGGTCCTCTCCCTCCTGATTACCCACATTATTTCCAGGTTTCCCGGTATTATTCCCCTAACCCTGACCCTGTTGGTCAACCATCCGTTCTAACAGATCCGCCATTTGCTGGATGGCTGTAGCTACCTGATCCGGCTCGTTCTCATTTTCTCCTTCGGGGTCTCGTCCTCGCCCTCTACCTCAACCTTGACCACCGGTGTCCATCTAGGTTCAAAAGTCTATACATCGAAACATAATGCGTACTTATTATTCAAAATACGAACAAAATAAAGAACACAAAATATATGTACTCTAGACACGCAAAAGATAAGCCCAAAAGTGGACTCAAATATATACATATATTTACGAAATCACACCAAAAAAATATACGAGTTATTCGACATCCGGTCGGTACAACCCACTATTTACATGAGCACTCCGACTCCAAAAATGTAGTCAACCACCAGGTAACAAAAGAAACCAGGCAGACGGGTTATAACAAAAACAAACATGTTAGATAGTCAAAAGGAAATCCCAACAACGGCCCTACACGCCTCCCCTAGGGCCCCAATTTCCAACGGAACCTAAAGTGTCCACCTCGTCCATCAGCTCTGGGCCGGTAGCTCGTGGTGGTGTCTCCGCGGCCACATCTAACAGGACCTCACAGTCCAGCATGATACCCCGAGCCCTCTCCCTCAGCTGCCCCTTCAAAACGAAGAGGTGCTGGTGTGTGTCATGGAGCTGACGATGAAGAGTATCCGTCCTCTCCACCTCAACTCGGAGCCCCTGCTCCAAATCCCTACTGCGCAGCTCCAAATCCCTAATGCGCCTAGTCTGCCTGTGGTCAAACTCTCTAGCCTCCTCCAGCTGTCTAGCCAAGCGATCAGCCACCTTTCCCAGGCGACGTCGCTCATCGTCCACTGCCAGGACGACCTCATCGGGGTAGCCGAATGTGTGTCGGCACTCACATGACCGATCCAGCTGACTAAAAAGGGAATACAACGTATACGGCTCCCCAGGTCTCCTCTGATATCGAAGCTCACGTCGGCATAGTACCTGGTTCACCGGACCCCCTACGCTAGGAGGTCTCGGTCCCGGTCCCGATCCCACGCCGCTGGGTCTCACACCGCTAGAACTGCTCGGATCCATACCTTCAAAACATTAATTCTTCAGTTCACCGGCATTTCAGTTTAAACTATACCATTCATCTTAAAAGAATCAAATATTCCTAATGCCTATCACGTATGTCCTAATTGCCCAAGTCCTCTAACCTAGGCGCTCTGATACCACTTGTGACGCCCCCGCTTCTCCTAAGGGCGAACCCTAGGGTATCGGCGGGACGCTTGCCTAACTCGCACCAGGACTTGAAATTTCAAAACAATAAAAACTAGATAAACCAAAAGCATACTATTTACAATATATCCAACTCCAAAAGCGTTCTATTTACATCCCCAAAAGTAGCTATTCAGACCACTATATTACATTATGATAACAACCAGTAGAAAGTGGACCCTAAGGAGGGTCCTTATACAACCCACCAAAATAAAAGAAACATCTTAATTGTCTGGCTATTACAAACCAAGCCTAACTATTCTAGTGATAGTGCCAAAAGTTCCCCCGCATCGGCCCCTGTTAAGGAAAACAAAGGGAAGGGGGTAAGCTATATGCTTAGTAAGTAAATATGGGTAAAATCATAAATTTCACATTAACATAAACAATTACGTCACAAAAATGTCAAATCAAGAATATATAAATAACAACACAAGTAAGGATACAAGTTGGCTCCAAAGCCACGTCATGTGCCATGTGTGACCTCCTGTCGACACTCCGTCGATCACAAATAAGGGTCCGTAGAACTCCACTTACTCCCACCATACACCTTATCACCCACACTGGCCAGTCACCTCACAAAATGGCTCGGGCAAACGAAATTGAGCTTGGTTCACAAGCTCGGTTCACAAATTTGGTTCACATACTCGGTGAACCGGATTCACAAACTTGGTGACCTCAGACTAGATTGGACTGATTTCGACCAAGCACCGGCCGGCTCAAATAGTCCGTCTAGGTCTTGAGATCGGGTCCACAATTTCATCATATTTCACAGATTTCACAAAAGTCACCCCGAGTTACAAGCTCAAGGGGTTCAGCACCAAAATAATTCATAGATACACAGCTCGTAAAGAAGCACAAGTACAACTTAGGGTTTAGGTCGAGTGTGATCAAGTACACCCTCTCATCCACACCACAACACATAAGCAAGTTATACACAAAAACGGCCTGAATACTTACACACAGAACAAGGATAGCAAAAGCACGAAAATCGCGTCGCGAATGATAGCTAGTAGGCCCCACTAGCTCCGTCTAACTCACCACCGTCTAAAATAGAAGAGTATACCACATTATTCCACAAACAGCTACTAGAATGCATAAATCAAACAAAACGGCAAAATTGGCACATGCATGCACGGAAACGGCTTGCGGAAACGGAAACAAAAACGGGCATAGTTGCTGTCCTAATCTTTTTTGAGTAGATTTTAGGCTACAGGTATCAGATCGAAGTGCATGAGGTACCGTTGCGAAGCTAAGAAGAAGGGCTACAACTTTCATGAAAACACCTCAAGCCAGATCTCAATGAAACTAGGACAAAACTGCATAAAACAGTTCCAGCCATTTCATTTCGGGTTACCAAACAGGCCCTGTTTGAGAGACCATAACTCACGACTCAGAGATCGGAATCAAGAAATTCCAGAGGTGTTAGAAATCTTATTGATAAGGCTATAACTTTTGTGTTTTGACCAAAAACTGAATCAATACAGAGCATAGGGAAAGATGGGTCCAAATTTCCTGTTAGAATTGGCCAACTTCAAAGGCAGTTCTGACGACCGATTTTGTTTTAGGTATAAATGGAGTTACGGAACTCGGATTTGGACGTATTTTATACCGTTCCGAAGCTAAAATAAACATCTACAAATCTTATGAAGACTCAACACCTAGTTCACACGTTATTGAGGTGAACGGAGCATGGTCAGAAGCAAAATCAAGAAACGCAGCAAAATTCTGGGTTTAGAATAGAAGCAAGTGTTTTGGACATAACTTAGGCTACACAGATCCGTTTGACCTGAAATTTTGCAGGCAAAACAAGGACTTAAGAAGATACAACTTTCATGTTTTGGGTAAACCCTGAATCCATACATAACATAAAGAAAAATGGAGCCAAAGTTCAAATGCTGGGCTGGCCTGTTTCCCCGTTTTGCCGGTTTCAAACGTCGCAAACGCATGGTTCATTTCTATGGTTCTCATGCAAGTTTTCCAACCAATTCATACCAAATAAACACACATATACCACCTTCTATTTGCCCTACAAACCGAAATTCCTTTCCCAAAACTTAACAATCACTAACCTTAGTCTAGGCACTAATCTTACTAACTCCAACTAGTTCTAACACCTTAACCAACTACACCCTACTCACCTAAACCCTAACTCAACTAAAATAACTTCCCATTAGCCTAGGGTTTCATGGCCACATCTGATTTTTACTAAGAATCACCATACAATTGAAATTAATATACCAATGTGTGAGAGCTCGAAATTTTCTAAGTTTCTAGGGTTTATTTTATTGTTCGCCCGCCTTTTCGACATTTTCTTTATTAGAAAATTTTTTCAGATAATTTTATTGAGTAAATATAGTTTTTAGATGATTTTTCTAGTATCGAATAGGTTTTGAGAAATTAAGAGTGTATACCGGACGTGGGACCCACTAGTGCGAAAAGTTCGGAAAAATTCGGTCAACTAGATTAAGTTTTGGATACTGTAATTAATTTACCGGGTGTTAAGAGATAAGTAGAGGATGCTAAGTGGATTGGTATGAGGGAGACAAAAGTTAGGCAAGCATTAAATGAGGTGACAAGTGTCACCATAGGATTGGTTCTTACATAAGACCACTATTCACCTTTTTCTATTTGACCAAATAAATCACAAAATTAACCAAAATTTCTCCATTTTCTCTCCTCTAGTGGCCGGCCCTCTCTCTCCAAAAGAAAGAAAGAAACTCTTTAAGTTTTGCTTCCATTTAGCTCAAAATCATCCAACCAACCATTGAAACTTGAAATTTCTCCATAAAACCTCTTCAATTAGTGTTAGTGAGTTGATTTGTGGAGTTATTTGGAAAGCTAAGAGGACCTATTGCTCCCTCTCTCTTGTTTCTAAGGTGAGTTGAGAAGAACCATTCTCCTCCCTCTAATGATGCTTAAATTGTGATTAGTGGTAGTATAAGGTGCAATATTATGGATTACATCTTGATTTATGGTTGAATTAGTGAAGTTTTCTATTTATTGGTGATTTTTCTGTTTTCATATGAACATGATTGTGTGGCTATCTATGATGATTGGAAATGGTATATAATGACTTTAGGAGGTGAAAAAAGTGGGTAATTACAACCAATTTCTGTTTGGAAGAAAAATTGACAAGTTAGAGTTTTTATGAATAACATTCTGCCCCGGTTTTATAGCTCCTAGTTAAAGGCCGAATTGGCCTTGGCTTAGAACATGAAAGTTGTAGGGAATGATATTTTAGAGGTTTCTGAAAACTTTCAGGTCAATTGGAGTAGTGTAGGATGAGAAAAGTCGAAATTACCCTTGATGTCCTGGTTTTATCCGAATGTAAGAATTGCACCTGTAATTGATTGTTTTGGTTGGAATTACTTTGGAATTGGTTATTGAGGCCTTCTGATGAAATGTAGCCCTGTTTCTTAGCTTTCAGATGGTTTTGGAATTTCTGGATTTGGACTTGGATAGCCTGATTTATGATGTTTCCGCTAGAATGCGTTCTGTGAATCTGTTTTTGTGATTCTGGTGTAGTATCTTGCATTTTTGACCTGGTTACACTCGAAACTGGGTTAAGTAACCTTCTGTAATGTTGTAACCCTGCCTTTTAGCTTCGAAACGGTGTATCTTACACCTTCATCCGGTAATCGTAGTGCCTTGGGTGCCATTATCGCAAAAATGATGTCAAAAACTGTTTTTCTGGTTTTGAGCTTAACTTGCATTTCCGGACTTTTCCCTAACTTGAATTGTACTTGTACTACTTGGGGCTTATTGAATGGCTATTGAATGAAATTATTTTGTGTGTGCCTTTGGGAGTGATTAAGGAACACAAAAGAAGCCTTGATGGCTGGAAAAGTAAAGAAAGACAAGGGGAAGTGCTGTCCAAATGTTTGTAGGAGTTTCGGTGCAGTCTCGGGAGATTTGCTATATCTTGATGTAGAAATGTCGGAATTGAGTTCCGTTTGTTGCGTTTTAAACTAGATTCATAGGGCTATAAACCGTGTGAATTTCAGATCCTGTTTCTATTTGTCCAATTTATGGTGATTTTTCAAAATGACTGAAATCTTGTACCTGTTCTGTCCTCCATTGGACAAGGCAGCAACTTGCGACTTGAATTCGACTGACTTACGTTCTGAATCTTACAATAGTGTTTTCTGGAAAGTTATAGCCCTTTGAATGTTTTTTTCAACGGTATAACTTTTATTAATTTTGGACTTACAAAACTTGAGATATGATTTTTCATATAAGGTCGCGCGGAACTGGAAAAATTCTGTTTTCCTAGTATTGATCTTGCTTTCATTATCTACTTCAAATTTGGATTTGGTCAGTCATTGTAGGAAGGGCTTTGAGGTTGTTCATGCTTTAAGACTAATTGTTACCTTTTCACTCCGAGGTCACCTCTTTACTTTGCATTAATGGTTCTTTTGACTAGGCATATAGCTCGTAACCGAGTCTCACTTGCGAATTTCATACTCGATCTTGGAGTCGACTCTTAAGTGTTTGCCTTGATTGTTCTAGGAGGTAACGACGAGTAAAGCCACACTTGGGAAGGAAACTTTTGAAATTATCCTTGTTTGATCAGGTGAGTGTACTTCCCTGAGTTATTGTTAAACTGATTTTCTGTACTTGCAACTTGCTACTTGAATATCTTTCCCGACTGTTTACCTTGTATGAGACGAGGGTGTACTTTATCAAACTCGTTCTCTTGCCTGTCCTGAACAAACTGGAATCTATTACTTGTACCTGTTATGTGCGTGAACTTGTTACTTGCACTTGTTATGCGATCGTTTGGAAGTGTGTCCATGATCGTCCTGTTAAACTTGATCGTCCTGTTAACCCTGAGCTCAACCTCATGGGGAGTTAATTAAATCGAGCCATGCAAGGGCTTGGTCGAGAAAATTGACAATTCGTGGGTGCCTGTTTTTATGGAATCTTTGAGTATTGAGACTCTTGATTCCTGTATACTCAAGTATTACCATTCCTGTTTCTATTTGGCGTTCGGGCCCGGTAAGGGGTATGAATGGTGAACGGGATTCGGCGTTAAAGCGGTGTTCTACTGGACTCGTTTTCTTTAGTTGGAAGTTGACGGAAGGTCAACATAGTCGGATCAAGTACTGCAACGGGAAATTGGCTCCTGAGGTCCATCTGTATCCTTTCTATCTAAGTTGTTTACATATCTCCTTATTTAGTACACCTATGTGATTAATTGAGCATGAAGTTCCTTGGTCCTTGACTGTTATTATTATTTTTGGTACCTCATTGAGCTTCTAGCTCACCCCGTTTTGTTATCCTTGTTTTCCTTACAGGAAAATCTTTTGGGAACAATGATGTTTGGAAGCATGAGTTGAGCTAGATATATATTCTTTTTTATAGCTCCTCAATAGATCGAAACCTTGAATATATTTCGATCAAACAATTCCCTTTTGATTTGTAAATTGGCAATCATGTATTTATATATTTACATATATATAAAAGTGTTTAATCATGTGCATGGGTTACCCCGTTCGAACGTGTTCATTCTTTATGGCTACATGGAGTTTATTGAAATTACTGAGATTTCGGACGAGTATAGTATCCAAGTGTGAAAAGAAAAGAAAAGTGTCTGGCAGGAATTTCGACAATACTATGGGTTGGTAAGTTACATTTAACTTGGAGGTTTCCCAATCGTTCGTTTTCTTTGGTTTCTATCACGCGTGCTATAGAGTTGGGAGTGATTTGACCCCGTAGTCCCGGCGAGAGCTGGGCAGGCGGTCCGCCGAACCCTTTGGTTCGCCTTAGGGGGAGGTGGGGCTGTCACAGGTGGTATCAGAGCTGCTTCGCGTGGTCTCTGCGCGGAGTGAGCTTGGGCCAAGTGGTGTTATGGTCCCTATTCCGTGAATGTGTACGAATGTTTAAGTGCTCTTTTGAGCATAAGCTTTGGATCATGAAATGTTATAGGTTTAAACCTTTATCATGGTACTTGAAGACAATATATCTGTAGGTCTGGTAAGAATCTCGATTGTAGATGAATTACTCTTGGGACTGGCCAGCCCGAGTTGTGAATTATCTTATTTTGGGATTCTTGTGCCCGACTACTAAATAGACGAGAGCCTAGGTTAGAAATGACTTGGGCGGACTAGAAATTCGATTCTATGGAACGTCATGTGATGTGTTAGGATTTCATTACGAATGATTAACCATGCCTAAGATATAAATTGTATTATTTTCGTAGAGTGTGCCCGAAACCCTAGAGAGGGACAGTTTTTAGTTGGTTGCTCTTGTACCATTGGCTTAGTTAGTATCACGAAGGATGTTTCCTTTTGCTTGTATCCATTTGACTGCTAATGTGTGATCTGTTTGTGTTAGATGTGTTATATGTATATTGCCTACTTTTATCACTTGCACCTGCATACTTTGGTTTTAATACCGTATTCGTGTTCCAACCCTAGACTGGTTAAGCCATATGGAAGGCACCCGTAGTGGGCGTGGTCGTGGTCGCGGAATTAGACAACCCACGACTGAAGGGGATACTAGGGGAACTACGTCTGAACCAAACCCTGAACCTAGGGTTGATCCGAACGTACAAGTGGCCGCAGCCATTCAACGAATGACTGACCTGTTGGCTCATGTAGTAGAACATCAAGGTCAAAATCCTAATCATCAGCCGGGAAATCCTGGTAATCATACCGAGGGTGAGGATAAAGCTCTTGAACGATTTCAGAAGTTTTTGCCACCGAAATTCTTGGGAGGACCAGACCCCGATGTGGCCGAGAGATGGTTAGAGAAGATGATTGATATCTTTGCCGCGCTACACTACACTAAGGAGCAACAAGTGACATTTGCCGTCTTCCAACTGGAGGGAGCGGCCCGATCTTGGTGGAACATCATAAGGATGAAATGGGAAAGAGAACAAACCCCAAGGACGTGGGTGAATTTCATGAGAGAGTTCAACACGAAGTATTTTCCACTTCTGATCCAGGAAAAAAAGGAAGATGAGTTCATTAGGCTCTGCCAGGGAACTCAAACCATCGCCGAATATGAGAGCCAGTTCACCAGGTTGTCCAAGTTCGCTCCCGAACTAATCGTGATTGAGCAAAGGAGGATAAGACATTTCGTCCAAGGATTAAACGTTGAAATTCAGAAGGACTTGGCCGTGGCCCAACTTAATACTTTTAGTGATGCAGTGGAGAAAGCTCAACGAGTTGAAAGTGCGAGGTTACAAGTTAAGAATTTTCAAGTCAAGAAAAGGGGATTTCCTGGAAGCCGTTCGGAGCAAGGAGATAAAAGTACACCTCCTAAGATTGGAAGGGGAAACGGAGGAGTACAACTACCTGGGATGTCAAGTGATGCCTCACAAAAAGGCTCAGTCTCCACTTCCCGTGGTCCCTGCGGGTACTGTGGGAAGCCAAATCACACGGAGGAGGTCTGCTGGAAGAAAGGAAGAAAATGTCTGCGTTGTGGGAGCGCAGATCATCAAATTGCAAATTGCCCAGGCCGAGCTCGAGAAGGGAGTAGGAGGCAACAGCCAACCACGACCAACCCTGACCAGTCGAAGGGGGAAAATAATGGATCGAAAGTGTCAGCTAGGGTGTACTCCTTAGAACAACATCAAGTCTCCGACCCATTTGAGGACGTGGAAGGTAAGATTCTGGTATTCCACCGTTTGCTCACTGTTTGCAATTTGGGGAAGGAAGAATTCAATGAGCTTGGTTAGTGAAGGGATACTGATTGGGTAGCTAAGTAAGATACTCAATTTGACTGCGAGAAGGAAGTAGTAAAATTTTTGTATCCCAAATGAAGGCAATGATAAGGAATTTCGAGGACGAAATTCTTTTAAGGGGGAGAGAGTGTGAGAGCCCGAAATTTTCTAAGTTTCTAGGGTTTATTTTATTGTTCGCCCACCTTTTCGACATTTTCTTTATTAGAAAATTTTTCCAGATAATTTTATTGAGTAAATATAGTTTTTAGATGATTTTTCTAGTATCGAATAGGTTTTGAGAAATTAAGAGTGTATACCGGACGTGGGACCCACTAGTGCGAAAAGTTCGGAAAAATTCGGTCAACTAGGTTAAGTTTTGGATACTGTAATTAATTTACCGGGTGTTAAGAGATAAGTAGAGGATGCTAAGTGGATTGGTATGAGGGAGACAAAAGTTAGGCAAGCATTAAATGAGGTGACAAGTGTCACCATAGGATTGGTTCTTACATAAGACCACTATTCACCTTTTTCTATTTGACCAAATAAATCACAAAATTAACCAAAATTTCTCCATTTTCTCTCCTCTAGTGGCCGGCCCTCTCTCTCCAAAAAAAAGAAAGAAACTCTTTAAGTTTTGCTTCCATTTATCTCAAAATCATCCAACCAACCATTGAAACTTGAAATTTCTCCATAAAACCTCTTCAATTAGTGTTAGTGAGTTGATTTGTGGAGTTATTTGGAAAGCTAAGAGGACCTATTGCTCCCTCTCTCTTGTTTCTAAGGTGAGTTGAGAAGAACCATTCTCCTCCCTCTAATGATGCTTAAATTGTGATTAGTGGTAGTATAAGGTGCAATATTATGGATTACATCTTGATTTATGGTTGAATTAGTGAAGTTTTCTATTTATTGGTGATTTTTCTGTTTTCATATGAACATGATTGTGTGGCTATCTATGATGATTGTAAATGGTATATAATGACTCTAGGAGGTGGAAAAAGTGGGTAATTACAACCAATTTCTATTTGGAAGAAAAATTGACAAGTTAGGGTTTTTATGAATAACATTCTGCCCGGTTTTATAGATCCTAGTTAGAGGCCGAATTGGCCTTGGATTAAAACATGAAGGTTGTAGGGAATGATATTTTAGAGGTGCCTACAAAATTTCAGGTCAATCGGAGTAGTGTAGGATGAGAAAAGTTGAAATTACCCTTGCTGTCCTGGTTTTATCCGAATGTAAGAATTGTGCCTGTAATTGATTGTTTTGGTTGGAATTACTTCGGAATTGGTTGTTGAGGCTTTCTGATGAAATGTAACCCTGTTTCTTAGCTTTCAGCTGGTTTTGGAATTTCTGGATTTGGACTTGGATAGCCTAATTTATGATGTTTCCGCTAGAATGCGTTCTGTGAATCTGTTTTTGTGATTCTGGTGTAGTATCTTGCATTTTTGATCTGGTTACACTCGAAACTGGGTTAAGTAACCTTCTGTAATGTTGTAGCCCTGCCTTTTAGCTTCGAAACGGTGTATCTTACACCTTCATCCGGTAATCATAGTGCCTTGGGTGCCATTATCGCAAAAATGATGTCAAAAACTATTTTTCTGGTTTTGAGCTTAACTTGCATTTCCGGACTTTTCCCTAACTTGAATTGTACTTGTACTACTTGGGGCTTATTGAATGGCTATTGAATGAACTTATTTTGTGTGTGCCTTTGGGAGTGATTAAGGAACACAAAAGAAGCCTTGATGGCTGGAAAAGTAAAGAAAGACAAGGGGAAGTGCTGTCCAAATGTTTGTAGGAGCTTCGGTGCAGTCTCGGGAGATTTGCTATATCTTGATGTAGAAATGTCGGAATTGAGTTCCGTTTGTTGCGTTTTAAACTAGATTCATAGGGTTATAAACCATATGAATTTAAGATCCTGTTTCTATTTGTTCAATTTATGGTGATTTTTCAAAGATGACTGAAATCTTGTACCTGTTCTGTCCTCCATTGGACAAGGCAGCAACTTGCGACTTGAATTCGACTGACTTACGTTCTGAATCTTACAATAGTGTTTTCTGGAAAGTTATAGCCCTTTGAATGTATTTTTCAACGGTATAACTTTTATTAATTTTGGACTTACAAAACTTGAGATATGATTTTTCATATAAGGTCGCGCGGAACTGGAAAAATTTTGTTTTCCTAGTATTGATCTTGCTTTCATTATCTACTTCAAATTTGGATTTGGTCAGTCATTGTAGGAAGGGCTTTGAGGTTGTTCATGCTTTAAGACTAATTGTTACCTTTTCACTCCGAGGTCACCTCTTTGCTTTGCATTAATGGTTCTTTTGACTAGGCATATGGCTCGTAACCGAGTCTCACTTGCGAATTCCATACTCGATTTTGGAGTCGAGTCTTAAGTGTTTGCCTTGATTGTTCTAGGAGGTAACGACGAGTAAAGCCACACTTGGGAAGGAAACTTTTGAAATTATCCTTGTTTGATCAGGTAAGTGTATTTCCCTGAGTTATTGTTAAACTGGTTTTCTGTACTTGCAACTTGCTACTTGAATATCTTTCCCGACTGTTAACCTTGTATGAGATGAGGGTGTACTTTATCACATTCGTTCTCTTGCCTGTCCTGAACAAACTGGAATCTATTACTTGTACCTGTTATGTACGTGAACTTGTTACTTGCACTTGTTATGCGATCGTTTGGAAGTGTGTCCACGATCGTCCTGTTAAACTTGATCGTCCTGTTAACCCTGAGCTCAACCTCATGGGGAGTTAATTAAATCGAGCCATGCAAGGGCTTGGTCGAGAAAATTAATAATCCGTGGGTGCCTGTTTTTATGGAATCTTTGAGTATTGAGACTCTTGATTCCGGTATACTCGAGTATTACCATTCCTGTTTCTATTTGGCGTTCGGGCCCGGTAAGGGGTATGAATGGTGAACGGGATTCGGCGTTAAAACGGTGTTCTACTGGACTGGTTTTCTTTAGTTGGAAGTTGACGGAGGGTCAACGTAGTCGGATCAAGTACTGCAACGGAAAATTGGCTCCTGAGGGCCATCTGTATCCTTTCTATCTAAGTTGTTTACATATCTCCTTATTTAGTACACCTATGTGATTAATTGAGCATGAAGTTCCTTGGTCCTTGACTGTTATTATTATTTTTGGTACCTCATTGAGGTTATAGATCACCCCGTTTTGTTATCCTTGTTTTCCTTACAGGAAAATCTTTTGGGAACAATGATGTTTGGAAGCATGAGTTGAGCTAGATATATATTCTTTTGTATAGCTCCTCAATAGATCGAAACCTTGAATATATTTCGATCAAACAACTCCCTTTTGATTTGTAAATTGGCAATCATGTATTTATATATATATATATATATATAAAAGTGTTTAATCATGTGCATGGGTTACCCCGCTCGAACATGTTCATTCTTTATGGCTACATGGAGTTTAATGAAATTACTGAGATTTCGGACGAGTATAGTATCCAAGTGTGAAAAGAAAAAAAAAGAGTCTGGCAGGAATTTCGACAATACTATGGGTTGGTAAGTTACATTTAACTTGGAGGTTTCCCAATCGTTCGTTTTCTTTGGTTTCTATCACGCGTGCTATAGAGTTGGGAGTGATTTGACCCCGTAGTCCCGGCGAGAGTTGGGCAGGCGGTCCGCCGAACCCTTTGGTTCGCCTTAGGGGGAGGTGGGGTTGTCACACAATGACTCCATTTCCAAGCTCAAAACCAACCAAAGCAACTTAATAACTCATGAAACCAAAACAAACCCTAGGTCTTCATAGCTCAACCGAAATTTAGGCAGCACTAAACCACTAAAATAAACCATCAAGCTACTTAATATTCACCATATAAACCATACAAGTGTATAACCACAAGAAAAACATCCCTTTCACAATTTCAAGTTCCCACCACCAAAATTTAACTTTCAAGAGAGGTGATTTACCTTCAAACAAGCTTTGCTGATGTTCAAACTACAACAATCAAGTGCTCAAGTTGTCTTCTTGAGCTCCACAAGCAATATGGATGGCTAAAATTGAAGAACTTTGAAGAAAATCTCTCCCCTCTCTTGCTCTCTCTCTCTCTCTCTCGGCCTTCCCTCTTTCTTTTTTTCTTTTGCTTTGTTTTGTTTATTTCTTAGCTTTATCTTGTATTTTCCTACCCTCAAATAGTGGTCAAAGCCTTGGGAAGATATTTACCATTCAACCAATCAAATAAAAGCTTGTTTATTGCCTTTTAGCCCTTACACCTTTACTTTCTCTTTCTTACTCCTTTTCCCTCAAACATTTGATAATCTTTTAATTAACTCCATAAGTTGTAACTTAATCTAGTCCAAAACATTTGATCACACTTAATCACTTCACTAATCACACTCCTATCTTAACCACCAATACTTAATCATACTTTATCCATAATAAAAATAATTAAACAACTACCTTTATAATATTGGCAAAATTAGGGTTTTAAAACCCAACATAAACTTCTAATACATTATAACACTAGGGATTTTACTAGATTAGGGTTTTCTAACCTTTGTAAACCTACTTAACCTATATAAAATAAATCGAATCCTATACTTATTTGTACCAAAACACACTCTAGTCTACCAAACATGAATTACAACTCAAATTTGTGATTAATACAAAAACTAGGATTTTATAAATAATTCAATTTAGGGTTTTCTAATAATTTAGTACAAAATAGAACAAAATGCTATTAATATCACATAATTTCGAAATTAAGGACTATCCGGGGTCTTACAACATTAGAGTCCATTCGAAAGTTGCGGCAATTGGCTATCGCAATGTGTTGAATTTGCTTCCAAAACCTATTAAATTCGGGTAACTTCCGATTGCTTAAGAGGTGAATTCGATAGTTGTGGATTTAGTGTCATGAGTTTCCTGTAAGTTTGGTTTTGGGCGGTTGATGACTTTGTCAATTTCTTATTTCAACACTCTGCTAGTTACTATAATAATTTGAGGAATTTTAGAAAGTGGAATACTACTCCTACATTTGGGAAGTTTTCTGGGGACTTGGATTCCCAATGTTCATGACTAATTATTCATCTGGGCATTTGGAATTATAATATTAATGGCTGCTATTCGGGTTATGAAGTTGCAAATGGGCTTCACAAATAAAAGAGTTTCAAGGCAAAGATTTATATTTTGAGCCTTGTCTTCGGCAGTTGTGAAGCAATGCCTCACCAAATCTTAAAGTGAGGGCATTTGTAGGCAAAGAATATATATTTAATTTATTTAGTCAATATTAAATAAATAAGTTGACATTGATTAAATTAAATTATGAAAATCCATTATGTTTCCAGTTAACGAATTGGGCTAATGTTATATGGACTATTAAATCAAATTAAATTTACAATATCTATTTAAATTAAAGTGAATTAGTGAATTTATTAATTCACAATGAACTACTTGAACTGGTATATTATTAAGGCCCAAATTAAGTGGATTTCTTGAATTACAAGTCACCCAAAATATAGGAATGTTCTAGAAGGTTTTCTTGAAGACCAAACCTACATATTTCAATTATAAATAGATGTTTTCCCCCAAAACAAGACAGAGATTGAAATCCCTGAATGCCGAAAAAAATCAATCAAACTCTCTTAAGAGGTTTTTCCCTTCAAATCAAAATCAAATCCAAACCAAGTCAGACAAAGTCTTGCGTTCATATTGAAGGCTTGAAGATTGAAAATTCAAGTATTCTATTAACGTCATTAAATCAACCATTCTATATACCCAAATTGTATGGAACACTCTTTTGGTCAGAGAGCAAGTCTCTTCAGCCCTTTGATTAAAGTCCTTCGAAGAGAAGAATTAGGGATTGATTTCTTTGATTTAAGAAATTTTCAAAGATTGTAACTCTTTTATTCTTTGATTAATTATAACTGATATTTGTACCAGTTTTCTTATCTTTTGTCTTGGGCAATGAAATTGTGTTATATTTTTATCTGTGAGAATTTTTCATTTGCGTAACGATCAAAAAATACGTAGGGTGAAGTTGTATGATTAAGTTGTTGATATTCTCAACACCTAATTCACTTAGGAAGGATATTAGCCAAATATTTGTGAAATCCTTGTTTCCTCTTTTCCCAGATAATTGTGAAGTTCTTGTCTCAACTCTTAGATCCTCTTTTTCCAATATCTTTTTGTGAGGTTTGGAGTATCCTCTTGAACTTAAAAAAAACAGAAAGAAAACTAATCTATAGGTTATTTCATTTACAATAAAATATATAGATCCAAAAAGGAAAAAACACCCGACTGAAAACACATCTATACATACTATTTTACAAACTGATGAAACGTCAACTTTGGTGGGCTAAGACTAGAAAGTAAAGAAACAACACCTAGAGCCACAAGTGAAGAACAGATTTTCTCCACATTCATTATTTTCTTTGGCAGCAATGTCACCCTGCTTGCTTTTGGCCCAAATTGTTCATTCATTTGTATTTCTACAAAAAAAAAAAAAAAAAAAATGCACAAAGTTGGCTTCAGTCGATCAGCAAGCAATCAAGTGCAGAAGTTCTTATATAGCGCGTAGAACTGCGTACATGTATAAGATTAGGATTAATGACAAAAACTTTCCCTAAGATTTAATCAATCATGCACTTTATCCCCTAACTTTGTTTTTTTCACTTTTTCCGCTAAATCGTTAGTCAATTCTAACCTTGTGTAACAGATATGTCGAAAGGTATTTGTACCCCTAGAGATTAACTCTAATAAATCTCCTTAAAGTATAGTGCATTTTCCACTTTACTATCTAATATCATTTCTCTTAACCTGTTTATTTTCCTTAAAAGCATTCAAGATAGGTAATATTTAAAAATATCAGTATCCCTAACATAATAATGAAAATTATTGTATATTTATGGATATGGGTTTTGTTAAATTTTATTTTCGTAATTACATGTTTTTAGATAGAGGAAAATATCCAGCTCATTTTACATGATAAGGAAAAAACAAAAATTATTAATGAAAAAAACTATAAAAAAGGTCTGCATATTGGATTTGTTTTGATTAAAGATTTGAAAATTTTTTAAAAATAATACTGTAATAATTTTTTCCATTTGATATTTGTAAAATAAAAAGTTAGTTGACAAAAATAAAAGATGATTGAGAAATGTCCTTATAATACGACAAAAAAAATTTAAAAGAAAAGCACAACCATATGCGTATTCATAAAGAGAAACTGATAGTATTCGAGCATTTTGAGACTTTTAATAATAATTTTACAGATTAATTTTTCAATAACAATTTTTCCCCATTATAATGTGAAATTAGTAAGATATTTCTCTCAATCTTAGACAAGTATAATTATGGGATGAAATTTAATTAGGACTATATCTACAAATATCTTATTTTACATTACTATGCTAGGGATATTGATGTTTGAGACATCATTTGTCTTGGGTGTTATAAAATATTTGAGTTGACCAACAATTTTAGTGACAACACAGACAAATCAGAAAAAAAATGATGTTAGGGGATAAAGTGCAAAATAAGCAAGGGGAATTACTGTGTTTAGGTTCCTAACTATTTCATTTTGCTCCCTCAAAGTTTTGAGAAATACACTTGCCTCCTTTGATTTGACACTTTGGTAACCAAATTTTAAAATAGGGTCAAAATTTTAATGAATACCCTAAAATGGCCTTATCTTATAAAGTTTAATTTATTCTTCTAAATAATTCTAAAGTAATTTGGCACAATTACAAAAGGAATAAGTGTCAAGTTTTTCATGTCAATATTTATTGTTTGATAATCAACTATAACGAAATAATTCTAAAGTAATTGGGCACAATTACAAAAGAAATAAACATCAAGTTTTTCATGTCAATATTTATTGTTTGATAATCAACTATAACAATAAATCGAACACTATTATAGGACACTTTTCATAGTTGCTTATTGGAGATATAGATTCTTTTTAAGATAGAGAAGAAAGCATTATCTTGATTTTTTAAGTTTGTGGATTAGTTTAGTGGTGGAACTACCATAGTTGTAGTGATTTTGGGTCATTTGTTTTTAGATTATTGTTGATCTATTCGTGACTTTGATACTAGAGAGAGAGAGAGAGAGAGAGAGAGAGAGAGAGAGAGACAGAGAGAGAGAGAGAGAGAGACAGAGAACTACAAAAAAATGAGATGATATTAAAAGTCATCAAAAAATGTTATTGATCTAATGCATGATCATGATAGAGGTTAGAGACAACATTGATAGTTTTTCTAATTTTCTGATCAAATATAAAGAGAAATGAATAAGAAGGAAAGTGGATCAAAATTAAAACCCATTTTTTGTATATGTATGGGGGATAGGGGAGTTTAATTAGAATGTTAATGTTAGTATTGTCATTTTAAATGGGGATAGTTTCGGAAACCTCCCTTGAGGTTTGACAATTTCACCTAGTTCCCTTAAAATTTCAAAAATTATGCATATCTCGCTTCAAGTTACCATTTGACAACAAAACTATTTTATGGTCAAAATTTTGAATGAATAACCCAAAATGCACTCATAAAATTGTGAAGTTCATTTTACTTTCTCGTAAAATTCTTTGAAAAATTTGGAACATATAAAACATCATAAACCCACTTCAACCCTTATTTCTACTATTCTAAATCTTTGGTATTCGCACATTCCAAAGCAGTATCATTATCTCCATTACGACTACCAGCATCAGTATCTTAATTCTAAGACCTCAATCTAAACCCAAAAAAAAAAAAAACCACAAATTAACACCATTAAACTCAAAAATTTTCATCAACAGCATTAATATAAGGGTTAATCACATTTTATCCCATTAAAGAATACCCCATTTCTCAGTTTACCCCCTAACCTTTAATTTTGTTCACTTAACCCCCTTTAGGACAAAATTGCCCTTGCATTATTTTGACTTTTCATTTACCTTATTTTCCTTTCTTTTATTTCTTTTTCTCTTTCTTCTTTATTTAATTCTTCCTCTTTCCCACAAAAATCTTCACCTTAATGATTGAAATTGAAAAGAGGAATTGCAGAGATCTATATTTTCCTTAAATGATTAAAAAAAATTCAAATCACTTTCCTAAAATACAATTTTTTTTAGCCTTTCAATTCTTTTAATTTTGGGTTTTCCTCTTTCCTTTCTAGTTTCTCATTTTATTCCCAAGAAAATATCTTAAGATGAAATTGTGACCTGATTAATAATTATCAATTGAAATTTGTGACACGTGGCATCATACAAAAAATCAAAATTAGTTTTTGATGTCTTTTAAACCTTCGCCCAGAAATATGCAATTACAAACTCAAAACAAAAATTTTCGTGGAAATCGAATTTTCTATTGGGAAGGATGATGGAGAGAAGAAAGAGAAAAAGAAATAAAAGAAAGGAAAACAATTTCATCTTATGATATTTTCTTGAGAATAAAATGAGAAACTAGAAAGGAAAGAGGAAAACCCAAAATTAAAAGAATTGAAAGGCTAAAAAAATTGTATTTTAGGAAAGTGGTTTGAATATTTTTTTGATCATTTAAGAAGAAGATAGATCTCTGTAATTCCTCTTTTTTAATTTCAATCATTAAGGTGAAGATTTTTGTGGGAAAGAGGAAGAATTAAATAAAGAAGAAAGAGAAAAAGAAATAAAAGAAAGGAAAACAAGGTAAATGAAAAGTCAAAATAATGCAAGGGCAATTTTGTCCTAAAGGGGGTTAAGTGAGCAAAATTAAAGGTTAGGGGGTAAACTGAGAAATGGGATATTCTTTAAGGGGATAAAATGTGATTAACCCTTAATATAATATCCTATCCCTCAACTATTAGAATACCAACGCCAACCCCGTCCTTCTTAAACCTTTAGCTCGCATCTTCTTCTATTCATCTCTAGATCCTCCAAACAAAACTAAAATTAATTTGTAATATGTTAAATTTATACTTAGGACATAATTGGTTATTCCATGAGCGAACCTTGTTTGTGTTTCCATTTAATGTCTAATTGGGTTAAATGCATTTATATGCACAAAGATTAGAAGCAGATCATTTAATTGCATGAAAAATGTTGAATATTAAAGTTGTTATGGTCATTTTTAGGGCAAATTGAGGTAAGTGTAATATTGAAAATCTCAAATGTACTAGGTGAAATTGTTAGGAGGTTCCTAAAATTATCGTTTTTAAATGAGCAAGGAAGATATGCGTAATTTTTAAAAATTAAAGGGTGATAAGTGAAATTGTTAGAAATCTTAGGAGAGATTTCTGAAATTATCCCTAACTATTAAGGGCATAAATATCGTTTTGATATTATCATTACACAACATTACAGTCAACAAATGGTTTAAAATATAAAGTGAGAAAAAACTAACACTACGGGGCAAAGTGCAAAAGTAGATATATCACCCATAAGATTATAACATTTGCGTACAAATCTAATGTTTGTAAATCAACTCACTGGGATTTGGGAAAATCCAAATTGTGCTACCCTAATTTACAACCATAGGGAAATTCTGTGTTCCTCGTATTTTAAAGTTGCAGATTTTCATGTAATAAAATACCAATCTCCTGGAGACATCCATGATGCAAGCAACCATGACGCAAGCAGAATGACCTCACAAACTTCATCAGGAAGGTAGAATATTGGGTAAAATACATGCACTTATAAAACGACAACATTGAATCAAGAGGTGTTTTGGATTTAGGAATAATTTTTTTTTTTAAAAGTGGAGGGTGGAATTTAAGAAATGAAGAGGATGATGAAAATTTAAACTCAGAACTATATAATTTTTAGGATGGAATAATTGTTAATGGTTAATAGTAATTGTTTAATAACCCTCATGCTGTGGATACATAGTCTAAACACCAATTACATAATGGTACAAACAAACAAAAACCCCTACAAATAAAAAAAAACAAACAAACAAACAAACACAGCGCAGACCTAACAAATATTTCGTCGGTATTGGTCGGTATTATTTTAAAAGTTGATCGTGTCACAACCTTATTTGTCTACGAAACCTTTCCGGTCGAGACAGGTCCTTTCTACCAAATGCTGAGTAGATGAATGGGATACGATAAAGACATTAAGGGACTCAAATGTGCATCGTTGCAGGAACACTTTTCACATAAAGTACGTAGCAAAGTCCAAGTTTCCCACTTGGCTACCCACTCCACAGCAGCTTCCTCAGTCTGAACACAAAGGAAAAGATTGTCTTCTCCCATAAATTAGTCATAACCCCACAATTTTACGTAATATTATGTGACCATTTTAAAGTTTCACAATATGCTCATAATTCCTCTATAATTTTGTATATATATCTACTCAACCTTTTATAGTTTTACATCATTTCACATAATTTTCTTATAATTTTATGTAAAGTAGTTATACTCGTATTCTATTTAATGTTTGAGTAAGCGCAATATTAGCATTTTGAAGTTGCCAAAACCGTTTTCGTCAAATTTCTATTTTACGTAGAATGACAAAGGGTTCATGTGAATATTTTGAAATTTTATGAGGTCATATTCTATCATGCAAAAGCACAAGAGGACTATGAGTAATTTATCCGATGAGTGGGCCAGCTTTTAGAATACTTGCAGAAAAAACAAAGGGGGTAGCTTCGGAGAAGATGGTCAAAACAGAGAATCAATTGAATTTCTCCCCATAAATAAGCAAAGCAAGGTAGCTCTGAAACAAAACTTACAACCGCTTCAAAACATATCCGTTCTGTGAAGTAAAATGATGGCCATGGGGGAAATGTGGGCTAGTTTAGGCTCAGCTATGGCTAGCATAATGTTTGTCTGGACCATGTATCAAAACTATTTCCCCTACGAACTTCGTGGCCAAATTAGGAGATTTGGGGAGAAACTTAGAAGCTTTGTCTACCCATATATCCAAATCATATTCCCTGAATATCAAGGAGATGGTTTTGAGCGAAGTAGAGCCTTTACGGCCATTGAAAGATACCTAGATAAGAACTCTACCAAGCAAGCAAAGCGTCTCAGAGCCAACGTGATCCAAGATTGTGAACAGATAGTCCTCAGTATGCAGGAGGCGGAGGAGGTTACTGACGAATACGAGCGAATCAAGCTTTGGTGGTCTTCCAGCAAACACACTCCTCCCACCCAGTCCTTTTCATTCTATCCCAGAGAAGAGGCAAAGAGGTACTTCACGCTCACTTTTCACAAAAAGCATCGAGAAATCATCACAAAGATGTATCTGAAACATGTACTAGATCAGGGAAAAGCTATCACTGTAAGTCAGAGGCAGCGGAAGTTGTACACCAACAACAAGAGTGAAGGCTGGTATGGGTACAAGAGGACAATGTGGAGCAGTGTTGTTTTCGAGCATCCATCCACGTTTGATACTCTGGCCATGGAACCTAAGAAGAAGCAAGAAATCATGGATGATCTCATCACTTTTAGCAAATCCAAAGACTATTATGCAAAGATAGGCAAGGCATGGAAACGCGGATATCTTCTTTATGGTCCTCCTGGAACCGGTAAGTCCTCTATGATTGCTGCCATGGCTACTTTCATGAAGTATGATGTGTATGATCTCGAGTTGACTTCAGTTAAGGATAACACTGAATTGAGGAAATTGCTGATTGATACATCTGGAAAAGCTATTATTGTAATAGAAGATATCGATTGTTCCCTTGATCTCACGGGGCAAAGGGAGAAGAAAAAAGAGAAAAACGAGGATGAGAAGGACGAAAATGATCCAGTCAAGAAGAAGATGAAAAATATGGAGGAAAAGAAAAGCAGCCAGGTTACTCTTTCAGGGCTTCTGAACTTCATCGATGGGCTTTGGTCAGCTTTAGGGGGCGAAAGGCTTATTGTTTTCACAACTAATTTTGTTGAAAAGCTTGATCCTGCTCTCATTAGGAGAGGGAGGATGGATAAGCACATTGAACTGTCATATTGTGGATTTGAAGCATTCAAGGTATTGGCTAAGAATTACTTGGACATTGAGTCCCACAATCTGTTTTCCGAGATTGAACATATGTTGGAGGAAACCAATGTGACTCCAGCAGATGTTGCAGAAAATTTGATGCCAAAGGCTGCTGGAGAGGGTGCTGACATATGTTTAGAGAGATTGATCAAAGCAATTAAGCAAGCCAAGGAAGATGCGAGGCTGAAAGCTGAAGAGGAAGCAAAACTCAAAGCAGAGGAAGAAGAAAGACTAAGAGCTGAGAAAGAAGAGAAAGAGAAACAGAAAGAAGGTGACAGTGAGGTGAAGAGTTCAGAAGAAACCTTGACCAAAGGGGTGAAAGAAAATGGAGAAGAGGTCAAAGAAAAAGGAAAAGTTGCTTCTTGACATGGATGACTGAAATGTGGTCGGAAGTTGCTGGTAATTCTATCGTTGCTTTATCCTTGCTAGGTTTACATTCAACTTTAATTTAGCTTTACGCTGCTATGGACTTTGATTAGTGCTGATATCAGTAATAATTCAACTTGTTTCTGGTAATTTGTAGACGTCGAATTTCTCACTTCCTAAAGAAGTACAGTAACGCTGTCATATGTTGAAAATATGCAGTTGAACATTTGTTTTACTGTCCGTAACTTCCAACTTTGTTGATTGAATTCCTCTGGTTCGGAACTAATGAGGGGTTGAATATGCATTGGAGAAATTTATCAATGCTCTTTGATACGACCAGCTTGCCTATGACTAAACTATCACCAGTCATTTGTGATCTTAAAGGCCGATTATTCAGATTAATCTTATTTTCCGCCCACAACATTCATTCATAATTTATATCCATTACAAAACTTTGTATCTTCATATCAACTCAATTTACCTGAAAATGATAATTGTATGTGATCAAACGCTAATTCTGCACGTTCAAAACATTCATGCAATTTAAGAGCTATAAAAACGTTTTCCCTCAAAGAAAGTTTGCATTGTTCATTGTTTAGATTTTCTGCTGTTTGTTGTAAAAGCATCAAGTTTATGGATAACATACCTTCGGTTCTCTGTTTGTTCCTTATGGTGAGCAACTACAGATATTCAAGGTTGTTTGTCATCCAAAGTATTACTTCATCCAGTACTAACTTTGGCTGAAGATAACATCCTCTAGTTTCCTGCTATCTAAATCCTTCATTTGTAATCCTGTATTAGATATCCCTCTTGTGTAGTATTGCTCTATTTAGGCAATTAAAATGTGACTAAACAACACATCACTCAAAATCTCGGAAACTTTCAAAGAAATTGCTAGAGTTTTGAGGGCATAGGAATTTCTGCTAGAGTTTTAATGGCATAGGAATTTCTACCCAAATGGCGTGCATCATCAGTGTGATTCTACAATTTCATGATCTTAATTTCTTTTTCATGCGTATTTCACTTTATTTCTAGTGAATGAGTGAGCGCTTTTGGTATTTTCAAGTCACTGTAGAATATGCCATTAAAACTGCATTTTCAAGTCACATTTATGTTATCAGCTCCTTTGAATTAGAGATTCCTTTCATGACTGCCAGAAAAATTGCATTTTCTATGACATCGCCTCCGCCATACATACTTGACCCTTTTTGTTTCTGAATTGTAATGCAAGAATGCTACTAGCATCTAATTTAAGATCAATTGTACCTAACTAAAACATTTTTTTAATCTAAACAGCTAAACGCAATCACAATGTTAAAGTCGACTACTGACAGGATCCATTATTGTAGTCACCAGATGAGGATATTTCAATTTGGAACAAAGCATTTCGAACCGACCACCGCATACCATCAACCATCAATTTAATATTGGCAGTATTTTGTGAATTTCAATTCATCCACGTTAGAATTTGCCGGTTCAGGTTAAACATGCAGCCCTTTGGTGACTTTTTTTTTCTCCAGAAACGATGGTGATTTTATTGATATTGTGTATGAACTTTACACTTTGTGAGCAAAGGCTCGATTAGCTGCTACACAAGTGCACTATGGCACTGAGGGTTAAACCACACCTCGTCAAAAGATATACTTAGAGCATAATTGCTAATAGAGTAAATTCTATCAGTATTTTTGGTTCTAGTCAAAACAAATTAGCATTCCACAGTCATAGAGCATAAGTTATGGATATCCTCTAGGTGGGAGTACAATCTCATGTCTTTGGACTTGTTGACTCTTAGCATCTTTAGTAAGTGCTGCTGTGGGACTCCTACCTTGATCTTTCTCCACTGTTGTTCCCTTGCCTTACATGATGCAAGTTTTATGGCCACAGCATGGTTCATGAGATTATTTCCTCAGCCCATTGAGCTAGCACTTGATAGCTGCTATTTTCTGCTATGATTCAAATCCCCATCTCGCAGCTGTCTGCTTTCTGTTTAGTTATTATGCTGAGGTTTATTAAACCAATTGCCTAGTTTCTTTCCTGCTGCACACTTTCTGCTCTTGTTGTTTCTGGTGTGCTCATCCTTTTTATCTTTCTCCCTTACTTCTGTGAATTCCAGCCATTCACCATGTGCCTTCTGTATGATCTTCATTGGATGTCTTGGAGTCTCATTGAAGGTTCTTCCATTTCTAGCCTTCCATAGCTGCCATAAGATATTAACAGTGAGTGCTATATGTTCCACTCCTTCTAGTCTACATTTAGCTTCAGTCAGTGCACTCCACCACTTCCTGAAGTTTTTGATCTTCTAGTCCATCCCATCTCACTGGTGATAACTGCCACACTTCCTCAGCTGTCCTGCAATGAAAAAAGAAATGTTCTATTGTCTCTATATCCTCTCCACAGATTCTTCATATTGGTGTTCCCATCTTGATTCTATTATAGATGACTTCATTAATAGGAAGGGCCTTGTTCATGCATTTCCAAATAAATAGCTTCAATTTGTGTTTTATGTTGAGTTTCCACAGATGTTTCCATAAGTGCTTCTCCTCCATGCTTGTTTCTTCTCCTGCAGATCCTTTGTTGCCATATGCTGCCTTGCCTGTTGAGTTCCTTATATCTTGAGTCTACTGTATCCTGGCCATTTCCACTGTGTAACCAAAAGAGACTATCCTCCCTGCCAGAGGTCTCTTCCACTTGAAATTGTGTATTAGGACCTCCACTTTTTGAACAGTGCATTCCTGAGGCTTAGCTGATATAGGCTTCCCTTGTGGATTCTCAGGTCTCCAGTTATCATCCTATATTCTTGTACTTTTACCATTTCCAATCTTTCTTCTGGTTCCTCTTTCCACATTCTCCCTGACCCCTATCAAACTCTGCCAAATCCAAGAAGCATTTTGGTGGACGTTATATTTGAAAATGGACTCCTTAGGATAATATTTGGCATTTTAGAACCTTGGCTACCAGTGAATTAGGATTTGTTATCAGTATCCATACTTGTTTCTCCAACAGGGCTCTATTAAAATTTTGTAGATCTCTAAAACTCAGTCCATCCCTCTTCTTCTCTTGTGTGAGTTTTTGCCAAGAACACCAGTGGATTTTCTTCTTTCCATTTGCCTATCCCTACCAGAAATTGGACATCATGGAACTCAATTCTTTGCATAACTTGACTGGCAACTTGAAGCAAGACATGGCATAAGTGCAAAATGCCATAAACACTGCTTTAAGTAACACTTCTTTACCAGTAGCACTAAATAGTTTATTCTTCCATTGCTTCATTCTCCTCTCATAGCTATCTCTGATAAACCCAAATATTTGCTGTTTTGTCCTTGTTATCACCATGGGCAAGCCCAGGTATTTCCCTTAGGATACAGCTTGACGGTTCTCAAAGTTTCTGCATATCTCCTTGTGTGTTGACTGAGACACATTTTTACTAAATAACACAGAAAACTTTTTCAAATTAATCACTTGATCAGAGCCTTTCTCATATATTCTCAATATCTGTATCAACTTAGCTGCATCAGTACGATCTGCCTTGCTAAATACCAGAGAATCACCTGTTATAAACAAGTGAGCTATTGATGGTCCTTCTCTACAAATTTTCATTCCTATGATCCTCTTTTCTTTTCTTGCATTCTTGGGAAAATTAGTGAAACCTTCATAGCACAGCAAAAATGTGTATGGAGACAAAGGGTCTCCTTGTCTGATTCCTCTCTTTGGAATCACATATCCTCTTAACTCTCCATTGATATTGAAGGAGTAGGTGATTGTTGAGATACAACTCATGATCCACTTGATCCACATATCACAAAAGTCCATCCTCTTCAGTATTTCTTCGAAAAATCTCCATTTCACTCTATCATACGCTTTTGACATATCTAATTTCAAGACAAAATATGCATCCTTTCCTTGCCTTTTATTTTTTAAAGGGAAAAGAGTCCCAATGGTCCTCCAACTCTTTATCAGGTAAAGTTTTAGCCCTCCAACAATTAAAGGTAAAATTTTGGCTCTCAATCTAATAAAATAGAATATTCATGGCCCTTCTGTCAAACCTAGCAGTTAAATTTGACGAGAAGCATCATCTTGCGAGACGTACGGCCAAATATTAAGGGTATTATAGTTTCTGAGTAAAGAAAGAGTAAAAACACTTTAACCACTAATTTTCTCTCCAACAATTTCCACCCCTTTTGCTCCAAAACCCTAGTGCGAAAAAATCAAACTATTCGATCCGGATGCTGCGGCGAAAGTGTTAATTGTTGTGCATCAACTGGAACCAGATAGTCACAATTCATTGCTTGCTCTTAGTCAATCCGAGTATTCTGCAGTGCTTGGGCATCTCAATGTCCATACGCCTTCACAAAACTCAAATTTCCCACCATCTGCATCTTGGGTTGTTGGAGGTAAATACATAAAATGGAGTTCAGGTTCTGAAGGTTCTGACAAAGTACTTGCGGAAGTGCTAGAGTACCTTGGTGTTGCAATAAATCTCAGACATACCTTTTTCCTTGTGTCTGGATCAACCAAAGGTAGTCTTTAATGGTTGACAAGAAGAATTCCATCCAAGGACCCACCATCACATGGCAGCCCAAGTCCTAAGCCTGCTGCCACTGATGCACTATCAGACTCAATTGCTCTCCCACTCCACTCCTACTGCCTGCTGGAAGCTGACGCCGAAGAAACAATTGCAGACATGGAAGCTTGTGGTGCAGGCGCATACTGCCTACGGTCTTGCCCTGCTGTTCCAAAAATTGATGAATCATGATTCGGCAGCTGCCAACAATTTCCACCCCTTCTGCTACTTCAAGCCTCAATTTTATAATTTAGATCTGCAATCTTGATGGGTCAGCCAAAGCTCTCCCTTTCTAGATTTTCAGGTTCCCTCCTTTAGAGACTAAAATGCCCTTGATATTTAGTCGTGCATCTCACGAGATAATGCTTTCCGTCAAATTTAATTGCTGGATCTGACAGAAGGGCCATGAATATGCTATTTTATTAGATTGAGGGCCAAAACTTTACCGTTAATTATTGGAGGGCTAAAACTTTACCTGGTAAAGAGTTGGAGGGTCAATGAAACTCTTTTTACTTTTTTAAATGATGCAAAAGTCATAAGAAATTAAAACATTGTGTAAAATCTGCCTACCAGGGACAAAAGCAGCCAAATTTTACTAATACAGCCATTCAAAACCTTTTCGAGTCTATTAGAGAGGATTGTGGAGATGATTTTGTACAGAACTTTATAGACACTTGTGGGTCTGTAATGCTTCAACATAGTGGGATTTTCCACTTTAGGAATTAAACAGATCAGCATATGATTCAAAGACTTGAGCATAATGCTAGAATGGAAAAAAGGTTTGGATGGCACCGATGATATAATCTTTAATAATATACCAGAATTCTTGGAAAAAAAAAGAGGACTCGTACCATCATTACCTGGGGATTTGTTTGGATTCATGGAGAACAATGCACTCTTGATGTCCACTTTTTCTACCACTTTGGTTAGGTTATCATTCATTTGCTTAGAAATTGTATGTGGTATACCATCTAAAATTTCATCTAAACACTTCACCCCTAAACTGTTGAAGAGTTGGTTATGGTAACCTACTACCTCCAATCCCAGTTCCTCTTCACTTCCTGTCCATGATTCGTCTTCTCTTTGCAGATTCTACATTCTATTTTCCTTCTGCCTTTCACACTAGCATGAAAATATTGGGTGTTTTTATCCCCCTCTCTTGGCAAAATGCATCTGTTTTCTTGACTACAGTACAATTCTTCTTCTAAGTATGCTTCCTTCAGCTGAATCTTCAAGTCTCTAATTTTCTCTTTTCTGTTCTCTTCATCTGATTTTTTTTTTTTCACTTGCTCCATTTGTTGCTTGAACTGGGCAATTTTTAGCTTGGAGTTTCCTTGGAATTTATTTTTTCACTTAAGGAGAGCCATTTTGCAGTTGGTAATTTTCTTTGTGAGTCTAAACATTCTTAGCCTTTCACAATCTATATTTCAAGCATTCTTGATCACTTGATGTATCTCATCATGTTGTAGCAAACGTTTATAAAAAAGAAACCTCTTCTTCTTCCCGTGATTTTGGGGGTTATTGTCAATCATTAGCATGCTATGATCAGACCCATAATTCTCCACACAAGCACATTTAGCTATCAAAAGTCTGAAACCAGAGTAGGCTACATAGAGCTCTATGAAGCCTTTGTCTTACTTCACCCTTCCAGTCCCAATCATTACACCATATCCAGGGATTTCCTTCAAAACCTATATCTATTAACTCATTATCTGCAATCAAATTCCTAAAATCCCTAAAGCTTTATTGCTCTCTTGCCTTGCCACCCTATTTTTTTCATTGGATACTATATCATTGACAAGCACCTGCTATTATCCACATGTTTTCCTAGATCCATTTTCCTTTCTCCAATAACTTTCCATTGATTCCTTTGACTTGATCCAAACAACTTGCATAAATACCTATGAACCACCAATCCATTTGTGTTTCAAGGTCTAACACATGTGCTTCAATGGTTAATGTTGACTGTATGATCTCTAAATTTTTATGTCATTGTTCCACATAAGTGTCATGCCACCGAATCTATCCATTGCTTCGACTACAAAACATTCATTAAAATTTAATCTTTTTTTAAAATTTTTTATAAACTTTGTCTTATTTTTTGTCTCACTCAGAATAATCATATTGGGGGAGAAGAAGTTGTTAATCTCCTTCAACTAGGAATTGCCAAGGGGCTGCCTGCACCTTGAGAACTCCACATCAGTATTCTCATGCGGATTTTGGAGACTAGGTTGGGCTAGCCTCTACCCCTACTTCTTCCCCTGCATCACACACAGACATCTTAATAATTCTATTTCTTTTCTGGTCTTGATCTTCCATCTCAGCATCCCTCATTTCCTCATTTCTCAAACTAACCTTTTGCTTCCCTTGGTGTTCTGGTCTATTACACTGTCCATTTGACTCCTTTAATTGTTGTCTGGTTCTTGTTGGTGATTTGATTTGCTTGTTCATTCTCCTTTCTTTTTTTAATGCTACCACCTTTATCTTTTCAGAAATTCCTTCATCAACCTGCATTTCCTCTCCTTGCTCCTCTTTCATCTTTTCCTCTTTTTCTACCTGCAATTCATTTTTCCCTATCTGATCAAGCTGCTTTCTTTATTCTGCTATAGTTCCTACCCTTTTTTAAGGCTATTAACATCCAGGTTGCTGTTTTTGAGGTGGATTTCCTCTATTCCAGCACCATGGTTGCTGCTTCTGGCACCAGAGATATTGCTTGATTCTGCCAGATCGTTGCTTTGATTGGGGGTGTCCCTTGGACTATTTCCCTTAATTAATTGAGTCTGCTGTTTCACCCTTGCCTCCAACAGTGCAATTCCAACTACCTCTTTCTCAAATTTTGCAAAAATAGTGCCTCTTGCCTTTGTATTGACTTCTTTTGTCATTTCCTTCCCAGTCTGCATCTCTATAGTTTGCAACTCCTCCACTGCCTTGCTTGGAACTAATTCCTCATTCTTGAACCCGCAATGAATTCTGTCATTTGTGTACCTACTATTGGTTTGGCACTTCTGTGGTGAGGTATTACTTCCTCCAACTCTCATCCAGGGACTAAATTGGTTTTCCAGTTGGCCTCTCTCTATTGCCACCATTGTTTTGCAATTCCTTTCGCTGTGTCCAATTTTCCACATTTGTAGCAAAAATTCGGACGGCGCTCATATTTAAAGTTAATCCACTTAATCACCTTATTCAATTTTACCATTTTTCCTCTCATCAAAGTCTGAGATATGTGTGCCATCATACGAAGTTTAATGTGTCTTCCTTCCTGATACGTTCCTCGATCAACACGTTTCGAGACCCGTAGCACGTTTGCCCAAGGATCTAGCGAGGATGTCCAACGCTTGGAATTGCGGGGTCTAGAACCAAACGGACGACACGATATGATTCAAGACGGTAGACGACACTCCGATGAAGGTGAATACTCCAGGGGAATAGGTCGGTAGAACAATCTAGGACAGAACGCAAGACTGCTCAAAACCCTTGCCAAAGCAAGTAAAAGGGTCGAATCTCTCTCTCAAGAAGAATCGAAAATATGCAAAACTTTATTGATAAAACGTCTCCCTTAAACCTTACAAAGCAAGCCTATTTATAGGCTAAAGTGACTAAAACCCTAAAGGCTAGGAAAAGGAAAAAGTCGGCCCATGTTTTTGGAACAAGATGGGCCGGCCCATGCTCTTACTTAATCATTAACTAATTGCTAACTAATTGATGGGGCCTAAGGCCTTATTCGCTTGGTGGCCCGCTTGACTCTTCGTGGACTTGGATCATGGTGTAAACGACTCGATTGTCTCTCTCCAAGCCCTCAATATCTTAGTGAACTCCATGTTGGTCTTGAACGTTCCTTGAATTGCTTAGCCCGTGCACATGTGACTGGGCCCAATGGTACTTGAACTGGGTCATTGGTGGGCCAAGGTCCGTGCACACATCAGTCCCCTCCTCTTAAGAAGGATTTGTCCTCAAATCTAGATGGGGATGGAAGATACTAACAAGAGTTAGTAGTATGACAACTCAAATCGATAGTGCGTTTGTAAGTCAGCCACGTTGGGAACAAATGAAAGGTCACGAGCCAAGTTAAATGTCGTTTGGTCAGCTTCATTAGGCTCTCAAACAAGGACATGCGCCAAGATAGGAAAGAGCTTGTGTAAGGCTCGCGAAACTTCCAGGTAGCAATCCAAAGCGCTCTAATCATCCTTCGGCCATGCATTGTTATAGTGTCACCATTCTCATGCACAAGATAAGGATCTTCAGAATGATGCTCATGGGAGCAAGAGAAATTCCAAATCGGGTTTGTCAAGGTGGTATGACTCGTCCCTGGTTGTTGCTGATTTGGCACAACTTGCCTATTTGGAGGTGAAACATTGAACCAATCGGGTTGCACTTCCCTAGAAGTACGAACCAGTGATGTAAGACCAACGTTCGGATCTTTATTGACACATTTGTGGGTATCACCCGACAAAAGTGGCAGCAATGAAGTGAGACGCACTCCATACGAATCATATGAATTTGTGCAAGTTGGAGTTGGTGAAGTAAGCTCGTGGTGACCAGCTTTTGGACATGTGAAGAAGCACGAACATGCTCCACTTTCAGCAGGAATAAGCACGAAATCGGGTTGCAAGTCCTTAACCATAGTTGGAAAATTTTGGACAGCATTACAACCTACAAAAACAAAATAACCTTCAACTTGAAGCAATTCGGAAATCGGGTAAAGAACTAATGGTACATTATTAACTAGATGGTAAGAAGGTGTAGAGCAAGATGGAAATGAGAAAACTCCCTTTGACACTTCAATATTCCTTCTACCAATTGATTCAACTTGAGATGCCAGTGCTAGTCCTTTACACTTCTCTTTAACACCTACATGAGAGCGACAAGAGTTAGTGCTAGTATCATGCTCAAAATAAGGCAAAGGTGAGGAATAAA
The DNA here is from genome assembly GCF_036785885.1 of Coffea arabica. NCBI lineage: Eukaryota > Viridiplantae > Streptophyta > Magnoliopsida > Gentianales > Rubiaceae > Coffea > Coffea arabica. The sequence goes on along the minus strand of NC_092323.1, from coordinate 36,291,989 downwards.
CCATAGGTAGAGAACAAGCAGTAGAATCTGAAATTTCCCTTTTAAGACGAGCTCGAATCAATCCTCCAATGGTGTGGACGGGTTTGAGTTGACATGGTTCCATGAATTGAGACCAAAGAGATTTAGCTCCTAGAAGACAAACTCCATGGAAACTCGCAAAGTGTCCAAGTGACATGGGAATGGAACATGCCATGACCAACTCTACTTGACTTTGTTTAATCTGCACAAAAGAAGAGGTACTAAACAAAACACATGTTAGCTTGTTAGCAAACAACACGTCCAGACTTTCAACTTTTGCGAACATGGCCAACTCCTCCTCTTTACTCATCAATAAGGCCAAACTATTCTTGCCTTTTCCCACTCCATTTGTCTCGGACCATTGTCCATTCATTGCACTTGAGTTCGGATTATGTTCATGGCTTAGTTGCATCTCATTCATAGAGGGCTCTTCAATCGACGAGGGACTAGGATGAATATTTCCTTTGTTACCACCAGTCGACACATGATTAAGTTGCTCCAAGTGGGAATCCCATACTTGGCTAAGTCTTTCCATCATAGAATCAATCAATGCATTAGTCCGACTTCGGAATTTATCCTTTGATTCACGAAGCTTTGACTCAATTCGAGAATTCTCAAACTCCTCGTCTTGATTGTCAAGACACTTCTTAGATGCACCTCGTTTGCTTGAAGTTGACCTCGATTTAGATGCTCTACGCAGACTTCTTTGGTCCTTCTCACACTCATCACAATCTTGTTTATACCTTTCATATACACACAAAGCACGGTGGCGTTGCATCTCCTCCCGGAGTGAATGATACCCATGTTGTGAACTGGATTGCATGGAACTAGAGTACTTGTGAGTAGGCATCTTGAGACCCCTCCTCTTGAAAGGCTCATTCTCCAAGAATTCTTGGTTGTATCGGTAAGATGCAACTTCTCTAGGCATGAGTGCGTGACCTGCCAAAATGGTAAGCAAAGAAAAGGAGATTCCTCACGTCACACAAGCTCACGTGTATGTGCTCATCCCTCGATCAACACGTTTCGAGACCCGTAGCACGTTTGCCCAAGGATCTAGCGAGGATGTCCAACGCTTGGAATTGCGGGGTCTAGAACCAAACGGACGACACGATATGATTCAAGACGGTAGACGACACTCCGATGAAGGTGAATACTCCAGGGGAATAGGTCGGTAGAACAATCTAGGACAGAACGCAAAACTGCTCAAAACCCTTGCCAAAGCAAGTAAAAGGGTCGAATCTCTCTCTCAAGAAGAATCGAAAATATGCAAAACTTTATTGATAAAACGTCTCCCTTAAACCTTACAAAGCAAGCCTATTTATAGGCTAAAGTGACTAAAACCCTAAAGGCTAGGAAAAGGAAAAAGTCGGCCCATGTTTTTGGAACAAGATGGGCCGGCCCATGCTCTTACTTAATCATTAACTAATTGCTAACTAATTGATGGGGCCTAAGGCCTTATTCGCTTGGTGGCCCGCTTGACTCTTCGTGGACTTGGATCATGGTGTAAACGACTCGATTGTCTCTCTCCAAGCCCTCAATATCTTAGTGAACTCCATGTTGGTCTTGAACGTTCCTTGAATTGCTTAGCCCGTGCACATGTGACTGGGCCCAATGGTACTTGAACTGGGTCATTGGTGGGCCAAGGTCCGTGCACACATCACTTCCTCCTTTGGAAATCCACTGGACGGGCAAGTTTTGTGCTTGTATCCATAATGGAGCTATATTAAATGTAGAGCTATCTTCCTCTATTCCTGCAAATCATTTCCTTAGCACCAGTATTTGGCTGTCCAGTATATATGGTCCTTCATTTAAGATGCGATTCCTGTCTTCTTACTTTGGAATGTTGTATTGGAACAAATTAGATCCTAGTTCCACCGTCTTCAAATCCTTGGGATAGTCCCAGGCTGTGATGACAAAGTTCTCAACTCCCACAAAATTAACTATCTTATCCCCCATGATTCTTTCCACTAAGTTGGCCTGACATTCCTTGATTCTTGAGTCTATATCCCCTGGATCTAAGGTCAGCTCCACCTATCTCTTTGCTTGAAAGTACAAATTTTTGCATTATTTCTGCTAGTTCTTCCTCCATAATGTTTAAGACAGTTTTAAATAGTATACCACACACAATTCCTTAAAACTATGCCAACTCAACCAAAGGAGTAGAGAAAATAGAAGAAAGGGACAGTACAAGGCACACTAAGGCTTTGGCTGCTACACAGAAAGAAGAAAAGGAATACTAGACACAAGACACAACCACAAATTTGGAAGACAAGGCTCAAGAATTCGGCAAGGTTGGAGGATATAGCATATAGCTTGGAGATGCTTCTTATCAGTAGCATATAGCCGACTGATGGAAATGCTTGGAGATGCTTCTTATGCTAACAATATATGGTTTTCTTCCATTGGCATTTATGTCGCATTCATATTTAGAGTGATTTATGACTTGCTGATCTTAATTTTCCAATGTATTGTTGCTGTCCCGGCCAAGATTTTAGTATCAGAGAAGTACGTGTTTTGAATTTTGTGGTTTGAAATTTTAAATTCCCATGAAAGAGAGAAAAGCACACATTTTCCAAGTGAGAGAAAAAGCAACTCTCACTAAGGAGACAAAAGCTCGCTCACTTAGCCTAATTTTTAATTTAAGCTAACAATACGATTGTAATACTTAGTTTGTTTTCCAGTAATATGGTAAGCCCCATTTTGGTTTGTTGTCAAACAATGCATGAGTGCTTTTAGTCCCCAAATTTTGAACAAAAGTAAATTTAGCACACAATTTTTCAACTTTTGAACACATTTGGTACCCTTAACGGATTTTTTCAAATTACTATCGAAAAGAGTCACATGATAGTAAAGTATTGCATAAAAAAATGTCAAAAAGATGTAAGATTTAGTTCTTAAACTAAGTATTTAGTATCAGAAGGATATTTTACATTTTTTTGCCATTTTTAATAGAATAGTTGCCGAACATGTGACTATCGCGTGACTCTTTTTTGTAACAATTTGGGAAAAAATCATCAAAGGTATTAAATGTACTCAAAAGTTGAAAGATTAGATACCAGATTTACTTTTGTCCAAATTTTAAGGATAAAAACTGCTCATATGTCAAAAATTGGATATCAAAACTGGATTTTTCTCTAAAACAAAATAAGTATTTAGTTGCAAAAGTTTTTGAATAAATTTTAAATTTTTACATTGATCTTGGCGAATAATGTTCATAAACAACTTTAGGAATGTTGTGAGCACAAAAAAGACTTAAATAAATAAATAAGTGTAGTGACGGAGTATCCAACAAGGCCTTACTTCTGGCTGCCTCTGGATGTTGTCTAAAAATGGGCCATGACCACACTTAACGATATAATGGGCTAGACTAGATTTTAAATCAGCCCAGGTAAGCAAAATCTTAATGTCGTAAATTTTAGTAATATAGATGACAACCTAAATTACTAAAAAAAAAAAAAAAAAGATGACAACCTAAGACGGTGATTTGCCCTTGCTTAAATTCTTGAGCTCATTTGGGATTTAGGAGGGAAAAAAATGGCAATTCTACCTAGATTTTATGCCGGTTTCAATATGAAAGTCGGATGCGCTTCATGTGCTTGTAATTATTAAACTTTTCTTCTCCTACATATTTTTTTATGTATCAAATATGCTTCCATTGTATAATTTTATATGCTAACAAATGGTATCAAAACTTTAAATCTTAATCCTAGGGTGTTCATCAAATTAGAGTCACAAGGAGATGGTGATAGGAATTTAAAATGTAATTTTTCTTTTGATGAGTTAGAGTACTCGAACATCAGATAAAATTGGGCCACTAGTTTGGTCCTTAAGCACTCTAATTATTTGACAATTACGGGAATTTTTGGCTCTAATTAAGACAGAGATCCAAAAAGAGATATCATGTCATGTTATTTGTGGGTTGGATAGTGATTAAAAAAAATCTTATTGTTGTTGTTGATACAATAGTGATATTGAAGAAATGAAAAAAAAAAATCCTGTCAGATCATTTGTGATAATTTACAACAGTAAGAAATTTGATACTAGATGATGCCTAAGGAGGCCAATAAATTGAAGATAAAGTGATCGGCAAGAATTTTCAAATTTTCATGATTAACAAAGACGACGGTGCAATACTTTCAATGAAGAATTTTGTTTGTGATGGCGTGAAAATGTGTTCGTAGATAGTTTGGTTTTAAGGGATGCATTGTTGGCATAACCAAACCATAAACCAAACTTCCTAATAGTTGTTGTTTCCTATTTCTAAATTAGAAGTTCAAGTATAGTTCAATTGTTACCTACCCAAAATAATAATAATAAAAATAATAATAATGCACCAATCTAATGTTTGTGAAAACTATGGTGGATGTGAGAAATTGTGCTGTCCTAATTTACAATAACAGGGAGATTCTGTTCCCATGGTATATGTAAACTGCTAATTTGTAAGTAACAAATACCAATACTTCTTCCTATGTAACAAACTAAATAAATAAATGGATGGAGGCACCAATGGTGCAAGCAGAATGACCTCACAAGTCACAATCTTCTTCATGAAGGAAGAATTTTTAAAAATGGCCTCGAATGTCTTTCTCAAGCACATGCACTTGTAAAACGACAGTGAACCATGACCATTGTGGTCATGGCCACGGGGGAAAGTGAATATTCCTACTTGTAAAATAGCTGAGGTTTGAACTTTTGACCTCCTGCCCATCAAGACTTTAAATCTTTGGTGGTGGCTACCGGTCCAAATGGCTGGTGGTTAATGAATTTGTTGATTGCGCGAAACGAACCCATCATATATGTCAAATTAGGTGTAATTTTCTATTTTATTTTATTTTTATAATAACAAACCCATCATCGATCGAATCCGTTGACCCTTGATCTCAGCCGGATCAATGTCGGGTCCGAATTTAAAAACATAGGCCAAAAGTGAACGGGTGAAATCCAGTTGCTTGTGGAACAAAAATATAAGAATGTGATTCACTTGCTTGTGTTCTCTCAAGCTTGGCTCAGAGGCCACCAGTCCCTTCTTGGGTTGTAGGTGAGTTTAAACCCCACCTGTAGGAAAAAAAAAATTCAAAGATGGTGCCATAACACTTTTTGGTCTAGTCAGATCTGCGTACCTACTAACCCTTCTATAAATTTGGTCATCATTTAAAATGGCCGATAATGGGAGATAATTTGGGAACTCTCTAGATACATGGGTCCTAGCAAAAATGAAAATAAAAATAGCAAGGAGCAAGAAGAAAGAAAATGGGTGGACTTTTTAAACATAGTATTGCAATTTTATTCTTAAAAAGAAATAATGACTCATAAGTATTATAGAAGATGAATTAACTAAGTGGAGTGTAAAGATAAATGGAAGAGTTAGCAATCTAGTTAACGAAAGTAGTAAATGTCAGTATTGTGAATAAAGATTTAATTATAAATTAGATGAAAATTAGATTTTTGCATACGCATGTAGAGTTAAAATCCCTACACATTGTTTAAACACAAATAATAATATTTTCTTATAATAAAAAATTAAATATATATTCAATTAGTAAATAAAATGATTTATCCAAATAAAATGAAAAAGAAAAGAACAAATGAAACACGAATTTCATTTGTTCTTTTCCTTTTCTTTTTATTTGGATAAAAAAATTTATTTACTAATTTAATATGTATTTAATTTTTTATTTGACTAGTGTTTGGTTATATGATAGAGGATGAAATTAAAGTTAACGGCAAACAAAATCAGCACAACAAAAAAAAAATAAAAATAGAGAAAGAACAACATGGGTCTGCTTCTTGCGATTAGCAAAGCAAAATCAGTGCGGCTTCGTTTGGAGCAGTCAAAGGGTTCGTTTGAGGAGGAAAGGGTGGGGACATTTTTGACTAGAAAACGTTGCCAAGTCCAAGTTTCCCACTGCAGCTTCCTTAGTCTGAACAGACAAAATAAGATACTCTTTTTTCCAAACAATCGAGGAACAGAAGAAAAAGGATCGCAAGATGACTGGCCCAACTGGATCTCATTTCTAGGAAAAACAATGTGTAGCTTCTGAGAAGATGGTTAAAACAGAAGAATTAGTTGATTTTCTCCGTATAAATAAGGAAAGCAAACTAGCTCTGAAACAAAACTTTACCACAGCTTCAAAATATAGTCATTATTCGTTCAATGCGAGTAAAATGATGTCCATGGGGGAAATGTGGGCTAGTTTAGGGTCAGCTATGGCGAGCGTAATGTTTGTCTGGGCAATGTGTCAAAACTTATTCCCTGGCGAACTTCGTGGCCAAATTAAGAGATATGAGGAGAAACTTAGAAGCTTTTTCTCCCCATATATCCAAATCATATTCCCTGAATATCAAGGTGATGGTTTTCAGCGGAGTAAAGCCTTTATGGCCATTGAAAGGTACCTTGATCAGAACTCTACCAAGCAAACAAACCGTCTCAGAGCCAACATCATCCAAGATTGCGAGCAGATAGTCCTGAGTATGCAGGAGGCGGGGGAGGTTACTGATGAATATGAGGGAATCAAGCTTTGGTGGGCTTCTCGCAAACACACTCCTACCAGCCAGTCGATTTCATTCTATCCCAGAGAAGAGGCGAAGAGATATTTCAAACTCACTTTTCACAAAAAACACCGAGAAATCATCACAAAGATGTATCTGAAACATGTGTTGGATCAGGGAAAAGCTATCACTGTAAGTCAGAGACAGCGGAAGTTGTACATCAACAAGAAGAGTGAAGATTGGTATGGGTACAAGAGGACAATGTGGAGCAGTGTTGTTTTTGAGCATCCGTCTACATTTGATACTCTGGCCATGGAACCTAAGAAGAAGCAAGAAATCATTGATGATCTCACCACTTTTAGCAAATCTAAAGACTATTATGCAAAGATAGGCAAGGCATGGAAGCGAGGATATCTTCTTTATGGTCCTCCAGGAACTGGTAAGTCCTCAATGATTGCTGCCATGGCTAATTTCATGAATTATGATGTGTATGATCTCGAGTTGACTTCAGTCAAGGATAATACTGAATTGAGGAAATTGCTGATTGATACATCCGGCAAAGCTATTATTGTAATAGAAGATATCGATTGTTCCCTTGATCTCACGGGGCAGAGGGAGAAGAAAAAAGAGAAGAAAAATAAAAATGAGGAAGAAAAGCAAGATAAAGATCCAGTCAAGAAGAAGATGAAAAATATGGAGGAAAAGAAGAACAGCCAGGTTACTCTTTCAGGGCTTCTGAACTTCATCGACGGGCTTTGGTCAGCTTTAGGAGGCGAAAGGCTTATTGTTTTCACAACTAATTTTGTTGAAAAGCTTGATCCTGCTCTCATTAGAAGAGGGAGGATGGATAAGCACATTGAACTCTCATATTGTGGATTTGAAGCATTCAAGGTATTGGCTAAGAATTACTTAGACATTGAGTCCCACCATCTGTTTTCCGAGATTGAACATATGTTGGAGGAAACCAATGTGACTCCAGCAGATGTTGCAGAAAATTTGATGCCAAAGGCTGCTGGAGAGGGTGCTGACATATGTTTAGAGAGATTGATCAAAGCAATTGAGCAAGCCAAGGAAGATGCGAGGCTGAAAGCAGAAGAGGAAGCAAAACTCAAAGCAGAGGAAGAAGAAAGACTAAGAGCTGAGAAAGAAGAGAAAGAGAAACAGAAAGAAGGTGACAGTGAGGTGAAGAGTTCAGAAGAAACCTTGAGCAAAGGGGTGAAAGAAAATGGAGAAGAGGTTAAAGAAAATGGAAAAGTTGCTTCTTGACATGGATGACTGAAATGTGGTTGGAACATTACAGTAATTCCATCATTGGTTTATTATCCTTGTTATGTTTTCATTCAATTTTACTTTAGCATTTACACTGATTAGGACTGAATTGCTATTTGGTGTAAAAGCATCAAGTTTATATGTAACATACATTTAGTTCTCTGTTCGTTCCTTATTGAGAGCAACTACAGATATTCAAGGTTGTTTGTCATCCAAAATATTACTTCATCCAGCATTAACATTGGCTGAAGATGACTAATGGGGAGTTTCTAAAGAATAACATACCTCTAGTTTCCTGCTATCTAAATCCTTCATTTCTAAGATTGTATTAGATATCCCTCTTGCGTGCTATTATTCTGTTTAGGCAATTAAAAAGTGACTAAACAACAAATCACTCAAAATCTTGGAAAATTTCAAAGAAATTGCTGAAGATTTGATGGCATAGGAATTTCTGCTCAAGTTTTAATAGCAGAGGAATTTCTGCAAGTACATTAGATTTCCAAGCATGGTTGAAAGTCGTAGTCGCAATTGTGGTTGCGGGCCTGGACCATTCCACATCTGTTTTGGTAGATCGGTCGCGGTCTCGACGAGATGCAAATTTTGAAGCATTTAATATTCTAAGAATTGTGAATAATTTTAAAAAAAATTATGCTAAACAAAAATAATAAAAGATTAGCAAAAAAAATCTGTAAAATTAACAAAAGAAAATCTCGACGAGTTGACTCAGGGTGATTCAGTGTAAATCAACCGGTTCTACCGTTGATGGAGACTTCTCGGATGAGTTTTCGATGACTCGATCGAGTTCTCGGCGAGTCAAGTATTTCGGAGGCATCTCGTCCCAATGAAGTATCGGAGAGTTCTTCTGATGATGACTCGGGCGAGTAATCTCTTTGAATCCAAGCTTTTCCCTGATGGCGTGCTTCATCAGTGTGATTCTACAATTTCATGGTCCTAATTCTTGTCATTCGCATTTTACTTTATTTCCAGTGAATGAGTCAGCGCTCTTGGTATTTATAGGTAACTGCAGAATATACCGCATTTATGTTATCAGCTCCTTTGCATTAGAGATTCCTTTCATGACTGCAAGAAAATTTGCATTTTCTATGACATCGCTTCCCCCATATATATTTGACCCTTTTTGTTTCCGAACTGTAATGCAAGAATGCTGCCAGCATCTAATTTGACATCAATTATACATAACTAAAGCATACTTTTTGATCTAAACAACTAAATCTGATCATAATATTAAAGTCGACTAATGATAGGGTCCATTGTTGTGGTCACCGGATGAGGATTTCTTGTTCTTGATACGTGAAAGTGAGAGAAGCATTTCGAACCTACCACCACCTGCCACCAACCATCAATTTAATATTGCAATATTTTGTGAATTTCAATTCATCCGCGTTAGAATTTGACGGTTCAGGTTAAACATGCAGGCCTTTCGGTGTTATCCTTTGATAAACGCAAAGCATGCTTTATTATGGTACCTAACCCATTGCCAAAAGTAACATATAATTCCTTCCTCTGCCTTGAATGGAAGGTTCTGTTCTCATTTGCTTAGACTGAGTTAGCTTAATTTTTAATTTAAGCTAACAATCATTGTAATACTTAGTTTGTTTTTCAGTAACAAGGAAAGCCTCTTCAGGTTTTTTTGTAAAACAAAATAAGTAATTAGTTGCAAAAGTTTTTGAAGAAATCATAAACAACTTTAGGAATGTTGTGAGCACAAAAAAAAATAAATAAAAAAAAATAGATAAGTGTAGTGACAGAGCATTCAACAAGGCTTACGTTTTGCTGACTTTTCAAATGGGCCATGACTTTAATGGGCTAGACTATGATTTTAAATCATCTCAGCTCATTCAAGATCCACTTGAGAAATAAGATCAGCCCAAGTTAGAAAAATCTTAAGGTCGTAAATTTTAGTGATATGGAAGACAACCTAAATTACCAAAAAAAAAAAAAAAAAAGAAACAGAGATGACAATGTGAGGACTTGCAAATTCCTTAAGGTAGTCTGGTGGAGCCTGACCAACGTCCAGGAGGGGGTGAATGCAATAAATGAACGAATGTCAATGCAAATGAGGGGTTTTACTTACAAAAATGCATTTTCAAATGATTGGAGAAATAAGGGAATGAAAGGAGAATAATTGAACGAATGAATGAATGGCTCCCTGTGAGCATATATCCTTTTTAATAAATGTGTTTTTATCGTTTTCCATTGTCAATGTCTCTTGAATTATTGGTTATCTATGGTTAATGCATTGGCCTTACTGTTTGATTATGTGTTCGGAACCTCACTGAGCTTTTAGCTCATCCCTTTAGCTGTTTTCCTTAATAGGGGAAGGCGAGCCAGAACGGGAGCTTTGGGTAGACTAGCTTAGTCTAGATCTCTGAATTTTGTAATGGTTCTCGCCTTAGTGCTTGGCACGGGTTGGATATATGACGATTTGAGAACCTTTGTATATTCGATATTTGTGCTCCCTTTTAAGATAGAAATGTATATAAGTTTCGCTTTACATTTTGGATTGTTGCTATATTTACTCCTGTGATTTTATTCCTGTTTTAATTGAGGACTGAAGTGAACGACTGAATCCCGGCGAGAGTTGGGCAGGCGGTCCGCCAAACCCTTTGGTTCGCCTTAGGGGGAGGTGGGGCTGTCACAGACAACCTAAGACTGTGATTCCCTACCTTAAATTCACGAGCTCATTTGGGATTTAGGAGGAAAAAAATGACAATTCTACCTAGATTTTATGCCGGTCTCAATATGAGAGTCGGATGTGCTTTATCTGTTTATGATTATTAAACTACTCTTCTCCCACATATTTTTATATGTATCAAATATGCGGCCGTTGTGCAATTTTAAGTGCTAACTAGTGGTATCAAAACTCTAGACCTTAATCCCGGGTGTTCATCACAACGAGATGGTGATAGGAATTTAAAGTGTGATTTTTCTTTTGACATTTAGAGTACTTGAACATTAGATAAAATTAGGCCACTAGATTGGTCCTTGAGCACTATAGTTATTTGACAATTAGGGGAATTTTGGCTCTAATAAGACAGGGATCCAAAAAGAGAGATCATGTCATGTTATTGTTGGTGTTGGATAGTGATCGGAGAAAAAAAAATCCTATTGTTGTTGTTGATACAAGAGTGATATTGAAGAGATTAAAAAATCCTGTCAAATTATTCATGTGATGATTTACAGGGTAAGAAAGATTATTCATGTGATGATTTATAGGGTAAGAATTTGATACCAGTTGATATCCAAGGAGGCCACTAAATTGAAGACAAAGTAATCGACAAGAATTTTTGGATTGTCATAATTAACAAAGACGATGGTGCAATGATTTCAATGAAGAATTTTGCTCGTGATGGCATGGATATGTGTTCATAAGTTTGGTTTAAGGGATGCATTGTTGGCATAACTAAACCAAACTTCCTAATAATTGTTGTTTCTTTTTCCTAAATTAGAAGTTCAAGTATAGTTCAATTTTAATAGTTTACTTGTTTAAGGTATAGAGTAATTATTTAGTAGTTTCTTAATTACCAACTCTTATGTGCTATGTATTGGGTGGCTAGTTATTGTTTTCAACGTTTGAGATGCTTTTTAGGAAACTTATTGGTCATTCTCATGTGCCTCATATATTTTTGTAAGATATTTTTTTTTAATTTTATAGTAGGTATAAATCCTCACTATGGTTACTGTAGAGGAGCAAATTCATCGGAGCCACGTGTCAGTTCGGACATGGTGACCTGTTAGTTCGGCCAGACCAGCTCGGACAGGAGGGATGCCAGCTCGCGCATGGCTGCCGCCTCCCTGCTGGATGGGCCAGGTGGGCCGTGGCCTCCGAACCTTTCGGAGCTAGCCGATGGAGCCCTAGAAGGACTCCCTCTCCAGCTAGACTTCTAATCCTATAAGGAAATTACTACCCACAAGTCTATAAATACAGCACCACAAGGCAACACAAGGTACGCCATCAACAGCACTTCAACTGTTACTTTACTCTCAAGCTCTTACTGACTTGACCGTCGGAGCTGCTTCGGGGAACTAGCCCCGCCGTTCCTCCCTTTGCAGGTCGGTTCTCTCACCTCACCTGCGCATCAACTCCCTCTCAGTTCGTAGCAGCTCAGCTAGGATCGCGTTCTAGGACTGAGCTCAGTTCGCTCGCTTTCCTCCCATCAGCTCATCCCTGACCATCGCTCAGCTCGCAGCAGCTCAGCTAGGATCTTGTTTTTGGCAGTCGCATCAATTGGCGCCATCTGTGGGAACGTAATTCTTCCTTTCGCGAATCATGCCGAGAACTAGATCCCAGAGAAATGCTGATGGGTCCAAGGAGAACGAGCAGAGCAACCCCCAAAATTTCCGTCAGGATCCCATGCGGGGGAATGACGGGACAGAGCTCTCGCGAATCCACTTGAACAACTAGTGCAAGCAGTAGTCAAAAATCTGCCCACCTTTGAGGCTATTGTGAACTACCTAAAGGGGCAGTCAGGAGGCCATCACGACCAGGAGTCCAAGACACAGAGGATGGATGGAGTTGGGCTGTGAAAGTCTAGAATGGAAAGTTCCAACCCTCGCCCAAAGCGGGCGCAGAAAGAGCTTACACATGAACAGTTCGAGGTTATGGAGCCCTCTCACAAGAGTTCCCGAACTGAGCACCCGGAGCCCTTCCAAGGGTTCCCAAGGAGGAAGCTCTCTCCCAGGAAAGAAGGGTACCATGTACAGGATGAACTGGATCTGTTATTGGATCCAGAAGCAGACATGTATACCGCCTCCCCCTTCGTGCCTGACATTGAGAACTACCCGCTACCTGCTAAGTTCAAAATACCAAGCATGAAACCTTACGACGCTACCACGGATCCGGAGGACCACTTGTTCGAGTTTATGACGCAAATACGCCTACAAACGGCCGCTGATGCCGTTAGGTGCAAAACTTTCCCAATGTTCCTGGAGGGAAAGGCACGACAGTGGTTTCAAGAGTTGCCTCCTAGATCAATTCGGTCCTTTAGCCAGCTCGCGCGACTGTTCACAGCTCAGTTCGTTTCGTCGCGAGCCTTCTCTAAGAGCACTGTTCACCTGATGACCATTCAGCAAAAGCCTGAGGAATCACTGCGCGAATACATGGTGCGGTTCAATAACGAGTCCCTCCAGGTCCGGGACCTGGATGATAAAGTTGTCATGGCTGCTTTCATCAATGGATTGCGTAAGCAGAAGCTATACACCGAGTTCGTCGAGAAACCTCCCAAGTCAGTTCGGGAAATGCTAGATCGAGCTCACGAGAGGGCTAATGCCATAGAAGCAAACTGCCTGAAGAGTGAGCAGAGAGGATAGAACTCCTTCTATCCGAGCTCCTCCAACTGAGCAGAGACGATAGAACTCTTTCTATCCGAGCTCCTCCAACTGAGCAGATGATAGAACTCCTTCTATCCGAGCTCCCCTAATTGAGCAGAGACGATAGAACTCCTTCTATCCGAGCTCCAACTGAGCAGAGAGAATAGAACTTCTTCTATTCGAGCTCCAACTGAGCAGAGAGGATAGAACTTCTTCTATCCGAGCTCCTCCAATTGAGCGGAGAGGACAGAACTCCTCCGTTCGGCCTTACAACAGAGATGGTAGAACTTCTCTGTTCGGCCTCAAAACAGAGATGATAGAACTTCTTCTGTTCGGCCTCTGAGCAAAGAGAGTAGAATTCCTCTGTTCGGCCGCTAGTTGAGTAATGACCTGCCGACCGTTCAGTTCAGCCAACCTCCTCTGTTCGGCCCCTAGTTGAGTAATGACCTGCTGACTCTTCAGTTCGGCCTCCAGTTGAGCGGACAGAGCGATGTTCTTTGCAGGTCACCACCTCAAGGTCTGTATGAATTTGAACCAGTTGCTTCTTTAGAGCTTCAACCTCTTGAGAAAAAGCGTCCAGCTCAGCCGGTTCTACTCGACGCTCGTGAACACGTGTAGTCAAACTGACATGTCCCCCCAAACTAGGACTAGATTCATGCGACCATGCGATGACTCTAGTCTTCAGAGGTGGGCTATTTTAGAGGAGCAAATTCACCGGAGCCACGTGTCAGTTCGGACATGGTGACCTGTTAGTTCGGCTAGACTAGCTCGAACAGGAGGGATGCCAGCTCGCACATGGCTACCGCCTCCCCGCTGGATGGGCCTGGTGGGCCGTGGCCTCCAAACCTTTTGGAGCTAGCCGATGGAGCCCTAGAAGGACTCCCTCTCCAGTCGGACTTCTAATTTTATAAGGAAACTACTACCCACAAGTCTATAAATACAGCACCACAAGGCAACACAAGGTACGCCATCAACAGCACTTCCCACTGTTACTTTACTCTCAAGCTCTTATTGACTTGACCGTCGGAGCTGCTCCGGGGAACTAGCCTCGCTGTTCCTCCCTTTGCAGGTCGGTTCACTCACCTCAGTTGCGCATCAGCTCCCTCTCAGTTCGTAGCAGCTCAGCTCGGATCGCGTTCTAGGACTGAGCTCAGTTCACTCGCTTTCCTCCCATCAGCTCGTCCCTGACTAGCTCGCTCAGCTCGAATCGCGTTTTTGGCAGTCCCATCCGTTACATTCCAAAATTTGGTGATACGTGAGAAGTAGACTTTGATAAAGACAGGTTGAAAAATTTATGGAGAAATTTATGAACATTTTGAAGGGGTTAACGATTTTCGGTTGCATACATTGTTTGGTGCGATTGAGGAGGATGATTTTGATGATGAAAAACAATATTGTCTTCTTTTTCCTTTCATCTTTTGTTTGTACAATATGCACAAAGAATCTGTCCTAAATCATATTGTCAAAGATATCATTCCATTGGTTGTTTCAAACGCATGTGACCTGACTAATATTTAATACAGGTTGTCATCATCCAAATTTTCCACCATTAGCCAAAACTCTACACAATGGATAAACTAGATCAAAAACTAACTTACCACTTTGACGAGAATATTAATCTACAATCTCTCCCCTGGTTAACTTCATGGATTCCATGAATTGTCACCAATCCAATTTCAACAATGAACTTAATTTTGTTTGACTGTTCTTGTCCATTCCAATCTAAATGATCATACGGTAGGATCTCCTTTTTTCTTTTTCTTTTTTTAATTCTACCCAACTAGGACCAATTTTTGTGTCCTAATTGTCAACAACAAAATTTCAAATTTTGTGCCTTAATTTCGAGCACAGGCCTTAGGATCAAAACCCAAATTTCCGATACCACTTGTTGGGATATAAAACCACACAGCAAAGCATATTCGACACATATAAAAATATGTGGGAGAAGAGGAGTTTAAGAATCGCAAACACATAAAACACATCCGACTCTCATATTAAGACTAGCACAAAATTTAGGCAGATTTGCCTCTGCAAAACATCAAGACTCTAACTAGTTCTAATACCACTTATTGATGCAAAAAAAAAAGGCACTGCAAAGGCTAAATACTCAATTTTATAAAAATATTTAGAAAGAGGAGAAGAATAAGCACACCAGTAAATGCTCAATTTTATTGACTGAACTCTCAATAATAACCAGACCAAGCTGTAGCTTTTACTCTCTAACTCACGGTACAAATTTCTCTCAAATAACTCAATAACTTGAATTTCTCAAGTATTCTCTCAAACTCTCGCTTCCATTATTAATGTAATAGCACTAGACATATTTATGGACTCACAACTTTCCTCGTAACCAAAGGTGGGTAACCTGGACCAAGGAATACAAAACAGTCATGGACTCGTATCACTAACGGACACGGCTCGAACGGTTGTCAGGAAAATCGTTCGGGTCGGTTTTGTATAAAATGCACAATATATAATTTTGTATGCATATGTGTAACTCATTTTCAATAACGTCTAACTATAGAACAAAATTTTGTGATCTTCATACATGATGTAAAAAACGATGAACAACATACAATCTGGATCTTACATTTTTCTTAACCAAATCTTAACCATGAATCTTCAGGATCCTGCAACCGTTCCTACCCCTTCACTAAGAACTCTATATAATGATAAGGAAATAGACTAATCACGTGGTTTTCGAACTTGACTTGTATCCGACTGCCTAGAACTTTAGGAACAAAATATTAAGATAATAGCACTTTAACAATTAGGTAGCTAACAATAACATAGCTTGGTATAAATTTCCATCAACCATGGTGTGCAAAGTATGCTTCCCTGTTTCATTACAAGAGGGACCAAAAAAAAAGGGAAAAATGATGACTTTTATTTTTCTAAATAGATTTTTTTTTCTTTTGGGTAGAGTACAAAATGATTGTTAATCATTATTCTTTTTTCCTGAAGAATTTGTGACCCCTTACCAACTACTTTGCAACTAAAATTTTGTCCTCAATTTCTTTCGTAGGTAAGCACCTTCTCGAGGCAAATTATATGAATGGCCTTTTTAATCCATTAGAGCAGTTAAGAACCTGCGGAGTCCTGAGAAATTCACAAATTAATGAGAAAATGGAATTACAAACCGAAATGCTGGGGATTTACCATCAAACATAAATAATACTTGCAACTTGTCACAAAACTATATAACCTGATTGTGCTTACAATACTTGCAATGGCCAGTATGACCCAACAAACCTGACCACAAAAATGAATATATTTTTCTTACAGTAATAGTGTTGGAATTGTGCAACTTCACTACAGATTTTTAGTACTAGAATACATGAATTAGTTGTTGAATAAATCTAAAGTATGTTTGAATAGTGTGTTTTTTGGAAATTTGTCTAAAATTTTACTGTACCTTAATGTTAAAGTTTTACAAAAATTTTTGTGTATTTGAGTATTTGGGAAAATGGGTAGGCTGAGGTGGGGGTAGTGGTAGTGGAAATGAAAATGGTTAGGGAGAGTGATGGTAAATGAGAGAATTGGGTGCGTGCTTGGGGTATTTTGGAATGTGTATTTTAAAAATTTTGTAGTGTTTTTAGGGAGTTTCTGTAGATGAAGTAGCTTAAAAACTTATCTATTAAAAACACCTCTAAAAATAAGGGTGCCAAAATAGAGCCCTAGTTGTTAGGAGTAGTTCCACATTTAGTGTTTTTTAACTAGTTCAACTATTTTGAAATACAAGTATCTTTTGTTGAGATTTGTTAGCAAAAGACATGTTCTAAAAATAATGAGTTTATGAATGACAAATTTAAGGTGTTTCCAGTGTTTCAATACAGGGCTTTATTACGGCACTAAGTGCAAGTATCTTTTTTAGTTTACGTTCTAACTTCCAACAAATTGGTATCAAGAACCTATATTTTGAAGGATTGTGTTGTTTTTTTACAGTGTATGTAATTGGTGAAGATCCATTGTTAGCTCAAAACCATGACAAGAAAGAACTTTTTGTCTAACCCTCTAATTATTATGGCGAAAACTATCAAATTTAGGTTGTAAAACGTTGGACTTATTTGATAGTTAGTGATCTATGAAATATGGTGAAGACACATCATGTTTTAGCACTAATTGAGGATCCTATAGATACACAAATTAGATGTCACACTGTTGCAGTTAGACACAGATCTAAGGCCAACATTCACACATCATTTTTTGATATCGTTATCATAAGAATAATGGCTTGTATTATTGATTATCCAATTGAGAATAACTTTTATCAATAAAAATGAATAGAGAAAAATTTCCGGTGAATTGGTCAGCATTTGGTAATTCGAAGGTGGATTTCTCTTTAAGTTAGTCAACTTTTGACAATTCTGGAGTACAACATTACGAGATAAAAAATTCAAATCCCAAAAGAATTTCAGTAGGAGATTGATAAATTGATGGAAGGATGTATCAAACTTATTCTTGACATTTATGAAGATTGTAATTTTTCTGTTTTTGAATTTACAAGTTTTAAGAACCTTCAAAAAATTTAGACTGCATTGTGGCAATTGAAGAGAAAAATCCAAACATGATGGTGGTGACAAAGTTTATAAAGAATCATACAAAAATTTTAAGGGTTGTTTTTATGTATCTCACAACAACTATATTGCGCCTTACAAGTTTTCTGTTCAGGTTTAAATGTTGTAGAAAGTGTTCTATTTTGAACCTTTGTAGAGGTTATTTAGATACATTAAAAGCATCATCACTTAGTTTGGAAGTGGCTCATTACAAGGCTAATCATCAATTTGCAGATATTCTGCAAAAGCCTTATCTAAAACAAGGTTTGAAGATTTGAGAAGACTATTCATAATCTACAACAAAAATAGCAAGGAGTTTTATAATTATACGACTTCACTATAAATTTTTGATACTTGAATATACGAATTAGTTGTTGGATAAATCTAGTTGTTAGGAGTAGTTCCATATTTAGTGTCTTTTGACTAGTTTTACTTGTGGAATTGCAGGTATCTTTTGTTGAGATTTGATAGTAGAGGATTATGTTGGTTTGTTTCTTATTTGCTTTATAAACAGAGAGCTTATGAATGAAAAATTTAAGATAATTTCCAATTTTTCAATACAAGATTTTGTTATCAGCCATTCTTTTTAGGGTTGTAAACGAATTGAGCCGCTTGCGAGCCGATTGCTAGCGGCTCAAGTCGAGATCGAGACGATCAAGTCGAATTTGAACTCGAAATTGAGTTCAAAAATACTAAACTAGTTAGTTCGCGAGCTGGCTTGTACTCGATTATATATTATTATTTTTTTATTTTAATAGTAAAATTACATATATTTTTTTAATAATTATTATTTGTTAAGAAAAATTACTATTTTATTTATTTTTTAAAAACAAATTAATTATTTTTTTAATCTCGACAACTCGTCGAGCTTCGTAAAATTAAGTTGAGGCTCAACTTAATTAGGCCGACATGTGAGGACCCGTAAATTTTCCTTATTTTTATATTATTTTATTTTATTCTCTCGCATGCATTTTCTTCATTATACCTTTTTATATTGATTTTTCCAGACATTTTATAAGTGAGTAGAGTTTTTAAATCATTTTTCTAATTTAAGTTAGTTCATATTAAGTTTGAAGCGTATTATGGATGTGGGGCCCGCTAGTGCGCTAAGTGCGATAAAGTTTTGCCGATTAATTGAAGTTTTGTATAAAGAAATATTACTGTACAAGGTGCTAGGAGACAATTAGAGGTTAGCTAGATAGATTACCATTGGTAGAAAAAAGGATAGGATTGAAACCCTAAAGGATCATTTTTCACAAAACTATTGGAATTTGGACTTTGACCAACCTTTCTTACCTTTCTTAAAATCAATTTTGACCAACATTTCTCTTCACTTTTTTGAGCTTGCTTGGCTGAAACTTTGAGGGAGAGAAAGGGAGAGAAACCATCATCTTCTACTTCAAATTCTTGTCCAAATCTTAAGTTCCAACCGATTAAATCGCAAACTACTCCATAAAAGTGCTAGTTATGGTAGTTTCCAAGGTGTTTGTAGAGCTAATTTGGGAAGAAGAACTCTAAGCCACCATCTTTCTTGAGGATCCAAGGTACTTTGCTTGCAAAATCCCTCTTTGTTTCTAATAGTTGCCAATTAGTGGTTTAAAGTTGTAGTTTTGGTAGTTTTATGAGCATATTTCATAGTTTGAAGTAGTATTATGGAAATTTCAGTTTTTATGGTGATTTTCTGCCCTCATGAGATGAGTAATGGTTGGTCATGGAATGATAGCTTTCTATTGGGTGAAATGAAGCTTTGGTATGCTAGTTTTGGTTACCTAAAGAAATTTCAGCTTATGTGCACAAATTCCAGTTTAGGGTTAGTAATCTGCCCTGATTTTGCACTGCATGTTCGTCCTTGAGAGAGACCGAATTAGCCCTTGCTCAAAACATAAAAGTTGTAGGTAATTGAGTTAGCTAGCTACCTATAAATTTCAACTCAATCGGAGTACTGTAGAATGTGAAATGACCGAAATACCCTTGACTGCCCATAAGCCCTGTTTCACGGACAGTTTTCTGTTTTCGTGGAGATTTCCATTTTTGACCCTGAAAATGCATGTTTTAGCTTTGGAGGCCTTCATAAGAAATGTAGGTATATGTATTAGCTTCGAAACGCCATAAAATTTGCCCCAATCTGATAAGCGTAGCTTCAATTGTAACCAAAACGCCGGTAGATGTCAACCTGTTGCTTAGCTATTTGTTTTTAAAACTAGTTTCTAGCTTCTAACTTGGATTTCGATGGTTGCTGTGAGGACTCGCAAATTTTTCTTATTTTAAATTTCTATTATGAGCTCATTTAAATATTTGTTTGCCCGTTTATTTTGAATATTTTATTTCAACCTCTTTATACTCAATTACATGGAACTATGACCTACAAGTATTTTAAAAATGCCTTGATTCAAAAATTTATTTTTGAAAGCTTGATTAGAGTGAATAGTAAATGCACGTTTGGAGACAATAATTGAATCGAGGATACGATAAGCTTGAAAAATTGGAGACTTGTACATTAGTCTTGAAATAGGTATTTTTATGTTGAAGTGTTCAATTATTAGTTAGTGATACTATCGTTATAAGAATTTCTTGGAATTTCCACTTTATCGCGCACAAATCGGAAATACGCGTTTTCGTGTGTGCGATTAATTGAGGGACTTTGGACCTTTATTTTTAGACCATTAAGAGTGAATAATAATAGTATGAATGGAAGTGCATTAGAGATTTAGTGCACAAGTAAAATAAACTCGAAAGGAATCGAACACGAAAAACGCGCGTGTGCGCGCTGGGAGAGAGTTGACTTTTGCACAATTTAGAGCCACACATTTTAGCTTCTCTTGGAAGCTTCATTTGCAATCCAACACACACACTCTCTCTCTCATTCCAGCCGGCCACCAAGGAGAAGAAAACAACCAAAGCTCTTCAATTTTCTTGCACCATTTCATCACTAAATTTCCACCAAATCACCTCAAACTTTAACCACACTTTGCAATCTACATGGAGAGCAACTCAAGCTACAAAAAGAGTTTCAAATCCACGGTTTTTCTTGAGCAAGGAGGACCGAAATTTCTGCCTTAATCATCTAAGAAAGTAAGTGACGATCAACCTTGCAAATCTTGACTTATGGAAGTTGTTTAGCACTTATGAGTTCATAATTTCTTATGGGTAGCTTTAAATTGTTGAAAAATTGGTGAGTGGGCTCTATGAACTCCCACTATGGCTTGATAGACTGATTTTGTGAGTTTTGATGTTAATAATGTTGGATTAGTGCTTAAATTAGTAGAAATGAGTGATATTACGGATGAAAGTTCAAAGGAAATGAAGGGAAGAATTTTTCCATTTCTGCCCCTGCGAATGCCGTGACTTTTAGAGCATTTTTTTTGAAGTTCTATTGACTTTTTTATTATGTATATATGTTGTGTAGGTTGTGTGGAAGGTTTTCACAAAAAATTACGTGATTTGGTTGGCCAAATGTGGTGATTTCGAAAGTTCATTCAAAACTGGAATTTTTCCCGTATTGTACTGGCAGTGTTTTTCAAACAGCTATAACTTTTTACTCTGACGTCGAAATCGAATGCCGTTTGTGGCACTGAAAACTTGACATTCCCATCTTTCCAACGGTATGAAATTGAAATCCTGATTCCATCTGAGTAATCCATACCAATCGTCTGAACGTGACTGCCCTGTTTCGCTAATTCATTGGAAGCTCTGTTTTGAGTAGCGAATTGATGCTCAAATGTACGCTAGTTGTGGACAGATTTTGAAAATGATTTCTTCTGAGAAATTGTAGATTCATGAATCTAGTTTTCAACGCCACTAACCATGCTCAATTTCAAGTTTAATTGAGTGAGTTGTGGCCGAAGTTCGAAACTGATTCAGGGATTGAAAACCCTCTTTTGGCTAGTTGATGCCTTAACCTTGATTGGGACTTGTTGTTTCGAAATTCTTGGTGTTAATCACCTACCAAACACATCTTGGATACTTCTTAGAAAATGTCTATACAAATGAACCATATTTAAGATGTTTTCATTGGCCAAACGTTTGCGAAAAGGAAAACTCAAGTACAAGGCAGATTTGGCTTAGAAATTTGGAAACTTTAGTGATTTGATTAACCAACTTTCCGTACGTATTTTTCCATGAAATTTTATAGAGGAATATCCCTTATATGGTGGTGTAATCATACCAAATTTGGTGCCATTCTGAGTCCATTTCGATGTTCAACCAAAGTCCCAATATTCGTGAATTAAATCTGGAATTTGGCCTAACGGTCTCACTTTTCAGTAATTTTGAACCGCTATATCTTGGTGGTCAAAACTCCAATTCTTGTTATGCTTATTTTGTTTTAAACTTTGATTGTAACCCTAATTGAGTTTCAAATTTGAGAGACTAGTTCAAATTCTGTGAATTTTGCCGAATTTCCAAAATTGACCAAAAACCAACCCCGAAACTGCCTTGATAGCCTAAAACAGTAATTTTGAGCCAAATTTTGAATGTCTTCCATTTGAAATCATGAAAAAGCGTCTTTTAGAAACTTTTAGTACTTTGGAAGAAGTTTCAACGGTACCAATTTTTCTAATTTTGGACTCGTAGAGAGTGAGATACGATTTTTCAAAAATCGCTCGACAAATCTGAAATTTCCAAACTTAAAAGAAAATTGAGGGTTTTGAACTCTCTATTTTTCTTCGATTCTACTAGACCATTTTACACTTGATTTCAAAGATAAAAATCAGATTTTGCTTGTGTTTTAAAACCCCTCTTTTGAACTGCGATTTACGAGTAATTCAGACTCATTTTCGTAAAATTTTCTTAGATTATACAAGTGTGCAATCTTCCTTGATAATTGGGGTTTATAAGTGATATTTCATTATCAATTATTCAGGCACTCAAGAGGACCTTCAAGAGGATCCCACGGTGAACGTCTGAACCTTCAAGTGGACACACTTCCTTGTTTCTTATATTGGTGAGTATCAAGTGCATGAGTTGTTGATAATGCTTGAATTATTAATTGAGTATTATGGAATTGTTGAGACGAGTGTGTACTTTATCGCACTCATTCTCCCTTAAATAATGCTATAATTGAATTGTGCTATGTGAATTGGTATTCAAATTGTGTGAAGTGAATTGCTATGTGAACTAAGTGAAGTGTTGCCATTGCAAAATTTTATTTGTGTTGATTCGACGTCGATCGAAGTAAATCTTATCGACCAATCATATTTTACTCGTGGGGACGCCCTTGTTCTCTCTCTCTTTGAACCACGTGGTACTTAAGACCTGAATACATATGATTTGGTAATTATACATGAACACGTTTAACTCGTAAGCTCTGAGCGGAAGCATGTACCCCACCAATTTGGGTGGGAGGTACCTCTCATACCGTATCAGTGCTATAATCGGTTCCCTGAGCGATAGTATGTACCACACCAATTCAGGTGGGAGGTATCTCTCATGTTGACTCAGAACCGTAAACAATAATTGGTAATTGTTCATGAATATGTTTAACTCATGAACTCTGAGCGGATGGCATGTACCACACCAATTTGGGTGGGAGGTACCTCTCATATCGTCTCAGTGCTATAATTGGTTCTTGGAGCGATAGCATGTACCACACCGGTTCGGGTGGGAGGTACCTCTCATGTCGATTCAGAATCATAAACGTATAATCAATTCTCTGAGCGATAGTATGTACTACACCGATTTGGGTGGGAGGTACCTCTCATGTCGACTCAGAACCATAAACGTATAATTGATTCCCTGAGCGATAGTATGTACCACACCGGTTTGGGTCGGAGGTACCTCTCATGTCGACTCAGAACCATAATTGGAGAAGTAAAGTTCTACGGACTTGATTACCTACCCAGGTGACAGAATGTCATCACGAAAAAGTATTGGATTGAACTTTGGCAAAGAAAGTAGGGATTAGCTTTTGAGAGCTCCTGTATCCTCAGTGAATGTGTTGAATTAAAAATTGTGAATTGCTTGAATGTTACAGCTTTAATTCTCGCTTAAATGATATTATTATTTGAACTACGTGTTTTGCATGTTTCCTTGGCCTCACGAGCATTCGCTCACCCGTTAGACTTATTTTCCTTAACAGGAACTGAAATGAAAGGAATTATGGAGAAGTCGACTTGATGGCCCCCTTTTGATTAGAATTTTGAATGTATTTGTTTAGACAACTTTTGGAAGTTGTATATTTTGGGAATGTAAGATATCTTGGTAGCTTATGATGTAAGACTTGAACGATTATTAAGGAATTGACCTTCCTTTATATCTTCGACTTTTAGTATCGATTGGTTATTCTTAAGTTTGAATTGAAGTTGTACCGAGTCCTGGCGAGAGTTGGACAGGCATCCCGCGGATACCCTTGGATTCGCTCTTGGGAGAAGTGGAGGTGTCACAGTTGCATTGCTAGAATTACCTTGTATTTGGGTGACTTTAAACCTTGTGGAAGAGTTATGGTGTTAAATATACTTATGTGTTGAATTGGGTTGATTTGAGGAAAAATGAAGCCATGATGGCTGGAAAAATAAAGAAATTTAGGGGGAAATACTGTCTAATTTTCTAGGCCGTTTGGTTCCTTTAAATTTGAGTTACATTTTTGGGAAAAAAATGAAGGGTTTTGGGGGTTGTTTGTATCCCTAGGACCAACTGTTATCCTTTTACTCAAAAGTCATATTTTTATTCTTTTGTACTAGTAATTAACCTGGAAAGGCATACGACTTGTAGTCGAGCCTCATTTATGCATTCCATTTACTGGATTTATGGATGTGCGAACTATAATTGTTTTATCTTAGTTATTTTACGGTTTCTTCGCAATTAAAGCCACTTTGGATAAAAACTTTTGAAGTATCTGTACTGGAACTGGTGAGTGTACCACTCCCTTCATTTGTTGCGTAACTTGGTTCCTGTACATGCAATTTGTGATTTGAATGACTGTACTATCTGTTTATTTTGTTTGAGACGAGGGTGTACTTTATCACACTCGTTCTCGTATCTGTATGCTTATTTACTGTGTACAATTGACTCTGTTATCTGTGCTTAATCTGTTGTCGTTTGGAGGGTTGAGTCCAACGATTATTCTGTGACCTCTGAGCTCAAATCCTGTGGCTAGTTACTCGAGTCGAGCCGGCAAGGGTCTGGTTGTAAAGATCGAAGACAACCTAAGAGAGAGTGAATTGGGTTGATTGAAAACCTAATTAAGTTATGGGCACTTTTTGTTCAATATGAAATTTACCCTCTTTTCTAAGTGATCACACAATGAATCAATTAATAAATGAACAAAATCACTTGAGAGAAGTGAAAGAGATAAGCAATGTAAAGATCACAAACGTAACAATAAGTAAATAAAAAGGAAAGAATTGCAAACCAATTAACTACCCAACTCCTCTTGAGCTTGTAGATTAATTCAAACAAGCTTCTTCAAGTTGATGAATTACAATCACTCTTGTGTACAAAGGAAGGTTCACCTCCTCCTTGCCCCGAACTCCACTCGATCAATTTAGGAAGTTTTACTATCCTTCAGGACAACCCTCGCAGAGCTACACTCATGAAGTATTCACTCACAAATGAAAATCTTACAATGAACCTCACACCACTAAGAATACAAATCTTCCTTAGAGAGTATTTTCTCACTAAAATCACTCTAGATCTTTTGTATCTTCAGTGTGCAAAAGTTGTTTGAAGATTCTGACCATACTCTATTTATAGGAGACCAACAAAGTGCTTCATTAATGCTTCCAACGGATAGAAAGTAGCTGAATAGTCAACTAGCCGTTGGAGTATCGAACATCCAGTACTCCTATTTTTTGCGTCCGACAGCAGACAGTGAGTTTGAGAAATTTTCTTCAATTCTATCGGATATCCGATGCAAGCTCTTTGTGCATCCGATAGCAAACAAAGAGATTTGAGAAATCATCTTGTTTCTATCGGACGTCCGGTGGAGACATATTCAGCGTCCGATGGTTTCGTCGACTTTGAAGGATCCTATCGGATGTCCGATGCTTGCGTCCGATCGAGGTCAGTAATCCAAGGGGAATGTCTTATTTCCTTCAGACGTCCGGTGGTGGAGTTCTTCATGCGTCCGAAGTTACGCAATGATTATCGGACGTCCGATCTAAGCATCCGACAGCTTTCAGTAGCCTTTGTCCCTTTCAATAGCATTTGATCTTTGAATCTGATTTGCTTCACAACTGAAAATATTTCTTGAAGAGATATTAGTATTATCCATTATTTTCTAAACATCAAAAGTTAGGGACCAAGGTCAACACTGATCGATTAGATAACGAACCACGGTAGTCCGTTTCTGGGAATCTTTGGGTATTGAGACTCTTGATTCCGGTATACTCGAGTATTACCACTTCTGTTTCTGTTGAGGCGTTCGGGCCCGGTAAGGGGTATGTTTGGTGGACGAAATTTGGTGTAAAGTGAGGTCTACGGACATGGTTGTTCTGTATATATTGACGGAGAGTCAACGAATTTGGTTCAAGTACGGTAATGGGAATTTTGGGTCCTGAGAGCCACCTGTATCCTTTCTATCAAAGGTGTTTGTTTCCATGATTCTTGACTGCTATTATTTTGGTACCTCATTGAGCGTAAGCTTACTCCCTTCCCGTTATCTTTGTTTTCCTTTCAGGGGCAAACTTTGAATCCATGATTTTGGAAGAAAGGGTCGAGCTAGTGTAATTATTATTTTGTTAAGCTCTTTTGCAACCGAAACCCAAATCGTATTTTTAATTGTATGAATACTTTGGCTTGTACTTTAGTTTAGTTAATTTGTTAAAAACTCTTATGTAAATATATGTATAAGTGTTTAACCTTATATATTAAATGTATTCATTAGTCCATGGCTCTTTTAACAATCACCACATATTTTAATTAATGGAGGAGCCCAGAAAATCGCAAGAAGCAGAATCTTCATCACAAGACACGAGAGAAATACTCATTGTGGCTTTTGACAAGCTCCTCACAGACATACAGAGCATACCACCGTGCCACAAACCTTTTTAACTACCGAAGCCACATTTCCAACGCTCGCCCACTCTACCATTGACCCTTCAAAAATTTTGAGTCGTAGAACACTCAAAACCGCAATAGTGGGAGGCCTTCAACGGTCAAAATAACCTCTCATTCTACCTTAGCTGTAGTGAAGCAACAAAAAGCATAACATGAGATCTTGAGTTTCGTAGGTTTATTTCAACTAAATTCACCATTTCCGTGTCTTCTGTTGCTGAAATTTATCCAAAAAATGCATGTATTTCAATTCCAAGCACTAAATTTTAGGGGTATGGGAAGGGCATGCGAAGGGAAGGAAGGTAAAAATAAGAATAATGCTCCCTCTGTCCCACTTTGATAGTCTTGTTTTCCTTTTTCATCTGTCCCAAATTGTAGTCCACTTTCCAATTGAAGAATGTAGTTGTCTTTTAATTTCTCTAAAATACCCTTATTCAATGTAAGTTGTTATTACTATAAACTACCTTATTTAATATAGATTGTTAATATTGAATATAACCTACCCATTTAATGCATTTAGATTTTTCAAAACATATTAATATATGAAAAGCTAACTTTATTTAATATAAGGGTATTTTAGTAAAATAACAATCTAAATTTGTTTTTCTAATAAAATTAACTATTTTTTTTAAACTGTGTGAAAAAAATTAGAACTATCAAAATGGAACAGAAGGAGTAATAACAATAATAATCTCGCTTCATTCGAGTACTCCGACCAAAACAAATGCGGGGAAGGGCGTGTTTCCTAGTGCAAGTTTCCCGGGTCTGCTTGACCATTTTCAAGGCGTGCATATTTATTCTTCTGACCCATTACCACTTATTCTCCTGCTTTTAGAGATGACCTGGCACAAAGAGTCATTACATGTTTCAGATCATATGACAAGATCACAATCGGTTGGTAGAATTCATTTAATTACAAGGCTCATTCATTATTCTGAAGAATTCATTTACTTCGTTGAACAACATAACTCAGGTAGTGGCAGTGTCATCATTTTCCATGTTAAACATCAGGTTCAATTTTTCAGCTTTAGTCAGGGTTTTGAGGCCAAGTATGCTGGCCGAGATTCTAATCTAAAAGCTAAAAAGTTAAAAATGGGGTATTTGGTTTGTAACTTCAGTAATAGCTGAAATTAAATTGAGGACAGATTATGTGGTATCTTTGATTTGCTTTCTGGATTTTTCTAAGTGAACTTTTTAGAAACTCTAAAAGTAATGTTTGTCATGGTGGACAGTCATTTCCTACTAGAAAAGGAGGGTAAAGGCTGGGGTATTGTCAAAGAATGGAAATTGATTTCAGAAGTAAAAGAGAGTACAACTATAAAAGAATGGCCCAAGTGCAGGTCCCAATTCACAAACTTTTGAAGGCATAGTAATAAGTAAAATGCCCTCAATCGAAAGTTTCAGGGACTTGGCCATATACCAAAAAGTTGATATTATGATTTTCAATATTATTGCATTTTACTGAGATCAAGAACTCCGGCAAGGTATTTGAAGGAACTCAATGTATTTATGTGGAGCATTAGTTTGTGAATTGTTACTAACTTTCACATATGATTGCCAATTAGTCAAGTAATCAACATCGGACACTGCTTTACATGATGGTTCCTAATTGGAATACTTCTTCAAGTGCATGAATTCATTTTCATATTCTATACTAACATGAGATTAGAAGTGAGTAAGCTGCAACTAGCAGCTCTAATCCAAAATAAACATCTGTTGGTAGTGCAATGCACTATCAAAAAGGTCTTTTTTAGGGTCAAATACATTTAGAAAGGGAGGAGTCTTTTAGAAGGAAGTGATTCAAAAAGTGCAATCCAAGTAACTTGAATGGGGAAGGATGCATGAATCTCAATTTATTATTCAATGAACATCTCATACATCAATGTTTATACATGCCTCACTTGCATACTGAAATAAAACACATAAGACAGGTAAATGAAATAACAACCATAGCAACAAGAATGAATATCATGATAGCCCATCCAATTTTAGCCCTCCACGATCAATCTTCTGTAAATGAATATTGTGACAACCCATCTAATTCTAGCATTCTAGAACTCATTTTTTGTACACAAAAGATGTAAGATTTTGTCAAGCAAAAAATGGTTTAGACCTATATAACAACATATAGCATGTAGAGTTTTTTTGAAGTTTTAAATACGACAGGCTTTTGCATCAGAGCAACTATTTATGAAGATAAATCCATTCGGGCATGAAAGCCCCACAGATAGAAATTAGAATCTGTTCAGTTCCAGCTTTCCACAATGTGAAAAGAACATCTAAAAGCTAGTGTTTCTTGATGTCACTGGAATATCAAGTGCTCTCTCTCATTGTTTGTCCTGGTCTAAAAGTTCTAGACTTATTATTTTAAATGTCTATGAGAGTATATATTTTGGGAGAAAAACATCTAGCCACCTTATTATTAGTGACCAACTAGTATTTATGTAAGGATTCGCAAATTTTCTTATTTTAAGTTCCTATTACGAGTTCATTTAAATATTTATTTGGCCGTTTACTTCGAATATTTTATTTCAACCTCTTTATACTCAATTACATGGAACTATGACCTACAAGTATTTTAAAAATGTCTTGATTCGAAAATTTATTTTTGAAAGCTCGTTTAGAGTGAATAGTGGATGCATGTTTGGAGACAATAATCGATTCGAGAATACAACAAGATTGAAAAATTGGAGACTTGTACATTAGTCTTGAAATAGGCATTTTTTTTTAATGTTTAAGTGCTCAAGTGTTAGTTAGTTATACTATCGTTATAAGAATTTATTAGAAATTTCACTCTATCGTGCATAAATCGGAAGTATGCGTTTCCGCGCGCACGATTAATTAAGGGACTTAAGACCTTTATTTTGGGGCTATTAAGAATGAATAATAATAGTATGAATGAAAGTGCATTAGAGGTTTAGTGCACTAGTGAAACAAACTCGAGAGGAATCGAGCACGAAACGCGCGCGCACGCGCGGAGAAAGAGTTGACTTTTGAACACTTTTGAACCACATATTTAAGCTTCTCAAGGAAGCTTCTTTTGCAACAAAGCACTCTCCTTTCTCTCTCTCTAACAGCCGGCCATCTTCAAGGAGAAAACAACTAAAATCTTCATTAATTCTTGCTTCATTTCTTCATCAAATCACTCCAAAATTTACACATAACTTGTAAACCACTTGGAGATCAACTTAAGCTAGGCAACGAGCTTGTTTCTCACGGTTTTCTTGGGCTTAAGGTGACCAAAAATTTCTGCTCTAGCCATCTAAGGAGGTAAATGATGATCAACCTCTTGAATCTTGGTTTATATAAGTTGTATTGCACTTGTGAGCTCATAGATTCATATGGGTAGCTTTATATTGTTGGAAATCTTGTGAGTGGGCTCTATAAAATCCCACAATGGCTTGATGAACTGATTTGATGAAATTTGATGTTATTTATGTTGGATTAGTGCTTAATCTAGTGAAGATAAGTTGTGTTGTGAAAGAAAACTCAAAGGAAGTGAGATGAGCAAAAGTGACGATTCTGCCCTTATTTTTCCGTGACCCTTAGTGTACTTTTTTGTGGTTCAATTGACTTGATTTTGATGTAAATATGTTGTGTGGGTTGTGTGGAAAGTTTCCACCAAAAATCATCCAATTTGGTTGGCCAAAAGTTGAGATTTCGAAAAAGTAGCAAAACTAGAAACGTAACCAGAGCCTCTCTGGCAGTGATTTTGTTTTGGCCACAACTCTTTGGTCTGACTTCAAAATCAACTGCCATTTGTGGTATTAGAAACTAGACATTTCCAGTTTTCCGATGGTATTAAATACATGCTCTGATTCCATCTGAGTGAGCCGTACCAACCTTGTAAAGTTGTCTATTTTGTTTCTTTTCTGTACTGGAAGCCCTGTTTTGAGCTGCGATTTGATGCTCAAATATGAGCTAGTTGTGGACAGAATTTTAAAACGATTCCTTCTAAGAAATTGTAACCTTATGAATGTAGTTTTTAATGCCACTAACATGCTCAATTCTGAGTTGAATTGAGTGAGTTGTGGCTGGATTTCAGAGCTGTCTTTGTGAAAGAAAACCCTAATTCTGGACTGATTTATAACTAATCTTGATTTGGGACTTGTTATTCGAAATCCTTGGTGTTAATCACCTACCAAATATATTTTGGGATGTTTCCTAGACTTTTTCTTGATAAATGAATCATGTTCAAGAAATTTTCATTGGCCAAATGTTTGAGAAAAAAAAACGAAAGTGCAAGGCAGATTTGCCTTAGCAAATTGTAGAACTTTAATAGTTTTGTTAACTGACTTCCCGAACGAATTTTTACATGAAATTTGATAGAGAAATATCCCTTATATGGTGGTGTAATCATACCAAATTTGGAGCTATTCTGAGTCTATTTCGATGCTCAACCGAAGATTCAATGTCTATGTTTTAAACCTGGAAAATGGTCTAACAGTCCCAACTTTTGGGTAATTTTGAGCTGCCATATCTTGGTGCTCAAAACTCCAATTCTTGTTCCGCTTGTTTTGTTTTAAACTTTGATTGTAACTCTAATTGAGTTCCAAATTTTAGAGGCTAGTTCACATTGTGTGAATTTTTCCAAATTTTCAAAGTTGGCCAAGAACCAACCCCAAAACTGTCTTGATAGCCAAATCAGCGATTTTAAGACAAAATTTGAATGTCTTCCATTTTGAATCATGGAAAAGTGTCTTGTAGGAACTTTTAGTACTTTGGAAGTAGTTTTCAAAGGTATCAAGTTTTCTAATTTTAAACCTATAGAGAGTGAGATACGATTTTTCAAAATTGCTTGTCAAATCTGAAAATTTTGAACTTAAAGGAAATTGAGGTTTTCGAACTCTCCATTTTCCTTCGATATTGTTTGACTGTTTTACACTTGATTTGAAAGATGAAAAATCAGATTTCCTTGTATTATTAAAATCCCACTTCGAGTCTCGATTTATGAGAAATTAAGGCTCATTTTAGGATATCTTCTTAGATTGTACATGAGTGCAATCTTCCTTGGTAATTAGGAGTTTTAAGCGATAATGTGTAATAGTTCATTATTAATTGCTCAGGCACTCAAGGAGACCTTCAAGAGGATCTCACGGGAGATGCCTAAACAATCGCTTGTGCTTTGCTTCTTGAACTATTTGGTGAGTGTCAAGTATGTGAAAACGTGTTACATGTTTAATTGTTATTGGTAATTGAGTATTTTGAAAATATTAAATCGAGTGTGTATTTCATCGCACTCGTTCTCATTTAAGCGAAGTGTACTTGAATTACTTGACATGAAATACTTGAAGTGAATATTTACGTGAAGTGTACTTGAATTGCTTGAATTGACTTGTTAAGTGAATTAAGTGAAGTGTTTTAATGATTAATTATGTTGTGGCTGTATGAGTCGATTGGAGTGAATCTTCTCAACCCCCAGTGATACTCGTGGGGGACGCTCAATTTTCACTGGCCAACCTTGGACTCGAGCCGGCATGGGCTTGGTCGGGCTCCTTGGTGAACCATGAGAAAATATAAGCTTGACCTATTGAGAGGTCTTACTTGGCATACTCGAGCAGTATCGCCTCAAACAAGCGACAGGCGGGCCCGGTACAGGGGTATGTAGCGGTGAACGGGGACATGATAAGTGAAGTTCTACGGACTATAGCCTACCCGACTGACGGAGTGTCAATTCGTGGAGGTTCTTGATCGTGCAAGTGAAAAATAGCTCCTGAGAGCTCCTATATCCTTGAATTGTTTCTGTTTACTTTTCTAGCTCGAATTGTTATTTATTTGAATATTATTGTTTTACTTATCAAATGGGATTGTTACTTGAACAACGTGCTTGCATGTGTGTTTTCTTGACCTCACAAGCAATTGCTCACCCCGTAGATTTGTTTTCCTTAACAGGAATGGACATGAAGTGAAATTTGGAGAAACCCCTTTGGATGTACTTTTGTATTAGAGTTTCAAATGTAAATGCCTAGACATTTTTTGTTGTTGTAGATTTTGGGGATTGATGTATCTTTTGGATACCTAATGTAAGAATTGGATAGCTGATATATTTTGAACTCGTGGTGTAAGACTTGGATATTCGATTATGGAAGCGACTTTTCTTTATTTGGCTTGTATTAATTGTTATCTATCGTTAAGCGTGAATCGAATTGTCTTGAGTCCCGGCGAGAGTTGGGCAGGCGTCCCGCGAATACCCTTTGGTTCGCCTTAAAATAATTCCTCATTATTGAGGCCAAATCTTGATTGTAGGAGGCTCATAGGCTAATGCATCGCAATGCATTTTTGAAACTACCAAAGGGAAGATAATTCCATTGATTTTTGAATAAACTATCAATTCCATTCAATTCATTTGATCAAATTATTTATCGATTTCATTTTGTCAATTCATTCATTTTAGGACAATTTAGTAAATAAATCATCATTTTCATTAATTTGACCAATTTACCCCTTTTTAGGATGATCCGGTCAATTTTGAATAAATCATCAATTTCATTCGACCAATTTACCCTTTTTAGGGTGATCTGATCAATTTTGAATAAATCATCAATTTCATTCAATTCATTTGATCAGTTTACCTATTTTTGGGGTGATCTAGTCAATTTTGAATAAATCATCAATTCCATCCAATCCCTTTGACTTGTTTTTTCCCTTTTAGGGTTTAAGTCTAAGCTTCACTGAATAAATTAGTCGAGACATGTAATCCTTTTAAGAGTATAATTTTTCACACATCATTTTGCGTGTCGATCAAAACAGGCGATCCATTCGGACTTTGTCTTCATTTTTGGGACAAATGTCCCTTTTTCACTCCAATTGGACAATTTTTATTTTTAATTATTTTTCACTCAATAAGTTGATTGGATCCATCAGGTATTATATAGTGCCTTCTCTGGAGGATTGCATTTTCATTCTAGGCCTACCCTTGGCACAAAAAGGGTTCCCCCATAGGACATGCATCCGAATTACTTTAATTTTTACTAACTCGTGTCTTTTTCTTTTTCTCTTTCTTTCTTTTAACAGCAGTTAAGCCAGAAAGGGAGTCTAAATAGGGATTTTTCCTAAATTTTCAGGTGTTTTTCAAATATAGCTACACAAAAAGCCCCATCGTTATACGATCTCGCAGTCGGGCTTTGAGAAACTGTGTAAACATGGGTACACACCCGGAATCATCCGACAGGCCTGTAACCGTTAGCTGATTTGGCAAACCGAGGAGCTCAACTGAGCGAAGTTTTGAATAAATTCAATGAGCTGAATATGGAAATGACCACACAACGGCGCGTGATCGACCAGTTGGTTGATGGTAGTGGTAGCGGTGGTCAACCTGAGCCTTTACCTACTAACCAACCTGAACCGCAACCAATACTTTTACCCTATACTCAAACCCCCTTTACCCCGCGTTTTGCAAATCCGCATGAAGAAACTTTTATCTATCTCACTCATGGTCTACCCCATACCCAGGCACCCGCTATCCAAACCAATCCTCCTCACCCCCAAATTTCCCAAAATTATTCACACATTAGTCCGAATATGCCACTCGAACCTCAGGGACCACATTATTACTCCATCACTGAGCCATTTAACATGGATACCGCCACCCAAGGGAAAGCAGAAGCTGGGGAGTCATCCGCGTCGATAGATAAGAATTTGCTAAAGCAATTGGATCGGTTTGAGGAGTTCATAAGGAAAAGCCAAGGTTTGAACAAACAAGGAGGTCTGGACTACAGCGAGCTGTGCCTATTTCCGGATATGCAATTGCCCATGGGTTTCAAAACGCCCAAGTTTAGCAAGTATGACGGAACAGGCAACCCTAAGACGCATCCCCGAATGTTTGCCAACAAGTTGGGCAAGCCAATAAATGATGAAAACTTGCCAGTTCGGTTATTCCCCGAGAGCTTAGAAGGCGATGCACTAGACTGGTATTCCAATTTAAAGCCTGAAGATATGAGGACATGGGTGGATTTATCAACTGCATTTGTAAGACAATACGAGTACAATTGTGAGCTTGCTCCAATGAGGGCCACACTTGAGGGGACTAAAAGAAAGCCATCTGAGGATCACAAGACGTGTGCAAGGAGATGGAGAAAATTGGCAGCCAAAGTGGAGCCTCCCATGACTGAAAATGATATTGTTCGCACGTTCATCAAAGCTCATGACCCGCCCTATTTTGAGGAAATTTTTCGAATGATTGGGTGTTCCTTTGCCGAAATTGTCAATAAATTGGAAGAATTTGATGAGTTTGTGAAGGGCGGAAAAATTGTTAATGTGTCAACATTGAAGATGCAACTAGAGGCTCTGCAAGGCCAAAATAACAGTGGGAAGAAATCCCAATTTAAGGGAAAAGAAGGGGAAACTGCTTTTGTTGGGGATCAGGGCCCCTCGGCCAGACCTAGATTTTCAAACCGCATTGCTTATTCATCACCCTATCCATACTACCCAAACTCCCGTCCTATCCACCATACTCAACCTCGACCAAATTATCCAAATGTACTCGCACCACCCTTTCAAAACCCTCAACCAAATCTCCAAGCTAGACCTCGCCCTCCTTTTAACCCAAGACCTATTCCACCCCCTAGCCCAAATTATTACTACCAACAAACCAGTGACACCCAAAATTCAACGCCATACCGAACCTTCACCAATCTAGGTCGGCCTGTTGACCAATTATATGAGCAATTGAAAGCTGCCGGAAAAATTGGTGTTATACCTCCTAAGATCTATTCTAAGCGCTTTCCCTCTGACTATGACTCTCAAGCAGTCTGCGCTTATCATTCTGGAGCTCCCGGGCATTCCACCAATGATTGTCGGGCATTGAAACATAAAATCCAGGATATGATCGAATTCGGAGAAATAGTGCTAAGGAAAAAGGGTGAACAAGGACCGAGCATAAGTACAAATCCCTTTCTCGAACACAAGGACGCCTTTGAGGCATCCACCCCCAATGAAGAAATTTGAGAATCCTGGAAGGGGTTGAATTAGTGAGATTCCTCTCCCTTAAAGGAAGTTTCGATAAATTTGGGGAATTATTTTGGTTAAAACCAATGAAAAATCGTTCACGCGTGTGTTTTTTGTTTAACTGGTTTTTTGAAAATAGTTTTCAATCAAGTGACTTTTGAAGACATGTTTTGATCTTCATCTTGAATTCAATAAAATGTACAGTTTTCTATACTCTTTGTTACTTACGCATTCTTTTCAAATGGCCAAGAATAAAATCCTCCGACCCTTTTGGATATCACTGTTCTGAAGTTTGATGATGACAATATCTCACGAATGTGAATTTGAATTTCAAAATGAAAGGAGTAATAAGGAGACATCCGAAGGTAGTTCAAAAAGGCTCGGATGGTATAAAGAGAAACTCGAACCGAACCGGGGTCAACATTAAGAAAATGAAATTAGCATTCATTTTGAGTGAAAAGTTGAAAAATGTTACAATAAGAAGGACAAGCCATGATTATTCAAAAAGGAGATAAAGTGTGGAAATGGAGTTTACCAGTGCAAAGAGGAGGCTAAGGGCAAATTGGCACTAAACTGGCAGCACCCTTTTATTTGTCAAAAGATATTTTGCCTGGGGGAGCACTTGTTATCACAGAAATAGAATGGACAAGTTTTTTTCAGCCGATCAATTCGGATATGTGTAAGAAATTCTTTGCCTGATAAATGAAAGTTTTCTTTTAGAGTTAATGCGAAGAATGGAATGAAAGTCAGGCCCTCTTCCTTTCCCATTAAGACATTATATCCCTAGTTACCCCTTTTGAGCCTTCAGAATAAATCGTTTCATTTGGCAACCTCTGAGAATCGCAAACCCCACACTGAGGCAAATTTAGTTTTTGAAAGCAAAAGGAAAAGAGAGAAAACCCCACACTGGGGCAAATTCAAATTTTGAAGGAAAGTTGAAAGAAAAGGAAATGAACAAAAGAAAGCCTCAGTTAAAAATAAACTGGGGCAAATTTTCAAAATTTCGAAAGATGAATGAAAAAAAAAGGGAGGAAATAAAAGAAAACAGAACCTCAGTTGAGAATAAATTGGGGCAAGTTGTGATTTAACCCTAAAATAGGGTTGATACAATAATGCAATTTCAGATCACTTTAACCACTTTTGAAATCCGCCTTCAAGCCTTAACTTTTATTAGCACCTCACCTGACCCCACTACAAAAGCCGAAAGTCCTGACTTCTGTTCTTTGCATCACCTTTTTCAGGAGATTTTCTAAGTCACATGGCAAATAATGTCAATACACCTTTATCCATTTTGCAAAGGAAGGATTGTCGCATTGATGCCATCATTTCTTAAAACGCTTCTGAGTTGATAAGGGCAATTGACAAGGATTGGTTCAGGTGAAAACTCGAAATGGAACCTTTGAAAAGAGAAAAAGAAAAAGAAGAGAAAAAAGAGACAAAGAAGAAAATGAAAAAGAAAAGAAAAAGAAGAAAGAAAATAAAAGGGTGGAGTGGTAACCTTAGTGAAAACCTGAAAGGGCGCTAAGGTAGGATTTTTATAAGGAGAAGTAAGCTTGGATTTGAAAGGCTGGTGACTTAGTTCATTAGAATTTCTGTTCACCTTGTGGTTCAGTTGCCGACATTAAACTCCGGAGGAACGATATCCAAAAGGTCAAATGCGGCGTTTTGTTCGAGAATCAAAGTGTTTTGGTTCATTGTACATAAAATTTTAAGTTTACAGGTTCATTTTTCTTAAATTAATTTTCTTTCAAAATGAATGATTATTTTCAAATTACGGAGACTTTCATCATTGTTGAGTAAATAGAATATTCTTTCATTTGTTTCATGGTTTCATTTTATTTGGATTTATCCAATGGCAATCCCTGTGATTTATTGGAATTACCTGGATACCAAGTGTCTTATTAGCATTAAAAGTCAAGAAGATCTGATGTGATTGGGGGAGCGCAATTGGGTTAAGAATTTATCAAACGACAACCCCTATGATTGGCTAAATACCAAGGGTTTTGGTAGTGGTGGAAGTTGAGAATACTTGACACAGTTCACAAAGTAAAGTTCAGTTTTTGCTACATCGAGGAAGAAACGCCCAAGTACTCATGTTTACACATTTCTTGAAAGCAAGATTGATCGGATGGTGGTGGTATTATCTATCATTACGGTTATTTCTATTTTTTGTAGGTCCAACGGTCCAATAGCAACACACTGGGGCAAATTTTGTATGATTGTGAAATGTCACCCAAGAATTGAAGGGTTCGGACCAAGGAAGAGGTGAATCAAAGTATTAAGGAGAAGCAACCATGCCATAATGCAAATTGAAAGATCGGTGGTACAATAATTGATCAAAACTAGGGTAAATTATTTTTGAAAAATCATCAATAAAAAATCAAATCAAATCAAAATCACGATTAATTTTTTGTTGGTGAAGTCTCAGCGTAGGCCGCGCACCCTTCTATTCCCCCTTTCTTGACAATCACGCTTAATTTCTTGACCAATTGAATAACATGGTTGGATCTTATCCCACTGACCATTGACATCAAGTTGGGCCTGAATTTTGTGTCGCCAACATCACAAACTTTACGTTGGGCTTGGATTTTGTGCCGCCAACATCACAAATATCACGTTGGGCTTGGATTTTGTGCCACCAACTTCACTTTATCACGTTGGGCTTGAATTTTGTGCCACCAACTTCACTTTATCACGTTGGGACTGGATTTTGTGCCGCCAACATCACAAATATCACGTTGGGCTTGGATTTTGTGCCACCAACTTCACTTTATCACGTTGGGCTTGGATTTTGTGCCACCAACTTCACTTTATCACGTTGGGCCTGGATTTTGTGCCGCCACCATCACAAATATCACGTTGAGCTTGGATTTTGTGCCACCAACTTCACTTTATCACGTTGGGCCTGGATTTTGTGCCGCCAATATCACAAATATCACGTTGGGCTTGGATTTTGTGCCACCAACTTCACTTTATCACGTTGGGCCTGGATTTTGTGCCACCAACATCACTTTATCACGTCACGTTGGGCTTGGATTTTGTGCCACCAACTTTATCACTTTGGGCTTGGATTTTGTGCCACCAACTTCACTTTATCACGTTGGGCTTGGATTTTGTGCCACCAACTTCACTTTATCACGTTGGGCCTGGATTTTGTGCCGCCAACATCACAAATATCACGTTGGGCTTGGATTTTGTGCCACCAACTTCACTTTATCACGTTGGGCTTGGATTTTGTGCCGTCAACATCACAAATATCACGTTGGGCTTGGATTTTGTGCCACCAACTTCACTTCTTCCCGTTGGGTTGAGATTTTGTGCTACCAACCTCGGCAGGCTTAGGTTGTATCCCACTGACCGATGTCATGGTAGTTTTGGATCAGTCCCATTTTAAATTTCTGGTTCGGGTCAGTCCCGTTTTAAGTTTCTCGTCTGGGTCAGTCCCATTTTAAAAATTTTGTTAAGGGGGTCAGTCCTCATTTTGAAAGCGTCAGTTGTTCGAGTAGCCTGCAGCCGAATAATCACAGGTGAGTATTTGGTGTCTACGTCTTTGTCTCGAGTTTCTTCGCAACTCAGACAAAGAGGGGCAAACTGTAGACACCAAATTTTTGGTTTCGAACTTTATTTATTTAGTTTAATTTTAGATTTATTTGTTTCAATTTTAGGTTTATTTTATTCCTGTTTCGTGTCTCTTATTTTATTTTAATTGATTTAAAAGCATTTTTTATCTACTAAATTTCACAAAAAAAAAGAGAAGAAGAAAAAGAAAAAAGAAGAAAAAAAAAAGAGAGAGAAAAGAAGTGGAAATCACCTTTTTGTAAAAAAAAAAAAAAAAAAATCACACGCGCGCACCTTCTTCTTCACAGAGCTGGTACAAAAACTGGCAAATAGTACCGATTTCCAGCTGCCATTTTCCACCCTTTTTTTTTGGGCATTTGTTTTCCCTTTTAACCCTTCAGTACCAAACCACGTAGCCCAATCCCAGTTGACAAGAAGCTTCCAGATTAAAAGCCATCTAATGGCTTGGAATGGACAAAAAATGCCGTTCTAAATCTGATCCCTAGATGCTAGGTTTTGGGGTGTTTTGAGTGCCCATAAAAAGGCTCCAAAAGAATGCAAGAAAGGGGGGTGGCGGTGGAACAAGGAACGGAGAGAGAAAAACAGAAAGAAAGAAGAAAAAGAGAGGGAGAAAGAGAGAAAAATTTTCGCAAAAAGAGCTGATTTTCAACCATCTTTTGACTCACATATCTCCTCCATTTTAGCTCGGTTTAAGAAAATTTTGATTTCTGCTAAATCTACGACGTGAGGGGAGCGACTTTTGTTCAGAGACTCGGTGGAAAAGACTACTGTAAGTCATCCAAATCGAAGCTCCAAAGTTGCAGCTTCAACACACGTGGATCAACCCACAACCTGGTGTAAAGCTCCGTCAGATCTGCTTCCATCGGTGTTTTTCCCACTCAAATCTGGTTCTAAGGTTTCCTCAGGTAACCATAACGCTCTTTCTTGCTTGGTTTAACACATTTTATGAAGAACAAGACTCTTTGGACGTGGGTTTGGAACTTTGTTGCTGCTGGGTTTGTTTCATGTTTCTACCATGCTTGACTTCAGATTATTTTTGTGATTATGGCCTGTTCCTGTTTATGTTTAGCATTGGGTTGTGAAATAAAGTACATAAGTTATAAGAGCTAGTTTGTTTGGGAACTTGTTTCGTGCGTTTGGTGAAAATGAAACCCAGAAATGGTGAAAAGAAAGTTGCAGAAGGAAAAATGTTGAAGAAGAAAATGAGTTTGTTTGGACAAAGGAAATTTAGAAAAAAAATTTTGCCTCACAAATCCCAATCACCTTTTTATCTTCCCAACCACCTTTTTATCTCACATACATCACATCACAAAAGTGCTACAGTAAATATCTCAAATAAATCATCCAAATAAACTCTTATCCAAACAAACTCAGTGTCTTCGTACAGGCTGCATGTTCTTTTTCTCAAATTGCGCATTTTGACCTCCAAATTTTAATTAATTTCACTATGGCCCAAATACTTTCGCAATTGAACCAATTTTGCCCTTTTAAAATTTTAATCTTCTTCTGATTGTGATATGTGACTTGTTGTGTAGATTAATCTTGGGATTTAATGCATGATTAAGGTCCAGAAATTTTTTTTTAGATTTCTTACCTTCTTGGATTAGTAAAATAGATTAAAGGCTTGGGTTAATATCTTCTTAGGGCTTTTGGGGCAGATTAATGTTGAGGATCTGGTTGGGTTTAGTAAATGGGTTTGGTTTAATTTACTTGGGTTTTTCGTTTGGGCTTAGGAGGTAAAAGCCTACCCTTTTGATTGGATTTGTTGGGGTAAGATTACGGTCTGGCCCGTACATTTTGCTTGGATTTTGCCTTGGGCTAAGGGAGTTTCGGCCCAAGAAAAGAAATAAAGTGGCCCAGTGGCCTGATTCACCAAGGAACCAGAAAATGTTTTGCATAATGGTCCCTTTACTTTTCATTAATTATGTTTCGGCCCTAAAACCTTTTTTTTCTTTCGATTAGGTTCCTAATTTAATTGCAAATAGGTCCCTGGACTTTTATTTTCTTCAATTTTGACCCCTAATCTTTTATGATAATTACAAATTAACCCCTAAAACTTTCTTAATTTTTGCAATTAGGTCCCTAATAGATTTGTTGTCTTAAATAGAAGTTGCTTTTCCTCTTTAATAATGAATTATGTTCCATTTAAACGCTTCAATTGACTGACTTCATGCTTATTTCCATTTTTATGAATTATTTGTTAATTAAATTGGTGCCTTGATGATTTTTGCTAATTTTGGAGTTAAATAGGGCAAATCCAAACCCCAATTAGTTACTACGTCAAGAGAGGTATCTTCTTGTGTTATTTTAAATCTCTCTATGTGCTCCTATGTTATTTTATGTGCAAACCCCAATTAGTTACTACGTCAAGAGAGGTATCTTCTTGTGTTATTTTAAATCTCTCTATGTGCTCCTATGTTATTTTATGTGTGTAATTGCATGATTTTTGAATTTTTTTATTATTTTTATTTATTTCTATTTCATTTATTTATTTATTTGTTTTAATTTTGCGTATTTATTTTAAATTTAATTTTGATTATTTTGGGAGGCACTCGAATGCCAAAATTGTAATAGTTAGGGATTTAATTGTTTTATTCCTTCTTATTTCCCCTTTTAGATTGTAGTAGGCTTCCCCCTCCTAATGTAATAGTTAGGGTTTTCTTTGTTTTTTCTTTGTGTGATTTGCATGCGTATGTGCTGTGTTTAATTGCTTTCTTAGGGTTTGACATCTAGATATGCATGCTTATGTGTTATGTGTTATGTGAATTATGTGCTCATATGCCTACAAGCTTTAATTATGCATATTTACTTATGTATGTATGATGGATGCAAATGCACGAAACCGTGGCTAGTCCAACGCTAGTCATGGT
Organism: Coffea arabica; assembly: GCF_036785885.1. Classification (NCBI taxonomy): domain Eukaryota; kingdom Viridiplantae; phylum Streptophyta; class Magnoliopsida; order Gentianales; family Rubiaceae; genus Coffea; species Coffea arabica. The sequence goes on along the minus strand of NC_092323.1, from coordinate 36,249,940 downwards.
CTTCCCCTCGAGCTCTTACAAGTCCAATGCTTGTGAGAGAGCGCTAGTGAAGGACTAGTCCAATTCTAGATCCAATAGGACCGTCCCTCGCTAGTACATTCGCATGACTTCATCTCATGTCCATGCATTTTTTTTTCTTTTTAGTATTTTTACATTTTTGCATGACCCTTCTCCCTTTTCCCATATTTGAGGTATGATCATAGGTTTTTTGCATTTCATTCTAGTTACTAAGCTCATTTGCGTGCATAGGTTAGGGAGTAACCCCTTGAATATGGGATATGGACGAGTTTGGCCCTCTGGCCTTAGCACGCTCGTATTCCCTCTATTAAAAGGGAAAATTGAGTCACGAACATTAGTCCCCCGTACCCGACATGATGCATTCCTTTAAGACATGTATATTTCTATAATTATTTTATCCTTTTCCTTTTCTTAGAGTCCCATATTTTTGCATTATTCGTGACTTCTCCAAAGAGTCCACATTGGGCATCACAATTGATGTGATTGGCACCATTCGATCTTTTGAAGAGAAATTTTGCCCCGATGTCCCCCTAGGTCTAGGGTTTGCATTCATATAGTACATCCAAATGTGGTAAATCTTTAGGTTAAAATAAGAAAATCTTTGACTAAATTACGCAACTAGCCTTGGGTAGGTCGAAGGGGTGCCTTGGATTTTTTTCCTTGCCTTCCCCTTCGTCAAATGTGACTCCCGAACCTTTCCTTTGATTTTCGTAGGCTAGGAGTTGTTTAAAAAGGGTTTTCTATTTTTTTCGAAAAATTCATTTTAGGTGACTTGGTACACCTTAACTCAATACCAAGTGGCGACTCCGATTTCTATTTCAAAACCCTTTTTTAAACTTATTTTGGGTCAAAATCGTCGCATTTCAAAGTCCCATTTAGGCCCATTTCATTTTCTTTACCCATTTTCCTTTTAAATCAAAAATCACATTTTCAATCAAAAAAATTCACTTTTTTAAACCATTTATTTTTCTTTTAAAAAATGGGGCGCGACACCTCTTTGTTCCGCTGGTTGTGTTGAAAACTTTGATTGTAACTCTAATTGAGTTCCAAATTTCAGAGGCTAGTTCGCATTGTGTGAATTTTGCCAAATTTCTAAACTTTGCCGAAAATCAACCCAAATCTATCTTGGTATTCCAAAATAGCTACTTTGAGCCAAATTTTGAATATATTCCATTTGAAATCATGAAAAGGTGTCTTCTAGGAACTTTTAGTACTTTGGAAGTAGTTTCTAACGGTATCAAATTTTTCAATTTTGGACTTTCAAAGAGTGAGTTATGATTTTTCCAAGAATGCCCCTAAATTCGATAACTCCTAGCCTTTTTAAAAATTTTCGCACAGGAACCATTTTCAAAGAATCCGGCCGTATATCCAGCCAGTTCTTGGTCAGATAGTTTGCCGAATTGGTGGTGAAAATTGAAAAAAAAATTCGGGTACTCACTGCCTCAAATCCGGCCAGAAATCCGGCCGGATATCCAACCAGATCTTGGTCGGATTGTGACGTGACCCTTCTCAGTCTGGCTTTGATCGTTCGTTTGGAACATAATTTACATGATTTAATACCTACTTACTTCCATCCAATGATTTTAAGGATAAAAATCAGATTTTCTTGTGTTCTTGGACCCCTATTTAAAATCTTGAATTACAAGAAGATTTTAGGCTCGTCTTCACGATATTTTCTAGATTGTACATGTGTACGATCTTCCATGATAATTGGGATATATAAGTGATAGTTTATTATCAATTACTCAGGTACCCAAGAGGACCTTCAAGAGGATCCCACGGTGAACGCATGAACCTTCAAGTGGACACTTCCTTGTTTCTTGTATTGGTGAGTGTCAAATGTATGAATACTTGATGCATGCTTAATTGTTATAATTGATTAGAGATTTTGAAAATAGAGGCGAGTGTGTACTTTACCACACTCTGTGACGACCCCACCTTTCCCTAAGGCGTACCAAAGGGTTCGGCGGACCGCTTGCCCAACTCTCGCCAGGACTCACTCACTCGTATCACGTGCATACATCCATAGATAATAAATAACATCGCAATTCAAACTTACAATTTACATCGATGCACATTCAAGATCCAAAGCCTCTATATACCCAAACTGGATTAAAGTGCATACAATCCAAGTACAAATCATCCTAATCGAGTGATAGCGCGAGAACAATTACAAAATTCAAAACAACTAGACTACTCTAGTCTGTACACGTCCCACGCCTCGCTCGTACCCCTGTAAGGAAAACAAATGGCGTGGAATGAGCTAAAAGCCCAGTGAGGTTCCAAATAACAAATTGACCATTATTTATAAGTACAAGTTTTCGATATAGCAAAGTAACGAGCATGAAGAGTTCATAAAAGTGAGCAATAACACGTCAAGTAGCAATCTCAAAATGAGCGAGTGTAAAAGTTTTTCAGAAGAATCAATAATCCAATAAGTAATAATCATTCCAAAGTATAAGGATACGGAAGGCTCTCAGGAGCCAAATTCCCAGTGCATCACCAGAGCTTGATCAAGTAATAGTTGACACTCCGTCAACCTTCAAGTAAGTAACCAATCCAGTAGAGCACCACTTACACTACTCTCCGTCCACCATTCACACCCCCTACTGGGCCCAAAATCCTTAATAAACACGGATGGTAATACTCGAGTATACCAATTAGTCGAGGAGATATCACTCCACTCGACAAACAAGAGACCCAGGGTTCGTTACCCAATCGACCAAGCCCTTGCCGGCTCGACTCGAGTAACTCGCCACAGGATTTCTGGAATTCCAGGAAGTGCGCACATCATAACAAGTATCTCAAATCAGTTTCAACAATAAATAAATATATATCAAATAAGGGCAAGTGCGATAAAGAAAACTCTTGCCCGATCAAACCAATCATATATCATTTAATCATATTGATCAAGTATTGGAAACAAGTGTCCAGTTCAATTAGGTATTTGGAAGCACTCACCAAAAGTGGTGCCTCTAGTGATCGTGTCTGGGTTGTACTCCGGGTTTGGAGTCCAAATCTGCGATAAAACTTGACTTAAGAACTTTGAAAATCGACTAAGGTTCAAAACTTAGACGTTTCGTTCAATAAGAATCAAGAAATTGAAATTCACTTGGAGAATATTCCTGAAACACTCGCTCGTTTTTCAAACTATATAACTTTGTAACATTTATACTTGGAAATGCCATTTGAGTCGAAAGTACAAGGAAAACATACTCCGAGCAGTCATTATTTTATTTCTCAAGGGTAAAAGTTCAGCCAAGTTCTTACTTATATACCTCGGTAAAAGAAGACGCAAATATCCTAGATGGTTCAAGTAGTAATCACTCTTAACCCTTACTCAAGTTGCAAGTATATTTCTCTAGTCCTCGAGCGTAAATTTGGGCAGCATGCCCTTTGTATTTACCTAATTTTCCAGCCATTTACGGCTTCATTATTTTCCTCAGCCAATCCCAAAGTCATACACAATATAAATTCATCTCAATAGCCATTCAATAGGCTCAAGGTAATACAAGTACAAAAATCAAGCTAATGACATGTGCGGAAATGAAGTTTAACAAAAGACAGATTTGATGGGTTTTTGCGGAATGGACACATCCGAGGCTACGCTTATCGGATTGAGGTGAAAATTATACCGTTTCGAAGCTAAGACAAAGGGCTACAACTTTGGTGAAGACCACCTAGTCTAATTTCCAGTGTAACCCAGTCAAATTCCCAATTCACAGAACCAAATTCCAACTAACCGGCCAGTTAACCGTACTACCTCCAAATGGCCATATCTCAAGCTACCAAAGTCCGTTGAAGACGTTCTTAGAGGCGTTGAAAAGCTAAAACAAAGTAATAAAACTTTCATGTTTTGACAAATGGCTAAATCTGCACGGATCATCATGAATAGACATGGTCAATTGGATGAACTGTCTAAAACTGATCACTGGATGCATCCTAGGGCAGTGAGGGTATTTTGGTCTTTTCACAGGTTACGTTGCTCCGATTGGGCTGAAATTTTTTAGGTAACTATAAAACATCATGGTATACAACTTTCATGTTTTATGATAAGCCTAATTCGGCCTCTAATATCACGAACTGGAACCGGATAGAACTGAGCTACAGTTTTCCAGAAATCTGAAATTTTACGGTTTCAAAGGAAACTTTCTTCATTTCTTGCTTCAATCTCTACCACAACCTCTTATATAAGCTTAGATACCACATATACTATCCATACAGTAAGTATAGGCAGAAAATCATTCAAACCCTAACTCATGTAACTCAAGAACATACACTATATCCATCCAAATCATTATAATAGCTATCATCCACCACAAATTTAAGGTGCTATGCCAAGTTAAGCAAGATTAAGAGTAATAAATGATAAATTAGCATTATTACCTTACTAAAGTTACTTCCAAGAGCAGCCCTAGCTTTTCCTTCCAACTTTCACCAACACACCACTAGCTAAACACTCAAAGAAAGTTTTAATCGGATTAGTTTCTTGTTTCCTCACTTAAGTGACTCAAACTCAAGATGGATTGGTGTATCTCTCCCTTGGTTTTTCTCTCCCTCTCTCTCGGTCAAAGCAAGCAGAAAATGATGAAGAAAGGAAGCTAAATGGTGAAAAGAAGGAAAGACAATTTGGTCTTGGTCAAGGCCCTAGATGGCCAAAAAGTGGCATCACCAATTTCCACTCTTTTATTTTCTTTTCCTTGCAAATTTGGTCAACATTTTCGGCCAAAGCTAGCTGGGAATGAGGGGATATTTTTCACAAATATTAATGAGCTTATATGGTAAGAAAGTGGTGATCAAGTGGTGTGTTCAATCGGTAGTGCATGGTACACGTCGGTTCGAGCCGATTTTCTTAAATCGCGTATACTAGGGTTTTTATCTTCTAATCACTAACTTATTATTATCACTTCAAATCATATAATATTTCCTCATCCAAAAGTCACTCTTACCTACCAAATTTGATCCTCACTCCGTATCGAATAATGACACTACGAAAAAACGTGAAAACCCTAATTCGCTCTAACTTGAAAACGAAAAGGGAAAACCTTTACTTTCATGTTCATTTGCACTTATTGTGGGGTGATTGGGTGGTAGGGCTATTATAAAATCATAAGTTCCAAATAAAAGGGGATTTTTTTAAAAAAAACGTGAGGGGTTTAATAATTCCATAAATTGAATTTAGAGTTTCGGTTAAAATATGAGAAATTTGAGAAAACGGTCAGTCACAAGTGAAACTAGGGTTTTGATTAGACTTTTAGGGTTTCTAGTCTTTTAAAATAAAGCAAGGTTTTAAATCAAACCAAAAGAAATAACTTTAGTTTCTTCTTTAAAACAAAATAATGGTTTAAAATAGAAATAAACTAAAGAAACCGTAATATCCTCTTTGAGACGAAACAAAAGATGATCCTAAAAGTTGGGGTATCACACACTCGTTCTTATTTGAAATGAATGACTTATGATTAAAATGAAACGAATGAATTATGAATGACTTGATTGAATGAAATGAAATGATTGAATGCTTGAATGAAATGAAAAGGTATGCTATGGCTGCATACGTCGTTGGAGTGAATCTTCTCGACTCTCAAATGTACATGGGGGACGTCCAAACTCATAGGCCGACCTTGGGACTTGAGCCGGCATGCGCTTGGTCGGGAACCTCGGTGAGCCATGAGAATTACATGATAAGCTTGATCTAATGGAGAGATCTCGCTTGGCATACTCGTGGAGTATCGCCTTATAAATGTCGTGCGGGCCCGGTGCGGTGTACGGTGGACGGACATGAGAAGCAAGCGAAGTTCTACGGATTGGAAAGATCGACCCGATTGACGGAGAGTCATCACGGGAAGATATACAAATGAGATTTGCAAAGCATGTGGAATTTAGCTCCTGAGAGCTACCATATCCTTGAATTGTTTCTGTTTACATTTCACTGAATTGTTAAGTACTCGAATGTTATTGTTTCACTTATTGATTTGGACAACGTGCTTGCATGAGTGTTTCTTGGCCTCACGAGCGATTGCTCATCCCGTAGATTTGTTTTCCTTAACAGGAATGAGTATGGAGTAAGACTCAAAGAAACCCATGGGATGTACTTTTGTAATAAGATTTTCAATGGAATTGACTAGACATCTTGGTTGTTGTATTTTTTTGGGAAATGATGTATCTTTTGAGAACCTGATATAGGGATTTGATGATTGTTATATATTGTTAAGTTCGAACGTTTCCGCATTTGCTTAATTTACATCGTGGTAATGGCTAGTATCGTATTAAGCTTGAATGAAAATTGTATCGAGTCCTGGCGAGAGTTGGGCAGGCGTCTCGCGGATACCCTTTGGTTCGCCTTAGGGAGAAGTGGGGGCATCACACACACAGTCTGTATACTGGATCTGTGAAGACCCGGATTTTATTTTCTTACTTTTATATTATTTTAATGGTTTAATAATTATTTATTCACCCATTTACTCCAAATAATTTATTTTATTCATTATAAAACCCATTTTATGCAAAAATGTCTCTTTTATATTTTTAAAACGTTCCGTTCGTGAATTTAATTTTTCTACGACTCGTTTAGCGAGAAATAGCAAATATACATTTTTCGAGGTAATATTCGATCCGAGAGTGCAGTGATCTTGGAGAATTGAGAACTCGGGTTTTCATTCTTAATTTAGTCATTTTATAAGTTATCTGCCCTAGAGTTAGTTAAGTATATTTCAGTTGCGTGAATTACCCTTAAGTTTCGCTTTATCGCGCTAATCGGAAGTTCGCGTAAATCGAGCCGGAACGGTTAAGTGGAAATTTAAGAAATTTATACTAAACTAATAAGAGTGAATAATTATAATGTTAAAGGAAGTATATTAGAGGTTTAGTGCACAAGTGAAACAAACCCGAAAGAAATTGGAAATGAAACACGCGCGCGCGAGCACTATTCTCAGTTGACTTTTGTTAGAATTTTGGCCACAAAACCCTCAAGCTTCCAAAGGAAGCTTCACAACACCACAACCTCTCTTTTCTCTCTCTTAGTGCCGGCCAAACCAGCCAAGGAAGAAGAAGAGAAAGCTCTTCATCATTCTTGCTCCATTCTTGCACAATTTCACCCCAAAATCTTCACTCAACTTCCATATCACTTAGAGATTAACTTAAGCTTGGTAGAAGACTTCATCTTGGCGCTTTTCTAGGAGCTTTTGTGATAAAAAATTTCTGGTTCTTTAAGAGTTCAAGAGGTATACACCTCAACTCATCCAATCTTTCATTTCTTGGCTTTAAAGAGTTTCATTCTTGGCTTTGAAGCTTGTAACTTCCTTGTTGTTGTTGTTATTTGGATTGGATTGGTTGAAGTGGGCTCTATGAACTCTCACCTTGGTCATATAAGGACTGCCATGATGTTAAAATGTGTGTTAGTGTGTTTGTGATGAGTGTTAAGGTTAGAAATTGAAGGAAAGATCGAAAGAAATTGCGTAGGAATGCTGGCCGAATCTGTCCAGTTTTTACCGTGCCTTTCTTTCAAATTTTGTGAAACTGATGTAGATATATTGTATATGATGTGTAGAATGTTTCTACCAAAAATCATTTGAATTGGTTGAGCAAAACTTAAGATTTCAAAAATTGAAGGAAACTATAAAATGTGTTCAGGCAGACTGAACAGTGTCTCTTTGATCAAACATATCTCTTTGTACAGATGTCGAAATCGAGTGCATTTGAAACTAGACATTTGTAACTTTCCAACGGTATAAAATTCACTTTCTAGTTCGAAATAAGTGAGCCGTAGTGACTCGGAAAAGTTGCTGTCCTGTTCTGATGGCCTATCCGAGAGAAAGGTAAAAGCTGCACTTTATGGCTCTATTTGCTCTCACTTATGAACTGATTTTGAAAACAATTTTTTGGTAAAATGTAGGCTTATGATTCTAGTTTCTAACCCCACCAACCATTCTTAATTCCAAGTTGTATTGAGTGAAATATGGTTCCATTTTCAAAATTGCGACAAAACTGGAAAACCCTTCTTTTTGCTGGCCGACTGGTTTAGTTGTTTGTGAATTGTTTTATTTTGAAATTTTGATGTCAACCAACTATCAATTGCTTATGAAATGTTTCTTGGACCTTGGTTTCACAAATGAACCAAAATGGGACTGATTTCATGGCGCAAAATGTTTGAAAAGGAAAAGGAAACAAGAAGACAGATTTGTCTTGGAAATTTCTTGAGCTTTGGTAGTTTTGTTAACTACCTTTCCGTACGAGTTTTTACGTGAAATTTGATAGAGGAGTAGTCCCCATATGGAAGTTGAATTGTAGCAAATTTGGTGTTATTCTAAGACCATTTCAATACCCAACTGAAATCCCAAAGTTTGCATTTCAAATCAGAAAAATTTACCGAACCGCCCACAATTTTAGCCGATTTTGAGCTACTATATCTTGACGCTCAGAACTCAGAACTTGGTTCCATTTATTTTGCTGGAAAACTTGATTAAAAATCTTAATGTGTTATTGTAACGCCCCCACTTCTCCCTAAGGCGAACCAAAGGGTATCCGCATGGCGCCTGCCCAGCTCTCGCCAGAACTCACTACAATCCACAATTTAAAAGTTCGGAATACTTCAAATAACTTCAATACATAATTAAAGTACTCCAAAATATCTCACACTTATAATTAATCAGGTCTCAAGTTTAATACAACCCAAAAGAATATTTACTACAGCCATCTGCTATAATACAACTTAAAATCTTCAAGAGAAAGCAATCTAGTACTATTCACGAGCACTCTTGGTCTCGAACCCTGTTAAAGAAATCCAAAACGTGGGATGAGCTACACAGCCCAGTGAGGTTCCAAGACACTCTAGCAGTTCAAATAAATTAAGTAATTGAGCATACTGCATGTATGGTTCAAGGTTGTGCATTGGCATATTAACATGAGACAATAATCATTGTATGAGTAATTTCAGCATATCACAGGTTTGGCACATTTGCATGAAACAGTTATCATTATGTAAAATAAACACACATTGAAGGATACGGTGTTCCATTAGAACGATTTCGGTCAACTGCACATTATAACTTTCGGTCCCCACGATACTGTCTGGCCATCGCCTTATCCCTCCAGTGGTAGTACTCGAGTATATCGAAACGGTGGCCTAGGATTCCAACCTACCCGACCGAGCCCAGTCCTGGCTCGAGTAGGTCAGTAACCAAGGGCAGGGCCCAAGTTCAGTTTAGAGCTTACAACATGCACAAGTAATCAAATAACTTGGCGAACGGTAAAAATTTATTCTTTTGGTAGGTCGAGTGAGATAAAGTACACACTCGCCTTAAAATGGTGGACAATTTCATATGAGCAATTACTAGCAACAATTAACACATAAACACGTAAACAATATTTGATAATTTCATGTGAACATGTAATTTACGGTAATCAAGTAATCAAGTACCAGGTAATCAAGTAGATAGGAAAACGGTAAGTAATTATGGTAAACGGTTAACGGTTGACGGTTAACGGTAATAATCACGGTTAATTGGTAGACATTAGTCATTTTAATAGGCCGCCATTGGCCGTTTCCCACTTTTACGACTTAAGAGTCGAGGAGATTCACTCCAACCGACTTATGCAACCATAGCATAATTAATCATTTAAACACATCACATAAATATGCAATTCAAGTATTTCATATCGAGTAATTCAAATATACATTGATTAAATATGCATGAGTGTGGTAAATACTTAACATGTAGCACTTAACACTTAATGATCATGGATTAAGCATGTCATAGACTTATTCAAATTACGTACTCCTATATGGAACACTCACCTATTCAAAACAAGTGAGTAAGTACTCAAACAAGTGTTTAGGCGTCCACTTCGAGTTCCTCTTGAAGGTCTCCTTGGGCGCCTGAGCAAATGATCATCAATTATTATACACTATCACTTAGAACCCCTACTTATCAAAAAAAGTTGTACTAGTGTACAATCTAAAGAGAATTCATGATTTGAGCCTTAATTATTTATAATCGAGGCTCGGAAGTGGGTTTCAAAAACACAAAATAAATCTGATTTTTACCTTTGAAATCAAGTGTAAAACGGTCTAGCAATATCGGAGGAAAATGGAGAGTTTTAAACCCCTCAATTTCCTTTAAGTTCGAAAATTTTAGATTCGGCAAGCAAACTTTGAAAAATCAGATCTCACTCTTTATGAGTCCAAAATTGGAAAACTTGGTACCATTGGAAACTACTTCCAAAGTACTAAAAGTTTCCAGAAGACACTTTTTCATGATTCCAAGCGGATGGTATTCAAAATTTGTCTCAAAATTGCTGTTTTGGCTTGCGAGACAATTTCGGGGTTGGTTTTTCGCCAAATTAGATAATTCGGCAAAATTCATAGAATTGGAACTAGCCTCTAAAATTTGAAAATCAACTAGAGTTGTAATCAAAGTTTAAAATGGAATAAGCGGAATGAGAATTGAAGTTTTGAGCACCAAGATATGGTAGCTCAAAATTACCCAAATTTCTTTGTTAAACAAGGGTTTTCCAAAATCAAGTCATGAACTTTGGAAGTTTAGTTGAGCAGCGAAACGGACTCGGAATGGTACCAAATTTGGTATGATCACACTACCACATAAGGGATATTCCTTTACCAATTTTCATAGAAAAATACGTACGGGAAGTTGGTTAACCAAATCACTAAAATTTCAAGAATTCCAAGGCAAATCTGCCTTATACTTCAATTTTCCTTTTCTAAAACATTTGGCCAATGAAAACATCTCAAATGTGGTTCATTTGTGTAGAAAAAGTCTAAGGAACATCCAAAATACATTTGGTAGGTGATTAACACCAAGAATTTCGAAACAACAAGTCCCAATCTAGATTTAGGCATTTGCTAGTCAAAAAGAGGTTTTACTCACTGCATCAGTTTCGAAACATGGCCACAACTCACTCAATTCAACTTGGAATTGAGCATAGTTGGTGGCGTTGAAAAATAAATTCATAAAGCTCCAATTTCTCAACAGAAACCATTTTCAAAATCCATCCACAACTAGCTCACATTTGAGCATCAATTTGTAGTTCATGTTCTGCCCTGTAGTGAACCAACGAAACAGGATAGCAAATTTCAAACGAATGGTTTGGCTCACTCAAGTGGAACCAGGATGTGTATTTTATACCAATAGAAATCTGGGAATGTCTAGTTTCCAATGCCGCAAACGGTACTTGATTTTAGCATCGGAGTAAAAAGTTATGGCCGTTTGAAAAACACTGCACAAACAGTGACGGGAATTTTCCAGATTTGCCAAGCTTCGGGAATCATTACATTTGATCAATCAAATGACATTATTTTTCAATGAAACTTTTTATACAACCCAAAAAACATATATACATCATAATTAAGTCATTAGAACCTCAAAAATTTGTACAAAAGTGCATGAACATGGCAGGGGTAAAACGGTCACTTTTGCTCCAAGTACTCCTTTTGATTTTCCACCAACAATACAACATTAATCCACTAATTTAAGCACTAAACCACCATTAATTCATCATCAATCATCAAATCAGTCCTTCCATCAAAAGTGGGAGTTCATAGAGCCCACACAACAAAATTCAACATAAATAAAGCTACCCACATGAAATTATGAACTTATAAGTGCTAGATAACTTCCATAAACAAAGGTTTAAGAGGTTGATCATTCATTACCTCTCTTGATGACTAAATCAGAATTTTTTGGTCCCTTTGAAGCTCAAGAAAACCGTGGAAATGAAGCCCCTTTTCTAGCTTAAGATGATCACCAAGTGTTTAGCAAAGTGTAGATAAAATTTGAGGTGATTTGGACAAGGAATGAGCAAGAAAATGAAGAGCTTTCTTTCCTTTCTTTTGTTTCTTGTTTTGGCCGGCTCTTGAGGTGAGAAAATGAGAGTTTCAGCCGTGCACTTGAGGTGAGAAAAGAAGGGTTTTGATCTGGTGTGATGCTTCCATGAGAACCTTAAGAATGTGTGGCCAAAATTGCTCCAAAAGTCAACTAAGGATAGTGCGCGTACACGCGCGCTTCGTACTCGATTCCTCTCGGGTTTATTTTACTAGTTCACTAAACCTCTAATGCACTTGTATACATGCTATTGTTATTCACTCTTAATAGTCCAAAAATAATGGCCTTAAGTCCCTTAATTAATCGCGCGCGTAAAAACGCGTACTTCCGATTCATGCGCGATGAAGTGAAATTTCTAAGAAATTCTTATAACGATAGTATAACTAACTATCACTTGAGCATTTAAATATAAAAATACCTATTTCAAGGCTAATGTATAAGTCTCCAATTTTTCAAACTTATTGTACTCTCAAATCGGCTATAGTCTCCGAACGCGTATTCGCTATTCTCACTTAACGAGCTTTCAAAAATTAATTTTCGTAACAAGTCATTTTAAAAATACATGTAAGTCATAGTTCCATGTAATTGGGTCTAAAAAGGTTACAAATAATATTCGGGGTAAACGGGCATTTAAATATTTAAATAAGCTCGTAACAGGAGTTTAAAATAAATAAATTTTACGAGTCCTCACGACTTTTCTTAATCTACTATTGATGATTCTTATTTTTCCAAAATTAATACACTCTCAATTCAAATATAGTCTCAAAAAACATGTACTTGTTGTTTCGAAATAAACGAGTTTTCGAAAAGTAACTTTTTCTAACAAAATATTTTAAAAACATAAAAGAGGCGTTTTTCCATATAAATGGATTTCAAATGGTCGAACTAAATAATTAATTAAACCAGTAAAATAAAATAAAATTGGGAAATTTTGGGTCCTCACAACCTCCCCTCCTTAAAAGAATTTCGTCCTCGAAATTCACACTTAGGATAATATCATTTTTCCCTTAATAGTCATGCTTATCAAAATTTTCGAACTCAATTGTCCAAAACCATTTACTAGCATTCAATTTTCAAATTTAACAATTTTAGAAATGGTCTGGTTTCTTTTGTCCCAAACGACCAATCAAATTTTTGTACAAATCAAGTCAATCATAATATACGAGATAAAATCGAGGGTTTCAATGTATTTTGGATATGTATGTGGCAAAATACGATTCACAATTTCGAAATTAGAGTTAAAAGATACAAACTTTTCTTCATGATCCGAAGCTAAATTTTCTTAGTAAGAAACTTCAAATAATGTGTTTTGCAACGATCATCAATACATATTGCAAATTCCTCAAATTCATTGAAGAAGATTAATCATGCAACTTAATGCATAGCATTAAAACACATTTATAATAAAATAACATATACGTGGAGGATATTTCAAAAATTCTCTCAAAGTTTCGAGTTATGAGTTGCGTTTGAATAAGCGTATATTCTAGAAAATACTTTTAAGAAATATAAGTAAACATGCAAGTTCATATATGCATAAACTTCGATCGAACACTTTTATCACTCTTCACCTCTAATTCGAGAGCTAATTCTAATGTTGCATAAATCTCGGTCATTTTACTCTCCAATTCACAACAAATTTTCATTCTTAGTCCTAAGAAAAGATCCGAACTCAAGCTCTGCCTCATTTTCGATTCTCACGCGGGTTCAAGATGTACATACAAGTTACAAATATATTTAGAATTAAAGCATGATTCTTTGAATATATCAAAGGTCACAGTACAAGTCAAGAGATCACAAACAAGTCAAGTACGTCAAATATAGGACATAGACAACTAAGCGCCATAAAAACAAAAGTACATGCAGGCAAATTACAAAAGACCTCACGGCGTGCACCACCCTTACTATCATAGGTAGGATCAAAAGGAGAAAAATCATAAACCTAGTTAGGGTAAAACTAGAAGAATCCACGATACCAAACCACATTATTCAAATAATTATAAGTTCCAAATTCCATCCAAAATCTAAGCCACTTTCTACATTCTTAGCCAAACGATTATTGGTTTCCTGTAACTATTCACGTGAACTATCGGTTCATTCGTATTTCCCTACAAATGGAGATCTCAAATCCTTAGGATTGCCCTCAACTCTCAAGTACTCGGGTACAAGAATCCGAAATAAGGTAATTCACAACTCGAGCCGGCTGGTCCCAAGAGTAAATCACCACATTCGAGATTCCTACCCAACATACATATCAAATTTCCTCCAAGGATCAAGATAAAAGTTTTACAACCTATCACATTCATGATTCACAGCTTACATTTCTAGAAGGGCGCTTAAGCCTATACTCAATCACATAGCAAGGACCATAACACCACTTGGCCCAACCTCACCCCACGCAGAGATCACGTGAAGTGGCTCTGATTTTCATCCCTACAAATAGTCATTTAAATTTCAAATCAATCCCACAGTTCGACATCCTAAACTTTTAAGCCTAAGATACACTACAAAGATCTAAAACCTAAGCTCTGATACCAACTGTGACGCCCCCACTTCTCCCTAAGGCAAACCAAAGGGTATCCGCAGGGCGCCTGCCCAACTCTCGCCAGGACTCACTACAATCCACAATTTAAAAGTTCGGAATACTTCAAATAACTTCAATACATAATTAAAGTACTCCAAAATATCTCACACTTACAATTAATCAGCTCTCAAGTTTAATACAACCCGAAAGAATATTTACTACAGCCATCTGCTATAATACAAATTAAAGTCTTCAAGAGAAAGCAATCTAGTACTATTCACGAGCACTCTTGGTCTCGAACCCTGTTAAAGAAACCCAAAACGTGGGATGAGCTACACAGCCCAGTGAGGTTCCAAAACACCCTAGCAGTTCTAATAAATTAAGTAATTGAGCATACTGCATGTATGGTTCAAGGTTGCACATTGACATATTAACATGAGACAATAATCATTGTATGAGTAATTTCAGCATATCACAGGTATGGCACATTTGCAAGAAACAGTTATCATTATGTAAAATAAACACACATTGAAGGATACGGTGTTCCATTAGAACCATTTCGGTCAACTGCACCTTATAACTTTCGGTCCCCACGGTACTGTCTGGCCATCGCCTTATCCCTCCAGTGGTAGTATTCGAGTATACCGAAACGGTGGCCCAGAGTTCTATCCTACCTGACCGAGCCTAGTCCTGACTCGAGTAGGTCAGTAACCAAGGGCAGGGCCCAAGTTCAACTTAGAGCTTACAAGATGCTCAAGTAATCAAATAACTTGGCGAACGGTAAAAATTTATTCTTTTGGTAGGTCGAGTGAGATAAAGTACACACTCGCCTTAAAATGGTGGACAATTTCATATGAGCAATTACTAGCAACAATTAACACATAAACACGTAAGCAATATTTGATAATTTCATGTGAACATGTAATTTACGGTAATCAAGTAATCAAGTACCAGGTAATCAAGTAGATAGGAAAACGGTAAGTAATTACGGTAAACGGTTAACGGTTGACTGTTAACTGTTAACGGTTGACGGTTAACGGTAGTAATCACGGTTAATTGGTAGACATTAGTCATTTTAATAGGCCGCCATTGGCCGTTTCCCACTTTTACCACTTAAGAGTCGAGAAGATTCACTCCAACCAGTGAGAACCCGTAATTTTCTAATTTTCTAGATTTTATTATATTCAATGGCATGTTTTTCTGCATTTTCGTTATTAGAAAAATTTCTAGATAATGTTTATGAGTAAATATAGTTTTTCGGTGATTTTTCTAGTATCGGTTAGATTTTTAGAAAATAAGAATGTATATCGGACGTGGGACCCGCTAGTGCGAAAAGTTCGGTAAAATTCGGCCAGTTAGGTTAAGTTTTGGATACTGGATTTAATTTATCGGGTGTTAAGAGATAATTAGAGGTTACCAAGTGGATTGGTGTGAGAGGAACAAAGAGATAGAGATGCATTAAATAGGGTGACAAGTGTCACCATAAGATTAAGTCTTAAGTTATGACTACTATTCATCCTTTTACCATTTAAATCAAAAATTGACCAAAATTCACCCTTATTTCCAAAGCTTCTTGGCTGACTCTTCCTCAAGCAAAAAGATGAAAAACTACTCAATTTTCTTACCTTCAATCTTGCTCAATCTTTCATTCCAACCGGTTAATCTTCAAATTACTCCATAAAACCTATTAGTTTAGTGGTATTTAGGTGATTGGTGAAGTTATTTGGAAGCTTAAGGTGCTAAGTGGTCTCTTTTCTTTGGTTACTAAGGTGAGTAGTGAAGGAACCCCTCCCCTCCATCTAATGATGTTTAATTCATGATTTGTGGTAGCCTAAGAGGGAATTTTGTGGATTATATCTTGATTTTGGTTGAATTTGGTGAAGTTTTATAATTATTGATGATTTTTCTGTTTTCATATGATTATCATTGTGTGGCAATGTATGATGATTGGAAATGCTATTGAAGGAAGCTAGAAGGTGGAAAGTGTGGTTAATTGCAGGAAATTTCTGTTTTGGAAAGAAATTTTGGAAGATAGGGTTTCATTTTCTTACATTCTGTCTGGCACTGTACCTCATAGTTAGAGGCTGAATTGGCCTTGAGTTAAAACATCAAAGTTGTAGGGAATGATATTTTAGAGATTTTTGCAAAATTTCAGGTCAATCGGAGCAACGTAGCTTGTGAAAAGACTGAAATACTCCTGCTTCCCTGTTTCTACCCGAACTTGGTAATCAGTTCTGGTAATTGATTAATTTGATAGGGAATGCTTCTGATTTGGTTATTGATGTCTTCTGATTAATTGTAGCCTTGTATCTTAGCTTTCGGATGGCTTTGGAATCAGTTGATTTGGACTTAGGTAGCCTGACTTATGATGTTTGAACCAGAATACGGTTTGTGAACCTATTTTTGCGGTTCTAGTGTAGTATATTGAAATTTTGACCTGGTTACACTTGAAACTGGACAGAGTAGCCTTCTTCAAAATTTCAGCCCTACCTCTTAGCTTCGAAACGGTGTATCTTGCACCTCCATCCGATAATCGTAGTGCCAATGGTGCCAAAACCACAAAATGATGTCAAAAACTATTTTTTTTGGATTAGAGCTTAATTCCATTTCCGGATTTCCCTGGTTTACTCTATTGCTTATACATTCTTATGGACCCTTATTTTGGTAGTATGCGGAACTGGTTTATGACTTGTAATCGAGTCTTATTGTGCTTGTTTGAATATTTTAGGGCGTGACGGTGATTAAAGACGCTCTTTGGGCGAAAGTTTATGAAATTTCACTTGCTTGCCTGGTGAGTGTACCACTCACTTGTTGTTTACAATGTGGCTTTGGTATATGTGAACTTGATGCCTTGAAGGTTTATTTGCTCCGTTAAACTTAATTGACTGAGGGTGTACTTGATCGCCCTCACCCATTTGGTATCTCATATGACTGTCTACTGTTTTACTGTAATGATTGAATGATACATGAAATACTGATTTGGTTCATGAATTTGGTGTCGCTTGGACGAGTATCCAAAGACCATTACTGATACGACTGAGCTCAACCCCATTGGTAGTCGATTGGATCGAGCCGGCGAGGGCTTGGTTGTGAAAATTGACGAGCCATGGGGACTGTTATATGGAATCTTGTAGTAGTGAGACTCTTGATTCCGGTATACTCGAGTATTACCAAATTTCTACTGTTTGGAGTTCGGACCCGGTAGGGGTATGTTGGGTGGAAGGAATGGAAGTAAAGTGGAGCCTACGGTTGGTTACTCTTAAACATTGACGGAGGGTCAATGAGGTTCGATCAAGAATGCAAACGAGGAAAAGGGCTCTTGAGAGCCGCCCGTATCCTTTTATCACCACTATTGATGTGTGCCTTTGCTTACTTTTGATGAATTGGAATGAAAAGCTTTATGCTTATGTGAACTTTGCTGCTTGAGTGGTATTATCTCACTGGGCGTAAGCTCATTTTATTCCCTTTTGTTTTCCTTACAGGAAAATAAATACTTTTGGACTGGATTTGATAGTTGGTTGCCGAATTGAGCTAGATGGACATATCTTTTGTATAGCTCCTTGATTGAAACCCTAAATGTACTTTTGGGTTCGTTTTTCTTTTGATTTGGCAAACCGTACATGTATCCACTTTTGAATAACTTTTGTATGCCACTTTGGATTATATATGCTTAATTTCAACATATAAATATTTGCTTGATGTTTGGTTGGATTTTGACGTGTCGGTTACTATTAATGGCCGACTCCGATTTTATTTTTTTATTTTTTTATTTTGACTTGTTTACGCGCGTTTGTATGTTCCGGAACGTATTAGATCGCTCTAAACTAAACCGTTAGTCCTGTCGAGAGTTGGGCAGGCAGTCCGCTAACCCCTTTGGTTCGCCTTAGGGGAAGGTGGGGCTGTCACAGGTGGTATCAGAGCCACTTCGCGGAGTGAGCTTGGGCCAAGTGGTGTTATGGTCCTGCTTTCGTGAATGCGTCGAAAGGTATAAGTGCTCTTTTGAGCGTAAGTTATGAACTGTGCATGTCATAAGTGTAAGGATCATTATCATGGGACTTGGGGAAGTTAGGTATGTATGTCGGGTAGAAATCTTTAAGATGGATGATTTACGCTTGGGACCGGCCGGCTCGAGTTGTGAATTATCTTAGCTGGAATTCTTGCACCCGAATACGAAAGAGATGAGAGCCTAGGTTAGAAAGAATTGGACGAACTAGAAATGCGATTCTGTGGACCTTCGTGTGGTTTGTTCGGGTATGGTTAAGCGTGATCAACCATGATTAAGATATAAATGGTATTGTTTTCATAGATTATGGACGGAGCCCTGGGGGGGGAAAGTTTTTCGTGAGTTCTTTTATACTCGTGACCTAGTCTGTCTATAGTACTTTTGGAGGACCCCTTTTCTTTCGTGGGATGACTTTGTATGTACTTGACTGACTGTTCTGTATAATTGCTTGATCCGGTTATGTGTTCTATGTATATGTGTTATGTGTTTAAATGCTTTACGAGGTAGTTGTTTTAGTTAATTATTCTTGTTTAATTGTTCCTGTTTTGTGTTATGAAAAGGAGGGTTAGGTGCCCTTTAACAGTATTATTTTGTGACCTAGATCGACTTAGATTGATGGAAGGCACTCGTAGTGGTCGAGGCCATGGACACGGGGGTAGGCAACCCACGCCTGAAAGGGGCACTGGGGAAACCTCATCTGGACCTAATCCTGACCCTGAACCTAGGGTTGATCATAACATCCAAATAGCGGCTGCTATGCAGCAAATGACTAATTTACTAGCCCAAGTGGTGCACCAACAGGGTCAAAACCCTAACCCCAACCCTGGGAACCCCGGTAATCACGTGGAGAGCGACGACAGGGCACTTGAAAGATTGCAGAAGTTTGCCCCACCGAAGTTCATTGGGGGGCCCGATCCGGATGTCGCCAAAAGGTGGCTCGAGAAAATGGTAGACATTTTCGCTGCCCTTCACTACACCGAAGAAAGGCAGGTGACCTTTGCCGTTTTCCAGCTGGAAAGGGCGACCCGTTCCTGGTGGAACGTTATTCGGCAAAAATGGGAACGGGAACAAACGCCCAGGACCTGGGTGAATTTTATGCGGGAATTCAATGCCAAATTCTTCCCTCCTCTAGTTCAGGAGCGGAAGGAAGATGAATTTATTCGGCTTCGTCAGGGGGCCCAATCTATAGCGGAGTACGAGAGCCAATTTACCCGCCTATCCAAATTTGCGCCCGAACTCATCATGACCGAGCAACGAAGAATACGGCGATTTGTCCAGGGGCTGAACGTAGAAATCCAGAAGGATCTCGCGGTAGCCCAAATTAACGCCTTCAGCGATGCAGTGGAGAAGGCGCAACGAGTAGAGAATGCTAGGTTACAGGTGAGAAACTTCCAGGCGAAAAAGCGGGGATTTCCTGGAAGTAGTTCGGGGCAGGAGGATGAGAGTACCCCTTCCAAGTTTGGGCGGGGAACGGGAGGAGAAAGGATGCCGGGAGTGTCATGAGAGAGCCCGTCAAGAGGTGGCCAAGTGGGGAGAGGCCAGAGAGGAGGCTCAGCTTCTGCAGCACGCGGATCTTGCGGGTATTGCGGAAAGTCAAACCACTCGGAGGACAATTGCTGGAAGAAGGAGGGAAAATGTTTGCGCTGTGGAAGTGCAAACCATCAGCTCGCCACTTGTCCAGTCCTATCACGAGACGGAAAGGGGAGTCAGCAATCGACGAGAACTAATTCCGAACCGGCCAAGGTGGAAGGAACCAAACCTAAGGTAGCGGCTCGAGTGTATTCATTGGAGCCACAACAGGTCTCCGATTTTTCTGAAATTGAGGAAGGTACGATTTCGGTATTCCACCGATTTGCGAAAATCTTAGTAGATCCCGGTGTTACTCATTCAGTTGTCAACCCCAATTTTATGTACGGAATAGATACAAAACCTGCTCGTCTACCCTTCGACCTGAAACCACATCGTTGGAGCACTGGTATGGTTTGTAAGGATTGCCGCGTTTGGGTAGGAGAAAGTATAGTGTTCAAGAACTAAAGCGAATGTTAACCATGGCTCTTATTTTGGCCTTGCCTAAAGGTAAGGACAGTTTTACTGTTTACACTGATACTTCGAGGGAAGGTTTGGGGTGTGTGTTGACGCAAAACTAGAATGTGATATCTTTTGCCTCTAAGAAATTGAAACCCCACGAACAAAACTATCTAACCCACGATCTGGAGTTAGTCGCCGTTGTTTTCGCTCGGGAAAAGTAGAGAAATCATGAGATAGAAGAAACTATATGAGAAGTGGAAGTGGAAGAAGAGATGCAAACGAAATACCCTGAACTTTTCGTGAGTTAAAGTGAGAAATTTTGAGGGCGAAATTCTTTTAAGGGGGAAAGAGTGTGAGAACCCGTAATTTTCTCATTTTCTAGGTTTTATTATATTCAATGGCATGTTTTTCTGCATTTTCGTTATTAGAAAAATTTCTAGATAATGTTTATGAGTAAATATAGTTTTTCGGTGATTTTTCTAGTATCGGTTAGATTGTTAGAAAATAAGAATGTATATCGGACGTGGGACCCGCTAGTGCGAAAAGTTCGAAAAAATTCGGCCAGTTAGGTTAAGTTTTGGATACTGGATTTAATTTATCGGGTGTTAAGAGATAATTAGAGGTTACCAAGTGGATTGGTGTGAGAGGAACAAAGAGATAGAGATGCATTAAATAGGGTGACAAGTGTCACCAAAAGATTAAGTCTTAAATTATGACTACTATTCATCCTTTTACCATTTAAATCAAAAATTGACCAAAATTCACCCTTATTTCCAAAGCTTCTTGGCCGACTCTTCCTCAAGCAAAAAGAAGAAAAACTACTCAATTTTCTTACCTTCAATCTTGCTCAATCTTTCATTCCAACCGGTTAATCTTCAAATTACTCCATAAAACCTATTAGTTTAGTGGTATTTAGGTGATTGGTGAAGTTATTTGGAAGCTTAAGGTGCTAAGTGGTCTTTTTTCTTTGGTTACTAAGGTGAGTAGTGAAGGAACCCCTCTCCTCCATCTAATGATGTTTAATTCATGATTTGTGGTAGCCTAAGAGGGAATTTTGGGGATTATATCTTGATTTTGGTTGAATTTGGTGAAGTTTTATAATTATTGATGATTTTTCTGTTTTCATATGATTGTCATTGTGTGGGTATGTATGATGATTGGAAATGCTATTGAAGGAAGCTAGAAGGTGGAAAGTGTGGTTAATTGCAGGAAATTTCTGTTTTGGAAAGAAATATTGGAAGATAGGGTTTCATTTTCTTACATTCTGCCCGACACTGTACCTCATAGTTAGAGGCTGAATTGGCATTGGGTTAAAACATGAAAGTTGTAGGAAATGATATTTTAGAGATTCATGAAAAATTACAGGTCAATTGGAGCAACGTAGCTTGTGAAAAGACTGAAATGCCCCTGCTGCCCTGTTTCTACCCGAACTTGGTAATCAGTTCTGGTAATTGGTTAATTTAATAGGGAATGCTTATGATTTGGTTGTAGATGTCTTCTGATGAATTGTAACCTTGTATCTTAGCTTTCGTATGGCTTTGGAATCACTTGATTTGGACTTAGGTATCCTGACTTATGATGTTTGAACCAGAATGCGGTTTGTGAACCTGTTTTTACGGTTCTGGTGTAGTATATTGAAATTTTGACCTGGTTACACTCGGAATTGGACAGAGTATCCTTCTTCAACATTACAGCCCTATCTCTTAGCTTCGAAACAGTGTATCGTGCACCTCCATCCAATAATCGTAGTGTCAATGGTACAAAAACCGCAAAATGATGTCAAAAACTGTTTTTTTTTTGTTAGAGCTTAATTCCATTTCTGGATTTCCCTGGTTTACTCTAGTGCTTATACATTCTTATGGACCCTTATTTTGGTAGTATGCGGAACTGGTTTATGACTTGTAATCGAGTCTTATTGTGCTTGTTTGAATATTTTAGGGCGTGACGGTGATTAAAGACGCTCTTTGGGCGAAAGTTTATGAAATTTCACTTGCTTGCCTGGTGAGTGTACCACTCACTTGTTGTTTACAATGTGGCTTCGGTATATGTGAACTTGATGCCTTGAAGGCTTATTTGCTCCGTTGAATTTAATTGAGTGAGGGTGTACTTGATCGCCCTCACCCATTTGGTATCTCATATGACTGTCTACTGTTTTACTGTAATGATTGAATGATACATGAAATATTGAATTGCTTTTTGACTCTGTTTCTTCCAGCTTGTACTGGTCTTTTCTTGTGCTCCTCCCTATTGCTCCACCTTATTGCTCGTTTGTATTTTGTAGCCTAAGCTTATTGTGTATCTTTCATCTGAGCTGTGGATCCAAAAATTGCTGTCTTTTCTATCTGATAAGCTTATGGGAATACTCATTATTTTCTCTACATCTTTTTTATTGAAATTTCTGAGAATTATATTTCTATTCCACTGTGATACCCCAACTTTTCGGATCATCTTTTGTTTAGTCTTAAAGAGGATATTACGGTTTCTTTAGTTTATTTTATTTTAAACTATTATTTTGTTTTAAAGAAGATACTAAAGTTATTTCTTTAGGGTTTGATTTAAAACCTTGTTTTGTTTTAAAAGACTAGAAACCCTAAAAGTCTAAGCGAAACCCTAGTTTCACTTGTGATTGACCGTTTTCTCAAATTTCTCATATTTCAACCGAAACCCTAAATTCAATTTGTGGAATTGTAAAACCCTCATATTTTTCTCAAAAATATCCTTTTATTTGTAAATTATTCATTTATTATAGCCCTACTACCCAATCATTCCATAATAAGTGCAAATGAACCTAGAAAGCAAGGTTTCACTTTTCGTTTTCAAGATTGGAGCAAGTTAGGATTTTCACGTTTTTCCGTAGTGTAATTATCCGGTGCAGTGCGAGGATCAAATTTGGTGCTTAAGAGTGACTTTTAGGTGAGAAATAATATGTGATTAGAAGCAATGATAAAAAGTTAGTGAATAGGAAGTAAAAACCCTAGTACGCGTGAATTAAGGAAAAACGGTGCGAACCGACGGATACCGTGCACTATCGATTGAACACACCACTTGATCACCACTTTCTTACCATACAAGCTCATTAATATTTGAGCAAAATATCCCCCTCATTGCCAGCTAGCCTTGATCGAAAATGTGGACCAAATGCAAGGAAAGAGAAAAGAAAAATGAGTGGTGGTGGTGAAGCCACTTGTTGGCCACTTAAGGACCATTGACCAAATGACTTATCTTACCTTTTTATCCTCCATTTTGCATCTTTCTTCTCCATATTTCTACTGGTTGGCCGAGACAAGAAAGGGAAAGAGAGAGCAAGAAAACCACCTTCCTTCATCTTGAGTTTGAGCTGCCAAGTGAGAAAGAAAGAAAACTAAACCGATTAAAGGCACCCTTGAGTGTTTATTTAGTGAAGTGTTGGTGAAATTTTGAAGGGGAAACCTAGGGTTGTTCTTGGAAGACACTTAAGCAAGGTAAGGATGATGATTTCCCCATTTCTTACACTTGATCTTGTTTAAATTAGCTTAGCATCTCAAAATTGTGGTGAATGATGGTTGATATCATGCTTTGGGTGATTTTCCTTTTAGTTGCATGAATTAGGGTTTGATGGATTGCTGCCTATACTTGATGTATGGTTAGTATATGTTGTAGCTAAGATTATATAGGGGGTTTTGGTAGCAAGTGAAGCAAGAAATGAAGAAAGTTATCATTGAAACCAAAAATTCCAGGTTTCTGGAAAATTTCATCTCTATTCTGTCCGGTTTTATTGTACCATGTTAGAGGCCGAATTAGGCTTGGTATAAAACATGAAAGTTGTATAGAATGGTATTTTATAGTTGCCTACAAAATGTCAGCCCAATCGGAGTAATGTAGCCAGTGAAAAGACCAAAATACCCTCGCTGCCCTAGGATATTTCCAGTGAACCGTTTTGGACAGTTCATCCAATTGACTGTGTTTATTCACTAGGATCCGTGCTGATTTAGCCATTTTCCAAAACATGAAAGTTTTAGTACTCTGTCTTAGATTTTCAAAACCTATAAGAACACCTTAAACGGACCTTGGTCGACTGAGATATGACCATTCTAGTGCAGTGCGGTTAATTAGCCGTATAGTTGGAAGTTGGCTCTGTAAATTGGGAATTTGACCAGGTTACACTGGAAATTTGACTAAGTGATCTTCATGAAAGTTGTAGTAATTCGTCTTAGATTCAAAATGATATAAGTTTCACACCAATCCGACAAGTGTAGCCTCGGATGTGTTCTTTCCGTAAAAACCCGTCAAATCTGTCTTTTGTAAACTTCATTTTTGCACTCGTTATTAGCTTGATTTCTTGTCCTTGTATTGTCCTGAGCCTATTGAACGGCTATTGAAATGAAATTGTGTTATGGATGACTTTGAGTTGGATTGAGTAAAAGAATGAAGCCATAAATGGCTGGAAATAGGAAAATACAAAGGGCATGCTGCCCAAATTTACGTTCGAGGGCTAGAGAAAAATACTTGCGACTTGAGTAAAGTTGGTAAATGAATATCACTTGAACTATCTAGAATATTTGCATCTTCTTTGTCGAGGTATATCAGTGAGGATTTGGCCGAACTTGTACCCTTGAGAAATACAATCATGACTACTAGGAATATGTTTTCCTTGTACTTTTGACTTAAATGGCATTTCCTATAACTGTTACAAAGTTATATAGTTGAAAAGCGAGCGAGTGTTTCACGAATATTCTTCAAGTGAATTTCCATTTCTTGATTATTATTGAACGAAACGTCTAAGTTTCAAACCTTAGTTACTTTCAAAAGCTCTTAAACAATGTTTTATCGCAGATTTGGACTCCACACACACGGAGTAATACCCGAACATAACTTGTAAAGGCACCGCATTTTTTGGTGAGTGCTTCCGAATATCTGGTTGAACTGGACACTTGTTTTGATACTTGATCCATGAAATACATGATACGAGATTTGTTGATCGGGCAAGGGTGTACTTTATCGCACTTGCCCTAATATGATATATACTTGTTTATTGTTGCAATTGATTCGATATACTTGTACTTGAGTTGTAAGTGCGGAGCGGCAGTATGTACCACACTCAATCCGAGTGGGAGGTGCCTCTCATTCCCGTCTCCGTACTTTGATTTTAATTCAGTCGATTGGAGTGTTATCTCGCCGACTTTTGGGGAACCCCAACTCACTGGCTAGTCAATCGAGTCGAGCCGACAAGGGCTTGGTCGATTAGATAACGAACCATGGGTAGTTCGTGATGTCGAGTGGAATGTTATCTCCTCGACTAATCGGTATACTCGAGTATTACCACCCGTGTTTATTGAGGAGTTTGGGCCCAGTATGGGGTGTGAATGGTGGACGGAGAGTCGTGTAAGTGGTGTTCTATTGGATTGGTTACTTACTTGAAGGTTGACGGAGTGTCAACTATTACTTGATCAAGCTCTGGTGATGCAATAGGAATTTGGCTCCTGAGAGCCATCCGTATCCTTATACTTTGGAGTGATTATTGTTTATTGGATTATTGTTTCTTTTAAAAACTTTTACACTCGCTCACTTTGAGATTTACTACTTGAAGTATTATTGCTCACTTTTATGAACTATTCATGGTCATTACTTTGCTACGTGACACTTGCACTTGTAAATAAGGGTTAACTTGCTATTTGGAACCTCACTGGGCTTTTAGCTCATTCCACGTCATTTGTTTTCCTTACAGGGGGTACGAGCGAGACGTGAGACGTGTACAGACTAGCGTAGTCTAGTTGTTTTGACTTTTGTAATTGTACTCGCACTAGTCGCTCGATTAGGGTTGAATGTACTGAGAACTTAAATCTTTTGATGTATTTGGGACTGTATGGATGGTTGAGATAGAAATGGATGTATTCGTATGTTCCAACTTGGGAACCGTTATTTCGTTTATTTTTGAGGTTGCACCTTATTTTCATTGATGCAAGTGAGTGAGTCCTGGCGAGAGTTGGGCAGGCGGTCCGCTAAACCCTAGGGTACGCCCAGGGGGAGGTGGGGTTGTCACATCCACCTTTTCTGGTTTATCAGCTCCTCCACCTTCAGTAAATTGCAATCCAGTGATTTCCGAGTGGTCACTCTTTCTTGAGTGCTGTATGGAATCCATCTGTTCTCCCATATCTTTGTACTTAACCATTGCCTATTCTCCTTCTCACTTCTTGCTATACTAACTCTCTTGCTCCCATCAACCCTTTCCATATCCAAGAAGCATTTCCTGGTATCTTACACTTAAAGATAGACTCTTTTGGTGATATCTTGCCTTCAGGACCTTGCTAACAAGTAGATTAGGTTGCGTGGGTAGTCTCCAAACTTGCTTTTCCAACAATGCCTTATTGCATGCTTCTAGATCTTTAAACCCTAGTCCTTCAGATTTCTTGTCCAGAGTGAGCTTTTTCTAGAAGCTCTAGTTTAGTTTATTTTTTCCAATAGCTTCTACAGATTTAGGTTGATCAATCTTTGGTTTTGATGATAATAAAAGAAAAAGATGATTTGGACTAATGTTCTTATATGAGAAATAATTAGGGGCAGGTATCTTGCAAAATGGAAAAAAGGAAGATAACAAATTAAGAATGATTAAAAACGAATACTGCCTATCTGATGTAAGGATCAGATACCTAACAATCAGCAAGTACATATCGGACATTCATCCCTTGTATCGGCAGTCCAACACAAAAAGGATTGAAACTTGAAACTTTTGTTTTCTATTGGACACAGAGCAATTGGATTAGACGTCCAACAGGTCCAACGGCTAGTTTTTAACAGCTAATTTTTTAATCGTTGGAGATGCTTTTGGGACAAAATATCACGACCTATAAATATTTCCAAATATGACAAGAAAGAAAACTTTTACTTGCTCAAAATACAAGATTTCAAGAGTGATTTTTAGGTAGAAAAATATTTTTAATATTGTATAGGTATGGGGAAAGTTTTTGGATTTGTGAAGTTTCACATTGAGGAGAAGTAAACCTTGGATAAGGTAAGTTTCACTTATAAGTAGTTCTTAATTAATTGAATCAACTTTCAATTGTAGTTAGTTGAGAGTTAACTAAGAGTGTTGTAAAACTCCTTGACTCATCTAAAGGATTTTAGAGTGAGGAAGAAGCGAGTCTTCACTTGTCCAAGTTGGTTAGTGTCACCATCAATTAAA
Organism: Coffea arabica; assembly: GCF_036785885.1. Lineage (NCBI taxonomy): Eukaryota > Viridiplantae > Streptophyta > Magnoliopsida > Gentianales > Rubiaceae > Coffea > Coffea arabica. The sequence goes on along the minus strand of NC_092323.1, from coordinate 36,222,371 downwards.
GAAGCTATTTGGTGGATTCAGCTCCAAGTTTGAAAGATATTTGGGAGTTTGTTTGGTTTGCATTTGTCATTTTTCTTTTATTCTATTGTATGGTTAAATTATTTCATCTTTATTACTATTTTGTATGCTTGATTATGTGATCACTTAGTCTAATTTTGGTCAGTAAAAATTGAGTGAATATTTACAATTATTTACTTGATTTTTGAACAACTTAATTCATCCCCCTCTTATATTGTATTTGGGCCTTACAATTGATAGCAGAGTTTGGTTTCCTAGAATTTAAACTCAATCGACTTAAGAGTAAAAATGTCAACCAATAATATTTTATTTTTAGAGGGGTGATCTATTATTAGACCACCTATGTTTAGTGGATCAAATTTTAGTAGTTGGAAATAAAGAATGAAAGTTTTCTTGCAATCTATTGTTATTGAGTTTTGGTTTATTGCTAATCTAGATCCTTATAAACCTACTATTTTAGATGCAAATACCGGTACAAATAGATCTAAAACTAAGAATGAATTGATTGTTCAAAACAAGATAAATCTTAATTTGAATGTAAAAACCATGAATATTTTGTATAATGCTTTAGATGCCATTGAATCTACTAGAATTAAAGGCTATAAATTTGCTAAAGAAATTTGAGATAAATTGTGTGAAATACATGAAGGCAACCAAGATATTAGAGAACAAAAGAAACTTTACTTGTTACTGAATATGAATCTTTTAAAATGGAATCTCATGAGAATGCTGATAAGATGTATTGTAAATGTAGTGACAATATAAAATATCTTGAATTGTTTAGTAAAAAATATATTTTGGATAGGAAAAATAGATAAATTTTGAATGCCTTATCCAAATTTGAGAGAGTAAATTTACGACCATTGTAGAAGCTAAAGATTTAAATTTTATGTCTATTGAGTCTCTTATAAACTCTCTAACCTCCTAAGAGTTGAAACTTGAATCTAAAGTACAAGAGGAGGAAAATATAAGTACCAAGAGTAGTATAGCCCTCAAAATTTCTCAAGAGAAGAATGACTCATTCTTTTTGGATAGTGAAGACTTTGAAGTTGATGACAATAATTTGGCACTCCTAACCAAAAGTTTCAAAAGTATTTTCAACAAAAGCAGATTTAGAAGAGATGAACCAAGTACCAACCAATTCTTAAATTCCACCAAAATAAGAGCAAATCGAAGATAAAACTTCAACAACTTTCAAATTACATTGAATAATTGTAATTCAAATGGTGAGGCTAAAGAAGAATATGAAAAGGGTCAAATGGCATTTATGGCCATTAGAGATGATGAGTTTACCTATTTCTCTAATGATGAAAATGATGATGATATTGAGGCATTTATGGTTAAATTGCATGATGATTTGAAAATCAAGATCATTGTTTTGTTAAAGAAAAATCCAAAAAAAATTTCAAAAAAAAAAATTTGAAGAAGGAAAATGATGATTTAAAAAGCTTAAAGATGATATTGTTTGCAATCAAAGTAATTTGAAAAAAAAAAATTGGATGAAAAAACAAAGTTTTATGAAAAGATTAAAGAAGAACAAACCTTGTTGAGAAAAAGAATGAATGATCTTAGTGATTTTCTTAAGAAAGAGAATAAGGTGTTTTGGAAAAGAAATATATTAGAAATATTTTGATTAATGAAAATTTTACTACCTATAGAAAAAATGAATTATACTTTGTTAGACCCTCTCATGTAAAAAATACTCTTATTTTATGTGATTATTGTTGTTAATATGGCTATATGAAAAGATAGTGTTATATAAAAAGAAATATGAATTTAGGAATGAAAACTATTTGGGTATTGAAGGATACAACTAACTCCCATGGATCTAAGAATAAATGGGTACAAAAAACCTTTAAGTGAATGTTAGCAGTTAGAGATAAATATTCATTTCCATCTGGTCTTTTTCTAGCTTCTACAATTGTAGTCCACCAACTCCTAAAACATCCTTGTTGTTCCTGAATTCCTTCCCACTAGATTGGAGCAATCCTCTACACTTGTTTAGCCTTGCTGCAGTTTAGTAACACATGTTCCACTGTCTCTCTTTCTGCTCCACACTGTGAGGATTCGCAAATTTACTTATTTTAAATTCTTATTACTAGCTTATTTAAATATTTAATTACCCGTTTACTTTGAATATTTTATTTCAACCTTTTTAGACCCAAATACATGGAACTATGACTTACTTATATTTTTAAAATGGCTCGTTTCAAAATTTAATTTTTGAAAGCTCGTTAAGTGAGAATAGTGAATACGCGTTTGGAGTAAATAATCGATTCAAGGATACAATAAGCTTGAAAAATTGGAGACTTTTACATTAGTCTTGGAATAGGTATTTTTATGTTTTAGTGTTCAATTATTAGTTAGTGATACTATCGTTAGTGATACTTGTTGTCTCCTTTGTGCATGCGCGGTGTACTCCTGTGGAGAGGTGTGAGCTATGGGAGGGTTTAATGCGGGATAACCCGGGTTCCGCTGCATGGCTTGTGGGTGGGGATTTCAATGTAATTTTAGATGCTGAGGAGAAGAAAGGGGGTCGGGCTTTTAATCCTGGTGAAGCTATGGAGTTCAGACAGTTTATCAATGAGGCGAATCTCACGGATGTCGGTTTCTCTGGGGCTCGGTTTACCTGGTGTAACAATAGACATGGCAGGGCAAGAATTTGGAAAAGATTGGATCGGATTTTAGTGAATGAGGGTTTTTTTGACACAGGGATGTCATTGGCGGTGTCGCACTTAGCCCGGGAGTCGTCAGACCATGCTCCGCTCCTTCTTTCACTGTTAACCAGGCTGGACACTAAGCCACGGTCGTTCAGGTTCCTTAATGTCTGGACGAGGCACGAGGATTTCTTGCCTATGGTTCAGGCTTCTTGGGAGCAGCCGTGCGTTGGTTCCCCTTTGCAAGTTCTTTGTTGCAAATTAAAACGGCTGAAGAGTACTATACGGGATTGGAGTAGGAGGGTTTTTGGGGATATCTTTCAGACAGTTAGGAATAAGGAAGAGGAAGTACGGCTGGCGGAGGTCCGTGTAGAAAGTGATGATTCAGATGCTGCTAGGGTGCAGCTACATCTTGCCAAAGGTCAGTTGCGGGCGGCCTTGAGAGTGGAGGAGTTGTTTTGGAAGCAGAAGGCTCGGGTTAGGTGGCTTCAGGAGGGAGACCGAAATACAAGGTTTTTTCATTCTGTCGTCAAAAATAGAAGTGTACGTTCGATCATTCACAGGATTAGAAATGGCCAAGGGGAGTGGGTGGAATCGGACGAGGGGATTGGAGTAGAGGCGGTTCGGTACTTCGAGGGGTTGTTTACGGCTCAGCGTCCAACATCTTCCTCTGAATTGCTTCAGCATATTCCAACAATTTTGACTGATGAGGAGAATGATTTGCTGGAGCAGTTTCCCTTTGAGATGGAGATTCGAAGTGCGGTGTTCGCAATGGATGGGGAGAGTGCACCAGGGCCGGATGGATATACGAGTAAATTCTTTACGGTAGCATGGTCAGTTGTTCGTGCGGTTGTGGTTAGCGCAGTTTGTAGTTTTTTCTGCGGTGCTGAGTTGCCTCGTGCTGTTACAGCGACTTCCATTGCGCTCATTCCTAAGGTGGGGCACCCACAGGATTTTTCACAATTCCGGCCGATTAGCTTGTGTAACTTTGTTAACAAGTTAATTTCGCGAGTTTTGGCCGATCGCTTGGCCCAAGTCCTTCCAAAGATCATATCCCCACAGCAGAGTGGATTTTTTCGGGGGAGGCTTATATCGGATAATTTCTTGCTTGCACAAGAGTTGCTTTCTAATATGGGGAGGACCTCCAGAAATGCCGATGTTGCTCTGAAGTTAGATATGGCAAAGGCTTATGATCGTGTTTCATGGATCTTTTTGACAATGGTCTTGAGAAGATTTGGGTTTAGGGAGCAATGGATTGATAGGATTTGGAGATTGGTCTCGAATGTGTGGTTTTCGGTTCTAATCAACGGGGCCAGTGTAGGTTTCTTTAAGTCTATGCGAGGGCTTCGTCAAGGGGACCCATTATCTCCAGGTTTGTTTATTATTGGCGCGGAGGTGTTGTCCCGCTCTTTAAACAAGCTAGTGGAGCATCGGGGGTTCAAGTGCTTTTCTGTTTCGCGGGGCAGTCCTAAGATCACTCATCTCAGTTACGCAAATGACGTCCTGGTTTTTTCGGGTGCTTCATCCTCTTCACTGAGCTGTGTTATGCAGACAATTGAGAACTATGAAGCAGTTTCAGGACAGGAGATTAATGTTCAGAAGTGTGGGTTCATGGTACATGCTAAACTGCCTAGGCAATGTGTGGCAACGGTTTGACGGGTAACTGGGTTTGGTCTTAAGTCGTTTCCTGTGCGTTACTTGGGATGTCCGCTTTTTGTGGGGCGCCGGAAGTGCCTATATTTCATGGAGCTGGTACAGTCAGTCATTTCTAAAGTTTCATCATGGAGTTCCAGATTTCTATCCAATGGGGGTCGGATTGTACTCATCAAACACGTACTGTCAGCAATTCCAATTCATTTATTGGCAGCTTCATGTCCTCCAAAGGGAGTCCTAGCCTTAGTTGAACGGGCTATGGCAAATTTTCTCTGGGGGGAGCGTGAAGGTGGCCTCCGACATCATTGGATCAAGTGGGCAGACCTCTGTGCCGACTCGTCACAAGGGGGGTTGGTGTTCGGTCGTTACTGGATGTTCATATAGCATTCTCGCTCAAATTGTGGTGGCGGTTCCGTACGGGTGAGTGTTTATGGGCGATATTTATGAGATCCAAGTATTGTCGGCAGAGTCATCCATGCATGGTAGGGGCGGGTCAAGGCAGTTCATATATGTGGAGGCGTTTGCTTCAAATCCGCGAGGTGGCGGAGCAAAACCTTTGGTGGGAGTTGCGGTCGGGACAGTGTAATTTCTGGTTTGACAATTGGATGGGTTCTTGTCCTCTGTGTCAACGGTTACAAAGTGTTTCTGATCACTTAGTTAGGGATTTCGTATTGAATGGAAGGTGGAATCAACAGTTGTTGCGGCTTTGGGTTCCTGATGACATAGTTTCAGAGATAGTTACTAAAGTTGTCCCAGTGGGGTCCGCGGACGATCGTGCGGTGTGGGCTTTGACGGAGTCAGGGGATTTCTCCATTGTTTCCACATACGCGCTGGTTGGTCGCCAGACCCCCTCGTCTTTCATGTTTGATAGGGTTTGGCACTCTGTAATCCCAATCAAGATATCATTCTTCATGGTAAGGCTCCTGCGGGATCGGTTACCGATGGCGTCATCACTAGGAAGATTGCAAGTGTATGGTCCATCCAAGTGTTTTTGCTGCTTGGCCTCACAATCTGAATCGTTGGAGCACATCTTTGCGGAAGGTGAGCTAGCTCAATTTTTGTGGACCTTTTTTGGAAATGGCGCTGGAGTGAGGTATAGAGGATTAGGGGTGCGGTCGCGTTTGGCGGCTTGGTGGTGCCTACCGGTTCAGCACTCTCGTATGGAGTCATTACACTCGGTTTTGCCTTCCATTATTTGCTGGCATATTTGGTTGGCACGGAATCTTGCAATTTTTGATGGGCAGCTCCTGCGGCGACAGACCATTTGTGATCGTATCCTGGCAGATGTCGTAGGGCTATTTTCCAGGAAGTTTGCAGGTGAGTTTACTGGGGTTGGCTCCTGGCCGGCGGTCTACTCCAGCATCTCTGGGTGGAGGCCTCGATATTCCCATAGAGTGGTTTGTTGGGAATTTCCAGCCCAGGGGGTCTTCAAGTTAAATACCGATGGGTGTTCGCTTGGCAACCCGGGCGTTAGTGGCTGGGGTGGTGTGCTTAGGGACTCTTCTGGTGCTTTGTTGTTTGGATTTTCTGTTCCTTTTGGGGAGCTGACTTGTCTTCAAGCGGAGATAAAGGCTTTGGTGTTTGGGGTTCAACAGTGCAGTCTTCGGGGATTCTCGCGGATTCGGGTGGAGGTGGACTCTCTTGTGTTAGTCAACCTACTGGTAAGACAATGGAGGTGTCCGTGGTTAGTTCGATCGGATCTGGATGCGTTTCTGGCAATGCAGGGTGTGGAGTGGACGGTAGGGCATTGTTATCGGGAAATGAATCAAGTGGCGGATGCTTTAGCCAAGGTGGGGGCACAGTCTGAGGGGATTATTTTGTATACGTCACAGTTTGAGTTGCCAAGATTGGCAAGGGGGGCCTTAGGGTTAGATAGGTCGCAGACTCTTGCTATTCGTTCTCGAGCTGTTTCTCATTGAAGTCTGTGTTCTTTGGTTTTCTTGCTTTTAATAAAAAAGTAGCCACATTGGTTGGAAAAAAAAAATACTATCGTTATAAGAATTTCTTGAAAATTCTACTTTATCGCGCACAAATCGGGAGTACGCGTTTTTGCGCGCGATATTAATTGAGGGACTTTAGACCTTTATTTTTAGACTATTAAGAGTGAATAATAATAGTATGATTGGAAGTGCATTAGAGGTTTAGTGCACAAGTGAAACAAACCCGAGAGGAATCGGGCACGAAACGGGCGCGAACGCGTACTATTCCTAGTTGACTTTTAGAACACTTTTGGCCATACATTTAAGCTTCTCAAGGAAGCTTTATTTTCAGCACAACTCTCTCTCTCTCTTCACTCAAGACAGTCGACCAACAAGGAGGAAGAAACCACCAAAATTCTTCTTCATTTCATCACTCAAAACTCACCCAAATCATCTCAAAATTTACACATAACTTGCAAATCACTTGGTGATCAAGCTAAGCTAGGAAAGAAGCTTCATCTCACGGTTTTTCTTGAGTTTAAAGTGACCGAAATTTTCTGCCTTAATCATCTAAGAAAGTATACAACTATCAACCTCTTAATTCTTGATTTTTGGAAGTTATATTGCACTTATGAGCTCATAGATTCACATGGGTAGCTTTATATTATTGGAAATCTTGTGAGTGGGCTCTACGAAATCCCACATTGGCTTGATGAACTGATTTGATGGGATTTGATGTTATTTATGTTGGATTAGTGCTTAATCTAGTGAAAATAAGTTGTTTTGTGGAAGATAGCTCAAAGGAAGTGAAAAGGAAATTTTTACCGTTTCTGCCCCTGCCATTGCCGTGCACTTTGGTGTACTTTCTTGTGGTCCAATTGAATTTTTTTTAATGTAAATGTGTAATATAGGTTGTGTATAAAGTTTCCTAAAAAATTTACATGATTTGGATGAGTGAATTTTGAGATTTCAAAAATTTGCCAAAGCTGGAAACGGGTGTCCAGAGTGCTCTGGCAGTATTTTTGTTTCGGCCATAACTTTTTGCTGCAGTTTGCGGCACTAGAAACTAGACATTTTCATTTTTCCAATGGTATAAAATACATGCCCTGATTCCACCTGAGTGAGCCGTACCAACCTTGTAAAGTTGCCTGTTCTGTTTCTCATCTGTACTGGAAGCTTTGTTCTGAGCTGCGACTTGATGTTCAAATATGAGCTAGTTGTGGACAGAATTTTAAAATGATTCCTTCTAAAAAATTGTAGCCTTATGAATTTAGTTTTTAAAGCCACTGACCACGCTCGATTCTGAGTTGAATTGAGTGATATGTGGCCGAATTTCAGAACTGTCTTCGTGAAAGAAAACCCTAATTCTGGACTGATCTATAGCTAATCTTGATTTGGGACTTGTTATTCGAAATCCTTGGTGTTAATCACCTATCAATCATATTTTGGATGTTTCCTAGACTTTGTCCTCATAACTGAATCATGTTTGAGGAATGTTCATTGGCCAAATGTTTAAGAAAAGGAAAACTAAAGTACAAGGCAGATTTGCCTTGGAAATTCTTGGAACTTCAATGGTTTTGTTAACTGGCTTTCCGCGCGAGTTTTTGCATGAAAATTTACAGAGGAATAGCCCTTAGATGGTAGTGTAATACTGCTAACTTTGGTGCCATTCCAAGTTCATTTAGATGCTCAACTAAAGTACCAAAGCTCAAGCTTTAAACCTGAAAAACCCTGTTTGAGGAGGAAATTTCAGTGACTTTGACCCACTGTATCTTGGTGCTCAAAACTCCAATTCTTGTTCTCTGGTTGTGTTGAAAACTTTGATTGTAACTCTAGTTGAGTTCCAAATTTTAGAGGCTAGTTCGCATTGTGTGAATTTTGCCGAATTTCCAAACTTTGCCGAAAATCAACCCAAATCTGTCTTGGCATTCCAAAACAGCCACTTTGAGCCAAATTTTGAATATCTTCCATTTGGAATCATGGAAAGGTGTCTTCTAGGAACTTTTAGTACTTTGGAATTAGTTTCAACGGTACCAAATTTTCTAATTTTGGACTTTCAGAGAGTGAGTTATGATTTTTCCAAAAATACCCCTAAATTCGATAATTCCTAGCCTTTTTAAAAATTTTAACGTGGGAACCATTTTCAAAGAATCCGGCCGTATATCTGGCCAGTTCTTGGCCGGATTGGTGGTGAAAATTGAAAAAAAATTCAGGTACTCACTGCCTCAAATCCGGCCAGATCTTGGCCGGATTGTGACGTGTCCCTTCTCAGTCTAGCTTCAGTTGTTCATTTGGAGAATAATTTACATGATTTCATACCTACTTACTTCCATCCAATGATTTTAAGGATAAAAATCAGATTTTCTTGTGTTCTTGGACCCCACTTTAAAACCTTGAACTACAAGAAGATTTTAGACTCGTCTTCACGATATTTTCTAGATTGTACATGTGTACGATCTTCCATGATAATTGGGATATATAAGTGATAGTTTATTATCAATTACTCAGGCACCCAAGAGGACCTTCAAGAGGATCCCACGGTGAACGCCTGAACCTTCAAGTGGACACTTCCTTATTTCTTGTATTGGTGAGTGTCAAGTGTATGAATACTTGATGCATGCTGTCGCGCCCCACTTTTTGAGTGTGTGAAAGTAGTGTGTGAGATATGTATGTGAGCGTGTGTGAAAATGAAGATAAAAGGCCGTGGGACTTGAAAATGCGACGATTTGGCCAAACAGAGTTCAAAAAGGGTTTTTTTGCATGGAAAATGGAGTCGCCACTTGGTATAGAGTTAGGGTGTACCAAGTCACCCAAAAAGTGATTTTTGAAAAGCAAAGTAAACAAACCACTTTTTAAGAACTTTTAGGTCTACGTAACCAAAGAAAGGGATCGGGGGTCACATTTGATAAGGAAGAAGGCAAAGGCAAAGCCTAAGGCACTCCCTTACCCTAGCCAAAGCTAGTTGCGCGATTTAGCCCCACATTTCCTAATTTTTCTACCCAAAATATGCGTTGCATGTTGGATATGACTAATGGATATGAAAAAGAAATGCAATCCCAAATCTAAAATGTCTCGTATGAGGGTTTTTGGTCCCAACCACATGAGTTGTGGTGGCCAATAAGGAAAGTCCTCATAGAGGTCACGGGTGATGCAAATGAAGACCCAAATATGAATGCAAGTATGCAAATGTGAGAAAAGTGCATGTGTGCAAATGTAAGAAAAGTGCATGTGTGCCAATTGAGAAAATAAAGGTGTTTGTGTGCAAGTGGATGAAAATATGGTAAAATAGTAGTAGATGCATATAAGTGCAATTGGGTGCAATTTGTGAGGTAGAAAATAAGTGATAAGAAAATTGTGCGAACATGGCATGTGGATTGAGAAAAATATAAGTAGTGAGAAAATGTGGATAAAGAAAGTGAGGAAGTGATATGATAAAAATGAAAGTGTATGAACCTAGAGGAATGCATCAAGTCGGGTACGGGAATGACTCCTAACTTCATGATTTTAATTTTCCCTTTGATTAGAAGGAAGAACTAGCGTGCTAAGGCTATTTTGTAGCCACACTCGCTCGTTTCCCTTATCGAAAGGGGACTCTCAGGCAAATGTACCCTATACCTAGCATGAGGATGCAAAAACCTAAAATGAAGGGGAAAGGATTGGAGGAGCATGCCAAATGCTAGAAAACTAAGAAAAATGCATGAAATGTAGTGAAACATGCAAGTATGAACTAGCAAGGGAAATCCCTAAGGGTCTAGCGTTGGACTAACCCATATCTATGAATTCCTACTAGCGTTGGACTAGTGGAAAACGGGACAATGAGCCACAACTAGCGTTGGACTAGTGTGGTGACGTGCATTCATCCATCACATTCATCTATGACTATAGAAAGCAAGTAGACATGCCAATCACCTATAAACACGTAGCACGTAACACTTAGCATGCTCGACTAAATGCAAGAGCCTAATAAAGCAAATTAACACGTAGCAACAAAAGCAAGCAATCAAGCTAATGAACCTATTACATTGGCTAACTAAAACAAATGGGGAAGGGGAAAAGTGAATAAAAATGCTCTCCAAGACCTATCTATTACAAGCCAAGAGGTGTACACATACCCCATAAATATGTAAAAGAATGACTTAATAAAAGCAGAAGAAAATGAAATAAATGAAATGAATTAAGGAAAAGCGAGGAAAGCAAAGTAGACATGCAATTCTCACTTAGCACGTTGGATCACATAGGGTCAGATAAGGTCAAAATAAGGGATAGAGTGTACCTCCCTTGAGTTGGAGCTCCTAAAGGAGTGAAATTACTTATTTACCCTCCAAAATAAAAGAAAGGGTCAAGGCACCAATTTAATTTGAAACAAGTAAAGAAAACATGCAAACACAAGCTCACTTGGTCATAAAGCTCTTAAATTTATGGAATTTAAACAAAGCATGATGATTAATTGAAGCAAAACAAGCAATAAAGTTGTAAAATTAAAACTGCCAAGGACCAAATTGAGGAAATCATTCAATTGGTTGGGTCATAGTGGCATTAGGGACAAGCCAAGGGGTCAAAGTGCGATATTCAGAAAGTATTTCATGCATGCAATCCAAAGTTTCGGCAAATGAAGCTATTTTGCTTCTATCATTTCTGCTGCGAGCCTGCTGCTTGATAACAACCCAGAAAGATGACCAACATTATAAACAAAGCCCAAGCCTCAACAATTTCTCTACAACCATCATTGACACAAGATTAAGTATGCAAATAAGGTGATGAAACCCAGTTTTGTGGACTGTTCTCGGAAGAAATACAGCAAAACATAAGAAAAACATGAAGGTTTTCTTCCAATTCCTTGGGTTTTTCGGTGCAAGGCGCAAGTGTGTAAGAAAAATCTGAACCAGGCATTAGGCTTTGATCTTAAGCAGCGAAAAACACAGAAGTTCAATCATCTAAACGTGCGAGCTTTTGGCAAGAAATTTTCTGCAATTTTCTCGTTTCATTACCAAACAAACAAGTCATGCAAAATCATCTTCTAAAATAGCAAAATGTATAACCTTTACTTGAATCTAACATCAGAATTTGCACAAACACAAAAGGAACCACAACCAGAGAGTCATAAAAAATCGACATGAGATAAGATCCAGAGAACATGTCCATCAAACCAAAAGCAAAAACCTCATGGAAATCCTACATTTCATCTCGGATTCTCATAAAGAAATTGTATTAATACCCAAGGAAGAGCTTAAGGTTACCTTGAACCGTTTTCAAAGTAGAATGATCATGGAAACCCTCCAAGAGGTCGCACTAATTCCAGAAATGAAGTTGCAAACTTCGTTGCCGATGTTCCAAGGTTGATGAAGACACCAGTTTGTGACCAGATTTGATGAGCTTCCCGCGGTGTTTTCTTCCAGATGTCTGAACCAAAACTACTCCTTTTCCTTTGTAGATTGAGCAGATTTTAAAATTTTCTTAAAAGAATCAAAGATCGGAAAGATATGAGAGCTCCAAGATGGCCGACAATCAGCCTTTGTCGAGAGAAAAATTGCAGCTTTTCCCTTTTCCTTTCTTTCGGATCTTTTCTTTTTCTCTCTATCTTTCTTCTCCCCGGCAGCCTCTCTCTTTTTTTTGATTTGGCCTGAAGCCCTCTTCACCTCCCTCGGTCAACCAGCCGTCAAAAACCTCCTCCTAGCCGCCCACTCTCTTCTCGGTTTTCCTTTTTCCCTAGCCGTCCTTCTTCTCCTTTTTTGCCCTCCTTGCTCTCCAAGCCAGTCCGTAGCTTCCTTGGGTTTCTTTTCTATGCCTCAGCTCTCTCTATCTCTCCCTCGTCTGCGGCTCTCTCTTTCTTCCTCTCCCCGTTGTCTCCAATTTTTCTCTCAGCTTTTCTACTCAATCCTCCGCCGCCCCTTCCTTGGCTGCAGCTGTGACCCTTTTATATGGAACTCGGCTCTCTAACCCTCATCTAAAGGGTTCCTGATAAATCCCATTTCACCTCCTTTTTATGGCCATCCGATCGTTCTCCCTTCCAGATGAGAGCCAGGTAGGATGAAGTCAAGGTAATCCAAGGGTAAAGGAAACACAATGGAGAAACGGCGGAAAATGAAATGGGCTAAGCTGTCTTTTTCTGCAATTTGCCCGTGTTTTCTTAAGTTGTAACATGAATAAAGGGCTAGGATCCAGTGCAGCATGGTGCATGAGCTTTATTTATTTTTTATTTTTTATTTTTTAATCTGTTAAGCAGCCTGAAACCCGTATGCGGGTTTCCCCTTTTTCTTTTTTTCTTTTTTTTTCAGAACTTGCTAAACTGCCTAAAACCTGTGTGCGGGTTTTCCCTTTTTTCTTTTTCTTTTTTTTCTCTTTTTTTTTCAAAAATTCTATGCTAAAATGACTTAAAACAAAAATAAAAGACTAAAAGCAAATAAAAACTAACATAACAAATAAAAATAATAGTAAAATAAAAATACACTAAAAATTTGGTGTCTACAGTTTGCCCCTCTTTGTCTGAGTTTTGGAAAAACTTGAGACAAAGAAGTAGACACCAAATGCTTACCTGTGCCATTCGGTTGCCACTACTCGGAGGACTGACCTAAACAAGGAATTTTAAACATGGGACTGGCCCGAACAAGGGAATTTAAATCGAGGCTGACCTGAGACAGGAAATGTAAATCGGGATTGACTCGCAACAGGAAATTTAAATCGGGACTGACCCGAACAAGAAATTTAAAAGGGAAGTGACTCGAACAAAATTTAAAATCATGGGACTGACCCGAACAAAATTAAAATCATGGGACTGACCCGAATAAAATTTAAAATCGTGGGACTGACACGAATAAAAACTTAAAATCATGGGATTGGCCCGAATAAAATTAAAATCATGGGACTGGCCCGAACAAGAAATTTAAAATCACGGGACTGACCCGAATAAAATTTAAAATCATGGGACTGACCCGAATAAAAACTTAAAATCATGGGATTGACCCGAATAAAATTTAAAAGTCATGAGACTGGCCCAAACAAGAGGTTTAAAATCATGGGACTGACCCGAACAAACTTAAAATCATGGGACTGACCCGAATAAGATTTAAAATCATGGAACTGACCCGAATAAAATTTAAAATCATGGGACTGACCCGAATAAAATTAAAAGTCATGGGACTGGCCCGAATAAGATTAAAATCATGGGATTGACCCGAATAAAATTAAAAATCATGGGACTGACCCGAATAAAATTAAAATAATGGGACTGACCCGAATAAAATTAAAATCATGGGACTGACCCGAATAAAATTTAAAATCATGGGACTGATCCGAATAAAATCAGAATGCACACTAGTGGGACTGACCCATGTTTAGCGGCAATGAAAATGAAGATGCTCACTAGTGGGACTGACCCACGGCTAGTGGCGATGAAAATGAAATGCACACTAGTGGGACTGACCCACGACTAGTGGCGGACGAAAATGAAATGTACACTAGTGGGACTGACCCACGGCTAGTGGCGATGGAAATGAAGTGCTCACTAGTGGGACTGACCCAACGGCTAGTAGCGGTGTAAATAAAAGAAAGGGCTCACTAGTGGGACTGACCCAACGGCTAGTGGCCGAATAAAAGAAATGCGCACTAGTGGGACTGACCCAACGGCTAGCGGCAGAATAAAAGAAAGGGCTCACTAGTGGGACTGACCCAACGGCTAGTGGCCGAATGAAAGATGTGAGAACCCGTATTTTTTTCCCTAATAATTTTCCTAGGGTTTTTCCCCTTTAATGGCATGTTTTCTGCATTTTCTGGCTTAGGAAATTTTCCTGGTGAATTTTATGAGTAATTATAGTTTTTAGATGATTCTTCTAGCATTGGGTAGTTTTTGAAAAATTAAGGATATATAATGGACGTGGGACCCACTAGTGCGAAAAGTTCGGAAAAATTCGGCCAATAAGGTTAAGTTTCGGATACTGGTTGAACTTTACCGGGTGTTAAGAGATAAGTAGAGGATGTGATGTGATTGATGTGAGAGGAAACAAAAGGATAGAAATGCTTTAAATGAAGTGACAAGTGTCAATTTAAGAGTGGATGACAACTATTCATTTTTTTGACTTAATTGACCCATTGATTAAATATCTCAAAATTACCACAAAAATCACCATTTCTTCACCATTGTGGCCGGCCCTCTCTAGCAAGGAAGAAAGAAAAACTCTTCAAAGAAAAACTCTCCATCTAGTGCAAATCATCCAAACCAAGTGCTTAAATTTGTTTCTACTCCATAAAATCCCTCCATTTGGTGCTAGTAAGTGATTTTGTGGAAGTGTCCAAGGAAGCTAAGGTGTCCTACAACTCCCTCTCTTGTGTTCTAGGTAAGTGGTGATTGAACTTCCTCCTACACCTAATGAAGCTTAAGTTGTGCTTAGTGGTAGCTAAAGTGCTGAATTTGTGGTTTATTTCTTGGTTTGAGATGAATTGGTGAAGTTTTCAATTTATTGATGAATTTTCTGGTTTCATATGAATGTGATGTTGTGGCTATCCTTGATGATGGGAATTGATGTTTAATGACTCTAGTAGGTGTATATGATAGATAATTGTAACCAATTTTGGATTTGGAAGGAATTTGAGAAAGTTAGGGTTTTATATCCCCAATTCTGGCCGGTTTTATATCTCATGGTTAGAGGCCGAATTGGCCTTTTCTTAAAACCTGAAAGTTGTAGGTATTGATGTGTTTGAGGTGCCTGTAAAATTTCAGGTCATTTGGAGTAGTGTAGAGTGATAAATGTCGAAATTACCATTGCTGTTCTGGGTTCATCAGGATGGCCGAACTGCGCCTGTAATCGGCTGTTTTGACTGGAATTGCTTTGGATTTGGTTGTTGAGGTCTTCTGATGAAATGTATCTTGATGTCTTAGCTACCGTATTCCTTTGGAATCAATGAATTTGGACTTGTACAGACTGAGTTGGACTAATTACAGCATAGTGTAATTTGTAAACTTGCAATTAAGGTTCTGGTTTGGTATTTTGCATATTTGACCTAGTTGTGCTAGGATTTGGATTGAGTGGCCTTCTACATTGTTGTAGCCCTGTATTTTAGCTTCGATATGGTGGGTCTTGCACCCTCATCCGATAAGCGTAGCGCAATTTGTGCCATTACCGCATAATGAGGACAAAACTGTTTTTGTTGTTAGGGCCAAGTTAGTTACATTTCCTGATTTTCTGGTTTGCTATAATGCTGATATATGCATATGAAACCCTATTGGGGTTGTGATTGGCATGGCTTTATGACTCGTTATCGAGTCTCATTGTATTTGTTTGTATGTTTTAGGACGTGACGGGGGTTCACGACGTCCTTTTAACGACGGTGCATGAAACATCACCTACTTGATTGGTGAGTATACTACTCACTTGAATGTTACAATGTGGCTTTGCTATATGTGATTTTGTTGCCTTGAAGGCTTATTTGGCTATTGGAATGGATTGAGGTGAGGGTGTACTTGACCGCCCTCACCCCTTGTGATACCGTTAATGACTGTTTACCGCTTCACTGATATACTGCACTTGCTATATGAGATATTGAATTCACTTCATGAAAAACTGATTTGGTGTCGTTTGGACGAGTATCCAACGGCCTTACTGTACTACTGAGCTCAACCCCGTTGGTAGTCAATTGAATCGAGCCGGCGAGGGCTTGGTCGTGAAAATTGACATGCCACGGGGACTGTACTGGGGAATCTTGTAGTAATGAGACTCTTGATTCCGGTAAACTAGAGTATTACCAAAAGCTACTGATTGGAGTGCGGGCCCGGTTGGGGTATGTTTGGTGGAAGGGATGGGAGTGAAGTGGGTTCTACGGTTGGTACTCATAAACGTTGACGGAGAGTCAATGAGATTGGATCAAGAATGTAAGCGTGGAAATGGGCTCTTGAGAGCCGTCCGTATCCTTTTACCGACTTGTTTTATTCTTTAATTGTGTACTTGAAATGAAAGGTTATGCTATATGCTCTTTGTTGCTTATGTGGTAGTAACTCACCGGGCTTAAGCTCATTCCGTTCAATTTGTTTTCCTTACAGGAAATGACCACTTTTGGATAAGGTTGTGTTAGTTGGTTGTCAAGTTGAGCTCATGTAAATGTCTTTTGAATAGCTCGAAACCCTAATGTGTATTGGGTTCAATTTCTTTTGATTGGCAAACCGAACATGTATATCCATGATGAATCGTTTTGATATGCCGCTTTGGCTTTTGGCTTGTAAATGTTACATTTCAATGTATATATGTTTGGTTGACATTTGGTTGGATTTCGGATTAACTTGTATTTCAAACGGCAAAAGAAAAATTTGGCTACTCTCGGCCTAGTATCCGGATTCTAACGTGGCCGGTACTGTTCATCATCGGCTTCGATTTTCATTTTTTTTCTTTTGTGATTTTGCATTGTTTACGCGCGTGGGTATGTTCCGGAACGTATTAGATCGACGTGAACTGATCCGTAGTCCTGGCGAGAGCTGGGCAGGCAGTCCGCTAACACCTTTGGTTCGCCTTAGGGGAAAGTGGGGCTGTTACAAAAGAAATGCGCACTAGTGGGACTGACCCAACAGTTAGCGGCAGAATAAACGAAATGCGCACTAGTGGGACTGACCCAACGGCTAGTGGCATGTATGAAGAAACTGTATAAGATTTACTCGAAAAAAAGTTATCCGAAGATTTGCCCCAGTGTGATGAATTAGTCGGTGGGATTAAACCCGAGCCTGCCTTAGGTGGTGGTACAAAATCCAAGCCCAACGTGAACTTTGTGATGTTGGCGGCACAAAATCCAGGCCCAACGTGATCTTTGTGAAGTTGGCGGCACTAAATCCAGGCCCAACGTGATAAAGTGATGTTGGCGGCACCAAGTCCAGGCCCAACGTGATGTTTGTGAAGTTTGTGACTGGTCAGGAAATTGAATTTGATTTGTCAAAAAACCAGAAATTAAATTTGATTTTCCAAGAAACAAGAATTTGAACTTGATTTTTGATTTTTGAATTTTGAATTTTTCTGATTTTCCGAGAGAATCTTTTTCAAAAATAATTTGCCCCAGTTTCCACCAATTATTAAACTGATCAATTGATTTGTATTACGGCATGATCGCTCCTCCTTGAGGCCTTGATTCGTAAGATTTTGACTTACGCTCCTTCGTCAATTTCAGCCATGGATACCTGCACAGGGGGTTTACCAAAGTATGACATGCACTTGAATTTCATGAAAAGAAACAGCGTGATTGATTTGAAAAATGCATTATTTGATTCTTGGACGAAATCCTCAATTGAACTACAAAAAATTTGCCCCTGTGTGGGCTTATTTTGCGAAATCTTACAAATAAAAATTTTGCCCCAGTGTGGGCCCGTTTAATTGCAAAAATTGATTTGGATGCCTCTCCATTTATTTGAACAAAGTAAGAAACTGTGTTTCCTATATAGTGTGAAGAAAATGGAACGTCTTGCTTAACTCATACAGAAAATTTCATGATGAATTTCTCAAAATAATGCCGAAAAAGATTTCTTCCTCACTTTAGCATCGATGCTTTGGGTAATGGGTCACCATTTCCTGTTGGCTCTCTTTCAGGACCAATCAAGTGGGCGTTATGTCTGATTTGGCAATGGGAGGTCAAGATTTGTCTTATTCTTGTGCCCAAATGGTATGTAATCCCTTCAATACCACATCTTAGTGAAAGCAAAGAGTTTGTCACCCTTATTTCTTAAGAAAACTTAGTCAACGTATAAGCTTTATAGGCTTGCAACAAAATGGGTAGAAGCGATAGCTAAACCTGTGAAAACTGGTTATACCCCCATGATCAGAAATGATTGATGGATTTCTTATGAGCCTAATCCTCACTTTGGGTTGTCATGAAGGAATAAGTCAACGACGGACTTTATTAGCTTGTAATTTGGCTTGAAAACGATAGCTAAAAAATAAAACTTTCAAAGACATTGCACCGAAGATCGCATTTTTCCAAAATTGCCCCTATTTTGAACTCAAAGATCTCAGACTTTGTTTGCATTTTTCTCGTCATTCACCAGGGGTTTCAGCGTCGAATTTTTCTGCATTCTCTTGCATTTACTTTTCTTGCTTTGCTTTTTGCCTCTTTTCTTTTCCCTCAACTTGGTGGGTTTTCACATGGTGAGTAGCGTCAACCCCATACCCAGGTAATTCAGAAATACAGCTAAAATTTTCCGGCATCAGAAATTTTCTTGACAGGGCCATTGCAAAGAACAGAAGTCAGGACTTTCGGCTTTTGTAATGGGGTCAGGTGGGGTGCTTAGAAAAGTTAAGGCTTGAAAGCGGATTGAAGAATCTGAGATCGCATTGTTGTGCCAACCCTATTTTAGGGTTAAATCAAAGCTTGCCACAGTTTATTCTCAATTGAGGCTCTTTTCTTTCATTTTCTTTCTTCTTTGATTTTTCGGCCTTCTGCCATTTTTTGAACTTTCACAAAATTTGCCCCAATTATTTTTGAACTGAGGTTCTCTTTTCTTCTTTTGTCTCTTGATTTTGTTGCATTATCACTTTTCCACTTTTTGAAACTTTTCCTTTTTCAACTCAAACTTGCCCCAGTGTGGGGTTTACGATTCTCAGGGGTTGCCAAACGAAATAATTTATTATGAAGGCTCAAAAGGGATAACTAGGGATATAATGTTTGATTGGAAAAGAAGAGGGCCTGACTTTATTCCGTTCCTTACAATAACTCTGAAAGGAAACTTTCATTAATGCAAAACTTCTGGCATGTATCTGAATTAACTGACTGAGGAAGACCCTTGTTCATCCATATTTGTGAAACATAGGCGATCCACGCGGACAAAACTCTTCCTTTTCTTCTTTTTTTTTCAAAATTGGAACCCAAGTGGAATCAAATTTCCCCAATTTGCGATTCCCTCCTTATTCTAGCATTTTTGCTTTTCCCCTTTTTGGAAACTTCTCCAATCTCCCTCCCCAATGTGGGGTGCGATGGTAAGTGCTTTTGAAAAGAACCACAAATTTTAGCTCAAATGAGGATGCAAGGGATAAATGGTGTTTAGGTTGTTGAAACGATGGCCAAAGCATCATTCTTACACCTCATGACAACCAAAGTAACGAAATGGTCATTGAGAGTCCATTCCCCTTTTTTGATATTTGAAAATTTTCCAATGTAGGGTAGTGATCATTAGGGCTCTTATTTGAAACGAAGATTATTCTTTTAAAGGCTCAAATGGGAGAGCAAATGATAAAATCTGTATAGGTAGAGAAACGAATGCTCAAAGTATCACTCCAAATTTTCAAAACTAACAAGAATAATGCACATTTTTGCTTTCACTTAGATGTGGACTGAACCTGGTCAAACCAATGGGCATTTTTCTAAGCAAAGTTCGCTCCAATTTGCAATTTATCAATGAATGTGAGTGATTTTATTTCGGGGTTAAGTAAAGGAGAAAATGTATCTCATGGGCCTTTTAATTTTTGAGCACTCTTATTGTATAGCTCGGATCACCAATCTAGTGTACACAAGGATTTTAGAAAGCATACACTTGCGAATTTTCAGGCTAGAGGTTGAAAAAATCTCAATTTAGTCTTATTTCTTAAAATTCATCATGAAATCTCTTAATGAGCTCAATAAAGAATGAAATGTACACGAGTATCATACAAAACAAATAATTGTCTGAACAAAAGCTTCATTATTGCCAATGTTTGAAAAATTTAAAAGCAATTCTACAAAATTCCTTTGCATATGTATACACATTTTCTCTCTTAATATCCCCTTTTTCTTTGAGCAATGAAATCCCTTAAATGTTTTGCACGAGCGCCTTCAGATGAATTTTCAAATTTACATTGTAGGGCCTGCCTAAGAATCAAGTAATACATGTAATTTTCAAACTTTATCAGATCAAAATAGTTATCGGATATAGAAAGGTATTTTCCCTTTATTGAAATATTTTTATGAATGCAGGGGGAGGGGAAAAACAAAAGGAAAAATACCCAGAGTCAGTAAGCAAGAATAAAAAAATCGGTATGCATGTCCTATGGGGGAACCCTTTTTATGCCAAGGGTAGGCCTAGCATGAAAATGCAATCCTCTAGGGTAGGCACTATACCATACCTGATGAATCCGATCAATTGATTGAGTGAAAAATGATTTGAAAAAATTTGGCCAATTTGGAGTGAGAAGAAACATTCGTCCTAAAGAATGAGGACAAAGTCCGAATGAATTGCTTATTTTGATCGACGCATGATGTGTCAAAAGGGGTAAAATGGTCAAATTCATTGAATGAAATTTGATTATTTATTGAAAATTGAATGGATAACCCTAAAAATGAATTAAACTAATCAAGTGAATTGAATGAAATCAATTGATCAAACCGATCGAGTGAAAGGATGATTTATTCAAAATCGACCAAATTGCCCTAAAAATAGGTAAACTGGTCAAATGGATCGGAAAATTGACTAAATCACCCTAAAAAGGGTAAGCTGGTCAAATGAAATTGAACGAATCTGATGATTTGAATTTATTCAAAATTGATTGAGTTGACCTAAGAATGGGTAAACTAATCAAATGAATTGAATGAAATTGGTGATCTTATTCAAAAATCGATTAAATTGCCCTAAAATGGATAAACTAGTCAAATGAATCCAAAATCGACTAGGTTGCCCTAAAAATGAACAAATTGATAAAATGGACTGGATGTAATTGGTGAATAACATGATCCAATGGACTGAATGGAATTGACGGCTTATTGCGATGCATTAGTCTATGAGCCTTCTAAAATCAAATTTTGGCCTCAGTTTATTTATCGTCTCAATAGCGAGGAATGATTTGTGAATTTATTCAAATTAATGTCCTTTTTGCAAGGGATTTTTACCAATTTGATAAAATGGCCAAAAAGTGATTATTAAACGCTCATATTCCAAAGATTGCTCTATGAAAATGATCGGATCATACCTTACCTTGTGCACTACCCCTTTGGATGGTACAAAATGTAAACGTGCAAGTCTCATTGGATTAAGTATCCGAGACACAAGGTGGCTTATTCCTAACATGGAATTGCCTAAATGGCGTTCCTTCTAAGGTTTAATGCATGATGCCAGTTTATTAAAGCGATGTAAATATGTGACAAATATGGCCTAAAGGACCAAATAATACATCGGGGGAAAAGGTCTAAAATGAAATGTACTTATTGAAAATTAAGTGTAATGACTGAAATTTAAACATGTGAGTTATCTAGTGGGTAAGCCACTAAAAGAGTGCCAAAAAGGCCTCTTATTGCTAAGGCACATGAATGCAGGCCAAGAAAACAAAGAAACGGTTAGTGCAATTGATAGTACACATAACATATTGGGAGCAATTAGAAAAAAAAGAGATACAATAAAAACAAGTAAAACGGGTGGAACCCCTTCCCTCGTGCCTAATGTGCTTAAAAAAGGGTGAGGCTGACTCTAACCTAGGAAAACTCTAACATGGATGCATGAGGCTGGGGCTCACTAATGCAACTAGACTCGATAAGGTTTAAAAAGGTCCCCAAGCCTTCAGACCTAAGGGAATGGGTCATCAATCCCAAGACCCTCGGTCGGTGGCTCGGGCGATCCCCTAGGTACTGCTATGGGCGCAGAGCACACCATCCATATACCTAGAGAAACCATTCCTAGTCCTACAAGGCGGTGTGGGAAAAAGCCCACGAAAAATAAAATAAAATGGGATAACAGTAAATAAACGTGCACGTATGAAGTGTTCCCTATTTTGAGGGAAGGGGTTGAGAACCAACACGAGGCTCTAAAGGTGACACACACCCCCCCCAAATGCAATGCAAAGCGCGAGATAAAACAAGTACAACATACATCCAATCAACCAATCATACATACGCAAGTGAGGGAATAGTTTGATACGCGCGCGAGGCAAAAGGCCCTAAAATGGAAAATGCAACCCTAATATCCAAATGCTATACATAAAAAGGGTAGAAAAAGGAAAAGAATAGCTAAATCGAATGCTTGGACCCACTTAGGAAGTCCCCAGTAGAGTCGCCAACTGTCGCGCCCCACTTTTTGAGTGTGTGAAATTAGTGTGTGAGATATGTATGTGAGCGTGTGTGAAAATGAAGATAAAAGGCCGTAGGACTTGAAAATGCGACGATTTGGCCAAACAGAGTTCAAAAAGGGTTTTTTACATGGAAAATGGAGTCGCCACTTGGTATAGAGTTAGGGTGTACCAAGTCACCCAAAAAGTGATTTTTGAAAAGCAAAGTAAACAAACCCCTTTTTAAGAACTTTTAGGTCTACGTAACCAAAGAAAGGGATCGGGGGCACATTTGATAAGGGAGAAGGCAAAGGCAAAGCCTAAGGCACTC
This sequence comes from Coffea arabica, assembly GCF_036785885.1. Classification (NCBI taxonomy): domain Eukaryota; kingdom Viridiplantae; phylum Streptophyta; class Magnoliopsida; order Gentianales; family Rubiaceae; genus Coffea; species Coffea arabica. The sequence goes on along the minus strand of NC_092323.1, from coordinate 36,199,825 downwards.
CCTTACCCTAGCCAAAGCTAGTTGCGCGATTTAGCCCCACATTTCCTAATTTTTCTACCCAAAATATGCTTTGCATGTTGGATATGACTAATGGATATGAAAAAGAAATGCAATCCCAAATCTAAAATGTCTCGTATGAGGTTTTTTGGTCCCAACCACATGAGTTGTGGTGGCCAATAAGGAAAGTACTCATAGAGGTCACGGGTGATGCAAATGAAGACCCAAATATGAATGCAAGTATGCAAATGTGAGAAAAGTGCATGTGTGCAAATGTAAGAAAAGTGCATGTGTGCCAATTGAGAAAATAAAGGTGTTTGTGTGCAAGTGGATGAAAATATGGTAAAATAGTAGTAGATGCATATAAGTGCAATTGGGTGCAATTTGTGAGGTAGAAAATAAGTGATAAGAAAAATGTGCGAACATGGCATGTGGATTGAGAAAAATATAAGTAGTGAGAAAATGTGGATAAAGAAAGTGAGGAAGTGATATGATAAAAATGAAAGTGTATGAACCTAGAGGAATGCATCAAGTCGGGTACGGGAATGACTCCTAACTTCATGATTTTAATTTTCCCTTTGATTAGAAGGAAGAACTAGCGTGCTAAGGCTATTTTGTAGCCACACTCGCTCGTTTCCCTTATCGAAAGGGGACTCTCAGGCAAATGTACCCTATACCTAGCATGAGGATGTAAAAACCTAAAATGAAGGGGAAAGGATTGGAGGAGCATGCCAAATGCTAGAAAACTAAGAAAAATGCATGAAATGTAGTGAAACATGCAAGTATGAACTAGCGAGGGAAATCCCTAAGGGTCTAGCGTTGGACTAACCCATATCTATGAATTCCTACTAGCGTTGGACTAGTGGAAAACGGGACAATGAGCCACAACTAGCGTTGGACTAGTGTGGTGACGTGCATTCATCCATCACATTCATCTATGACTATAGAAAGCAAGTAGACATGCCAATCACCTATAAACACGTAGCACATAACACTTAGCATGCTCGACTAAATGCAAGAGCCTAATAAAGTAAATTAACACGTAGCAACAAAAGCAAGCAATCAAGCTAATGAACCTATTACATTAGCTAACTAAAACAAATGGGGAAGGGGAAAAGTGAATAAAAATGCTCTCCAAGCCCTATCTATTACAAGTCAAGAGGTGTACACATACCCCATAAATATGTAAAAGAGTGACTTAATAAAAGCAGAAGTAAATGAAATAAATGACATGAATTAAGGAAAAGCGAGGAAAGCAAAGTAGACATGCAATTCTCAATTAGCACGCTGGATCACATAGGGTCAGATAAGGTCAAAATAAGGGATAGCGTGTACCTCCCTTGAGTTGGAGCTCCTAAAGGAGTGAAATTACTTATTTACCCTCCAAAATAAAAGAAATGGTCAAGGCACCAATTTAATTTGAAACAAGTAAAGAAAACATGCAAACACAAGCTCACTTGGTCATAAAGCTCTTAAATTTATGGAATTTAAACAAAGCATGATGATTAATTGAAGCAAAACAAGCAATAAAGTTGTAAAATTAAAACTGCCAAGGACCAAATTGAGGAAATCATTCAATTGGTTGGGTCATAGTGGCATTAGGGACAAGCCAAGGGGTCAAAGTGCGATATTCAGAAAGTATTTCATGCATGCAATCCAAAGTTTCGGCAAATGAAGCTATTTTGCTTCTATCATTTCTGCTGCGAGCCTGCTGCTTGATAACAACCCAGAAAGATGACCAACATTATAAACAAAGCCCAAGCCTCAACAATTTCTCTACAACCATCATTGACACAAGATTAAGTATGCAAATAAGGTGATGAAACCCAGTTTTGTGGACTGTTCTCGGAAGAAAGACAGCAAAACATAAGAAAAACATGAAGGTTTTCTTCCAATTCCTTGGGTTTTTCGGTGCAAGGCGCAAGTGTGTAAGAAAAATCTGAACCAGGCATTAGGCTTTGATCTTAAGCAGCGAAAAACACAGAAGTTCAATCATCTAAACGTGCGAGCTTTTGGCAAGAAATTTTCTGCAATTTTCTCGTTTCATTACCAAACAAACAAGTCATGCAAAATCATCTTCTAAAATAGCAAAATGTATAACCTTTACTTGAATCTAACATCAGAATTTGCACAAACACAAAAGGAACCACAACCAGAGAGTCATCAAAAATCGACATGAGATAAGAGCCAGAAAACATGTCCATCAAACCAAAAGCAAAAACCTCACGGAAATCCTACATTTCAGTCTCGGATTCTCATAAAGAAATTGTATTAATACCCAAGGAAGAGCTTAAGGTTACCTTGAACCGTTTTCAAAGTAGAATGATCATGGAAACCCTCCAAGAGGTCGCACTAATTCCAGAAATGAAGTTGCAAACTTCGTTGCCGATGTTCCAAGGTTGATGAAGACACCAGTTTGTGACCAGATTTGATGAGCTTCCCGCGGTGTTTTCTTCCAGATGTCTGAACCAAAACTACTCCTTTTCCTTTGTAGATTGAGCAGATTTTAAAATTTTCTTAAAAGAATCAAAGATCGGAAAGATATGAGAGCTCCAAGATGGCCGACAATCAGCCTTTGTCGAGAGAAAAATTGCAGCTTTTCCCTTTTCCTTTCTTTCGGATCTTTTCTTTTTCTCTCTATCTTTCTTCTCCCCGGCAGCCTCTCTCTTTTTTTTGATTTGGCCTGAAGCCCTCTTCACCTCCCTCGCTCAACCAACCGTCAAAAACCTCCTCCTAGCCGCCCACTCTCTTCTCGGTTTTCCTTTTCCCCTAGCCGTCCTCCTTCTCCTTTTTTGCCCTCCTTGCTCTCCAAGCCAGTCCGTAGCTTCCTTGGGTTTCTTTTCTATGCCTCAGCTCTCTCTATCTCTCCCTCGTCTGCGGCTCTCTCTTTCTTCCTCTCCCCGTTGTCTCCAGATTTTCTCTCAGCTTTTCTACTCAATCCTCCGCCGCCCCTTCCTTGGCTGCAGCTGTGACCCTTTTATATGGAACTCGGCTCTCTAACCCTCATCTAAAGGGTTCCTGATAAATCCCATTTCACCTCCTTTTTATGGCCATCCGATCGTTCTCCCTTCCAGATGAGAGCCAGGTAGGATGAAGTCAAGGTAATCCAAGGGTAAAGGAAACACAATGGAGAAACGGCGGAAAATGAAATGGGTTAAGCTGTCTTTTTCTGCAATTTGCCCGTGTTTTCTTAAGTTGTAACATGAAGAAAGGGCTAGGATCCAGTGCAGCATGGTGCATGAGCTTTTTTTTTATTATTTTTTTTTTAATCTGTTAAGCAGCCTGAAACCCGTATGCGGGTTTTCCCTTTTTTCTTTTTCTTTTTTTTTCTCTTTTTTTTCAAAAATTCTATGCTAAAATGACTTAAAACAAAAAATAAAAGACTAAAAGCAAATAAAAACTAACATAACAAATTAAAATAATAGTAAAAAAAAAATACACTAAAAATTTGGTGTCTACACATGCTTAATTGTTATAATTGATTGGAGATTTTGAAAATGGAGGCGAGTGTGTTCTTTACCACACTCGTTCTTATTTGAAATGAATGACTCATGATTAAAATGAAACGAATGAATTATGAATGACTTGATTGAATGAAATGAAATGATTGAATGCTTGAATGAAATGAAATGGTATGCTATGGCTGCATACGTCGTTGGAGTGAATCTCCTCGACTCTCAAATGTACATGGGGGATGTCCAAACTCATAGGCCGACCTTGGGACTTGAGCCGGCATGCGCTTGGTCGGGAACCTCGGTGAGCCATGAGAATTACATGATAAGTTTGATCTAATGGAGAGATCTCGCTTGGCATACTCATGGAGTATCACCTTATAAATGTTGTGTGGGCCCAGTGCGGTGTATGGTGGACGGACATGAGAAGTAAGCGGAGTTTTACGGATTGAAAATATCGACCCGGTTGATGGAGAGTCATCACGGGAAGATATACGAATGAGATTTGCAAAGCATGTGGAATTTAGCTCCTGAAAGCTACCATATCCTTGAATTGTTTCTGTTCACATTTCACTGAATTGTTAATTACTCGAATGTTATTGTTTCACTTATTGATTTGGACAACGTGCTTGCATGAGTGTTTCTTGGCCTCACGAGCGATTGCTCTTCCTGTAGATTTGTTTTCCTTAACAGGAATGGGCATGGAGTAAGACTCGAAGAAACTCATGGGATGCACTTTTGTAATAGGGTTTCCAATGGAATTGCCTAGACATCTTGGCTGTTGTATTTTTTTTTGGAAAATGATGTATCTTTTGAGAACCCGATGTAGGGATTTGATGATTGTTATATATTGTTAAGTTCAAACGTTTTCGCATTTGCTTACTTTACATCGTGGTAATGGCTAGTATCGTATTAAGCTTGAATGAAAATTGTATCGAGTCCTGGCGAGAGTTGGGCAGGCGTCCCGCGGATGCCCTTTGGTTCGCATTAGGGAGAAGTGGGGGCATCACAGACACAGTCTGTATACTGGATCTGTGAAGACCCGGATTTTATTTTCTTACTTTTATATTATTTTAATGGTTTAATAATTATTTATTCACCCATTTACTCCGAATAATTTATTTTATTCATTATAAAACCCATTGTATGTAAAAATGTCTCTTTTATATTTTTAAAACGTTCCGTTCACGAATTTAATTTTTCTACGGCTCGTTTAACGAGAAATAGCAAATACACGTTTTTCGAAGCAATATTTGATCCAAGAATGCAGTGATCTTGGAGATTTGAGGACTCAGGTTTTCATTCTTAATTTAGTCATTTTATACGTTATCTGCACTAGAGTTAGTTAAGTATATTTCAGTGGCGTGAATTACCCTTAAGTTTCGCTTATCGCGCGATAATCGGAAGTGTGCGTAAATCGAGTCGGAACGATTAAGTGGAGATTTAAGAAATTTATACTAGACTAATAAAAGTGAATAATTATAATGTTAAAGGAAGTATATTAGAGGTTTAGTGTACAAGTGAAACAAACCCGAGAGAAATTGGAAACGAAACGCGCGCGCGCGAGCACTATTCTCAGTTGACTTTTGTTAGAATTTTGGCCACAAAACCCTCAAGCTTCCAAAGGAAGCTTCGTAACACACCAACTCTCTTTTCTCTCTCTTAGTACCGGCCAAACCAGCCAAGGAAGAAGAAGAGAAAGCTCTTCATCATTCTTGCTCCATTCTTGCACAATTTCACCCCAAAATCTTCACTCAACTTCCATATCACTTAGAGATTAACTTAAACTTGGTGTAAGACTTCATCTTGGCGCTTTTCTTGGAGCTTTTGTGATAAAAAATTTCTGGTTCTTCAAGGGTTCAAGAGGTATACACCTCAACTCATCCAATCTTTCATTTCTTGGCTTTAAAGAGTTTCATTCTTGGCTTTGAAGCTTGTAGCTTCCTTGTTGTTGTTGTTATTTGGATTGGATTGGTTGAAGTGGGCTCTATGAATTTCCACTTTGGTCATATCAGGACTATCATGATGTTAAAATGTGTGTTAGTGTGTTTGTGATGAGTGTTAAGGTTAGAAATTGAAGGAAAGATCCAAGAAAATTGCATAGGAATGCTGGCCGAATCTGTCCTATTTTTACCGTGCATTTATTTCAAAATTTTGTGGGTTGTTTTGCTGTGAAACTGATGTAGATATATTGTATATGATGTGTAGAAAGTTTCTACCAAAAATCATTTGAATTGGTTGAGCAAAACTTAAGATTTCAAAAATTGAAGGAAACTATAAAACGTGTTCAGGCAGACTGAACAGTGTCTCTTTGATCGAACATATCTCTTTGTAAAGATGTCGAAATTGGGTGCATTTGAAACTAGACATTTGTAGCTTTCCAACGGTATAAAATTCACTTTCTAGTTCGAAATGAATGAGCCGTAGTGACTCGGAAAACTTGCTGTCCTGTTCTGATGGCCTATCCAAGAGAAAGGTAGAAGCTGCACTTTGTGGCTCTATTTGCTCTCACTGATGAACTGATTTTGAAAATAATTTTTCTGATAAAATGTAGGCTTATGATTCTAGTTTCTAGCGCCACCAACCATTCCCAATTCCAATTTGTATTGAGTGAAATATGGTTCAATTTTCAAAACTGCGGCAAAGCTGGAAAACCCTTCTTTTTGTTGGCTGATTGGTTTAGTTGTTTGTGAAATGTTATATTTTGAAATTTTGATGTCAACCAACTATTAATTGTTTATGAAATGTTTTTTGGACCTTGGTTTCACAAATGAACAAAAATGGGACTGATTTCATGGTGCAAAATGTTTGAAAAGGAAAAGGAAACAAGAAGACAGATTTGTCTTGGAAATTTCTTGAGCTTTGGTAGTTTTGTTAACTACCTTCCCGTACGAGTTTTTACGTGAAATTTGATAGAGAAGTAGTTCCCATATGGAAGTTGAATTGTAGCAAATTTGGTGTTATTCTAAGACCATTTCAATACCCAACTGAAGTCCCAAAGTTTGCCTTTCAAATCTGAAAAATTTACCGAACCGCCCACAATTTTAGCCGACTTTGAGCTGCTATATCTTGACGCTTAGAACTCCGAACTTGGTTTCATTTATCTTTCTGGAAACCTTGATTGAAAACCTTAATGTGTTACGAATTTCAAGGGCTGATTTATTTTCTGTGAGTTTTGCCAAATTTCCAAAGTTTGCCAAAGAAATGACTGAAACTGTCTCGCCTGTTCAAGTCAGCCACTTTGTGCTAAGAATTGAATGTCTTCAGTTTAGAATTTTGAAAAAGTGTCTTCTTAGACTTTTAGTACTTTAGATCTAGTTTCCAACGGTACCAATTTTAGACCTACGGAATGCAAGATTCGATGTTCTAAAAATTGTTGTGCAAAACTGAAATTTCTTGACTTCGTATGAAATGAGTTTTTGAGACCTCATTACTCCTTCTTGATATTGATTGATCGTTTTCAACTTGATTTCATGGAGGAAATCAGTTTCTCCTGTATTATTAAACCCTCACTTTTGAATCTCGATTTTTGAGATATTGAGCCTTTTCGAAACATTGTATTAGTTTGAAAATGAACGAACATTCTTCCTTGTTTGGCAGGGAGTTTGTAAGTATTTATGAGTGATTGTTAATTGTTATTTGCTCAAGCGCTCAAGAGGAACTTGAAAAGAATCCCGAAGCCGACTACTAAAGGCCTTTTGCACTTGCTCCCTTATTTTGATTTGGTGAGTGTCAAGTGCATGTTAAATGTTTATGTGATTGAAATGTGAATTGTACAAGTGTTATACATGATACGTAAACTTGTTGAGATGAGTGTGTATTTTATCACGCTCGTTTTCCTTTAAATGATGCTACAATTGAATTGTGCTATGTGAATTGATATTCAAATTGTGTGAAGTGAATTGCTATGGAAATTAAGTGAAGTGTTGCTATTACAAACCATATTTGTGTTGTGATGTCGAGTGGAGTGAACCTCCTCGACTTATGTGTATACTCATGGGGATGCCCTCGTCCTCTCATTCTTTTGATTATGCGATACTTGTTACATGAACACACATGGTCGGTAATTGTTCATAAACATGTTTAACGCATAAGCTCTGAGCGGATCCATATACCACACCAATCTGGGTTGGAGGTGCCTCTCATACCATCTCAGTGCTATAATCAGTTCTCTAAGCGATACCATGTACCATACCAATTTGGGTGGGAGGTTCCTCTCATGTCGACTCAAAATCCTAAATAAATAATCGGTTCTCAGAGCGATAGCATATACCACACCGATTCGGGTGGGAGGTACCTCTCATGTCGACTGAGTACCATAAACAATTGTAATCGGTTCCTTGAGCGATAGTATGTATCACACCTATTCGGGTGGGAGATACCTCTCATGTCGACTCAGAACCCTAAACTATTTTCAGCCGATTGGAGCGATGTCTCATCTACCACTGAGCAATAGTATGTACCACACCGATTCGAGTGAGAGGTTCCTCTCATGTCGACTCAGAACCATAAAGAAAGTATAAGTCGATTGGAGCGATGTCTCATCGACCACTTAGCGATAGTATGTACCATATCGATTCGGATGGGAGGTACCTCTCATGTCGACTCAGAACCATAAACGTATAATCGATTCCCTAAGCGATAGCATGTACCACATCGATTCGGGTGGGAGGTCTCTCTCATGTCGTCTCAGAACCATGAATAGAGTAAGTGAAGTTCTACAAAATTAAATACCGACTCGGTTGACGGAGTGTCATCACGTGGAGGTATTGGATCGAACTTTGGTAAAGCAATTGGAAATTAGCTCTTGAGAGCTCCTGTATTCTACTCAAATGTGTTTAATTGTTAATCATGAATTACTTGAATGTTATAGTTTTACTCCTCGTACAAGTGTTATTATTACTTGAACTATGTGATTGCATGCTTTTCTTGGCTTCACTGAGCGTTAGCTCACCCTATTCCATTTGTTATTCCATAACAGGAAAGTGACATGAAGGAAGTGATTGGAAGATACTAGTGAAGGCTAGTCTTTTGTGTAGTTTGGTATGTTTAACTGATTTTTGAGAAAATTGTGAGATTTAGAACTCGATGTAGTTGACTGAGATTTATATCCACGGATGTACTTGTGCAATGAAATATTATAGTCATGTTATTATTTTGGCATATTTAGATGAAATCATTGGAATTGATCTGTCTTTCATTTGAGGATTGAAGTGAGTTCCGGCGAGAGTTGGGCAGGCAGTCCGCCGAACCTTTCGGTTCGCCTTAGGGAGAGGTGGGATCGTCACAGGATCCCCCTTCTTAGTTCTAGTGTTGATTGCTTCTCTCACTGGCAAAGCCTGATTCAAACATTTCCATAAGAAAATCTTCAACTTATGTTTGATATTGAGTTTCCACGCGTGCTTCCATGTCTTTTGACTCTGTTTCTTCTAGCTTGTTCTGGTCTTTTCTTGTGCTCCTTCCTATTGCTCCACCTTATTGCTCATTTGTATTTTGTAGCTTAAGCTTACTGTGTATCTTTCATCTGAGCTGTGGATCCAAAAATTGCTGTCCTCTCTATCTGATAAGCTTATGGGAATACTCAGTATTTTCTCTGCATCTTTTTTATTGAAATTTCTGAAAATTATATTTCTATTCCACCTTTTTTGGTTTATCAGCTCCTCCACCTTTAGTAAATTGCAATCCTATGATTTCTGAGTGGTCACTCTTTCTTGAGTGCTGTATAGAATCCATCTGTTCTCCCATATCTTTGTACTTAACCATTGCCTATTCTCCTTCTCACTTCTTGCTGTACTAACTCTCTTGCTCCCATCAACCCTTTCCATATCCAAGAAGCATTTCTTGGTATCTTACACTTAAAGATAGACTCTTTTAGTGATATCTTGCCTTCAGGACCTTGCTAACAAGTAGATTATGGGACGCCTCCGTTTCTCCCTAAGGCGAACCAAAGGGTATCCGCAGGACGCCTACCCAACTCTCGCCAGGATTCGATACAATTTCCCTTCAAGCTTAGTACGATACTAGCCATTACCACGACGTAAAGTACGAAAATGCGGAATGTTCGAACTTAACAATTTATATAACCAATCATCCAATCCTTAAATTGGATTCTCAAAAGATACATCATTTGCCAAAATATACAACAGCCAAGATGTCTAATCAATTACATTGAAACCCTAATAGAAAAGTATATCCAAGGGGTTTCTCCGCAATTCACTTCGGGTCCTTCCCTGTTAAGGAAAACAAATCTACGGGGTGAGCTGTGACGCCCCGAAAGAATGAGTATGAGAACCCGAAAATTTTTATATATTTTCTAGACATTATTTTGTTTCCTTGTCTATAATTTTATACTTTTCTTCAATATATTAATTTTCTATACATTTTTATAAGGGAATATAGTTTTCAAAACATTTCCTTGATACAAGTTAGTCCACGTTAAGTTTGAAGTGTATTATGGACGTGGGACCCGCTAGTGCGGTAAATGCGATATATTTTTGACAACTTGTTGGAGTTTTGTATTAAGTGATATTATTTTACAAGGTGCTAGGAGACAATTAGAGGTTAGCTAGATTAATTAATATGGAGAGACAAGAAGATAAGCTTAAACATTAAAGGAGCCAAGTGTTATGAACCTATTGGGTGTGGACTTTGACCAAGCTTTCTTTACCTTTACTAAACATCAAAAATTGACCAAAATCGTCTTCAATTCTTTAGCATCTTGGCCAAATTATTGAGGAGAAAAGAAGAGAGAAAGCTTCTTCAATTTTCCTTCCTTTCTTGCTTGAATCTTGCAAACCTACCGTTTAAATTTCAAATTCCTCCACAAAAGTGAGTTGATAAGCTAGTTCAAGGCTTTTAGTGGAGCCATTTGTGAAGAACAAGCTCTAGTTATCTTGCTTCTTGGAGTTCCAAAGGTGAGTTGTCTAGATATCTTCCTTCTCATGATAATAGTGATCAATTAAGGGTTTCTAGTGGTGAAGCATGTCATTTTGTGAATTATTTCTTAAGTTATGGTTGAGTTGTCTAATTTTCCTATTTATTGAGGATTTTTCTGTTTTTATATGTTTTATATTGGTTGGCCATGGATGATGGTTGGGAATGATCTAGAATGAAGCTATAGTGCATAAATTGTAGCGAATTGCGGAAAATTTCCATGTTGTGCAGAAAATTCCAGAATTAGGGTTTCAATTTCCCCCATTCTGCCCGGTACTGTTACCCCTAGTTAGAAGCCGAATTAGACTTAGTATAAAACATTAAAGTTGTAGAGAATGATGTTTTATAGTTTCCTACAAAATTTCAGCCTAATCTGACCTCTGTAGCCTGTGAAAAGACCGAAATACCCCTGCTGCCCTGTTTCTGTCCGGAACTGATAATCAGCTTCTGTAATTGGTTAGTTTGACCGGGAATAATACTGATTTGGTTGTCAATGTCTTCTTAAGAATTATATCCTTGTATCTTAGCTTTCAAATGGCTTTGGAATTACCTGAATCGGAGTTGTGTGTGCTGAGATATGATTGAATGAATCAGGACTGCTAGTTGAATTTCACAGTGAGCTTCGAACTAGAAAATCTCGGGTTGTTTTGGTAATTTTGACCTTGTTACACTACAAAATGTGTAACGACCCCACCTCCCCCTAAGGCGAACCAAAGGGTTTAGCGGACCGCCTGCCCAACTCTCGCCGGGACTCATTCACTTACTACATTCCTCAAATAAATTACAAGATACAACTCAAATAATACATCCAATTCTCCAAAATTACATATCATAAGCGAAGCGAAAACTAGTTCTAAGCGTAAAATGTAGATTTACATCCGATTCAATTCCAAATATTTATACAAGTCCAAAAGTACATAAACCAAAACCAAAACTAAACTATACAAGATGTGCGCCATCCAGCCACACAAAGATCCAAAAACAAGTTCTTCCTTTACTTCGATCCCTGTGGGGAGAAGAAGATAGTAGGGGGTGAGCTAGAAGCTCAGCGAGTGACCAGTAAAATCAACAGCCAAGTATATTTCACAATAAAGCATTGATATGATGTCATGATGCAGTAATCAAATGTTCATTTATTGCTCATGTGAGCCAGTGAAGTTCTTGTACTTAAATATCCAATGCTCGTTTAGATCAGGTAACCGTGAAACAGAAGTAAGGAGCCATCAGGCTCCAAAGAATATGTAAACAATAGTGGAGACATTGGTTCTAAGCACAAGACTTTCCAGGAACTCATTGGAGCCAAATTATGTCATGGCACACACCCGAACCCAAATGATATGCAATGGAGTAATAAATACAAGAATTAGTTCAAAAGTAACTTTGGGAACAGTCGAGGGATCACTCACTCCAATTATAGTGCTTCAAGTATTCACGTTCAACTATACTCCAGGTTTGAAGTCCAGATCTGCGATAGAAATCCAATTTGAGAACTTTGAAACACGAGTAAGATTCGAAACTTAAACGTTCCGTTCATTAAGAATCAACCAATTGAAATTCATTTGAAAGACATTCGTGAAACACTTGCTCGCTTTTCAAATCGTAAGGTTTTTGTAGTATATATACTTGGAAAACAACACTTGAGTTGAAAGTACAAAGAAATACAAGTTTACATTGGCCATTATATTTTTTCCTCAAGGGTACAAGTTCATTTAGGTTTTTAACGTATAACCCTCGATAACAAAGTAGTAAAGGTGCTCGCTAGTTTAAGTGATAATCACTTAACCTTTACACAAGTTACAAGTATAGTTTTCTAGTCCTCGAGCGTAAATTCGGGCAGCATGCCCTTTGTGTTTACCTAATTTTCCAGCCATTTAGGCTTCATTATTTTTTCTCAGCCACAACCCAAAGTCACGCATATCATAATTCAGGTCAAAAGCCGTTCCATAGGCTCATCATAACATAAGAATAAGAATCACAATAATAACAAGTGCAGAAATACAATCTAGCACAAGACAGATTTGACGTGTGAATGCGGAAATAACATATCCGAGGCTACGCTTATCGGATTAAGGCGTAACCTATGCCATTTCGAAGCTAAGACACAGGGTTACAATGTTCATGAAGGTCACCTAGTCCAGTTTCTAATGAAACTTAGTCAAATCCTCAAATTACAGAACCAAAATCTAACTCATCGGCTATTTAACCACATTGCACTGTAATGGTCATATCTCAGGTGATAAAAGTCCGATTTAGGTGTTCTTAGTGGCATTTAAAAGCTAAGTCAGAATAATACAACTTTTATGTTTTGTAAAAAAGCTAAATCAGTACGGATCCTAGTGAAACAACGTGATAAACTGGACAAACTGACGAAACGGACTGCTGGGGAAAAACTTAAAACAGTAAGGGTATTTTGGACTTTTCACGACCTACGTTGCTCCGATTGAGCTGAAATTTTGTAGAAACCTATAAAATACCATTCTCTACAACTTTAATTCTTTGACCTAAGGCCAATTCGGCCTCTAACATAGGGCTACAAAACCGGACAGAATGATGGGGCAAATTTTCCAGATTCTGGAATTTTTGGTATTTAATGGAACTTTCTCAATTTTCTTGTTCTAATCACTACCAAAGCCCCTTTTATAACCTTATTTACAACATGTGCAATCATACAGCAAGTTTAGGCAGAAAACTATGAAACCCTAACTTGCTTATTCATCCCATATTCATCACACCCACTTGCATAATCATGAAATCAAGCCAAAACTTAAGCTAAAAAAACATCTTAAAGCAACAAGGATCATGATCAGATGTTTATACCTCAAAAGCAAGGCTTGGATGAGTGATATTTCACTCCCTTTGAAATTTCTTGGTTCCTCAAGCTTCCCAACTCACACTTAGCACTTTAATCGGTTTGGAAATTTAATTTGTCACTTGGTTGGTTAGAATCAAGAAGAAGGTATTGTTTCTTGCTCTCACTTTCTCTCTCTCTCTTGGCTGACCAGCTGCTGGAAAATGAAGAGGAAAGTCCAGAAAATTGGTTTAAGAAGGCTAGTTGATCACTTGGCCAAGAAACTCTAGGGTTTTTACTTCCTATTCACTAACCTTGTATCATTGCTTCTAATCACATATTATTTCTCACTTAAACTTCATTTTTAATTACCAAATTTGATCCTTGCTCCGTACCGAAAATTCATTCGGCAAAAATCGCGAAAACCCTAATTTTGCTCCAATCTTGAAACCAAAAGTAAAACCTTACTTTCTAGGTTCATTGGCACTTATTGTGGGGTGATTGAGTAGTAGGGCCATCATAAAGTGGTATTTGTCAAAGAAAAGGGAATTTTTAAGAAAAAAAATACAAGGAATTTGCACGGCTTCTAGCCGGATTCTCCACAAAACACTATTCACCAGAAATTTTTCCCTTTTCTTCTGCCTCGGGGCGTCACAAAATGGACTGATTAGTCTTCATGAAAGTTGTAGCCCTCTGTCTTAGCTTCGAAACAGTATAAATTGTATCCCAATCCGATAAGCGTAGCTTCGGTTGTGATCGATACAAGAAGGGACGTCAAACCTGCGATTTAGCTTTTGTCCTTAAAACTTGATTTCCAGTTGCATTCCTAGACTTGCTTTGTATTTGGATGAACTTGAGCCTAGTTGATGGGCTATTGTATTGAGATTTATTATGTGTTGGATTGGACTGAGTTGAGGAAAAATAATGAAACCATAAATGGCTGGAATATAGCAAAATACAGAGGGCATGCTGCCCAAAATTTTAGGGTTACGTGATTCCTTCAAGTTGAGTTGATCTCAGTAAAAATAAAAAATGAGGGGTTTTGGGGGTTGTTTGTAACCCTAGGACCAACTGTTATCTTTTACTCAAAAGTCATATTTTTATTCTTTTGTACTCGTACTTAACCTGGAAAGGCGTACGACATGTAGTCAAGCCTCATTTATGCATTCCATTTACTGGGTTTGTGGATGTGCGAGCTATAATTGTTTTATCTTGATTATTAGGATTTCTCGGCGATTAAAACCACTTTGGGTAAAAAAAAAACTTTTGAAGTATCTGTACTGGAACTAGTGAGTGATCCCTCAACTATTTCCAAAGTTACTTTTGAACTAATTCTTGCTAATTCTTGTACTGGTTACCCAATTGCTTGCATTGGTTGTTTGATTGCATATCATTTGTGTATGTGTGTGTGCCATGACATAATTTGGCTCCAATGAGTTCTTGAAAAATCTTGTGCTTAGAACCAACGTCTCCACTACTGTTTACACATTCTTTGGAGCACGATGGCTCCTTATTTCTGTTTATCTGTCACCTGATCTAAATGAGCGTTGGATATTTAAGTACAAGAACTTCACTGGCTCACACGAGCAATAAATGTACATTTGATTACTGCATCATGACATCATCTAAATGCTTTATTGTGAAATATACTTGATTGTTGATTTTACTGGACACTCGCTAAGCTTCTAGCTCACCCCAAAAATATTTTATTCCCCTCCACAGGGCTCGAGGAGAAGGAAGGGCTTGTAGTACTTATTCACGTGATTGGATGACATATATCTTGTACAGTTTAGATTTGGATTCATTTTGCGTAATAGTTGGGCTAGTGTGATTGTATGGAATTGAAGTGGATGTATGTGTACGTTCTACGCTTAGAATTAGTTTTCGCTTCATTTATGATATGTAATTCTTGGAAATTTGATGTAATATTTGAGATTTATATGGTAATTTGTTTGAGGACTGTAGTGAGTGACTGAGTACCGGCAAGAGCTGGGCAGGCGGTCCGCCGAACCCTTTGGTTCACCTTAGGGTGAGGTGAGGCTGTGACAGTTGGTATCAGAGTTTAGGCTTCCGATCTCTGTAGTGTATCCTAGGCTAAAGTTTAGGATGCCGGATTGTGGGATTTGATTTGATTTAATTTGAAAGTTAAGCGATTGAGGTAATTATTAGTACTGACTATGGAGGATAAGAGACCAAGGTTTGAGGGTCCAACTCTATGTATGATGATTTTGAACCAAGATAAAAGAGTATCAAAGGAATAAAATGCATTTTCTCGCCCATTTACCTCCTAGAAAATTTCTGCTTTGAGATTCTAAAAAAAACTAGGATGTACTAGTTTTATTTTCAAACGATGATTGGAAATAATATATATATGCTTTAAGCATGTGTAATTTTCCGATTTTGGTAATATGTGGATTTTACTTGAATCTCAATTTGAAATTTTGTGAATAACTGATGAGTTTGTTGAATTTTGTATATGATGGGCTGATACAAGGTTAAAATTTTCTAAACTAGGTTTTTCCCCTTGATTGTATACTGGTGTATTCTCACACTTGAATTTGTCTATGCTTTACACGAAAAAAAAAAAGAAAAAAAAAAGAAAGAAATCTTGAGTTTTTGGAAGAATGGCGAACTGTTGTTGTTATAATGTAAATCTTGAACTTAATAAGATCTTTGTTACTTTAAATACTCTTCTTATGTTTTAAAATTCTTGGTTTTCAAGAAGAGTGAACCTATCTTTAGGTGCACAGACTGAGGGAACTTTGAGATATAGAGTAACTGCATTCAAGAGCATGAAGTAAGTGTGAATTGATTTGGTTTCCATTTGACACGTAAGTTAGCGGGTTGTACTTATTTCTTGGATTTGAACTTGGAACTTGAGACTTTAACTATAAAACTCTAAGACTAGTTATTCTTGGAGATGATGGTGCTCTGGCTGGTGGCTTGCTTATTAAAGATTTTGAATTTCGAATGGATAACCTTTAGTTTCAGCTTGTATTATGGTTTGATTGGACCTAATTTCGTAAAGGCATGTGATCTGATTGAAATTAGTGATATTTGGACCTTTGGTTTAACTAAGGACTTAGGAAGGGTGGTGCACGCCGTGAGGCCTTTTGTACCCTGCTTGCATATACTTCTACATTTTGTGGCACTTAATTGTCTATATAGAGTAGTTGACATATTGGGCTTGTTTTGTGACTTCTTAAGTCGTGCTATAACTTTTGATATATGTAAAGAATCATGTCTTGATTCTAAATATTTTTGCAACTTGTATATGAATTAAGTTCTTTTATGCTTAATTATTCCTTTTCTTGCGCTTATAGACTTCTATTAAGTATGGCAGCAGGAATGGGGAAAAGGGGTCATGGCCGAGGGCTTAGACAACCCCGTACTCGTGAGAAAATTGGTGGATAGTTTTATATAATTTAAGGAGATCCTAGTACTGAATATGAATCGAGAATAAACCAGAAGATTAGATCTACCAGTGTATAATGGATTAAGTGAAATGATGACTGCTATCTTGGATCTATCCGATAAGATTTTGGCTAGGGTTTTGATACATTATGGTGGTGACCGGATTTGTTGGGAAACTTTTGGTTTTTGCATCCTCCTTCTAGTCTTCTTGTTTGATTAAGGTACACTACCCAATTTGTATGCATTGGGATTTGAAATGCATGAACTGTCTGAGACCGACTAGACTGAGCTCATTTAGGACTTGAATCTATTTCGGCTAGTGTACTCTTACGTACACTTGATAGACCTGACTTGACTGAAAATAGGGTATCTCTTTCACGCTTGAGCAAGTAGCTTGGTTCATATATGACCTGTAGGTGGATTTGAATTCTGTGACTGCTTGGGAATACGAATTACTGGGCATAAACTAGGCAAGTGAGTTTCGATTCGTACTCATGTTCCATGAACCTGAAATATTTGGCCTTGCTTTTGAACATATATATACTTGAACCCTGCTTTTGACTCTGCTTCTGAACTTATTCGTACTTGTGTGGCTGTAGACCGGCTACTACTCTTCTGTAGTGGTTGAACTGAACCTCTCTGGTGAGGCATTGCCTGGTGTGTTTTCAAGCACCGCCATTTTTCTGGCGAGACATGCCTGTTGTGTTTTCAAGCACCACCAGGGATTAAAATTCTTGAACTGAACCTCTCTGATGAGGTATTGCCTGTTGTGTTATCAAGCACCGCCATTCCTTTGGCGAGGCATGCCTGTTGTGTTATCAAGCACCATCAGGAATGAAACTTTGACTTGAGGCTCTCTGGTGAAGTTTAGCCGTTGTGCTAACTTGTTGTGTTTTCAAGCACCACCAGGGCCAATTTCTTGAGCTAAGATCCTCTGGTGAAGTTTAGCCGTTGTGCTAACTTGTTGTGTTATCAACCACCACCAAGGATGAAAATTTTGAACTGAGACTCTTTGGCGAAGTATAGCCGTTGTGCTAGCTTGTTGTGTTGTCCAGCACTGCCAAGGGAAAATTTCTGAATTGAGAAATTTCGATTTGAGATTAAACCATGTCCTGAATTTTCCGAATATCTAGGACTTCAAGTCCAATTTCAAGCCTTTTGCATGTTTTATCTAGTTACTCGATCAACTATCTATTGGATCATGACGATTTGATCAGTTGGATTGGGGTGCTTCTTAGCACTTGATTTTGATATGTGGGATTAGAGTGATTCCTAGTATTTGACTACTATCGAGGAATGTTTTGATCTGATTAGTGCAAGTTGGAATGTCGAGGACGACATTCTTTTAAGGAGGGGAGTCTGTGACGCCCCGAAAGAATGAGTGTGAGAACCCGAAAATTTTTATATATTTTCTAGACATTATTTTGTTTCCTTGTCTATAATTTTATACATTTCTTCAATATATTAATTTTCTATACATTTTTATAAGGGAATATAGTTTTCAAAACATTTCCTTGATACAAGTTAGTCCACGTTAAGTTTGAAGTGTATTATGGACGTGGGACCTGTGAGAACCCGTAATTTTTCCCATTTTCTAGGTTTTATTATTTTTCATGGCTTGTTTTCTGCATTTTCGTGATTAGAAAAAATTCTAGATATTGTTAAGGAGCAGATATAATTTTTGGATGATTTTTCTAGTATCGGATAGTTTTTGAGAAATTAAGAGCGTATACCGGACGTGGGACCCACTAGTGCGAAAAGTTTGGAAAGATTCGACCAACTAGGTTAAGTTTTGGATACTGGAATTAATTTACCGGGTGTTAAAAGATAAGTAGAGGATGCTAAGTGGATTGGTATAAGAGAGACAAAAGTTAGGCAAGCATTAATGAAGGTGACAAGTGTCACCATAGGATTGGGTCTTAAGTAAGACCACTATTCACCTTTTCTCATTGACCAAATAAATCACAAAATATTGCCAAAATTTCCCATTTTCTTCTCTTCAAGTGGCCGGCCCTCTCTCTCAAGAAGAAAGAAAGAACCTCTCCAATTTCTTGAAGTCCTCTTGCTCAAATCCAATCACACAATCATCTACTCATGTTTTTGTTCCGTAGAAATCCTTAAGGAAGTGTTGGTGAGTTGTTTGGTGAAGTTGTTTGGCAAGCTAAGGTGGTTAATTGCTCTCTCTCTTGTTTTACCAAGGTGAGTGATGGATTACTCCTTTCCTCCCAATAATGATGCTTAATTTGTGATTAGCGGTAGTATAAGGTGCAATATTATGGATTACATCTTGATTTGTGGTTGAATTAGTGAAGTTTTCTATTTATTGGTGATTTTTCTGTTTTAATATGAACATGATTGTGTGGCTATCTATGATGATTGGAAATGGTATATAATGACTCTAGGAGGTGGAAAAAGTGGGTAATTACAACCAATTTCTGTTTGGAAGAAAAATTGACAAGTTAGGGTTTTTGTGAATAACATTCTGCCCGGTTTTGTAGCTCCTAGTTAGAGGCTGAATTGGCCTTGGTTTTAAAACATGAAAGTTGTAGGGAATGACATTGTAGAGGTGCCTAAAAAATTTAAGGTCAATCAGAGTAGCGTAGAATGAGAAAAGTCGAAATTACCCTTGCTGTCCTGGTTTTATCCGAATGTAAGAATTGCGCCTGTAATTGGTTGTTTTGGCCGGAATTTCTATGGAATTGGTGGTTGAGGTCTTCTGATGAAATTTATCCCTGTTTCTAAGCTTTCGAGTGGCTTTGGAATTTCTGGATTTGGACTTAGGTAGCCTGTTTTATGATGTTTGCACCAGAATGCGATTTGTGAATGTGTTTTTCCGGTTCTGGTGTAGTATTTTGCATTTTTGACCTGGTTGCACCTGAAACTGGACAGAGTTGCCTTCTGGAACATTGTAGCCCTATTTCTTAGCTTCGAAACGCTGGGTTTTATACCTTCATCCGACAATCGTAGTGCCTTTGGTGCCATTACCGCAAAATGAGGTCAAAAACTATTTTTTTCAGGGGTAAAGCTAAATCTTTTCCGGATTTTTCTGGTTTCCTCTAATGCTTATGTATGCTTATGGAACCCTCTTTCGGTAGTATTTGGCATTGGTTTATGACTTGTATTCGAGTGTTATTGTGCTTATGGGAATATTTTAGGGCTTGACTTTTATTTCCGGTCATTTTCCTAGCTAAATCCCGTACTTGAATGACTTTAAGCCTAGTGAACGGCTTTTGGAAATGAGATTATTTTGTGTAAGATGTTGGGACTGATTTGAGGAAATAATGAAGCCATTAATGGCTGGAAAATAGGTAAAAACAAGGGATTTGCTGCCGAAATTTTTACTTGAAGGCTAGTTTTGGTCCAAGTGCTTTTTGCCGCAAAATTTTATAACCCTTTTAGTTTAGCTTTGCGTTTGGTTTATGAAACCCTAGATATTTCCGTCCATCAGTCCAAATGCCCCATTTCGCTTTAAAGTCATTTTTATGCGTTTTACTCATCATTTATTGGGTTTCTTCGATTTCACCTAATTGGCTGTGCTATATTCTTTCTCGTTGAATCTTAGGTTTTCTCGGTGATTAAGGATTCTATCTAGAAGGATATTTTGCACGTTATTTTGCATAGTTAGGTGAGTGTTCCTTGTTTGTTATATGCTCCTTGACTTCATAACTTGTATTCTTGAGTGATAACGTGTTAAGTGCTTTTAATGATTTCCAATTTCCAAAATGAGCTTTATAGGCGAGTGTGTACTTTATCGCACTCGACCTAAATAACTGTGCAATTTTCAAGGATTTAATGATTGAAATACTAGTTGCGCATGAATGTAAGCCTTTTTGGCTGAACTGGCCATTGCCCCTTGTTACCGATCGACTCGAGCCAGAAGCGGACTCGGTCGGGCGATTAGGTGACCTGGGTGAACGTTTTGGTATACTCGAGTATTACCTTGAAGTCTGGTGGAGCCCGGCCAATGGCTGGGAAGGGGGTGAATGAAATGAATGATTAAATGAAGCACGGGTTTTATTTACAAAAAGAAAAAAAAATGCATTTTTAAAAGATTGAAGGAAGGAGGAAATGTCAGGGGAACGAGCGAGCGCGGGAATATTTGGCTCCTTGTGAGCCCGTATCCTTTTAATGTATGTGTTCTTATTGTTTTGCATGCTAAATGTTTCTTGAATTATTGATTATTGATGGTTTATGTATTGGCGTTGTTGTTTAATTACCTGTTCGGAAACCTCACTGAGCTTTTAGCTCATCCCTTTAGTTTTGTTTTCCTTAACAAGGGAAGGCGAGCAAGGACGAGAGCTCTGTATAGACTAGCTGGTCTAGCTTTTGATTTTTCTTGTAATGGTTCTCGCCTTAGTGCTTGGCACGGGCTGGTTGTATGGTGGATTTGGAACCTTTGTATATTCGACGGTTGTACTTCTTTTGAGATCGTAATGTATATAAGTTTCGTTTAAGTTTTTGGATCATTGCTATATTTTTCGTATGGGCTGGATCTGGTTTTTGCTCGAGGATGGAAGTGATCGACTGAGTCCCGGCGAGAGCTGGGCAGGCGGTCCGTCGAACCCTTTGGTTCGCCTTAGGGGGAGGTGGGGCTGTCACAGAAGAGTTGCAGCAAGGCCCTTGAGGGCAATTTAAGTGATGAATGGCCAGGTGTCTAGGACACCTCAGGCCCTAGAGAAATCTAGAAGAGGATAGATGGAGGGTGGAAATGAAAGAGGAAGGACGTGAGATGTGGAGCAGCGTCGGATGAAGGGTTTTGGGAAGCAACGGATGAAAAAGGTAACGGCTGAAAGGGTTGAAGTCTGATAGAGAGGGGGAGAAGATCTGACGGCAGGGAGAGAAAAAAAACAAGAGGAAGGGGCGGCGCAAGAGAAAACTGGGGGTTAGCTAGGAAGCCGCGGATAAGGGGGGATCTAGGGAACAGCGGCTAAAAACTAAGAAGGTGAGCGGAGAGCTTAGGAAAGGGAGAGAGAAACGAACGGTAAAAAGGGAAGAGAGCTTCGGAAGAGCAGAAAGGGAGAAGCTTTCGGCCAAGAAGAAGACAGGCAGAGAGGTGGAGCAGAATCTGGAAGGCGGCCGCAGCAAAAGGTGAAACTTTTCCCAGCTTCGTTTGGCCTACGCTGGAGTTCGTTGCTTCACCATTCAGGCGCTGTTTTGCTGTTTAAGGGAGCGAAGGTAGTCTTTCCCTGTTTCCTTTTCTTTCTTCTTTTCTCGTTCATGCTTCATCGAGTTTTTCATTCATCTTTGTTGCTGAATAGCT
Source organism: Coffea arabica (assembly GCF_036785885.1). Classification (NCBI taxonomy): domain Eukaryota; kingdom Viridiplantae; phylum Streptophyta; class Magnoliopsida; order Gentianales; family Rubiaceae; genus Coffea; species Coffea arabica. The sequence continues at coordinate 36,177,981 of NC_092323.1, read as the reverse complement.
GAAGGTCGCATTCATAGAATGACATGGGGTTTTAGGAAAATCTATTCTAATGCTTCATTGATCGCTGCTCTACCTTTTTCTTGTTCTGTGAGTGATTTTGATGATGGGTTTCAGTGTTAAATGGAGTAAATGGTAAGTTTTGGTTGTTGGCCTGGAGTTTGACCCATCGGATCTGCATGTTTGATAACGGAAAAACGTTTGATACCAGAAAAATGAGTGGAAAGCTTTTTGAGTGAATCTGATTTGTCGTTGGCCTTATGCTTGGGTTAGATTACCAATGGTTTAGTTAGCAAGTAATGAGCTTTTGTGGGATTTTTGTAAGGAATCGAGGATTGCCACAATAAAATGAGAGTTCTCTACTTGGTCGCAGCATTTATGAAAAAATTCGATCTTTTGGGATTGCTGAAGTTTCTGGATTGGCTTGTTTTCTCTTTTGAGTTTTGTTTGTTGTTTGACGGTATCCCACGTATGTGCTTGCTGCAATTCAAAAATAGAAATGTGCAGTATAGCAACAATCCGTAACGTGGCTTGGGTTTCTTGCAGCACCAGACTTTGCCTGCAAGTTTTGAAACATTAGCTGAAGTTTTTGTGTTCATAGCTGCAAAAAATGTATGAATGCATTTCAACTGGCCAGTTTTCTTTTTCTTAGTCTCCCTTGATTGCACTGTCCATTGCGTGTGTTCATGGTGAGCATAATGAATGTTAGGCTGCAAACTTTTCTGGGTTCTTGATAAGCTGCCTTTCATCTTTATGTTTTTGCTGTTTTCCCTGCTCCCCGCAACAGCACACAAAAACTAATTCTTAGTCGTCCTTTGCTAGCTTAATCTGATGTTAAGGAAATGGAAGGTTTGGTGTTGAGTTTGTATGTTTGAAAATCTGAAACACTTGAGCTATGGTCGAACACTTTGCTGGAAAATGAATTTCAGATTGCCAAACCATTTTTTCGCATGAGTATTCTTCCAGAATTTTGCATCAGTTCCCTCTATGTTGTTTGTTTGTTTGGATGTTGAGGTTATGCGTTTTGTTGCTTAGTTTCAAGTTATGATTTTGGTTGAAATTTTTTTTGAGCAAAGCTTGTGTGTTCGGGTCCGAAACACAAGTTTGGAAACGGAAATGCAGCAGGCTGGCTTCACTTTTGGTTGCAGAAATGTGTTCCGTAGCTTTTGCATGGGTTTGCATGGAAAATTTTCCAAAAAAAAAAAATATAAATCTAACCCCACTAGTTTTCCCTAATACTACTATGGCCCGCACAATTAGACAAATCAATCAAATTGGTCCTCTTAACTTCATTAATTGTTTCAAACTGAGTCCTAAAAAATGCAAGTTGAACCACTCTTTGACCCTTACTTACTCCTGGACCCTTGAAGTTCCATAATGCTTGATCGGACTTGAGAGATTGTTAATGTTTGCAAATGAGTCATTAGTAGTGTTTACTTTAGAATTTGATTGGTAATTTATCTTTCTTGGTAACCGCGCCTTATTTGATTACATTTTGAGATGGATTTGATGATTGATTGGTCTAACTTGTTTTGTTTGATTATGTTTTACTATTAAATTGGTGCATTAATCCCTTGTTTTGATGATTTTAGCCCAAGTTATCTCTTTTTTTTGGTGACTCTAGCCCAAGTTAAGTTTTGATCACTTTACTAGCATCACAAACGGGGAGGTATAACTTCTTTTATCCTTTTTGTCTCTCCTCTATGTGATCCAACGTGCTAAGTGAGAATTGCATGTCTACTTTGCTTTCCTTGCCTTTCCTTAATTCCTTTCATTTATTTCATTTACTTTTGCTTTTATTAAGTTATTCTTTTATGGGGTATGTGTACACCTCTTGGCTTGTAATAGATAGGGCTTGGAGAGCATTTTTATTCACTTTTCCCCTTCCCCATTTGTTTTAGTTAGCCAATGTAATAGGTTCATTAGTGTGATTTGCATGTTTACGTGCTACGTGTTACTTGCTTTCTTAGGGTCTTGCATCTGGATACCATGCTTATGTGTTATGTGCAATATGTGATTTATGTGTTTATTTGCTTTATTAGCCTTTACATGATTTATTTGGTTTATAATGAATGTGTGGCGTCACCGTGGCTAGTCCAACGCTGGTCATGGTCTTTCCCCTCAAGTTCTCGCAAGTCCAATGCTTGTGAGAGAATTTTAGAAAAGGGCTAGTCCAATGCTAGACCCAATAGGCCGTCCCCTCTCGCTAGTACATACTTGCATGTTTCACTACATTTCATACATTTTTCTTAGTTTTTTAGCATTTGGCATGCTTCTCCAATCCTTTCCCCTTCATCTTAGGTTTTTGCATCCTCATGCTAGTTATAGGGTACATTTGCTTGAGAGTCCCCTTTCGGTAAGGGAAACGAGCGAGTGTGGCTACAAAATAGCCTTAGCACGCTAGTTCTTCCTTCTAATCAAAGGGAAAATTAAAATCATGAAGTTAGAAGTCATTCCGGTACCCGACTTGATGCATTCCTCTAGGTTCATACACTCTCATTTTTATTATATCACTTCCTCACTTTCTTTATCCACACTCTCTCACTACTTATATTTTTCTCAATCCACATGCCATGTTCGCACATTTTTCTTATTTCCCTATCACTTATTTATTTCCTACCTCACAAATTGCACCCAATTGCAATTATATGCATTTACTACCATTATACCTTTATTTTCCCAATTGGCACACATGCACTTTTCTCACATTTGCACACTTGCACTTACATTTGTGTTTTTATTTTCTTTTACATTCCTCTTACATTTTTCACACTTGCACTCATATTTGGGTCTTCATTTGCATTACTCGTGACCTCTATGAGAGTTTTCCTTATTGGCCATCACAACTCATGTGATTGGGACAAAAAATCCTCATAAGAGACATTTTAGATTTAGGATTGCATTTTTTTTCATATCCATTAGTCACATCCAACATGCAACACATATTTTGGGTAGAAGAATTAGGAAAAGTGGGGCTAAGTCACGCAACTAGCTTTGGCTAGGGTAAGGGAGTGCCTTAGGCTTTGCCTTTGCCTTCTCCCTTATCAAATGTGACCCCCGATCCCTTTCTTTGGTTACGTAGACCTAAAAGTTCTTTTAAAAGGGTTTGTTTGTTTTTCTTTCCAAAAAATCACTTTTTCTTGGGTGACTTGGTACACCCTAACTCTATACCAAGTGGCGACTCCTTTTCTATTTAAAACCCTTTGTTTGGCCAAACCGTCGCATTTCACAATCCCACGGCCTTTTGTTTTCACTTTCACGCACGTTCACATACATATCCCACACACTACTGTCACACCTCAAAAAGTGGGGCGCGACAACTTGGCGACTGCACTGGGGACCTCCTAAGTGGGTCCAAGCATTTGATTTAGCCATTCTTTTCCATTTTCTACCCTTGTTATGCGTAGCATTTGGATATTAGGGTTGCATTTTCCATTTTAGGACCTTTTGCCTCGCGTGCGTATCAAACTACTCCCTCACCCACGTATGTATGATTGGTTGCTTGGATGTATGTTTTACTTGTTTTATCTCGCACTTTGCGTTGCATTTGGGGGGGGGTGTGTCACCTTTAGAGCCTTGCGTTGGGTCTCAACCCTTTCCCTCAAAATAGGGAACACTTCATACGTGCACGTTTATTTACTGTTATCCCATTTTATTTTATTTTCGTGGGCTCTTTCCCACACCGCCTTATAGGACTAGGAATGGTTTCTCTAGGTATGTGGATGGTGTGCTCTGCGCCCATAGCAGTACCTAGGGGATCGCTCAAGCCACCGACCGAGGGTCTTGGGATTGATGACCCATTCCCTTAGGTCTGAAGGCTTGGGGACCTTTTTTAAACCTTATCAAGTCTAGTTGCATTAGTGAGCCCCATCCTCATGCATCCATGTTAGAGTTTTCCTAGGTTAGAGTCAGCCTCACCCTTTTTAAGCACATTAGAGGGAAGGGGGTTCCATCCCTTTTACTTGCTTTTATTGTATTTCTTTTCTTAATTGCTCCCAATATGTTATGTGTACTATTGATTGCACTAACCATTTCTTTGTTTTCTTGGCCTGCATTCATGTGCTTTAGCAATAAGAGGCCTCTTTGGCACTCTTTTAGTGACTTACCCACTAGATAACTCACATGTTTAAATTTCAGTCATTACACTTAATTTTCAATAAGTGCATTTCATTTTAGACCTTTTCCCCCCGATGCATTATTTATGTCCTTTAGGCCATATTTGTCACATATTTACATCGCTTTAATAAATGGCATCATGCATTAAACCTTAGAAGGAACGTCATTTAGGCAATTCCCTGTTAGGGATAAGCCAACCCTATAATCCCATGGGTATTTAACCCTATTTTTGGGATCTGCACGTTTACCCTTTTTGCAAAATAACCTAAGGGGTAAAATCCCAAGATAACGGTATCTAAGTGAATTCCCCATCCAGATGACGCAGTGTCGAATGCTCAACCAAGTCCCCCGAGAGCTGAATCAGTGGAAGAATAACCTATCTTATGAGATTGGGGGGCTATTCCAATATGTGGGACATCTACCAAGCCTTGTCAACATAATACCCAACGTGTTTGCTATCCAAGCATTGATCAATTATTGGGATCCGGATGCCTCAGTTTTCCGGTTTGGAATGTGCGAACTCACCCCAACCCTAGAAGAGTTAGAGGGATTGTTGCAAGTATCGGGAAAAGGCAGTCCTATGATATACCCGAGCCGGGGAACGAGAGAGCAGTTTTGCAAATTTTTGGGATTGAGGAACAATAGCTTAGACCAACACCCCGACGCTAGATCTTGTCCACTGAGATTTTTATATGACCGGTTTGGGGAAAAGGAGTCCTTTGAGCGCCATCAGATCGATTTCTTTATAACAAGGGGGCAATGGGAAGAGAAGCGTGTGCAAGCTTTTGGTTTGGTTTTGATCAACTTATTGCTATTCCCTCAAAGACATGGAAAGGTGACATTTGCAACAATCAACATGATTCAAAGTCTTTTTTTAGGAATTCGTGGAACGACACCAACTTGGATACCCATTGTCATAGCGGACATCTTCTCAGCCCTTACCAATTGCCAAAGGAAAGGGGGTTTCTTCTACGCTTCAAATTTAATACTTCAAATGTGGATCATGGAACATTTGGCGAAGAGATCACTTAACCCTTTGGGTTCTAGTCTCTTAGTTGAGAATTGGATTGATTCACATCGAGAGAGAGTCAGCCGCTACTACCGCGTGATGTAGTCAAGCCAGTTTATTGAGGAGTTCAACAATTTGACACCAGAAAAAGTGCAGTGGGTTCTAGATTTGACCAAGGTTAGAGACCCAGCTTTTAGGACCACTCAACATGACTTCATCCCTCTAGCTGGAGTTAATGGTCTAGTCGCCTATATTCCACAAAGGGTTATGAGACAGTTTGGATACCCGCAAAGCATTCCTATGGTACAAGGGGTTGAAGATCTTAGATTGGGTACGGTGACCGAGAGTCGAAGTATGGTATTAGAGGCTTGGGGAAATTTGCAAGGTCTTGAGAATTTGCAGTTGGAATTGGTAAACAAGATGGCACTTGCAATTATGCCTGGGTACAATGAATGGATCAAACAAAAGGTGGAACATGATAGGGCAAGGCAACAATTAGCATCAGCCAGTCCCGAAGAACAAATGGAGAAGCTAAGGAAAGAATTAGAGGAATCTCAAGCCCAGCTCATAATGGCCAACAAAGTTTTAGAAGATACCCAAGTGCAGTTGAGGAGGGAGAAAAAGAAGAATGAGAAACTAGAGGAAGCCATAGATGCCCTTGACAGGATTAGGGAAGGAGCTCGTAAGCTCAGTTTAGGGAGCTCTAGAGAATCACAAAGTACAAGTCTCTTGAGACATAGGGATTTTGTAAACATGGTTACTAAGACCATTGACGAGGTTGTAAAGAAAGATTGAACTCTTCCACATTTTATGAGAAGCTTTCCATTTCAAAGTTCTAAATTCACTTACATGTTTGGAAATGGGATTTTACCCCGAAGGCTTGCATCATGCTAGGCCTACCCTTGGCACAAAAAGGTCCCCCCATAGGACATGCATCTGAATTGTTTGAACAATCACTAACTCATGTCTTTTTCTTTTTCTCCTTTGAATCAGTTGCAGAAATCTAGTAACGATTGGTTTATCTAAAGATGTCTTTTGCATCCTCAGGTAAAGTTTCAAAATAGCTTCTCGGAAAAGCCCCATTATTACGCGATCCCGAAGTAAAGCCCAAAGGAATCGTGTAGACATGAGTACTCAGCCAGAATCGTCTGATAAGACCGCTGCAACTACCCAGCCGGAAGCCACAAGTCCCGGGGTTCAGTTGACTGAATTACTCACCAAATTTTGGGAAATGGCATCTGAAATGGCCGCCCAAAAGAAGTTGATCGACGAGCTCATTAGTAGCGGAGTGCAGCCCGAGCCTGCGCCCGTCAAACAACCGGAATCCGAACCATTTGTCATTCCTCCAATTCAAACCACTTTTGAGGGAGTTTTCAACCCGCAGTATACTTATACTCAAAATCCTCCGTTCTATCCTTCCTATGGGCAAGGATTTCAGCCTCAAGGTGGTCCAAACATGCCTCTGGATCCACAAACTTTTTATCAGACTACCGCAGAGCCTGTTGTGCCAGAGCACACTGTTCAAACCAAGCCAGAAGTGGGAGAGTCGTCTGCCCCGGTGGATATGAAGCTACTTAAGCGGTTGGATCGTTTCGATGAGTTCATCAAGAAAAGCCAAGGTTTAAGCAAACAAGGGGTGTTAGACTACGATGATCTGTGCCTGTTTCCAAATGTACAGCTGCCCGTAGGGTTCAAGACCCCGAAGTTCAATAAATATGATGGTACAGGCAACCCTAAGACACACTTGCGTTTGTTTGCCAACAAGTTGGGCAGACCAGTGGATGACGAAAACTTGCCATTAAGGTTATTTCCAGAGAGTCTAGAAGGAGACGCCCTCGATTGGTATTCCAACTTAAAGCCAGAGGAGGTGAAGACTTGGCTTGATCTATCCAACGCCTTCATCAGACAATACGAATATAACTGCGAGCTAGCACCGACCAGAAATACTTTGGAAGGCAAGAGGCGACCATCTGAAGATCATAAGACATACGCCAAAAGATGGAGAAAGATAGCCGCCAAGGTTGAGCCTCCGATGACCGAAGATGAAATTGTTCGCACTTTCATAAAGGCGCATGATCCTCCACACTTTGAAGAAATCTTCCGTATGACCGGGTGTTCATTTGCTGCGATTGTGAATAAACTCGAAGAGTATGATGATTTTGTGAGAGTCGGAAAAATTGTTAACGTCTCTGTCCTAAAATCACAAGTAGAAGCTTTGCAAGGGCAAGGGAGCAGTGGAAAGAAGCCGCAGTTTAAAAAGAAAGAGAGGGAGGCAACTTTTATTTGGAACCAGAACCCTTCACCCAAACCCCGATACCAACACAATCCAACCTACCAACCACATTACCCTTATTATTCAAACCCGCACCATGTATATACTACCAATATCCATCACCCTCGACCTCGCCCAAGCTATCCTAACCCACCTTTAGCCCCTTTTCAAATTTCTCAACCAAATCCACCCCAAAACCGACCTCGCCCTCCATATAACCCAAGATTTCCTCCCCCAAATAGACCTGTTTATAGCCATCCTCAACCTCTTAAACCTTACAACCAAGCCCGTAGCCAAACATTTACCGATTTAGGCAGGCCTCTAGACCAATTGTATGACCAGTTGAAGGCCGCCGGAAAAATTGGCACGACGCCCCCTCCGACCTATCCATATGGCATATACGCTGGGTATAACCCACAAGCCGTCTGTGCTTATCATTCAGGGGCACCCGAACATTCAACTGTTGATTGCAAGGCTCTTAAGCATAGAATTCAAGATATGATTGAAGCCGGAGAGATTGTAATCAGGAAAAAGGAGGCACAAGGGCCGAATATAAATAGGAACCCCTTGCCGGAACACACTAATACCATTGGGGTCATTCTGGACGACGCAGAGTATGAGGAGCAAGTCCAAAAATTGGCAAGGGAAGCTGAGGTGTTTGGGGTCACAGACCAACCATTTGTAATAGAGATGCCATTTGAGGAGGATAAAAGGCCTTTTATTTTGGATCTCATTCCAGCTGAGAGCGAGGTTTTGGAGCCAGTGGTCATCGAATTCCCAGAGCAGGAGCCTGTTTTAAGTTTGCAGCGAGTGCCATGGAACTACGATGAACCTGTCATACAAATTGGAGAAAAGTCAGTTGCCAAGGAAGAGGTGTCAGTGGTCACTAGATCAGGGAGGATTGCAAGTCCGTTTGGAGCTACCGTTCCGATTCAAACAAATAACCCCGAGCTGCCCGCTAAACCAACAATTACCGAGAAGGAAGCCTTGGATTTTCTTAAAAGGCTCCAAAGAAGCGAATATAATGTAATCGAGAAGCTAAGCAAGTCGCCCGCCCAAATATCCATGTTGGATCTGCTCTTTTCTTCGGATATGCATAGGGATGCGTTGCTCGAAGTGTTGACTAAAGCTCAAATCCCTAAGGACATTTCGGTTGCTAATTTCTCACATATGGTTGGGAGTGTGTTATTTACAAAACAAATCACTTTCTCTGATGATGAATTACCGGCAGAAGGCATTGGACATAAAAGGCTCTGTACATAGCTGTGAGGTGCAACGGGAAAATGTTGCCAAATGTGTTGATTGACAATGGATCTGCGCTTAATATCTGTCCATGGAGTACCTTGGAAAAGCTAGGGTTGCAAGATATCAAGCTGAGGCCTTCAGGGACCATAGTTAGAGGTTTTGATGGAGCACAAAGAGAACCTATAGGAGAAGTGGATTTAGTAGTCGAGATGGGGCCCACACAGTTTCAAATAGCCTGCCAAGTTATGCACTTTCCTAGTGTTTACAATGTTTTGCTTGGAAGGCCGTGGATTCATAAGTCCGGAACTGTGCCTTCTTCATTGCATCAATTGTTGAAATTCATAGTAAATGACAAATTGATAACTATCTTTGCCGAGGAGGATTGCTTCGTGATTGCTGATTCTGGGTCCAAAGAAGATGGTAGCCGAAACGCCACAGTGACCCCTCATAGCACAGCTGATATCGTCTCCGTAAGTTGGATAACAAAAGAGGAACGAGCTTTGTCAAAGGCCAGTGTCATGATGGCTAAAGAAATGATCCGCGGAGGATATGAGTTTGACAAGGGACTGGGACGTGATCTACAAGGAATTCTGAAACCAGTGGAAATTGTGGAGAAAAAGGATTCATTCGGTTTGGGTTTCCAACCAACCGCTAAAAACATCAAAGAAATGAAGGAACGCAAGAGAGCAGAGAAAGAAGGCAGACAAAAGGCCTTTGATATTCCACCATTGCATTATACTTTTTCACGACCAACCGAGGTGATCACGTCAGAGATTAACCCAGTTGACGGAATCGAAACTAGTTTGGCCCAATTGTTCGTTGGGGCAACATTTGTCGCGCCCCATTTTTTACAAGAAAAATGAATAAATAAATGGTTTAAAAAGTGAAATTTTGATTTGAAAATGAATTTTAATTTACAAAGAAAATGAAGAAAAATATGGGTCTAAATGGGACTTAAAAATGCGACGATTTGACCCAAAATATAGTTTAAAAAGGGTTTTTGAAATAAAAATCGGAGTCGCCACTTGGTATAGAGTTAAGGTGTACCAAGTCACCTAAAAATGAATTTTTTCAAGGAAAAGGTAGAAAGAAATCCCTTTTAAACGACTCCTAGTCTATGTAAACCAACGAAAAAGGTTCGGGAGCCACATTTGACGAAGGGGAAGGCAAGGATAAAAATCCAAGGCACCCCTTCGACCTAGCCAATGCTAGTTGCGCGATTTAGTCAAAGATTTTCTTGTTTTAACCAAAAGCATTTATCACATTTGGATGCACTATATGAATGCAAACCCTAAACCTAGGAGGGTATCGGGGGGTCAAAATATCCCTTCGAAGCTAATTGGTACCAATCACATTAATTGTGACGCCCAATAAGGATTCTTCGAAGATGTCATGAATAATGCAAAAATATGAGACTCTAAAAAAGGAAAAAGAACAAGATATATAAATACAAATATACGTGACCTAAGGGAATGCATCATGTCGGGTACGGGGGACTAATGTTCGTGACTCAATTTTTCCTTTTAATAGAGGGAATACGAGCGTGCTAAGGCTAGAAAAGCCAAACTCATCCATATCCCATATCCAAGGGGTGACTCCCTAACCTATACAAGCAAATGAGCTAATCTAAATGAAAATGTAGTCCTAAATGTGTAAGGGAAAGGGAGTGAAGGGTCATGCAAAAATGTAAAAACTAAAAGGAAAGAATGAATGAAGATGTAGTGAAGGCATGCGAGTATGTACTAGCGAGAGGGGGCCCTATTGGGTCTAGCATTGGACTAGCCCTTTACTAACGCTCGTTTACAAGCATTGGACTTGTAAGAGCTCGAGGGGAAGGCCATGACTAGCATTGGACTAACCACGGCAACGTGCATTCCACCCACACAATCAAATATAATACTAAAAGCAAATAGGCATGCTAAACACATAGTTTCACATAGCACGTAACACATAAGCATGCATATCTAGATGCCAAACCCTAAGAAAGCGATTAAACACATAGCACCTAAGCATGCAAAACACATAAGGCAATTAAGGCCCTAACTATTACATTTTTAGAGGGGAAGGCCTACTACAATCTAAAAGGGGAAATGGAATAAAATAAATAGTTAAAATAAATCTAACTATTACAATTGTGGCATTCAAGTGCCTTCCCAAATGATCAAAAATTGAACTAAAACTAAAGCGAAATTAAAGAACTAAAGAGATAAATAAAGTGAAAATGAAATGAAACACTTAAAGTCATGCAATTGCACACATAAGGCACATATACACACATAGGCCAAATAAAGTCAAAATAAAGGGTAAGGTGTACCTCTCTTGAGTCGGGGCTCTAATGGAGTGAAATTACTTATTTACCCTCCAAAAACAAAGAAAAGGTCAAGGCACCAATTTAATTTGAGAAAATTAAAGAAAATATGCAAACACAAAACTCACTTGATCATAAAGCCCTTAAAATCATGAATTAAGTGCAATTTAAACAAAGCATGGTAGTTAATTGAAGCAAACAAGCAATGAAAAGTTGTAAATTAAAGCTGCCAAGGACCAAGTTGAGGAAATTATTCAATTGGTTGGGTCATAGTGGAACAAGGGGAGACCTGGGGGGCCAAAGTACAATTTTTCGAAAGTTTTTCATGCAAGTTCATGCAAGACAACGAAGTGAATGCTTCTGCAATTTCTAGCTAAACATCTCTGCTGCAATTTAGAATGGCAAGTTTTCCGCAGCTCTTAACAAGATTCACCCTTAGAGTAACAAGACCACTATCTTATCCTCTCACTTTGCAAATATAAACTTAGATTTAAACACCAAAAGTTGGCCAAAATGGCATGCAAAATCTGGACAGCTCATGGTTTTTTTTCTGCTACTTTGGAGTTTCAGCAACCTTTGACTAAGCTTGAGCAAAACAACGTTTAGATATTCACCTAAAGTGCTCGTGTGTGAAAAAATGCAGCAAAGATACAAGAGTAGGAAACTCAGTGTGAACATGTACATGGTATATCGATAAAACCACAAATTTCCATCAAACTAAAGTTTCAGCAATCGAAAGTGCAGGCCTGCTGCATTGTTCATTTCATTTCACTTGCGGATTTCAGCTTTAAACACCACTTTGATCGAAAACTGTTTAACCAAAACATTAAAGCCTGAATCTAAAACCAGATAAACAGCAACATTCTGCGTCCAACCATACAACAACTTAAATTGAGATCATACAAAAAATGCAAATTTTCCTCAAAAGCTGTTTTCTTTGTTACTGATTCTTTACCGCAACTTAGCAACTTTTTATCCCTATCAATAATCTATAAACCAGCCAAGCACTTGTCAACTTATCACCACAAAAGGTAAGGCAATCAGGTCAAGACCCATTCAAAACCCCCAACAAAAATGTCCAAAGTGTTTAACAAAGATTCGTAACTCAACTGGAAGACAGTTTCTTGAACAACCAGTGAATTATGGAGAAAGAAAATGAAGAAACGAAGATGCAATGAAAATCTCAAACAAGCTTAGCCAAGAGGTCCTGAATCTAGTCAAATTTCACGTACTGTCTTCCATTTTCAGCAAAACACGGATAGGACTTAGCAACCCATAGCCATAATCATTCAACAACAAAAAATGCAGCATGGCCAAAGCTTTACTTTCTTATTTGCTGGTTTCCTTTCTCTGCGAATTTTTATACTGCTACTTCCTATAACTTCCGTAGCTCAACAACCCAAAGATCATACAAAAACCAATTCCAAACAAAACAAGACCCTGAACTCAGGCACTTTTATTTAACACTAAAGAGACACAAAACAAACAGCAACCAGGGAAACATCAAGAAGCAAAACATGATAAAAATCATGAAGCCAAACCAGCAGCAAAGATAGCCCAAGATTCACGTTCCACAGACTTGGGTTCTCATGAAAAATCTCGCTAAAGCAACAAGGAGAGAAACTACCGTTACCACAGAATCCTGGCGGACTGAAATGAACGTGGAAAATCACCCCAAAGATGACGCTGATTCCAGAGACGCTGTCGAGAACTTCAGTCGCAAAACTTCCAACATTGAAGAACCCGCAACTTGGAGCACCAATCTGGCCAGGTTGGAGGTGTTTTTAAAGAGCGGTCACTGAACATAAGTCGTTGCCTAACGTCCACAGAGTGCAGAAGAAGACTACTCGCTCCAAAAACTAAGAAATTGCTTGGAAATAGCCACGAACAAAGCTGATTCGCCCGCCTGGTGATGAATCTTCAGCAAGTTTCCTCCTTTTTCTTCATTCGATCCTCCCTTGGCTTTCTACTTCTGACGACCCCACTTCTCCCAAGGGCGAACCCAAGGGTATCGGCGGGCCGCCTGCCCGGCTCTCGCCGGGACTCAGTCGTTCACTAAAGTCCTCAAATAGATTGCAAGAAAAAAAACCTCAAATATTACAATATAAATCTCCAATATACATCAAATTCTCCAAAAATTACATATCAAAAGCGAAGCGGAAATAATTCACAACTATACATAAAATGATTCCAAATCCGAATTGTACAACATAAAGGCCATCCATTCACGTGAATAAGCACAACAAGTCCTGCCTTCGCCTTGAGCCCTGTGGAGGGGAATAAAATATTTTTGGGGTGAGCTAGAAGCTCAGCGAGTAACCAGCAAAATCATTAAGCAAATATATTTCACAATGTTGCATTTCGATGATTTCGATGATGTCATGATTCAGAGATCAAATGTCCGTTTAGTGCTCTCGTGAGCCGGTGAAATCATTGCACTTGAACACCCAACGCTCAAATAGATCATAACACACGAACAGAGAGAGGGAGCCCCTTTTTGAGCTCCAGATAACATGAACATGAACCACAAATAGAGTGGAGACGTTGGTGTCCAGCACAAGACTTTCCCAGAACTCATTGAAGCCAAAATCATATCATGAATTCACATGCAAGCACGCATGAGATGCAATCGAGTAAATAATGCAAGAAACATTTCACAAGTACTTTGGAAATAGTTTAGGGTCACTCACCTCCATGCCTCAGAAATGATCCATCAAATATCATTGCCTTGCTCAAATCCAAGTCTTAAATCACAAACTCAATGCACACTAGTTCCTTCAAAGTTCGGACAGCACTTCCCCTGAATTTGCTAACTTTTCCAGCCATCATGGCTTCATTATTTCCTCATTCCAACCCAAAGGTACACACACACAACAACAAGTTCATCCAATAGCCATTCAGCAAGTTCCAAGTAGTACTAGTACAAGTCAAGCAAGGGAAAAGTCCGGAAATGAAAGGTAAGCGCAAAACTAGAAAAACAGTTTTGACGTCCTTTTGCGGTAATGGCACAAAAGGTACTATGAGTATCGGATGGAGGTCCAAGACCCACCGTTTCGAAGCTAAGAACCAGGGCTACAACAATGTAGAAGGTCACTCAGTCCAAATCCTAACAAAACTAGGTCAAAAAGGCAGAAAACCAACCCAGAACCGTAATTGCAGGTTCCCAAATCACACAATGCTGTAATTCGTCCAACTCAGTATACACAGGTCCAAATGCATTGATTCCAAAGGCATATGATAGATAAGACATCAAGATACATTTCATCAGAAGACACCAACATCCAAATCCAAAGCAATTCCAGTCAAAACAGACGATTACAATCACAGTTCGCACATTCTGATCACCCAGAACAGCAACAGAAAAAACGACATATCTCACTCTACACTAATCCAAATGACCTGAAATTTTGTAGGCACCTCTAAAATGTCATTCCCTACAACTTTCATGTTTTGAGCAAAGTCCAATTCGGCCTCTATCTATGACCTAAAATTTCGGACAGAATGTTCAACCAAGAACCCTAATTTGCTGAAATTCTTCCAAACCAGAAATTGATTGCAATTTCCTATCAAACACACCTACTAGAGCTAAAGCCCCTTATTACCAACCATCAAAACAACCACACCATCAAGATCATATGAAACCAGAAAATTCCTAAACAAAATAAAAACTTCACCAATTCATTCCAAACCAAGAAATAAACCACAATTTCTACCACTATAGCCACCATTAGGCATGAATTGAACATCATTAGGTGTAAGAGGAAGTGTAAACATCACTTACCTAGTAAACAAGAGAGGGAGAGCTATTGGTCACCTTAACCTTCCAAATAACTTCACCAAACAACTCACAAACACTACTTGAAGGTGTTTTATGGAGTACTTTCAAATTTAACCGGTTGAAGTTGAAGATTGAGCAAGATTATGAGGTAGAAAGTTGAAGGATTTTGTTCTTTTCTTGAACAAGAAATTCGGCCAAGAAGGAGGAATAAATGGTGAGTTTTTGTGGTAATTTTAAGATATTTAGTCAATGGGTCAAATAAGTCCAAAAGGTGAATAGTTGTCATAAGTCATATCCAATATAATGGTGACACTTGTCACCTCATTAAATGCATTTCTATCCTTTTGTCTCTCCAATACAAATATCTTAACACTTTGTAAAATAATATCACTTAATGCAAAATTCCAACAAGTTGTCAAAAATATAATGCATTTACCGCACTAGCGGGTCCCACGTTCAAAATACGCTTTTAATTACTCAAAAACTAATCGATACTAGAAAAATCATTTTAAAACTATTTTTTCTCATAAACTTTATATGGGGAATTTTCTAATCAAGAAAACGTAGAAAAGGCGGGCGTTTAAAAAAATAAACCCTAGAAGAAAATTTTCGGGTTCTCAAACTCATTTTTTTTTCGGGGCGTCACAATCTCCCCTCCTTAAAAGAATGTCGTCCTCGACATTCCATCTTGTACCAATCAAGTCGAGACATCCCGCAAGAATCACTAAAAACCAAACCCACAGTCCGGCATCCTAAACTTCAAGCCTAGGATACACTACAGAGATCTGAAGCCTAAGCTCTGATACCACCTGTGACGACCCCACTTCTCCCAAGGGCGAACCCAAGGGTATCGGCGGGCCGCCTGCCCGGCTCTCGCCGGGACTCAGTCGTTCACTAAAGTGCTCAAATAGATTGCAAGAAAAAAAACCTCAAATATTACAATATAAATCTCCAATATACATCAAATTCTCCAAAAATTACATATCAAAAGCGAAGCGGAAATAATTCACAACTATACATAAAATGATTCCAAATCCAAATTGTACAACATAAAGGCCATCCATTCACGTGAATAAGCACAACAAGTCCTGCCTTCGCCTTGAGCCCTGTGGAGGGGAATAAAATATTTTTGGGGTGAGCTAGAAGCTCAGCGAGTAACCAGCAAAATCATTAAGCAAATATATTTCACAATGTTGCATTTCGATGATTTCGATGATGTCATGATTCAGAGATCAAATGTCCGTTTAGTGCTCTCGTGAGCCGGTGAAATCATTGCACTTGAACACCCAACGCTCAAATAGATCATAACACACGAACAGAGAGAGGGAGCCCCTTTTTGAGCTCCAGATAACATGAACATGAACCACAAATAGAGTGGAGACGTTGGTGTCCAGCACAAGACTTTCCCAGAACTCATTGAAGCCAAAATCATATCATGAATTCACATGCAAGCACGCATGAGATGCAATCGAGTAAATAATGCAAGAAACATTTCACAAGTACTTTGGAAATAGTTTAGGGTCACTCACCTCCATGCCTCAGAAATGATCCATCAAATATCATTGCCTTGCTCAAATCCAAGTCTTAAATCACAAACTCAATGCACACTAGTTCCTTCAAAGTTCGGACAGCACTTCCCCTGAATTTGCTAACTTTTCCAGCCATCATGGCTTCATTATTTCCTCATTCCAACCCAAAGGTACACACACACAACAACAAGTTCATCCAATAGCCATTCAGCAAGTTCCAAGTAGTACTAGTACAAGTCAAGCAAGGGAAAAGTCCGGAAATGAAAGGTAAGCGCAAAACTAGAAAAACAGTTTTGACGTCCTTTTGCGGTAATGGCACAAAAGGTACTATGAGTATCGGATGGAGGTCCAAGACCCACCGTTTCGAAACTAAGAACCAGGGCTACAACAATGTAGAAGGTCACTCAGTCCAAATCCTAACAAAACTAGGTCAAAAAGGCAGAAAACCAACCCAGAACCGTAATTGCAGGTTCCCAAATCACACAATGCTGTAATTCGTCCAACTCAGTATACACAGGTCCAAATGCATTGATTCCAAAGGCATATGATAGATAAGACATCAAGATACATTTCATCAGAAGACACCAACATCCAAATCCAAAGCAATTCCAGTCAAAACAGACGATTACAATCACAGTTCGCACATTCTGATCACCCAGAATAGCAACAGAAAAAACGAAATATCTCACTCTACACTAATCCAAATGACCTGAAATTTTGTAGGCACCTCTAAAATGTCATTCCCTACAACTTTCATGTTTTGAGCAAAGTCCAATTCGGCCTCTATCTATGACCTAAAATTTCGGACAGAATGTTCAACCAAGAACCCTAATTTGCTGAAATTCTTCCAAACCAGAAATTGATTGCAATTTCCTATCAAACACACCTACTAGAGCTAAAGCCCCTTATTACCAACCATCAAAACAACCACACCATCAAGATCATATGAAACCAGAAAATTCCTAAACAAAATAAAAACTTCACCAATTCATTCCAAACCAAGAAATAAACCACAATTTCTACCACTATAGCCACCATTAGGCATGAATTGAACATCATTAGGTGTAAGAGGAAGTGTAAACATCACTTACCTAGTAAACAAGAGAGGGAGAGCTATTGGTCACCTTAACCTTCCAAATAACTTCACCAAACAACTCACAAACACTACTTGAAGGTGTTTTATGGAGTACTTTCAAATTTAACCGGTTGAAGTTGAAGATTGAGCAAGATTATGAGGTAGAAAGTTGAAGGATTTTGTTCTTTTCTTGAACAAGAAATTCGGCCAAGAAGGAGGAATAAATGGTGAGTTTTTGTGGTAATTTTAAGATATTTAGTCAATGGGTCAAATAAGTCCAAAAGGTGAATAGTTGTCATAAGTCATATCCAATATAATGGTGACACTTGTCACCTCATTAAATGCATTTCTATCCTTTTGTCTCTCCAATACAAATATCTTAACACTTTGTAAAATAATATCACTTAATGCAAAATTCCAACAAGTTGTCAAAAATATAATGCATTTACCGCACTAGCGGGTCCCACGTTCAAAATACGCTTTTAATTACTCAAAAACTAATCGATACTAGAAAAATCATTTTAAAACTATTTTTTCTCATAAACTTTATCTGGGGAATTTTCTAATCAAGAAAACGTAGAAAAGGCGGGCGTTTAAAAAAATAAACCCTAGAAGAAAATTTTCGGGTTCTCAAACTCATTTTTTTTTCGGGGCGTCACAATCTCCCCTCCTTAAAAGAATGTCGTCCTCGACATTCCATCTTGTACCATTCAAGTCGAGACATCCCGCAAGAATCACTAAAAACCAAACCCACAGTCCGGCATCCTAAACTTCAAGCCTAGGATACACTACAGAGATCTGAAGCCTAAGCTCTGATACCACCTGTGACGACCCCACTTCTCCCAAGGGCGAACCCAAGGGTATCGGCGGGCCGCCTGCCCGGCTCTCGCCGGGACTCAGTCGTTCACTAAAGTCCTCAAATAGATTGCAAGAAGAAAAACCTCAAATATTACAATATAAATCTCCAATATACATCAAATTCTCCAAAAATTACATATCAAAAGCGAAGCGGAAATAATTCACAACTATACATAAAATGATTCCAAATCCAAATTGTACAACATAAAGGCCATCCATTCACGTGAATAAGCACAACAAGTCCTGCCTTCGCCTTGAGCCCTGTGGAGGGGAATAAAATATTTTTGGGGTGAGCTAGAAGCTCAGCGAGTAACCAGCAAAATCATTAAGCAAATATATTTCACAATGTTGCATTTCGATGATTTCGATGATGTCATGATTCAGAGATCAAATGTCCGTTTAGTGCTCTCGTGAGCCGGTGAAATCATTGCACTTGAACACCCAACGCTCAAATAGATCATAACACACGAACAGAGAGAGGGAGCCCCTTTTTGAGCTCCAGATAACATGAACATGAACCACAAACAGAGTGGAGACGTTGGTGTCCAGCACAAGACTTTCCCAGAACTCATTGAAGCCAAAATCATATCATGAATTCACATGCAAGCACGCATGAGATGCAATCGAGTAAATAATGCAAGAAACATTTCACAAGTACTTTGGAAATAGTTTAGGGTCACTCACCTCCATGGCTCAGAAATGATCCATCAAATATCATTGCCTTGCTCAAATCCAAGTCTTAAATCACAAACTCAATGCAAACTAGTTCCTTCAAAGTTCGGACAGCACTTCCCCTGAATTTGCTAACTTTTCCAGCCATCATGGCTTCATTATTTCCTCATTCCAACCCAAAGGTACACACACACAACAACAAATTCATCCAATAGCCATTCAGCAAGTTCCAAGTAGTACTAGTACAAGTCAAGCAAGGGAAAAGTCCGGAAATGAAAGGTAAGCGCAAAACTAGAAAAACAGTTTTGACGTCCTTTTGCGGTAATGGCACAAAAGGTACTATGAGTATCGGATGGAGGTCCAAGACCCACCGTTTCGAAGCTAAGAACCAGGGCTACAACAATGTAGAAGGTCACTCAGTCCAAATCCTAACAAAACTAGGTCAAAAAGGCAGAAAACCAACCCAGAACCGTAATTGCAGGTTCCCAAATCACACAATGCTGTAATTCGTCCAACTCAGTATACACAGGTCCAAATGCATTGATTCCAAAGGCATATGATAGATAAGACATCAAGATACATTTCATCAGAAGACACCAACATCCAAATCCAAAGCAATTCCAGTCAAAACAGACGATTACAATCACAGTTCGCACATTCTGATCACCCAGAATAGCAACAGAAAAAACGAAATATCTCACTCTACACTAATCCAAATGACCTGAAATTTTGTAGGCACCTCTAAAATGTCATTCCCTACAACTTTCATGTTTTGAGCAAAGTCCAATTCGGCCTCTATCTATGACCTAAAATTTCGGACAGAATGTTCAACCAAGAACCCTAATTTGCTGAAATTCTTCCAAACCAGAAATTGATTGCAATTTCCTATCAAACACACCTACTAGAGCTAAAGCCCCTTATTACCAACCATCAAAACAACCACACCATCAAGATCATATGAAACCAGAAAATTCCTAAACAAAATAAAAACTTCACCAATTCATTCCAAACCAAGAAATAAACCACAATTTCTACCACTATAGCCACCATTAGGCATGAATTGAACATCATTAGGTGTAAGAGGAAGTGTAAACATCACTTACCTAGTAAACAAGAGAGGGAGAGCTATTGGTCACCTTAACCTTCCAAATAACTTCACCAAACAACTCACAAACACTACTTGAAGGTGTTTTATGGAGTACTTTCAAATTTAACCGGTTGAAGTTGAAGATTGAGCAAGATTATGAGGTAGAAAGTTGAAGGATTTTGTTCTTTTCTTGAACAAGAAATTCGGCCAAGAAGGAGGAATAAATGGTGAGTTTTTGTGGTAATTTTAAGATATTTAGTCAATGGGTCAAATAAGTCCAAAAGATGAATAGTTGTCATAAGTCATATCCAATATAATGGTGACACTTGTCACCTCATTAAATGCATTTCTATCCTTTTGTCTCTCCAATACAAATATCTTAACACTTTGTAAAATAATATCACTTAATGCAAAATTCCAACAAGTTGTCAAAAATATAATGCATTTACCGCACTAGCGGGTCCCACGTTCAAAATACGCTTTTAATTACTCAAAAACTAATCGATACTAGAAAAATCATTTTAAAACTATTTTTTCTCATAAACTTTATCTGGGGAATTTTCTAATCAAGAAAACGTAGAAAAGGCGGGCGTTTAAAAAAATAAACCCTAGAAGAAAATTTTCGGGTTCTCAAACTCATTTTTTTTTCGGGGCGTCACACTACTGCCCCTAAGCTCTCCAGTTTTCTTTTTTTGTTCGGTCAAGCTCCTCCCCAGACGAAGCCCTCTTTCCACACAAAGCTCCTCCTTTTTCAAAGCTCTCTTTTTTCTAAATCCTAGCCGCTACTGGAATCCTCCCCTTCAGATTTTTTCGTTTCTTTTTCCTCTTCCGTAGCTAGTTCCTTGCCCTAACCGCTACTCCAATCTTCCCTTCTTTTGTCCGTCCAACCCCCCTTTTCACGTAGCCGCTCTTCCCTAGTCCTTTTTCTTTGCTAGCTGCCTTTTCCAGTATTTAAAGGAGCCTCGAACCTAAACCTAGGATGGAAGGCTGAGATCTCAAATCCCAAAATGGGTTTATGTGGCCTGCTCTTGCCCCTTTGATCCCATTCATGAATGGAGTGAGCTGGACTTATCCTGAGAATCGCTCGGAGGAACAAATGAAATGGGAAGAAAAAGCCAGCTGCAATTTTATGTACTGCACGTATTTGGTTTCTGATATGAAGTTGAGGAAGGGCTTGGATCCAGTGCAGCATGGTGCATGAGCACTCTTTTCTTTTCTTTTTTTAAACAAAATAAACAACAAACCTTCCTAATTTGAATCTGAAAATTTAAAGAATATTTTTTGTGAGCAATTCTCCTTTTTTTCAAAAAATCTTAAAATAAAATTAATAGACAAATAAGTAAGAAATGAATAAAATTAACAATTAAAAGATTTGATGTCCAAAATGCTAAAAAAATGTCTAAGATAAAATTTTGAGATAATTAAAACAAAAATAGTAAATAAGTAAAAGAGTAAAAATTTGGTGTCTACAACATTTGAAGACAGTTTCCCAGATGAGGCCGAGTTTTCCAACATCCCTGAAGGATCAATTTCCAATTGGACAGCCGAGTTCCTGCCCATTCAGAAGGAGTTTCGGTAAACCTAAAGGGGTTTGTCATTCATGCGAATTCATGAAAATACTTCTGCATCTGTAAATAGCTAATGAAAGCATCTTTACCTTTGGCCAAAATTTGCACATGCAAATATTGTTAAATCTTCATTTCATTTCCACTTGCTTTCTTTTTGTTTTCGCTTTCAATCAAAGGTTTTATGAAAATACACAAGTTGTTCTTGTCATGTTGTTTTGCTTATTCGTTGGTTTATATTTCTGTCATATTGCTTGTTCATTTGTTTGTTGTGTGTTTGTTTGCTTATTATCCCACATTCGTTAATTCTTTCAGATGGCCAAAAATAAAACTATTCGATCCTTTGGATATCACTATTCTGGAATTCAATAATGACAATCTCTATATCACTCACGACTTGGAGGTCTGGGAATCTGAGCTCCAAAGCGAGAGTGATAATGAGGAGGTATTCGATTCTTTTGCAAAGGACTTTGAACAATATGAGGAGAAATCGAAACCGAACCTGGAAGAAACAGAAAAGGTTAACATTGGCACTAAAGATGAAGTTAAGGAGGTGCAAATTAGTATTCATTTGAATGAGAGGCAGAAAAAGGAGATGCTTGAATTTTTGACTGTGTTCCAGGATGTATTTGCATGGTCCTATGATGATATGACTGGTATTTCAACTGATGTGGTAGTGCATAACTTGCCCACAGACCCTACTTTTCCACCCGTAAAACAAAAATCCTGAAAATTCAAACCAGATATGAGCCTCAAAATAAAAGAGCAAATTGAAAAACAGCTCAAAACCAACATTATCATTGTTTCCCATTACCCTATTTGGCTTTCGAATCCAGTCCCTGTTCCAAAAAAGAATGGAGAGGTGCGAGTTTGTGTTGATTATAGAGACCTCAATAAGGCCAGTCCTAAAGATGATTTTCCTCTGCCAAATATTCACATTCTCCTGGACAATACCGCTGGGCATGAGATTGAATCTTTTTGTGATTGCTTCGCTGGATACCACCAGATTTTGATGGCAAAAGAGGATAGGGAGAAGACTGCTTTTATCACCCCTTGGGGCACATTTTGCTACCGAGTGATGCCATTTGGTTTAAAGAATGCCGGAGCTACTTATCAAAGGACCATGACCACCCTGTTTCATGATATGATCCACCGGGAGATGGAGGTCTACGTGGATGACATCATAATCAAGTCTAAAAGAGCAGAGAACCATTTGGTTGATTTAAAGAAGCTGTTCGAAAGGTTGCGGAAGTACAATTTGAAGCTAAATCCTGCGAAATGCGCTTTTGGAGCACCAGCTGGTAAATTGTTGGGCTTCATTGTCAGTAAAAGAGGCATAGAGATAGATCCAGCAAAAATCAAAGCAATTCGAGATATGCCAGTGCCGAAAACTCAGAATGACGTGAAAAGCTTCTTAGGAAAGATCAATTTTATTGGGAGATTCATTGCCCAGCTAACTGCCACATGTGAACCACTGGTCAAATTGTTGAGAAAGAATGTGCCATTGTATTGGAGTGAAGAATGCCAACAAGCTTTTGATAAGATCAAGGATTATTTGTTACATCCGCCAGTCTTGGTGCCACCCAAGCCGGGTCGACCATTAATCATGTACCTATCTGTGCTTGAAGAAGCAGTTGGTTGTGTCCTCGGGCAGCATGATGACTCCGGAAGGAAGGAGCAAGCCATTTACTATTTAAGCAAGAAGTTCACGCAGTATGAGGCTAATTATTCATTCATCAAGAAAAGCTGTTGTGCATTGGCCTGGGCAGCTCAAAAGCTGAGACACTACCTGTTGAGCCATACCACTTATCTTATTTCCCGATCTGATCCTTTGAAGTATCTTTTGGAGAAGCCGATGCTAACTGGACGTCTGGCTAAATGGCAGATAATTCTCTCAGAGTTCGATATTGTTTTCACTTCACAAAAGGCTGTCAAGGGGCAAGCTATAGTGGATCATTTGGCAGAAAATCCAAGGGATGATGATTATCAACCACTTCATGCTTATTTCCCTGATGAAAAAGTCTTATTTGTAGGCGCCACAGACGATATCAGTAAGCAAAGCCCTGAATGGAGGCTTTTCTTCGATGGAGCTTCGAATTCTCTCGGAGCTGGAATTGGAGCTGTTTTGGTTTCACCCGAAGGGAAGCATTACCCTGCCGCTGCCAAATTGCAATTTGCTTGCACAAACAACATGGCTGAATATGAAGCCTGCATTTTTGGTCTCAAAATGGCTTTAGAAATGGAAATCAAAGAGTTGATAGCTTTCAGTGATTCAGATTTGCTCGTGCACCAAACCTTGAAGCAGTGGATAACCAAAGATTCAAAAATTCTGCCCTACCATTGTAGTCTGCTCACTCTGGCCAAGCAATTTCAAAATTTGGAGTTCAGACATCTCCCGCGAGCCCGAAACGCATTTGCTGATGCTTTGGCCACCTTAGCTTCTATGATCCAGTATCCAGATAAATTGAGGATCAAACCAATCCAGATTCAACTTCAAGATAAGCCTGCCCACTGTTGGGTTGTAGACAAGTCCTCTGACAATATTCCTTGGTATAATGATATTAAGGAGTTTCTCAAAGCTAGGTCTTACCCTCTGCATGCTAGTACAAAGGACAAGAGTTTTCTGCATAGAATGGCTTCAAAAGTTTTCTTGAGTGGAGAAGTTTTGTACAAAAGAACCTCAGATTTGAACCTTTTAAAGTGCATTGATGAAGACGAAGCTCAATATATGATGAAAGAAATGCATAGTGGCGTTTGTGGACCTCACATGAATGGCCATTTGCTAGCAAAGAAAATCATGAGAACCGGATACTTCTGGCTTACTATGGAGCGTGATTGTATAGATTTTGTCCGGAGATGTATAAAATGTCAAATGCACGGTGACGTTATACGCGCTCCACCCACTGAATTGCATAGTATGATCGCCCCATGGCCCTGGTCAATGTGGGGTATGGACGTGATTGGTACAATTGATCCTCTCGCTTCAAATGGACATCGATTCATATTGGTGGCAATTGAGTACTTTACCAAATGAGTTGAAGCGGAGTCATTCAAACATGTAACGAAGAAGGTAGTTGCCAATTTCTTGGGAGATCACATCATCTGTCGCTTTGGAGTACCCGAAACGCTTATTACAGACAATGCCAAGAATCTGAACAATGACATGGTAGATGGACTATGCGAGCAGTTCAAGATCAGACATCTCAACTCTGCCATTTATAGGCCTCAGATGAATGGAGCTGTAGAAGCCGCAAACAAGAATTTGAAAAAGATTATCCGCAAAATGACTGAAAGGCATCGCGATTGGCATGAAAAGTTGCCTTATGCATTAATGGCGTACCGGACTTCTATCCGGACATCGACTGGGGCAACACCATATTCACTCATGTATGGAATGGAAGCTGTGTTACCAGCTGAAGTTGAAATTCCTTCGCTACGAATCCTCATGGAAGCTAAATTGGAGAAGGCTGATTGGATGAAGCAGCGCCATGAGCAATTGACTTTGATCGATGAAAAGCGGCTCAATGCTATCTGTCATGGTCAGTGCTATCAGAAACGTGTGGCCCGGGCTTACAACAAAAAAGTCCATCGGCGTGCATTCGAAGAAGGTGACAAAGTACTAAAGCGGATTTTGCCAATGCAAGATGAAGCTAAAGGCAAATTTGCTCCAAATTGGCAAGGGCCGTTCATTGTCCAAAAGGTATTACCTGGCGGATCACTTATTTTGGCAGAAATGGATGGACGACCATTCCCTCAACCCATCAACTCAGGCATGTGCAAGAAATTTTTCATTTGATCATGCAAATTTTCTTTAGAAATTCATGCAAACGGCGAAATGCAAGTCAGGCCATCTTCTTTTACACTTAAAACATTTTATCCCTACTTGTTCCCTTTGAGCCATCAGAATTGACAAATTTTTGCTTGATAACCCCTGAGAATTGCAAACCCCACACTGGGGCAAATTTATGTTGAAAGAGAGATGATCAAAAAGAAAAGAGAACCCCACACTGGGGCAAATTTAGTTTTTAAAGAAAAATGCAAAAAGTGAGGAAAATGAAATGAAGAAAATCCGATCAAACTGGGGCAAATTTTCCTCAGTTTCGTTCAAAATTGGAGACGATTTCAAAATAGTGCAATCTCAAGTTATTTCACACCTCGCATCAAAATTTGCTTTCAAGCCTCAACTTTTCTTGAAAAACACCCCACCTGACCTCATTACAAAGCCTAAAGTCCTGGCTTTCGTCACTTGTGGTATTTCTATTAGGAAATTTGTTAATCAACTGGCAAGTGATGCCCATAATGCCTTCGCCTAATCTCACAAGGGAAGTGCATTTTACTGATGCCAGAAATCTTTAACTCATATTTCTGAGTCGAGCATGGTTGAGATATTTCATTGTTCTTTAGGTGAAAACCCGAAAGGGCGCCTCGAAAAAGAAAAAAAAAAGAGAGAGGAAAAAAAGAAAGAAAAAAAAAGAAAAAAAGAAGAAAAGACAAAACAAAAACAAAAAAAGGGGTGGGGGCAACCTTGGTGAAAACCCGAAAGGGCGCCAAGGCAGGTTTTCTCAACAGACGAGCAAGGGAAGGAACAGCTGGTGACCTGATTCATTTAGACTTTTCCTCATGTTTGTGATACTTCTGCCAGAATCGAATTCCGAAGCAAATATATCCAAAGTCTTGAATATGATATTCGTTGGCCAAATTTGTATTTTTCTTTACAAATATTCTTTTGCAAAATGTATCTTTATAAACCTCTTGGTTTCTCTCGATTATTTGCGTTCGACTGCTTGTGGTAGTCTGCATTCTTTTGCATGCTCATTTTTGCCTGACATAGGAAATCATCTTGCATATATCATTGATTTTTATATGACAAATTTTTCATACATCATTCTTTCACCATTGGATTCGAATGGATGATAAACCCTAAGGTTTGTGCAAGGATAGGGGATTCAATCATCTATTAAAGGAAGTAAAATGCAACAAAGCTGCTATATAGATTTGGTGACGTGGTAAATACGTACTTTATCAGTCTCAAGAATTGAAAGGTTTCAAAATTACAAGTTCGACTAAGGCAGACGCCGCAGAACAGAGGCAAAAGCATCACAAGACTCATGTTTACACGATTCTCAAGGCAAACCAGATCAAATGATGGTGGCAAGTCCATTATTTCTTCTTTTCTTGCAGGAACGTTGCATTTACAAACGAAAACAACCACTCTCCTTTTCGCACCTAAATCGATGTCAGAAACAGCTCCCCAGCAAGCAAAGACGAAGTGATAATGTTATTAGGCAGAGTTTGATCATAAAGAAACAACATCAGCTATCGCTTCAGCCACCGAGATCAAATTTCCCTCTTGGTACAAAAGTTTGAACTACTCCCAGGTAAAAACTCAATTCATTGTTTAAACCTCCCCAGTGGAGTCGCCAAATTGCCGCGCCCCACTTTTTGAGGTGTGAAATTAGTGTGTGGGATATTTATGTGAACGTGCGTGAAAGTGAAAACAAAAGGCCGTGGGATTGTGAAATGCGACGGTTTGGCCAAACAAAGGGTTTTAAATAGAAAAGGAGTCGCCACTTGGTATAGAGTTAGGGTGTACCAAGTCACCCAAGAAAAAGTGATTTTTTGGAAAGAAAAGCAAACAAACCCTTTTAAAAGAACTTTTAGGTCTACGTAACCAAAGAAAAGAATCGGGGGTCACATTTGATAAGGGAGTGCCTTAGGCTTTGCCTTTGCCTTTGCCTTCTCCCTTATCAAATGTGACCCCCGATCCTTTTCTTTGGTTACGTAGACCTAAAAGTTCTTTTAAAAGGGTTTGTTTGCTTTTCTTTCCAAAAAATCACTTTTTCTTGGGTGACTTGGTACACCCTAACTCTATACCAAGTGGCGACTCCTTTTCTATTTAAAACCTTTTGTTTGGCCAAACCGTCGCATTTCACAATCCCACGGCCTTTTGTTTTCACTTTCACGCACGTTCACATACATATCCCACACACTACTTTCACACCTCAAAAAGTGGGGCGCAACACATAGGATTAGGTCTTAAGTAAGACCACTATTCACCTTTTCTCATTGACCAAATAAATCACAAAATATTGCGAAAATTTCCCATTTTCTTCTCTTCAAGTGGCCGGCCCTCTCTCTCAAGAAGAAAGAAAGAACCTCTCCAATTTATTGAAGTCCTCTTGCTCAAATCCAATCACACAATCATCTACTCATGTTTTTGTTCCATAGAAATCCTTAAGGAAGTGTTGGTGAGTTGTTTGGTGAAGTTGTTTGGAAAGCTAAGGTGGTTAATTGCTCTCTCTCTTGTTTTACCAAGGTGAGTGATGGATTACTCCTTTCCTCCCTCTAATGATGCTTAATTTGTGATTAGTGGTAGTATAAGGTGCAATATTATGGATTACATCTTGATTTGTGGTTGAATTAGTGAAGTTTTCTATTTATTGGTGATTTTTCTGTTTTAATATGAACATGATTGTGTGGCTATCTATGATGATTGGAAATGATATATAATGACTCTGGGAGGTGGAAAAAGTGGGTAATTACAACCAATTTCTGTTTGGAAGAAAAATTGACAAGTTAGGGTTTTTGTGAATAACATTCTGCCCGGTTTTGTAGCTCCTAGTTAGAGGCCGAATTGGCCTTGTCTTAAAACATAAAAGTTATAGGTAATGACATTTTAGAGCTGCCTGAAAAATTTCAGGTCAATCAGAGTTGTGTAGAATGAGAAAAGTCGAAATTACCCTTGCTGTCCTGGTTTTATCCGAATGTAAGAATTGTGCCTGTAATTGGTTGTTTTGGCTGGAATTGCTATGGAATTGGTGGTTGAGGTCTTCTGATGAAATGTATCCCTGTTTCTAAGCTTTCGAGTGGCTTTGGAATTTCTAGATTTGGACTTAGGTAGCCTGTTTTATGATGTTTACACCAGAATGCGATTTGTGAATGTGTTTTTCCGGTTCTGGTGTAGTATTTTGCATTTTTGACCTGGTTGCACCCGAAACTGGACAGTGTTACCTTCTGGAACATTGTATCCCTATTTCTTAGCTTCGAAACTCTGGGTTTTATACCTTCATCCGACAATCGTAGTGCCTTTGGTGCCATTACCGCAAAATGAGGTCAAAAACTGTTTTTTTTCAGGGGTAAAGCTAAATCTTTTCCGGATTTTTCTGGTTTCCTCTAATGCTTATGTATGCTTATGGAACCCTCTTTCGGTAGTATTTGGCAATGGTTTATGACTTGTATTCGAGTCTTATTGTGCTTATGGGAATATTTTAGGGCTTGACTTTTATTTCCGGTCATTTTCCTAGCTAAATCCCGTACTTGAATGACTTTAAGCCTAGTGAACGGCTTTTGGAAATGAGATTATTTTGTGTAATATGTTGGGACTGATTTGAGGAAATAATGAAGCCATTAATGGCTGGAAAATAGGTAAAAACAAGGGATTTGCTGCCGAAATTTTTACTTGAAGGCTAGTTTTGGTCCAAGTGCTTTTTGCCGCAAAATTTTATAACCCTTTTAGTTTAGCTTTGCGTTTGGTTTATGAAACCCTAGATATTTCCGTCCATCAGTCCAAATGCCCCGTTTCGCTTTAAAGTCATTTTTATGCGTTTTACTCATCATTTATTGGGTTTCTTCGATTTCACCTAATTGACTGTGCTATATTCTTTCTCGTTGAATCTTAGGTTTTCTCGGTGATTAAGGATTCTATCCAGAAGGATATTTTGCACGTTATTTTGCATAGTTAGGTGAGTGTTCCTTGTTTGTTAAATGCTCCTTGACTTCATAACTTGTATTCTTGAGTGATAATGTGTTAAGTGCTTTTAATGATTTCCAATTTCCAAAACGAGCTTTATAGGCGAGTGTGTACTTTATCGCACTCGACCTAAATAACTGTGCAATTTTCAAGGATTTAATGATTGAAATACTAGTTGCGCATGAATATAAGCTTTTTTGGCTGAACTGGCCATTGCCCCTTGTTACCGATCGACTCGAGCCAGAAGCGGACTCGATCGGGCGATTAGGTGACCTGGGTGAACGTTTTGGTATACTCGAGTATTACCTTGAAGTCTGGTGGAGCCCGGCCAATGGCTGGGAAGGGGGTGAATGAAATGAATGATTAAATGAAGCACGGGTTTTATTTACAAAAAGAAAAAAAATGCATTTTTAAAAGATTGAAGGAAGGAGGAAATGTCAGGGGAACGAGCGAGCGCGGGAATATTTGGCTCCTTGTGAGCCCGTATCCTTTTAATGTATGTGTTCTTATTGTTTTCCATGCTAAATGTTTCTTGAATTATTGATTATTGATGGTTTATGTATTGGCGTTGTTGTTTAATTACCTGTTCGGAACCTCACTGAGCTTTTAGCTCATCCCTTTAGTTTTGTTTTCCTTAACAGGGGAAGACGAGCAAGGACGAGAGCTCTGTATAGACTAGCTGGTCTAGCTTTTGATTTTTCTTGTAATGGTTCTCGCCTTAGTGCTTGGCACGGGCTGGTTGTATGGTGGATTTGGAACCTTTGTATATTCGACGGTTGTACTTCTTTTGAGATCGTAATGTATATAAGTTTCGTTTAAGTTTTTGGATCATTGCTATATTTTTCGTATGGGCTGGATCTGGTTTTTGCTCGAGGATGGAAGTGATCGACTGAGTCCCGGCGAGAGCTGGGCAGGCGGTCCGCCAAACCCTTTGGTTCGCCTTAGGGGGAGGTGGGGCTGTCACAGGACCCGCTAGTACGGTAAATGCGATATATTTTTGACAACTTGTTGGAATTTTGTATTAAGTGATATTATTTTACAAGGTGCTAGGAGACAATTAGAGGTTAGCTAGATTAATTAGTATGGAGAGACAAGAAGATAAGCTTAAACATTAAAGGAGCCAAGTGTCATGAACCTATTGGGTGTGGACTTTGACCAAGCTTTCTTTACCTTTACTAAACATCAAAAATTGACCAAAATCATCTTCAATTCTTTAGCATCTTGGCCAAATTATTGAGGAGAAAAGAAGAGAGAAAGCTTCTTCAATTTTTCTTCCTTTTTTCCTTGAATCTTGCAAACCTACCATTTAAATTCCAAATTCCTCCACAAAAGTGAGTTGATAAGCTAGTTCAAGGCTTTTAGTGGAGCCATTTGTGAAGAACAAGCTCTAGTTATCTTGCTTCTTGGAGTTCCAAAGGTGAGTTGTCTAGATATCTTCCTTCTCATGATAATAGTGATCAATTAAGGGTTTCTAGTGGTAAAGCATGTTATTTTGTGGATTATTTCTTAAGTTATGGTTGAATTGTCTAATTTTCCTATTTATTGAGGATTTTCCTGTTTTTATATGTTTTATATTGGTTGGCCATGGATGATGGTTGGGAATGATCTAGAATGAAGCTATAGTACGTAAATTGTAGCGAATTGCGGAAAATTTCCATGTTGTGCGGAAAATTCCAGAATTAGGGTTTCAATTTTTCCTATTCTGCCCGGTACTTTTACCCCTAGTTAGAGGCCGAATTGGATTTAGTATAAAACATAAAAGTTGTACAAAATGATTTTTTATAGTTGCCTACAAAAGTTTAGCCCAATCCGACCTCTGTAGCCTATGAAAAGACCGAAATACCCCTGCTGCCCTGTTTCTGTCCGGAACTGATAATCAGCTTCTGTAATTGGTTAGTTTGACTGGGAATACTACTGATTTGGTTGTCAATATCTTCTTAATAATTATAGCCTTGTATCTTAGCTTTCAAATGGCTTTGGAATTACCTGAATCGGAGTTGTGTGTGCTGAGATATGATTGAATGAATCAGGACTGCTAGTTGAATTTCACAGTGAGCTTCGAACTGGAAAATCTGGGGTTGTTTTGGTAATTTTGACCTAGTTACACTACAAAATGGACTGCATAGTCTTCATGAAAGTTGTATCCCTCTGTCTTAGCTTCGAAATGGTATAAATTGTATCCCAATCCGATAAGCGTAGCTTCGGTTGTGATCGATACAAGAAGGGACGTCAAACCTGCGATTTAGCTTTTGTGCTTAAAACTTGATTTCCAGTTGCATTCCTAGACTTGCTTTGTATTTGGATGAACTTGAGCCTAGTTGATGGGCTATTGTATTGTGATTTATTATGTGTTGGATTGGACTGAGTTGAGGAAAAACAATGAAACCATAAATGGCTGGAATATAGCAAAATATAGAGGGCATGCTGCCTAAAATTTTAGGGTTACGTGATTCCTTCAAGTTGAGTTGATCTCAGTAAAAACAAAAAATGAGGGGTTTTGGGGGTTGTTTGTAACCCTAGGACCAATTGTTATCTTTTACTCAAAAATCATATTTTTATTCTTTTGTACTCGTACTTAACCTGGAAAGGCGTACGACATGTAGTCAAGCCTAATTTATGCATTCCATTTACTGGGTTTGTGGATGTGCGAGCTATAATTGTTTTATCTTGATTATTTTAGGATTTCTCGGCGATTAAAACCACTTTGGGTAAAAAAAAACTTTTGAAGTATCTGTACTGGAACTGGTGAGTGATCCCTCAACTACTTCCAAAGTTACTGTTGAACTAATTCTTGCTAATTCTTGTACTGGTTACTCAATTGCTTGCATTGGTTGTTTGATTGCATATCATTTGTGTATGTGTGTGTGCCATGACATAATTTGGCTCCAATGAGTTCTTGGAAAAATCTTGTGCTTAGAACCAACGTCTCCACTACTGTTTACACATTCTTTGGAGCACGATGGCTCCTTATTTCTGTTTATCTGTCACCTGATCTAAATGAGCGTTGGATATTTAAGTACAAGAACTTCACTGGCTCACACGAGCAATAAATGTACATTTGATTACTGCATCATGACATCATCTAAATGTTTTATTGTGAAATATACTTGATTGTTGATTTTACTGGACACTCGCTGAGCTTCTAACTCACCCCAAAAATATTTTATTCCCCTCCACAGGGCTCGAGGCGAAGGAAGGGCTTGTAGTACTTATTCACGTGATTGGATGGCATATATCTTGTACAGTTTAGATTTGGATTCATTTTGCGTAATAGTTGGGCTAGTGTGACTGTATGGAATTGAAGTGGATGTATGTGTACGTTCTACGCTTAGAATTAGTTTTCGCTCCACTTATGATATGTAATTCTTGGGAATTTGATGTAATATTTGAGATTTATATGGTAATTGTTTGAGGACTGTAGTGAGTGACTGAGTCCCGGCGAGAGCTGGGCAGGCGGTCCGCCGAACCCTTTGATTCGCCTTAGGGTGAGGTGGGGCTGTGACATGAGCAATTGCTTGTGAGGTCAAGAACACACATGCAAGCACATTGTCCAAGTAACAATCCCAATTAACAAGTAAAACAATAACATTCGCGTAAATGACAATGCGAGCAAGAAAAGTAAACAGAAACAATTCAAAGATACAGGAGCTCTCAGGTGCTATCTTTCACTTGCACGATCATGAACCTCCACGAGTTGACACTCCGTCAATCGGGTAGGTTATAGTCCGTAGAACCATACTTATCATGTCCCCGTTCACCATTACATACCCCTGCACCAGGCCTGCCTGTCATTTGTTTGAGGCGATACTGCTCGAGTATGCCAAGCAAGACCTCTCAGTAAGTCAAGCTTATATTTTCTCATGGTTCACCAGGAAGTCCGACCAAGCCCATGCCGGCTCGAGTCCAAGGTTGGCCAGTGAGAATTGGGCGTACCCCAATTAACATTTATGAGTCGAGGAGATTCACTCCAGCGACGTATGTAGCCATAGCATACCATTTCATTCATTCAATCATTCAATATTATTCAATCATTCATTTCATTTCATTCTATTTATTTCAAATAAGAACGAGTGCAGTAAAGTACACACTCGACTTCATTTTCAAAATCTCCAATCATTAATAACAAGTAAGCATATATCAAGTTCACATAGTTTCAAATATCCATGCACTTGACACTCACCAAGTGATTTAAGTAGCAATGCACAAGCGTTTGTTTTTAGCCGTCTCCCGTGAGATCCTCTTGGAGGTTCTCTTGAGTGCTTGAGCAATTAATAATGAAATATCACTTATAAATCCCAATTATCAAGGAAGATTGCACACTTGTACAATCTAAGAAAATTTCACGAAAATGAGCCTGAATTACTCGTAAATCGAGACTCAAAAGAGGGGTTTTAAAACACAAGCGAAATCTGATTTTCATATTTGAAATCAAGTGTAAAATGATCAAGTGATATCGAAGGAAAAAGATGAGTTTGAAAAACTCCATTTCCTTTAAGTTAGGAATTTTTTGATTTGTTACACATATTTTGAAAAATTGTATCTCACTCTCTACAAGTCCAAAATTTTAAAAATTGGTACCGTTGAAAACTACTTTCAAAGTACTAAAAGTTACTAGAAGACACCTTTCCATGATTCCAAATGGAAAACATTCAAAATTTGGCTCAAAGTGGCTGTTTTGGAATGCCAAGACAGATTTGGGTTGATTTTTGGCAAAGTTTGGAAATTCGGCAAATTTCACACAATGCGAACTAACCTCTGAAATTTGGAACTCAATTAGAGTTACAATCAAAGTTTTTAACCCAAAAGAAAAACAAGAATTGGAGTTTTGAGCACCAAGATATGGTGGGTCAAAGTTACTGAAAAAGTGAGACCGTTAGGCCAAATTCCATATTTAATTCACGAATGTTGGGACTTTGCTTGAACATCGAAACGGACCCAGAATGACACCAAATTTGGTATGATTATACTATCATATAAGGGCTATTCCTCTGTAAAATTTCATAGAAAAATACGCACGGGAAGCCAGTTAACAAAATCATTAAAGTCCCCCAAGTTTCCAAGGCAAATCTGCCTTGTATGTAAATTTCTCTTTTCTAACCGTTTGGCCAAAGAAATCTTCTCAAACATGGTCCATTTGTGTAGAAAATGTCTAAGAAACATTCAAGATATATTTGGTAGGTGATTAACATCAAGAATTTTGAATAACAAGTCCCAAATCAAGATTTGCTATAAATCAGTCCAAAATAAGGGTTTTCTTACACGAAGACAGTTCTGTAATTTGGCCACATCTCACCCAATTCAACTCGGAATTGAGCATGGTTAGTGGCATTGAAAACTACATTCATAAGAATACAATTTCTCAGAAGAAATCATTTTAAAATTCTGTCCACAACTAGCTCATGTTTGAGCATCAATTCGCTGTTTAAAACAGAGCTTCCAGTACAGACGCGAAACAGAATAGGCAATTTTACAAGGTTGGCACCGATCACTCAGGTGGAATCAGAATGTGTATTTTATATCGTTGGAAAACTGGAAATGTCTAGTTTCTATTTCCATAAACGGCACTCGATTTCAACTTCAGAGCAAAGAGTTATGGCCGAAACAAAATCACTGCCAAAGCAATACGGGACACAATTACAGTTTTGGCAAATTTTCGAAATCTCATCATTCACTCATCCAAATCACATAAATTTTTGAGAAAACTTTATACACAACCTATATTACACATATACACCAGAATCAAGTCATTTGAACCACAAAAAAAAATGCACTAAGGGTCACGGCAATAACATGGGCAGAACGGGTAAAATTTTCCTCTTCACTTCCTTTGAACTTTCTTCAACAATACAACTCATTTATACTAGATTAAACACTAATCCAACATAAACAACATCAAATCTCATCAAATAAGTCCATCAAGCCAATGTGGGATTTCATAGAGCCCACTCACAAGATTTCCAACAATATAAAGCTACCCATATGAATTTATAAGCTCACAAGTGTAAGATAACTTCTATAAACTAAGATTTTTGAGGTTGATCGTTCATTACCTCTTTCGATGAGCAAGACAAAAAATTTTGGTCCCTTGGAGCTAAAGAAAAACCGTGAGATGAAGCTCTTTTCCTAGCTTGAGGTGATCTCCAAGTGGTTAGTAAAGTGTATGTAAATTTTGAGGTGATTTGGTGAAGATTTAGTGATGAAATGAAGAAGAACTTGATGAAGAAATTTGGTTCTTTTCTACCTTGGATGGTCGGCCAGCTTAGAGCAAGAGAGAGAGAGTGTTTGATGAAAAATGAAGCTTCCTTGAGAAGCTAAAATGTGTGGCTAAGAATGACTCAAAAGTCAACTCTCTCCTCACGTGCACACGTGCACGTTTCGTGCTCGATTCCTTTCGAGTTTATTTCACTTGTGCACTAAACCTCTAATGCACTTCTATTCATACTATTATTATTCACTCTTAATGGTCTAAAAATAAGGGTCTAAAGTTCCTCAATTAATCGCACACGCGAAAACGCGTATTTCCGATTTGTGCGCGATAAAGAGAAATTCCAAGAAATTCTTATAACGATAGTATCACTAACTAATAATTGAACACTTAAATAATAAAATACCTTTTTCAAGACTAATGTACAAGTCTCCAATTTTCCAACCTTATTGTATTCTCGATTCGATTATTGTCTCC
Source organism: Coffea arabica (assembly GCF_036785885.1). Classification (NCBI taxonomy): domain Eukaryota; kingdom Viridiplantae; phylum Streptophyta; class Magnoliopsida; order Gentianales; family Rubiaceae; genus Coffea; species Coffea arabica. The sequence goes on along the minus strand of NC_092323.1, from coordinate 36,142,038 downwards.
AAACGCGTATTCACTATTTTCACTTAACAAGCTTTCAAAAATTAAATTTTGAACAAGTCATTTTAAAAATATAAGCAAGTCATAGTTCCATGCAATTGGGTCTAAAAAGATTGAAATAAAATATTCGGAGCAAACGGGCAATTAAATATTTAAATAAGCTAGCAATAGGAATTTAAAATAAGGAGAATTTGCAAATCCTCACAGATTAGGTTGAGTGGGTAGTCTCCAAACTTGCTTTTCCAACAATGCCTTATTGCATGCTTCTAGATCTTTAAACCATAGTCCTTCAGATTTCTTGTCCAGAGTGAGCTTTTTCCAGAAGCTCTAGTTTAGTTTATTTTTTCCAATAGCTTCTGCAGATTTAGGTTGATCAATATTTGGTTTTGATGATAATGAAAGAAAAAGATGATTTGGACTAATGTTCTTATATGAGAAATAATTAGGGACAGGTATCTTGCAAAATGGAAAAAAGGAAGATAACAAATTAAGAATGATTAAAAAGGAATACTGCCTATCTGACGTAAGGATCGGACGCCTAACAATTAACGAGTACATATCGGACATTCATCCCTTGTATCGGCCGTCCAACACAAAAAGGATTGAAACTTGAAACTTCTGTTTTCTATTGGACACAGAGCAATTGGATCAGACGTCCAACAGGTCCAACGATTAGTTTTTAACAGCTAATTTTTTAATCGTTGGAGATGCTTTTGGGACAAAATATCACCACCTATAAATATTCCCAAATATGAGAAGAAAGAAAACTTTTACTTGCCCAAAATACAAGATTTCAAGAGTGATTTTTAGGCAAAAAAATATTTTTAATATTGTATAGGTATGGGAAAGTTTTTGGATTTGTGAAGTTTCACATTGAGGAGAAGTAAACCTTGGATACGGTAAGTTTCACTTATAAGTAGTTCTTAATTAATTGAATCAACTTTCAATTGTAGTTAGTTGAGAGTTAACTAAGAGTGTTGTAAAACTCCTTGACTCATCTAAAGGATTTTAGAGTGAGGAAGAAGCGAGTCTTCACTTGTACAAGTTGGTTAGTGTCACCATCAATTGAAAAAGCTATTTGGTGGATTCAGCTCCAAGTTTGAAAGATATTTGGGAGTTTGTTTGGTTTGCATTTGTCATTTTTCTTTTATTCTATCGTATGGTTAATTTATTTCATCTTTATTACTATTTTGTATACTTGAGTATGTGATCACTTAGTCTTATTTTGGTTAGTTAAAATTGAGTGAATATTTACAGTTATTTACTTGATTTTTGAACAACTTAATTCATCCCCCTCTTATGTTGTATTTGGGCCTTACAATTGGTAGCAGAGTTTGGTTTCCTAGAAATTAAACTCAATCGACTTAAGAGTAAAAATGACAACCAATAATATTTTATTTTTAGAGGGGTGATCTATTATTAGACCACCTATGTTTAGTGGATCAAATTTTAGTAGTTGGAAATAAAGAATGAAAGTTTTCTTGCAATCTATTGTTATTGAGTTTTGGTTTATTGCTAATCTAGATCCTTATAAAGCTACTATTTTAGATGCAAATACCGGTAAAAATAGATCTAAAACTAAGAATGAATTGATTGTTCAAAACAAGATTAATCTTAGTTTGAATGTAAAAACCATGAATATTTTGTATAATGCTTTAGATGCCATTGAATCTACTAGAATTAAAGGCTATAAATTTGCTAAAAAAATTTGAGATAAATTGTGTGAAATACATGAAGGTAACCAAGATAATAGAGAACAAAAGAAATTTTACTTGTTACTGAATATGAATCTTTTAAAATGGAACCTCATGAGAATGTTGATAAGATGTATTGTAAATGTAGTGACAATATAAAATATGTTGAATTGTTTAGTAAAAAATATATTTTGGATAGGAAAAATAGAAAAATTTTGAATGTGTTATCAAAATTTGAGAGAGTAAATTTACGACCATTGAAGAAGCTAAAGATTTAAATTTTATGTCTATTGACTCTCTTATAAACTCTCTAACCTCTTAAGAGTTGAAACTTGAATCTAAAGTACAAGAGGAGGAAAATATAAGTACCAAGAGTAGTATAGCTCTCAAAATTTCTCAAGAGAAGAACGACTCATTCTTTTTGGATAGTGAAGACATTGAAGTTGATGACAATAATTTGGCGCTCCTAACCAAAAGTTTCAAGAGTATTTTCAACAAAAGGAGATTTAGAAGAGTTGAACCAAGTAACAACCAATTCTTAAATTCCACCAAAATAAGAGCACATCGAAGATAAAACTTCAACAACTTTCAAATTACATTGAATGATTGTAATTCAAATGGTGAGATTAAAGAAGAATATGAAAAGGGTCAAATGGCATTTATGGCCATTAGAGATGATGAGTTTACCTATTTCTCTGATGATGAAAATGATGATGATATTAAGGCATTTATGGTTAAATTGCATGATGATTTGAAAATCAAGATCATTGTTTTGTTAAAGAAAAATGCAAAAAAATTTTCAAAAAAAACAAAATTTTGAGGAAGGAAAATGATGCTTTAAAAGCTTAAAGATGATATTGTTTACAAGCAAAGTAATTTGAAAAACAATTGGATGAAAAAACAAAGTTTTATGAAAAGATTAAAGAAGAACAAACCTTGTTGAGAAAAAGAATGAATGATCTCAGTGATTTTCTTAAGAAAGAGAATAAGGTGTTTGGGAAAAGAAACATATTAGAAATATTTTGATAAATGAAAATTTTACTACCTATAGAAAAAATGAATTATACTTTGTTAGACCCTCTCATGTAAAATGTGAGAACCCTAAAATTTTAGCATTTTCTTAGCCTTTTGTTTATTCTCACTTCCCCTTTTAGTGAAATTTGTTAACCAGTTGGTTTAAACAAAGAAAGGTTTTGTTATTATGTGTTTTTGTGTGTGAGATAGGCATATATGTGTATGTGTTGGATATACGATTGAGCGCGAAAAATCTAACTTAGAAAAAAGAAAACATTTTTGTGAAAAGCTGAAGGGCCAAATCCAGCTAGTTCTTGGCTGGATTGCTGGCTGGATTTTTGAGGGTTTTTAAAAAAATTGATTTCTTCTCTAGCCTGTATCCGGCCGGATTGTGACGTGTCACAGTCGGTCATCAGCTTTGACCGGCTGTTTCCTTCCTTCTTATCCAACTTTTTGGCCCAAAATATCTTCATTTCTTCCTTGCTCAGCCATGTGTCTTGAAGAGAAGAAAGAAAACTCTTCAATTTCTAGTTTCAATTTTCGCTCAAAACTTGAGATTTCACCGTTGGATTTTCAAACTACTCCGTACAAGTGCTAGCTAAGAAGAGTTAAAGGTGATTGTGGAGTTGTTTTTTGGAGTGAAGCTTTAAGTTCCTACCTTTCTTGAGTTATAAGGTGAGTTCCTAAGAAAGTTCTTTTGTTGTTTTGATAACGGTATCTTAATGCTAAGTGGTGGTTAAATATGCTATATTGCGGATGATTTCATGGTTTTAAGTGGAGTTGGTCCAATTTCCAATTTATTGGGGATTTTTCTGATTTTATATGACAAGCATGGATTGGCCTTGAATTGATGGATTGAAATAGTGTTAATTGGAACTTTTATGCGTTAATTGCGATCGTTTGCGGAAAATTTACGCTTGAGGTGATAAATTCCGATTCTAGGGTTTTGATTTGGGGGTTTTCATATGGTTGGCTTTTCAACTCCTAATTAGTTTTGATTGAAGGGTCTTGTGGCCTAATTGGATGTGTTTTATTGCTTATTAACCGTATATGTGATTGTGGTTAATTGCTACGCACATGGGGTTCTGGTTGTAGGGTGAAAGTGAAGGAATTTAAGGGGAAATGCCGTCGGTTTATTTTCTTGTAATATGAGTGAGTTAAAGTGATTTTGGAAATGTGATTTTTGGAACCAATGGGACTTATTTCGTTTCGTACTACCTAGTGTAAGGCCCAAAGACAACCTAAGAGGGGGGGTGAATTAGATTGATTAAAATCTTAATCAAATTTTTGCAAATTTTCTTTAATAAAAATTTACCTTCTTTTCTAGTAATGATCAACCAAGTAGATTAGAAGAAGAGAGCAATGTTGATTAGAAAAACAAGTATAGATAAGCAATGAGAATTTTATTAAACAAAAAGAATAAGATAGAATATCAAACCGATTGTCTACCAAGCTTTCCTCAAACTTGAAGACCAATCACTAGGTTGAGCAACTTCTCTTTGATGAAAGATGATCAACTAGATGTACAATGGAGGGAGCACTTCCTCCTTGCCCTAAGCCTCACTTAGTCAAGCTAAGAAGTTCCTTCTTCGTTCAGAATCGTTTGTATTTGAAGGGGACCAAAAATGGGCTTCATTAATGCTTCAAACGGATAGAAGGCAGATGAAGAGTCAGCTAGCCGTTGGGGCTGTCGGACGTCCGACAGCTTAGTCATCGTCCGATCCCATCATCTGAAAATCAGTCAAGTTGTTGTTCGGACGTCCGATGGGATTTTATCGTCCGAGCTTCTGTGTCCGAACGCCGTCCAGAGAGTTATCAAAGCTTTGTGGAATTTTTAGGACGTCCGATGAGATTGATGTGCGTCCGAAGCATGCTTCCGATCCTTCAGGACGTCCGATGCTTCCTTACGAGCGTCCGACAGAGTTTCCTTCTTGATGTTCTTCATCCTTTCGGACGTCCGACATGAGTGTCCTGTTTTTGCTTCTTCTTTTGGTTGATTTTCATTTCTTCACATATTCGTACCTGATTCTTTGATAGGCAAAAAACACTTATATTTGAAGAGAGTTAGATAAACATTTCAAAGTACTTTGTGATCATCAAAACCAAGAATAACACCTAGACCCTCTCAAAGGGTGATGAATGAACCGGGTTCCTTTTGAACTTATACTTTTTCACCTGAGGAAGGTGGTGAACATTTTAACCGTTTTCAAAGGGGATGCATAGCTACAACTATCCAGTTTTCACCATCAACTGATAACATTAAGGAATGGTTTAGGGTTTTCTTGGGTATTTTGTCCTCTTTGCACATGATTTTCATCTGGTCCTTGGTTATATATATATATCTACTTGAATATATATCGATTTTGAGCCACATAACCGATCTAGAAACAATATTTCTTAGCCTATCTAGTTGGATTCCGATTTGTCTTTGGTCCAAGTGTTTTCCACTGGAAATTTTATAACACATTTGAGTTTAGTTTTACGTTTGGTTTATGAAACTCTTAGTTATTTCCATCTTCCGATCCAAATGCCCTATTTTCACCTTTAAAGGTATCTTTATGCGTTCTTCTTGTAATTAGTCGGATTTTCTTCGGTTTCACCTAATTTTTTTCTAGATGAACTGTAATATTCTCTCTTATTTAATCTTAGGTTTCATCGGTGACTAAGGGTAATAACCGGAAGGATATTTTGGACGTTATTTTGCATAAATAGGTGAGTGTTTCTTGTTTGTTATGCTTTCATGATTACATGGCTTGTATGAATGATTGTTAACATGTTAAATATGTTCAATAATTGCCAAAACGAGTTTTATAGACGAGTGTGTACTTTATCACACTCGACCTAAATGAACGTGAAATTTTAAATGATTGAACGAGTAGTTGTGCATGAATGTAAGCCTTTTGGCTGAACTGGGCCCTGCCCTTCGTTACCGATCGACTCGAGCCAGAAGCGGACTCGGTCGGGCGATATGGTGGCCCTGGGTGAACGTTTGGTATACTCGAGTATTACCTTGAATTTTGGTGGAGCCTGGCCAACGTCCAGGAGGAGGGTGACTGAAATGAATGAACGAACGAGGGTTTTACTTACAAAAACGCATTTTCAAATGATTGGAGGAATAAGGGAATGACAGGAGAATGAATGAACGAACGAATGAATGGCTCCTTGTGAGCCCATATCCTTTTAACGAATGTGTTATTATCGCTTTCCATTGTAAATGTTTCTTGAATTATTGATACTCTATGTTTAATGTATTGGATTGATTGTTTGATTATGTGTTCGGAACCTCACTGAGCTTTTAGCTCATTCCTTTAGTTTTGTTTTCCCTAACAGGGGAAGGCGAGCCAGGACGGGAGCTTTGTATAGACTAGCTTAGGCTAGATCCCTGATTTTGTAATGGTTCTCGCCCTGGTGCTTCGCACGGGCTGGATGTATTGTGAATTGAGAACCTTTGTATATTCGATGTTTGTACTTCCTTTTGAGATAGCAATGTATATAAGTTTTGCTTTAAGTTTTGGATCGTTGTCATGTTTATTCTTGTGGGTTTATTCTGGTTTTGATTGACGATTGAAGTGAACGACTGAGTCTCGGCGAGAGCTGGGCAGGCGGTCTGCCGAACGCTTTGGTTCGCCTTAGGGGGAGGTGGGGCTGTCACAGTTGGTATCAGAGCCAGGTTCGTGTGGTCTCTATGCGGAGTGAGCCTGGACTAAGTGGTGAATAAGTATGAAGGACTAAGTGCTCGTTCGAGCATAAGCTGTGAATTGTGAATGTTATAGATCATAAATTTTCTTGTGGTATTTGAGGACCATAGATAGGTACGTATGGTAGGAATTTAGATTGTAGATAGTTCACTCTTGGGACTGGCTAGCTCGAGATGTGAATTATCTTATTTCGGATTCTTGTGCCCGAGTACTTCAGAGTTGAGGCGGTGTTAAGTATTTGGGATTTGCATTTTGGGAACATGAATAGGCTTTGTTTGGCCAGAATGAGTACAAGAGGTCAATGGACATCTAGTTTGGATAGTAAGTGACGTGAGAGATCGGACGGAGTTATTTAACTGAGACTGGGACGATATCGCCTTTTCTTTTGATTTGCCCTTATATTGTTACTACATGACGTTAGTATGTGTATTTGTGTATATGATTATCTGTCTAACTTGATATGTATTTTTGTATTTGACCATCTATCTCCTTGATATGTGGTATGTATTTGTGTATTTGGTGTGTTAGAATTTGGTTGCTTTAGTCAACTTACTGCGTTTATTCATTACATTACCTTTTGGGAAGAAAAATGAAAAGAGATGGGACAAAATGATATTGAGGGAAGACGTAGTCGTGGACGTGGTCGTGGCCGTGGGAGTAAGCGAGCCCAAGAGCCAAGAGAAGAAAGGGAAACAACAGCTGCACAAGAACAAGGACCGAGAGTTGAAGCCGAAAACCAGATGGCGACACAATACAACAAATGACAAACATCTTGGCACGACTGGTGGATCAACAAGGTCAAATACCTGTGAATCAACCCCAGAACACTCAGATTGGAGAAGATCGGGCTCTTGAGAGGTTTCAAAAATTTGTACCTCCGAAATTCTTTGGAGGACCTGATCCGGACATAGCTGAACAGTGGCTGGATGCCATGATCAACATCTTTGCAACTTTGAACTATCCCGAACAAAGACAAGTGAACTTTGTGGTATTTCAATTTGAAGGAACGGCCCGAGCGTGGTGGAACGTGATTAAGGCAAAGTGGGAAAGAGAACAAACCGTATGGACATGGGCTAACTTCCCAAGGAAATTTAACGAAAAGTATCTCCCACTTTTAGTCCAAGAAAGGAGGGAGGATGAGTTTATTGAATTATGCCAAGGAACCCAAAGTGTGGCCGAATATGAAACGAAATTTACCAAATTGTCGAAGTTTGCTTCCGAATTAGTGGCCACGGAACAGAGAAGGGTGAGACGCTTTATACAGGGATTGAATATAGAAATTCAAGAAGCTCTAGCGACGGTTCAGGTAAATACTTTCACGGATCCCCTTGAGAAAGCCTAAAGAATTGAGACTGCGAAAGCACAGATAAAAGCCTCCCAAACTCGAAAAAAGGGTGCACCTGGTAGTGTGACTGAGGAACCAAGTGAATCGATAGCACCTTTCAAAGTGCAGAAAGTGAACCCTTTATCCCGCCCACCATAGACATTAGGGGCGTTGGATGAAAGGTCTACAAAAGGAAGCCAAATAGGACATGGGGAAATTTCTCAAGAAAGCCAAAAGATGGCTTCTTACTTGACTTGTGGCTACTGTGGAAAGGCCAATCACACCGAGAATGATTGTTGCCGAAAAGAGCTGAAATGTTTGATTTGCGGAAATAGTGACCATCAAGTTAGCAACTGTCCGAGGAGACAGTCACGCAAAAGTAGTACTCCGCAACTGGAGGGAGCCAAATCAAAACAAACGAATGAAAGAGGGAGCCGAACAAGTGTACCGGCAAAAGCTTATGCGTTAGACAACGAAACAGTTCTGGACTCGTCTGAGGCAAATGAAGGTAAAAATTTCGAGGACGAAATTTCCTAAGGGGAAGAGAGTGTGACAACCTTAAAATTTCCACATTTTCTTAGCCTTTTGTTTATTCTCACTTCCCTTTTTAGTGAAATTTGTTAACCAGTTAGTTTAAACAAAGGAAGGTTTTGTTATTACGTGTATTTGTGTGTGAGATAGGCATATATGTGTACGTGTTGGAAATACGGTTGAGCGTGGCAATCAAACTTGAAAAAAAGAAAACATTTTTGTGAAAAGTTGAAGGGCCAAATCCGGCCGCAAATCCGGCTAGTTCTTGGTCGGATTGCTGGCCGGATTGTTGAGGGTTTTTGAAAAAAAATTGATTTCTTCTCTGGCCTGTATCTGGCCGGAAATCCGGCCAGATACCGGCCAGAAATCCGGCCAAATTCCGGCCGGATTGTGACATGTCACAGTCAGTCATCAACATTGACCGGCTGTTTCCTTCCTTCTTATCCAACGTTTTGGCCTAAAATATTTTCATTTCTTCCTTGCTCAGCCGTGTGTCTTGGAGAGAAGAAAGAAAACTCTTCAATTTCTAGTTTCAATTTTCGCTCAAAACTTGAGATTTCACCGTTGGATTTTCAAACTACTCCGTACAAGTGCTAGCTAAGAAGAGTTAAAGGTGATAGTGGAGTTGTTTTTGGAGTGAAGCTTTAAGTTCCTACCTTTCTTGAGTTATAAGGTGAGTTGCTAAGAAAGTTCTTTTGTTGTTTTGATAACGGTATCTTAGTGCTAATGGTGGTTAAATATGCTATATTGCGGATGATTTCATGGTTTAAAGTGGAGTTGGTCCAATTTCCAATTTATTGGAGATTTTTCTGATTTTATATGACAAGCATGGATTGGCCTTGAATTGATGGATTGAAATAGTGTTAAATGGAACTTTTATGCGTTAATTGCGATCGTTTGCGGAAAATTTACGCTTGAGGTGACAAATTCCGGTTCTAGGGTTTTGATTTAGGGGTTTTCATATGGTTGGCGTTTAAACTCCTAATTAGTTTTGATTGAAGGGTCTTGTGGCCTAATTGGATGTGTTTTATTGCTTATTAACCGTATATGTGATTGTGGTTAATTGCTACGCACATGGGGTTTTGGTTGTAGGGTGAAAGTGAAGGAATTTAAGGGGAAATGCCGTCCTTTTATTTTCTTGTAATGTGAGTGAGTTAAAGTGATTTTGGAAATGTGATTTTTGGAACCAATGGGATTTATTTCGTTTCGTACTACATAGACCATCTCAAAGGGTGATAAATGAACCGGGTTCCTTTTGAACTTATACTTTTCCACCTGAGGAAGGTGGTGACCGTTTTAACCGTTTTCAAACGGGATGTATGCTACAACTATCCAGTTTTCACCATCAACTGATAACATTGAGGAATGGTTTAGGGTTTTCTTGGGTATTTTGTCCTCTTTGCACATGATTTTCATCTGGTCCTTGGTTATATATATATATATATATCTACTTGAATATATATCGATTTTGAGCCACATAACCGATCCAGACACAATATTTCTTAGCCTATCTAGTTGGATTCCGATTTGTCTTTGGTTCAAGTGTTTTCCACTGAAAATTTTATAACCCATTTGAGTTTAGTTTTACGTTTGGTTTATGAAACTCTTAGTTATTTCCATCTTCCGATCCAAATGCCCTATTTTCACCTTTAAAGGTATCTTTATACGTTCTTCTTGTAATTAGTCGGATTTTCTTCGGTTTCACCTAATTTTTTTCTAGATGAACTGTACTATTCTCTCTTGTTTAATCTTAGGTTTCATCGGTGACTAAGGGTAATATCCGGAAGGATATTTTGGACGTTATTTTGCATAAATAGGTGAGTGTTTCTTGTTTGTTATGCTTTCGTGATTACATGGCTTGTATGAATGATTGTTAACATGTTAAATGTGTTCAATAATTGCCAAAACGAGTTTTATAGGCGAGTGTGTATTTTATCAAACACGACCTAAATGAATGTGAAATTTTCAATGATTGAACGAGTAGTTGTGCATGAATGTAAGCCTTTTGGCTGAACTGGGCCCTGCCCTTCGTTACCGATCGACTCGAGCCAGAAGCGGACTCGATCGGGCGATATGGTGACCCTGGGTGAACGTTTGGTATACTCGAGTATTACCTTGAATTTTGGTGGAGCCTGGCCAACGTCCAGGAGGAGGGTGACTGAAATGAACGAACGAACGAGGGTTTTACTTATAAAAATGCATTTTCAAATGATTGGAGGAATAAGGGAATGACAGGAGAATGAATGAACGAACGAATGAATGGCTCCTTGTGAGCCCATATCCTTTTAACGAATGTGTTATTATCGCTTTCCATTGTAAATGTTTCTTGAATTATTGATACTCTATGTTTAATGTATTGGATTGATTGTTTGATTATGTGTTCGGAAGCTCACTGAGCTTTTAGCTCATTCCTTTAGTTTTGTTTTCCTTAACAGGGGAAGGCGAGCCAGGACGGGAGCTTTGTATAGACTAGTTTAGGCTAGATCCCTGATTTTGTAATGGTTCTCGCCCTAGTGCTTCGCACGGGCTGGATGTATTGTGAATTGAGAACCTTTGTATATTCGATGTTTGTACTTCCTTTTGAGATAGCAATGTATATAAGTTTTGCTTTAAGTTTTGGATCGTTGTCATGTTTATTCTTGTGGGTTTATTCTGGTTTTGATTGAAGATTGAAGTGAACGACTGAGTCTCGGCGAGAGCTGGGCAGGCGGTCTGCCGAACGCTTTGGTTCGCCTTAGGGGGAGGTGGGGCTGTCACAGTTGGTATCAGAGCCAGGTTCGTGTGGTCTCTATGCGGAGTGAGCCTGGACTAAGTGGTGAATAAGTATGAAGGACTAAGTGCTCGTTCGAGCATAAGCTGTGAATTGTGAATGTTATAGATCATAAATTTTCTTGTGGTATTTGAGGACCATAGATAGGTACGTATGGTAGGAATTTAGATTGTAGATAGTTCACTCTTGGGACTGGCTAGCTCGAGATATGAATTATCTTATTTCGGATTCTTGTGCCTGAGTACTTCAGAGTTGAGGCGGTGTTAAGTATTTGGGATTTGCATTTTGGGAACATGAATAAGCTTTGTTTGGCCAGAATGAGTACAAGAGGTCAATGGACATCTAGTTTGGATAGTAAGTGACGTGAGAGATCGGACGGAGTTATTTAACTGAGACTTGGACGATATCGCCTTTTCTTTTGATTTGCCCTTATATTGTTACTACATGACGTTAGTATGTGTATTTGTGTATATGATTATCTGTCTAACTTGATATGTATTTTTGTATTTGACCATCTATCTCCTTGATATGTGGTATGTATTTGTGTATTTGGTGTGTTAGAATTTGGTTGCTTTAGTCAACTTACTGTGTTTATTCATTACATTACCTTTTGGGAAGAAAAATGAAAAGAGATGGGACAAAATGATATGGAGGGAAGACGTAGTCGTGGACGTGGTCGTGGCCGTGGGAGTAAGCGAGCCCAAGAGCCAAGAGAAGAAAGGGAAACAACAGCTGCACAAGAACAAGGACCGAGAGTTGAAGCCGAAAACCAGATGGCGACACAATACAACAAATGACAAACATCCTGGCACGACTGGTGGATCAACAAGGTCAAATACCTGTGAATCAACCCTAGAACCCTCAGATAGGAGAAGATCGGGCTCTTGAGAGGTTTCAAAAATTTGTACCTCCGAAATTCTTTGGAGGACCTGATCCGGACATAGCTGAACAGTGGCTGGATGCCATGATCAACATCTTTGCAACTTTGAACTATCCCGAACAAAGACAAGTGAACTTTGCGGTATTTCAATTTGAAGGAACGGCCCGAGCGTGGTGGAACGTGATTAAGGCAAAGTGGGAAAGAGAACAAACCGTATGGACATGGGCTAACTTCCCAAGGAAATTTAACGAAAAGTATCTCCCACTTTTAGTCCAAGAAAGGAGGGAGGATGAGTTTATTGGATTATGCCAAGGAACCCAAAGTGTGGCCGAATATGAAACGAAATTTACCAAATTGTCGAAGTTTGCTTCCGAATTAGTGGCCACGGAACAAAGAAGGGTGAGACGCTTTATACAGGGATTGAATATAGAAATTCAAGAAGCTCTAGCGACGGTTCAGGTAAATACTTTCACGGATCCCCTTGAGAAAGCCTAAAGAATTGAGACTGCGAAAGCACAGATAAAAGCCTCCCAAACTCGAAAAAAGGGTGCACCTGGTAGTGTGACTGAGGAACCAAGTGAATCGATAGCACCTTTCAAAGTGCAGAAAGTGAACCCTTTATCCCGCCCACCATAGACATTAGGGGCGTTGGATGAAAGGTCTACAAAAGGAAGCCAAATAGGACATGGGGAAATTTCTCAAGAAAGCCAAAAGATGGCTTCTTACTTGACTTGTGGCTACTGTGGAAAGGCCAATCACACCGAGAATGATTGTTGCCGAAAAGAGCTGAAATGTTTGATTTGCGGAAATAGTGACCATCAAGTTAGCAACTGTCCGAGGAGACAGTCACGCAAAAGTAGTACTCCGCAACTGGAGGGAGCCAAATCAAAACAAACGAATGAAAGAGGGAGCCGAACAAGTGTACCGGCAAAAGCTTATGCGTTAGACAACGAAACAGTTCTGGACTCGTCTGAGGCAAATGAAGGTAAAAATTTCGAGGACGAAATTTCCTAAGGGGAAGAGAGTGTGACAACCTTAAAATTTCCACATTTTCTTAGCCTTTTGTTTATTCTCACTTCCCTTTTTAGTGAAATTTGTTAACCAGTTAGTTTAAACAAAGGAAGGTTTTGTTATTACGTGTATTTGTGTGTGAGATAGGCATATATGTGTACGTGTTGGAAATACGGTTGAGCGTGGCAATCAAACTTGAATAAAAGAAAACATTTTTGTGAAAAGTTGAAGGGCCAAATCCGGCCGCAAATCCGGCTAGTTCTTGGTCGGATTGCTGGCCGGATTGTTGAGGGTTTTTGAAAAAAAATTGATTTCTTCTCTGGCCTGTATCTGGCTAGGAATCCGGCCGGAAATCCGGCTAGATACCGGCCAGAAATCCGGCCAAATTCCGGCCGGATTGTGACATGTCACAGTCGGTCATCAACATTGACCGGCTGTTTCCTTCCTTCTTATCCAACGTTTTGGCCTAAAATATTTTCATTTCTTCCTTGCTCAGCCGTGTGTCTTGGAGAGAAGAAAGAAAACTCTTCAATTTCTAGTTTCAATTTTCGCTCAAAACTTGAGATTTCACCGTTGGATTTTCAAACTACTCCGTACAAGTGCTAGCTAAGAAGAGTTAAAGGTGATAGTGGAGTTTTTTTTGGAGTGAAGCTTTAAGTTCCTACCTTTCTTGAGTTATAAGGTGAGTTGCTAAGAAAGTTCTTTTGTTGTTTTGATAACGGTATCTTAGTGCTAATGGTGGTTAAATATGCTATATTGCGGATGATTTCATGGTTTAAAGTGGAGTTGGTCCAATTTCCAATTTATTGGAGATTTTTCTGATTTTATATGACAAGCATGGATTGGCCTTGAATTGATGGATTGAAATAGTGTTAAATGGAACTTTTATGCGTTAATTGCGATCGTTTGCGGAAAATTTACGCTTGAGGTGACAAATTCCGGTTCTAGGGTTTTGATTTAGGGGTTTTCATATGGTTTTTTTTTTTTTTTTTTTTAGAAATTCTTTTTATTTATTCATGGAAAATATAATCAAATATTCCTCTTACATAATCCTCAATTTTCTAATTGAAGGTATCCCTATTCTGTCCAAACGGATTGCCCCACGAGCCAACCTTGGGAATTTACTGAAAGTATCGTAAACCTCAATTTGTTTATCTGGATGAGATATACCCACATTGGATAAAGCATCAGCAACTGTGTTAGCCTCCCGATAGCAGTGCGTGAATCTAGGTGGATCATCTAATAACTGCCAAATCTGGTTGGCGTTTAAACTCCTAATTAGTTTTGATTGAAGGGTCTTGTGGCCTAATTGGATGTGTTTTATTGCTTATTAACCGTATATGTGATTGTGGTTAATTGCTACGCACATGGGGTTTTGGTTGTAGGGTGAAAGTGAAGGAATTTAAGGGGAAATGCCGTCCTTTTATTTTCTTGTAATGTGAGTGAGTTAAAGTGATTTTGGAAATGTGATTTTTGGAACCAATGGGATTTATTTCGTTTCGTACTACATAGACCATCTCAAAGGGTGATAAATGAACCGGGTTCCTTTTGAACTTATACTTTTCCACCTGAGGAAGGTGGTGACCGTTTTAACCGTTTTCAAACGGGATGTATGCTACAACTATCCAGTTTTCACCATCAACTGATAACATTGAGGAATGGTTTAGGGTTTTCTTGGGTATTTTGTCCTCTTTGCACATGATTTTCATCTGGTCCTTGGTTATATATATATATATATCTACTTGAATATATATCGATTTTGAGCCACATAACCGATCCAGACACAATATTTCTTAGCCTATCTAGTTGGATTCCGATTTGTCTTTGGTTCAAGTGTTTTCCACTGAAAATTTTATAACCCATTTGAGTTTAGTTTTACGTTTGGTTTATGAAACTCTTAGTTATTTCCATCTTCCGATCCAAATGCCCTATTTTCACCTTTAAAGGTATCTTTATACGTTCTTCTTGTAATTAGTCGGATTTTCTTCGGTTTCACCTAATTTTTTTCTAGATGAACTGTACTATTCTCTCTTGTTTAATCTTAGGTTTCATCGGTGACTAAGGGTAATATCCGGAAGGATATTTTGGACGTTATTTTGCATAAATAGGTGAGTGTTTCTTGTTTGTTATGCTTTCGTGATTACATGGCTTGTATGAATGATTGTTAACATGTTAAATGTGTTCAATAATTGCCAAAACGAGTTTTATAGGCGAGTGTGTATTTTATCAAACACGACCTAAATGAATGTGAAATTTTCAATGATTGAACGAGTAGTTGTGCATGAATGTAAGCCTTTTGGCTGAACTGGGCCCTGCCCTTCGTTACCGATCGACTCG
Organism: Coffea arabica; assembly: GCF_036785885.1. NCBI lineage: Eukaryota > Viridiplantae > Streptophyta > Magnoliopsida > Gentianales > Rubiaceae > Coffea > Coffea arabica. The sequence continues at coordinate 36,126,782 of NC_092323.1, read as the reverse complement.
AGCCAGAAGCGGACTCGGTCGGGCGATATGGTGGCCCTGGGTGAACGTTTGGTATACTCGAGTATTACCTTGAATTTTGGTGGAGCCTGGCCAACGTCCAGGAGGAGGGTGACTGAAATGAATGAACGAACGAGGGTTTTACTTACAAAAACGCATTTTCAAATGATTGGAGGAATAAGGGAATGACAGGAGAATGAATGAACGAACGAATGAATGGCTCCTTGTGAGCCCATATCCTTTTAACGAATGTGTTATTATCGCTTTCCATTGTAAATGTTTCTTGAATTATTGATACTCTATGTTTAATGTATTGGATTGATTGTTTGATTATGTGTTCGGAACCTCACTGAGCTTTTAGCTCATTCCTTTAGTTTTGTTTTCCCTAACAGGGGAAGGCGAGCCAGGACGGGAGCTTTGTATAGACTAGCTTAGGCTAGATCCCTGATTTTGTAATGGTTCTCGCCCTGGTGCTTCGCACGGGCTGGATGTATTGTGAATTGAGAACCTTTGTATATTCGATGTTTGTACTTCCTTTTGAGATAGCAATGTATATAAGTTTTGCTTTAAGTTTTGGATCGTTGTCATGTTTATTCTTGTGGGTTTATTCTGGTTTTGATTGACGATTGAAGTGAACGACTGAGTCTCGGCGAGAGCTGGGCAGGCGGTCTGCCGAACGCTTTGGTTCGCCTTAGGGGGAGGTGGGGCTGTCACAGTTGGTATCAGAGCCAGGTTCGTGTGGTCTCTATGCGGAGTGAGCCTGGACTAAGTGGTGAATAAGTATGAAGGACTAAGTGCTCGTTCGAGCATAAGCTGTGAATTGTGAATGTTATAGATCATAAATTTTCTTGTGGTATTTGAGGACCATAGATAGGTACGTATGGTAGGAATTTAGATTGTAGATAGTTCACTCTTGGGACTGGCTAGCTCGAGATGTGAATTATCTTATTTCGGATTCTTGTGCCTGAGTACTTCAGAGTTGAGGCGGTGTTAAGTATTTGGGATTTGCATTTTGGGAACATGAATAAGCTTTGTTTGGCCAGAATGAGTACAAGAGGTCAATGGACATCTAGTTTGGATAGTAAGTGACGTGAGAGATCGGACGGAGTTATTTAACTGAGACTTGGACGATATCGCCTTTTCTTTTGATTTGCCCTTATATTGTTACTACATGACGTTAGTATGTGTATTTGTGTATATGATTATCTGTCTAACTTGATATGTATTTTTGTATTTGACCATCTATCTCCTTGATATGTGGTATGTATTTGTGTATTTGGTGTGTTAGAATTTGGTTGCTTTAGTCAACTTACTGTGTTTATTCATTACATTACCTTTTGGGAAGAAAAATGAAAAGAGATGGGACAAAATGATATGGAGGGAAGACGTAGTCGTGGACGTGGTCGTGGCCGTGGGAGTAAGCGAGCCCAAGAGCCAAGAGAAGAAAGGGAAACAACAGCTGCACAAGAACAAGGACCGAGAGTTGAAGCCGAAAACCAGATGGCGACACAATACAACAAATGACAAACATCCTGGCACGACTGGTGGATCAACAAGGTCAAATACCTGTGAATCAACCCTAGAACCCTCAGATAGGAGAAGATCGGGCTCTTGAGAGGTTTCAAAAATTTGTACCTCCGAAATTCTTTGGAGGACCTGATCCGGACATAGCTGAACAGTGGCTGGATGCCATGATCAACATCTTTGCAACTTTGAACTATCCCGAACAAAGACAAGTGAACTTTGCGGTATTTCAATTTGAAGGAACGGCCCGAGCGTGGTGGAACGTGATTAAGGCAAAGTGGGAAAGAGAACAAACCGTATGGACATGGGCTAACTTCCCAAGGAAATTTAACGAAAAGTATCTCCCACTTTTAGTCCAAGAAAGGAGGGAGGATGAGTTTATTGGATTATGCCAAGGAACCCAAAGTGTGGCCGAATATGAAACGAAATTTACCAAATTGTCGAAGTTTGCTTCCGAATTAGTGGCCACGGAACAAAGAAGGGTGAGACGCTTTATACAGGGATTGAATATAGAAATTCAAGAAGCTCTAGCGACGGTTCAGGTAAATACTTTCACGGATCCCCTTGAGAAAGCCTAAAGAATTGAGACTGCGAAAGCACAGATAAAAGCCTCCCAAACTCGAAAAAAGGGTGCACCTGGTAGTGTGACTGAGGAACCAAGTGAATCGATAGCACCTTTCAAAGTGCAGAAAGTGAACCCTTTATCCCGCCCACCATAGACATTAGGGGCGTTGGATGAAAGGTCTACAAAAGGAAGCCAAATAGGACATGGGGAAATTTCTCAAGAAAGCCAAAAGATGGCTTCTTACTTGACTTGTGGCTACTGTGGAAAGGCCAATCACACCGAGAATGATTGTTGCCGAAAAGAGCTGAAATGTTTGATTTGCGGAAATAGTGACCATCAAGTTAGCAACTGTCCGAGGAGACAGTCACGCAAAAGTAGTACTCCGCAACTGGAGGGAGCCAAATCAAAACAAACGAATGAAAGAGGGAGCCGAACAAGTGTACCGGCAAAAGCTTATGCGTTAGACAACGAAACAGTTCTGGACTCGTCTGAGGCAAATGAAGGTAAAAATTTCGAGGACGAAATTTCCTAAGGGGAAGAGAGTGTGACAACCTTAAAATTTCCACATTTTCTTAGCCTTTTGTTTATTCTCACTTCCCTTTTTAGTGAAATTTGTTAACCAGTTAGTTTAAACAAAGGAAGGTTTTGTTATTACGTGTATTTGTGTGTGAGATAGGCATATATGTGTACGTGTTGGAAATACGGTTGAGCGTGGCAATCAAACTTGAATAAAAGAAAACATTTTTGTGAAAAGTTGAAGGGCCAAATCCGGCCGCAAATCCGGCTAGTTCTTGGTCGGATTGCTGGCCGGATTGTTGAGGGTTTTTGAAAAAAAATTGATTTCTTCTCTGGCCTGTATCTGGCTAGGAATCCGGCCGGAAATCCGGCTAGATACCGGCCAGAAATCCGGCCAAATTCCGGCCGGATTGTGACATGTCACAGTCGGTCATCAACATTGACCGGCTGTTTCCTTCCTTCTTATCCAACGTTTTGGCCTAAAATATTTTCATTTCTTCCTTGCTCAGCCGTGTGTCTTGGAGAGAAGAAAGAAAACTCTTCAATTTCTAGTTTCAATTTTCGCTCAAAACTTGAGATTTCACCGTTGGATTTTCAAACTACTCCGTACAAGTGCTAGCTAAGAAGAGTTAAAGGTGATAGTGGAGTTTTTTTTGGAGTGAAGCTTTAAGTTCCTACCTTTCTTGAGTTATAAGGTGAGTTGCTAAGAAAGTTCTTTTGTTGTTTTGATAACGGTATCTTAGTGCTAATGGTGGTTAAATATGCTATATTGCGGATGATTTCATGGTTTAAAGTGGAGTTGGTCCAATTTCCAATTTATTGGAGATTTTTCTGATTTTATATGACAAGCATGGATTGGCCTTGAATTGATGGATTGAAATAGTGTTAAATGGAACTTTTATGCGTTAATTGCGATCGTTTGCGGAAAATTTACGCTTGAGGTGACAAATTCCGGTTCTAGGGTTTTGATTTAGGGGTTTTCATATGGTTTTTTTTTTTTTTTTTTTTAGAAATTCTTTTTATTTATTCATGGAAAATATAATCAAATATTCCTCTTACATAATCCTCAATTTTCTAATTGAAGGTATCCCTATTCTGTCCAAACGGATTGCCCCACGAGCCAACCTTGGGAATTTACTGAAAGTATCGTAAACCTCAATTTGTTTATCTGGATGAGATATACCCACATTGGATAAAGCATCAGCAACTGTGTTAGCCTCCCGATAGCAGTGCGTGAATCTAGGTGGATCATCTAATAACTGCCAAATCTGGTTGGCGTTTAAACTCCTAATTAGTTTTGATTGAAGGGTCTTGTGGCCTAATTGGATGTGTTTTATTGCTTATTAACCGTATATGTGATTGTGGTTAATTGCTACGCACATGGGGTTTTGGTTGTAGGGTGAAAGTGAAGGAATTTAAGGGGAAATGCCGTCCTTTTATTTTCTTGTAATGTGAGTGAGTTAAAGTGATTTTGGAAATGTGATTTTTGGAACCAATGGGATTTATTTCGTTTCGTACTACATAGACCATCTCAAAGGGTGATAAATGAACCGGGTTCCTTTTGAACTTATACTTTTCCACCTGAGGAAGGTGGTGACCGTTTTAACCGTTTTCAAACGGGATGTATGCTACAACTATCCAGTTTTCACCATCAACTGATAACATTGAGGAATGGTTTAGGGTTTTCTTGGGTATTTTGTCCTCTTTGCACATGATTTTCATCTGGTCCTTGGTTATATATATATATATATCTACTTGAATATATATCGATTTTGAGCCACATAACCGATCCAGACACAATATTTCTTAGCCTATCTAGTTGGATTCCGATTTGTCTTTGGTTCAAGTGTTTTCCACTGAAAATTTTATAACCCATTTGAGTTTAGTTTTACGTTTGGTTTATGAAACTCTTAGTTATTTCCATCTTCCGATCCAAATGCCCTATTTTCACCTTTAAAGGTATCTTTATACGTTCTTCTTGTAATTAGTCGGATTTTCTTCGGTTTCACCTAATTTTTTTCTAGATGAACTGTACTATTCTCTCTTGTTTAATCTTAGGTTTCATCGGTGACTAAGGGTAATATCCGGAAGGATATTTTGGACGTTATTTTGCATAAATAGGTGAGTGTTTCTTGTTTGTTATGCTTTCGTGATTACATGGCTTGTATGAATGATTGTTAACATGTTAAATGTGTTCAATAATTGCCAAAACGAGTTTTATAGGCGAGTGTGTATTTTATCAAACACGACCTAAATGAATGTGAAATTTTCAATGATTGAACGAGTAGTTGTGCATGAATGTAAGCCTTTTGGCTGAACTGGGCCCTGCCCTTCGTTACCGATCGACTCGAGCCAGAAGCGGACTCGATCGGGCGATATGGTGACCCTGGGTGAACGTTTGGTATACTCGAGTATTACCTTGAATTTTGGTGGAGCCTGGCCAACGTCCAGGAGGAGGGTGACTGAAATGAACGAACGAACGAGGGTTTTACTTACAAAAATGCATTTTCAAATGATTGGAGGAATAAGGGAATGACAGGAGAATGAATGAACGAACGAATGAATGGCTCCTTGTGAGCCCATATCCTTTTAACGAATGTGTTATTATCGCTTTCCATTGTAAATGTTTCTTGAATTATTGATACTCTATGTTTAATGTATTGGATTGATTGTTTGATTATGTGTTCGGAACCTCACTGAGCTTTTAGCTCATTCCTTTAGTTTTGTTTTCCCTAACAGGGGAAGGCGAGCCAGGACGGGAGCTTTGTATAGACTAGCTTAGGCTAGATCCCTGATTTTGTAATGGTTCTCGCCCTGGTGCTTCGCACGGGCTGGATGTATTGTGAATTGAGAACCTTTGTATATTCGATGTTTGTACTTCCTTTTGAGATAGCAATGTATATAAGTTTTGCTTTAAGTTTTGGATCGTTGTCATGTTTATTCTTGTGGGTTTATTCTGGTTTTGATTGAAGATTGAAGTAAACGACTGAGTCTCGGCGAGAGCTGGGCAGGCGGTCTGCCGAACGCTTTGGTTCGCCTTAGGGGGAGGTGGGGCTGTCACAGTTGGTATCAGAGCCAGGTTCGTGTGGTCTCTATGCAGAGTGAGCCTGGACTAAGTGGTGAATAAGTATGAAGGACTAAGTGCTCGTTCGAGCATAAGCTGTGAATTGTGAATGTTATAGATCATAAATTTTCTTGTGGTATTTGAGGACCATAGATAGGTACGTATGGTAGGAATTTAGATTGTAGATAGTTCACTCTTGGGACTGGCTAGCTCGAGATGTGAATTATCTTATTTCGGATTCTTGTGCCCGAGTACTTCAGAGTTGAGGCGGTGTTAAGTATTTGGGATTTGCATTTTGGGAACATGAATAGGCTTTGTTTGGCCAGAATGAGTACAAGAGGTCAATGGACATCTAGTTTGGATAGTAAGTGACGTGAGAGATCGGACGGAGTTATTTAACTGAGACTGGGACGATATCGCCTTTTCTTTTGATTTGCCCTTATATTGTTACTACATGACGTTAGTATGTGTATTTGTGTATATGATTATCTGTCTAACTTGATATGTATTTGTGTATTTGACCATCTATCTCCTTGATATGTGGTATGTATTTGTGTATTTGGTGTGTTAGAATTTGGTTGCTTTAGTCAACTTACTGCGTTTATTCATTACATTACCTTTTGGGAAGAAAAATGAAAAGAGATGGGACAAAATGATATGGAGGGAAGACGTAGTCGTGGACGTGGTCGTGGCCGTGGGAGTAAGCGAGCCCCAGAGCCAAGAGAAGAAAGGGAAACAACAGCTGCACAAGAACAAGGACCGAGAGTTGAAGCCGAAAACCAGATGGCGACACAATACAACAAATGACAAACATCCTGGCACGACTGGTGGATCAACAAGGTCAAATACCTGTGAATCAACCCTAGAACCCTCAGATAGGAGAAGATCGGGCTCTTGAGAGGTTTCAAAAATTTGTACCTCCGAAATTCTTTGGAGGGCCTGATCCGGACATAGCTGATGTGATACCCCAACGTTTAGGATACTATTGTTGTTTAGTCTAAAAAAAAAATATTACGCTTCCTTTAGTTTATTTTTATTTTAAGACATTGTTTTGTTTTAAAGACTAGAAACCCTGAAGTCTAATCAAAACCCTAGTTTTTACTTGTGACTAACCCTTTTCTCAAATTTCTCATATTCCAACCGAAACCCTAAATTCAATTTATGGAATTGTAAAATTCCTCACGTTTTTCCTAAAAATTCCCTTTTAATTGGAAATTATGGTTTTATAATAGCCCTACCACCCAATCACCCCACAATAAGTGCAAATGAACATGAAAGTAAAGGTTTTCACTTTTCGTTTTCAAGTTAGAGCGAATTCGGGTTTTCACGTTTTTCCGTAGTGCGATTTTTCGGTACGGAGTGAGGATCAAATTTGATAGGTAAGAGTGACTTTTGGATGAGGAAATATTATATGATTTGAAGTGATAATAATAAGTTAGTGATTAGAAGGTAAAGACCCTAGTATACGTGATTTAAGAGAACACGGCTCGAACCGACGTGTACCATGCACTACCGATTGAACACACCACTTGATCACCATTTTCTTACCATAAAAGCCCATTAATATTTGTGCAAAATATCCCCTCATTCCCAGCTGGCTTTGGCCGAAAATTTTGACCAAATTGGCAAGGAAAAGAAACAAAAAAATGAGTGGAAATTGGTAGTGACACTTGTTGGCCATCTAGGGCCTTGACCAAGACCAAATTGTCTTGCCTTCTTATCACCATTTTGCTTCCTTTCTTCATCATTTCTGCTTGCTTTGGCCAAGAGAGAGGGAGAGAAAAACCAAGGGAGAGATACACCATTTCATCTTGAGTTTGAGCCATCCAAGTGAGGAAACAAGAAACTAAACCGATTAAAACCTTCTTTGAGTGTTTAGCTAGTGGTGTGTTGGTGAAATTTTGGAAAGAAAAGCTAGGGCTGCTCTTGGAAGTAACTTGAGTATGGTACTAATGCTGATTTTACCATTTCTTACTCTTAATCTTGTTTAACTTGGCATAGCACCTTAAATTTGTGGTGGATGATAGCTATTATAATGATTTGGATGGATTTAGTGTATGTTCTTGAGTTACATGAGTTAGGGTTTGAATGATTTTCTGCTTATACTTGCTGCATAGATAGTATATGTTGTATCTAAGCTTATATAAGAGGTTGTGGTAGTGATTGAAGCAAGAAATGAAGAAAGTTTCCTTTGAAACAGTAAAATTTCAGATTTCTGAAAAACTGTAGCTCAGTTCTGTCCGGTTCCAGTTCGTGATGTTAGAGGCCGAATTAGGCTTAGCATAAAACATGAAAGTTGTAGAGAATGATATTTTATAGTTTCCTACAACATTTCAACCCAATCGGAGCAACTTATCCTATGAAAAGGCCAAAATACCCTAACTGCCCTAGGATGCATCCAGTGATCCGTTTTAGACAGTTCATCCAGTTGACCGTATCTATTCACTATGATCCGTGCTGATTTAGCCATTTTCCAAAAAATTTGAAAGTTTTAGTACTCTGTCTTAGCTTTTCAACGCCTCCAAGAACGCCTTAAACGGACTATGGTAGCCTGAGATATGGCCATTTAAATGTAGTACGGTTAACTAGCCGGTTAGTTGAAGTTGGTTCTGTGAATTGGGAATTTGACTGGGTTACACTGAAAATTTGACTAAGTGGTCTTCACCAAAGTTGTAGGCCTTCGTCTTAGCTTCGAAATGGTATAAGTTTTACCTCAATCCGATAAGCGTAACCTCAGTTGTGTCCATTACGTAAAAACACATCAAATCTGTCTTTTGTTAAACCTCATTTCTGCACTTGTTGTTAGCCTGATTTTGTACTTGTATTACCTTGAGCCTATTGAATGGCTATTGAAATGAGATTGTTTTGTGTGTAACCTTGGGTTTGATTGAGGAAAAGAATGAAGCCATAAATGGCTGGAAATAGGAAAATACAAAAGGCATGCTGCCCAAATTTACGCTCGAGGACTAGAGAAATATACTTGCAACTTGAGTAAGGGTTAAGATCGATTACCACTTGAACTATCTAGGATATTGGTGTCTTCTTTTATCGAGGTATATTAGTGAGGATTTGGTCGAACTTGTACCCTTGAGAAATAAAATCATGACTACTAGGAGTATGTTTTCCTTGTACTTTCGACTCAAATGGCATTTCCAAGTATAAATGTTACAAAGTTATGTAGTTTGAAAAGCGAGTGAGTGTTGCACGAATATTCTCCAAGTGAATTTCCATGTCTTGATTCTTATTGAACGAAACGTCTACGTTTCGAACCTTAGTCGATTTTTAAAGTTCTGAAACAAAGTTTTATCGCAGATTTGAACTCCAAACCCGGAGTATAACCCAGACGTGATTACTAGGGGCACTTCATTTTGGTGAGTGCTTCCAAATACCTGATTGAACTGGACACTTGTTTCCAATACTTGATCAATATGATTAAATGATATATGATTTGTTTGATCGGGCAAGAGTGTACTTTATCGCACTTGCCCTTATTTGATATATACTTGTTTATTGTTGAAATTGATTTGATATACTTGTTTATGATGTGCGCACTTCCTGGAATTCCAGAAACCCTGCGGCAAGTTACTCGAGTCGAGCCGACAAGGGCTTGGTCGATTGGGTAACGACCCTTGGGTCTCTTGTTTGACGAGTGGAGTGATATCTCCTTGACTAATCGGTATACTCGAGTATTACCACCCGTGTTTATTGAGGATTTTGGGCCTAGTAGGGGGTTTGAATGGTGGATGGAGAGTAGTGTAAGTGGTGTCCTATTGGATTGGTTACTTACTTGAAAGTTGACGGAGTGTCAACTATTACGTCATCAAGCTCCTGGTGATGCAATGGGAATTTGGTTCCTGAGAGCCCTCTGTATCCTTATACTTTGGAATAATTATTGCTTATTGGATTATTGTTTATTCTGAAAAACTTTTATACTCGCTCATTTTGAGATTGCTACTTGACGTGTTATTGCTCACTTTTATGAACTCTTCATGCTCGTTACTTTGCTATGTCGAAAACTTGTACTTATAAATAATGGTCAATTTTTGAGAGTTTGAGTTGTTTTAAGAACTTTGAGAAGGAAAATTGAGAGTGAGTGTGTTTTCCTTGAGTGATACACGAGTGCTTTGCAAGGTAGACTAGGATACACTTGTTTTGCAGGTTTGACATATGTCTCAAGAGGGGAACATACACGAGCCGTCTAAGACTGACATGTCACTCAAACTGATGCTCCAAACTCTTTGAAAACAAGCGCAGAGACATGAATTTGTGATGACACAATTATCTGACAGGTTGGCTGCCATTGAGATACGAGGTACCAGAGATAAACACAATAGGGTTTCGAGCGTTCAGAATGTTGATCATGATGCGGATGATGAGGGATATCATTCTAACACCTCATTTCGATCAAGGAAAAGCCAAAGGGGAGCGAGGGAACACAAACATAAACCCCAGCGAGAGAACGAATCTCTTAAGAGGAGGGGCTCCATGCAATCTACCTCTTTAAAGCCGATTTATACAAGAGGTGATAAGAAAGTTTGTTCAACATTTTTTAGGTCTAAACCTAGAGTTGAATCACCTCATGAGGAGTCATTTTGGGAGACATATCAACGTCTTATACACCAAAAACAAATGGAGTCAAATGGATGCTATCAAAGTGAGTTTTCTAAGAAGGAGGTAGCTGACCCTATTCCCAACAAAGGAGCATCTCATCCTATTGAACCATTTGTTGAGGAGGTTGATAATGAGAAAACAATCGAGGGCGTTAAGCTAGATAAAGTGTGACACCCCGAATATTAGGAAGTTGTTTGTAAAGAAGATACTAAAGTGTATTTCTTTGGGTTTGATTTAAAACCTTATTTTGTTTTAAAAGATTAGAAACCCTAATATTTTAATCAAAAACCCTAGTTTACTTGTGACTAACCGGTTTTCTTAAATCTCTCATATTTTAATTGAAACCCTAATTTTAATCACTGGAATTGTAAAATTCCTCACGTTTTTCTTAAAAATGCCCTTTATTTGGAAATTATTTATTTATTATAGCCCTACTACCCAATCATTCCACAATAAGTGCAAATGAACCTAGAAAGTAGGGTTTCACTTTTCGTTTCCAAATTGGAGCAAGTTAGGGTTTTCACGTTTTTCCGAAGGGTGATTCTTCGGTATAGAGTAAGGATCAAATTTGGTGCTTAAGAGTGACTTCTAGGTGAGAAATAATATGTGATTAGAAGCAATGATATAAGGTTAGTGTATAGGAAGTAAAAACCCTAGTACGTGTGTTTTAAGAAAAAATGGTGCGAACCGACGGGTATCGATCACTACCGATTGAACCCACCACTTTCTTACTACCACATACCCTTGATATTTTTACAAAATATCCCCCCGTCATCCTCAGCCATGTGACCAAAATATGTGGCCCAAAATGCAAGGAAAAGAAAGAGAAATTTGGAAGGCTTTGGTGGTGACAAGTGTCACACACCTATGGCTCTTTGACCAAACCAATTGTCTTGCCTTTTTATCTTCCATTTAGTTTCATTCTTCCTCATTTTCTTCTGGTTTGGCTGAGACAAGAGAGAGAGAAAGAGAGAGCAAGAGTTTCACCATTTCATCTTGATTTGCACCATCTAAGTGAGGAACCAAAATTCTAAACCGATTAAAGTGTGAGTTGTGACCTTGGGAAGCTAGGGGAAACAAAAATTCCAAGAGGAGGTGAAGTATTACTCTTGCAAGCTTATTTTGTTGAGGTATAAGGTCTAACCCATAGCTTTGGTTCTTTTATTTTTGATTAAGATGTTATATAATTCATGTTTTGGTTAGATTAGTTGGGATACAAGTTGTTGGGATGACTTTTAAGGTGATATATGTAACTTAGGGTTTGATGATTTCTGCCTATACTTGCTATATGGATGATATATGTTGTATCTAAGCATATATAGGAGGTTGTGGTGGTGGATTGAGGCAAGAAATGAAGAAAGTTTCATTGAATCCCAAAATTCCCAGATTTCTGGAAAATTTCAGCCTCGTTCTGTCCGATTTTATTACACCATGTTAGAGGCCAAATTAGGCTTGGAATAAAACATGCAAGTTGTAGATAATGGTATTTTATAGGTTCCTACAAAATTTCAGCTCAATCAGAGCAACGTAACTTGTGAAAAGATCAAAATACCCTCACTGTTTTAGGATGTTTCCAGTGTTCCGTTTTAGTCAGTTCATCCAGTTTATCATGTTTATTCACTAGGATCCGTGCTGATTTAGCCATTTGTCAAAACATGAAAGTTTTAGTACTCTGTCTTATCTTTTTAACACCTCAAAGAACACCTTAAACAGACTTTGGTAGCCTGAGATATGACCATTCTAGTGTAGTACGGTTAATTAGCCGATTAGTTGGAACCTGGTTCTGTGAACTGGGAATTTGACCAGGTTACACTGGAAATTTGACTAAGTGACCTTCATGAAAGTTGTAGGCCTTCGTCTTAGCTTCGAAATGGTATAAGGTTTACACCAATCCGATAAGCGTAACCTCAGATGTGTTCTTTCCGTAAAAACCCGTCAAATCTGTCTTTTGTAAACTTCATTTCCGCATTTGTTATTAGTTGATTTATGTCCTTGTATTGTCTTAAACCTATTGAATGGCTATTGAACTTGGATGGTTGTGTGTATACCTTTGTGTTGATGAGAAAAATAATGAAGCCATAAATTGTTGGAAATAGGAAAACACAAAAGGCATGCTGCCCAAATTTACGTTCGAGGACTAGAGAAAAATACTTGCAACTTGAGTAAGGACTTGGCCGAATTTATACCCTTGAGAAATAAAATAATGACTGCTCGGAGTACGTTTTCTTTGTCACTTCGACTTAAATGGAGATTTCAAAGTTTTACGAGCAAGCATAAGTTTTACAAATATTTTACTCATAGCCTTTGGTTTAAATGTACTCTTTTCACTTCCAAAACTATACTTATACTTTGTACTAGTAGTTATTCGGATTTTCTTTGGTTCACTTAAACTTTGGAGGGGTCTAACTGTAATATTTTCTCTTGGCTATTATTAGGGTTTCTTGGCGATTGAGAGTGTTATCCGGGAGGATATTTTGGGCATTATTTTGCTTAAATAGGTGAGTGTTCCTTGTTTGCTATATTTTTCTTGACTTCATGACTTGTGTTCTTGTTTGATAATGTGTTAAGTGCTTTCAAGGATTTTCAGAATGAGTTTTCTAGGCGAGCGTGTACTTTACCACGCTCGACCTAAATGAAACATGAAATTTTCAATGATTAAATGTTGAAATACTAGTTGCGCATGAATGTAAGCCTTTTTGGCTGAACTGGGCCCTTGCCCTTGTTGCCGATCGACTCGAGCCAGAAGCGGACTCGGTCGGGCGATTTGATTTGGTGACCTGGGTGAACGTTTGATATACTCGAGTATTACCTTGTAGGTTGGTGGAGCCTGGCCGATTTTCAGGAGGGGGTGAATGAAATGAAAGAACAAACGAGGGTTTACTTTCAAAAACGCATTTTCAAAAGAATGGAGGAATAAGGGGAAATGTCAGGAGAACGAACAAACGAACGAATTTATGGCTCTTTGTGAGCCCGTATCCTTTTAATGTATGTGTTAATATCGCTTTCCATGGTAAATGTTTCTTGAATTATTGATGTTCTATGTTTAATGTATTGGATTGATTATTCGATTATGTGCTCGGAACCTCACTGAGCTTTTAGCTCATCCCTTTAGTTTTGTTTTCCTTAGCAGGGGAAGGCGAGCAAGGACGAGAGCTCTGTATAGACTAGCTTGATCTAGTTCTTTGATTTTGTAATGGTTCTCGCCCTAGTGCTGGGAACGGACTGGATGTGTGGTGAATTGAGAACCTTTGTATATTCGATGTTTGTACTCCCTTTTGAGATAGTAATGTATATAAGTTTTGCTTTAAGTTTTGGATCGTTGTTATGTTTATTCTTGTGGGTTTATTCTGGTTTTGTTTGAGGGTTGAAGTGAACGACTGAGTCCCGGCGAGAGTTGGGCAGGCGGTCCACCGAACCCTTTGGTTCGCCTTAAGGGAAGGTGGGACTGTCACAGATATGTAAAGACTTGCGTAGCCCAATATTTTAAAAACCGGACCGTTAATTGAACCGGTGAAGTGAAAGGGTCGAGGTTCAACCGGTCGGACTGATTCAACCTCTGTTCAATGAATTTTTTAAAAAATAATTTATATAAATATATATATGTACAAAATAAGACATGTAATGGACTAATTTAATATTTTATATGTTGAAAAGTTTACTATTTTTTAATAACTTGGATTTTTAAAAATAAATTTTTTAAATTATAAGTTAAAACAAATAAATTTCATCTCAATTTCAATTATATCTAAATCCAACCCCAAAATATCACAATATTTTGAAATTATACAAAATTCATGTCTCTGAGAATTTAGATATTATGAACTTAAATTTTAATTTACGTTTTGGGATTTAGAGATTGCAATTTAAAAAAGAAAATTTGGAGTTCGAATGAAGTCAAGAAAATCGAAAATAGAAATGTAAACTTGATAAGAAACAAAAAATAAGATAAAAGTGAGTGGTTGTGGCATTAAATAATTTGGGTTAAAAAAAATTGTTTTTTAACTTTTTTTAATTTAATGGACAAAAACAAAATTAAAAGATGGAAGAAAACATCAATAAATTAAAAATAAAGAGGTTTGATTAAAAAGGGAGTGACAAAAGAAAAGAGGATAGAGAGAGAGAGAGAGAGGTGAAAATTAAAAAGAAAGAGCCATGAGGGGATGAGATTTTGTAAGAAAAATGGAAAAAAGAAATATGAGTGTTTGCTTTATATAAATAAGTTATCAAAAAAAATTAATAAGATATGATGGTGCAACGGTTAATACATTGGTCTTTTATTACAAAGGTCTTGGGTTTGAATCTTGATAGCTGCATTTTGCAAAATTTTTTTTTTTTTTTTAAAAAAAGAGAGGGGAAGCTGAAAACCGAAAAATCGCCGGTTCAATCCAGTTCGGCGGTTTTCACGGTTCAACCGGTCTTTGACCGGTTTTCTAGCAAAGTCAACAATGTCATTGAACCGGACCGGTACCATGGCCGGTTCGCGGTTCAACCGGTTGAACCGGCCGGTCCGGTCCGGTTTTCAAAACATTGGCGTAGCCTAGTTGTTTTTTACTTTTGATTTGTACACGCGCTATCAGTTGATTAGGATGATTGTACTTGGATTGTATACACTTTGAGCCCGTTTGGGTATATAGAGGCTTTGTATCTTGAATATGCATCGATGTAAATTGTAAGTGTGAATTGCGATGTTATTTATTGCCGACGGATGTATGCACGTGATGCGAGTGAGTGAGTCCTGGTGAGAGCAGGGCAGGCGGTCCGCCAAACCCTAGGGTACGCCCAAGGGGAGGTGGGGCCGTCACAGATGGTATCAGAGCTCCTATTGAGCTCGTGCCGGGAGAGGGTTCTCGGACTGTGGGGATTGACTTGTTAAGTGTGGAACAATTGTCTATTGTTGGGGACCTTAGATATGTATGTTGGGTAGGAATCTCTAATACGGATGATTTGCTCTTGAGCCTGACCAGCTTGAGTGGTAAATTATCATATTTTCAGATTCTTGTCCCCGAGTACCAAAGAGTGATACCTTTACGATAAGTTGAGATCTCGCGTAATATTAGGATAAGTTTGGATGGCGAAAGCAAAGGCACGGGGAATGCGAATAGTCTGGACTTGAAATATATTAAAGATATTCATGGGATTTGGGATCCCTATTATTCACGTGCTTCGAGTTTTGATTAAGTGCAGTGCCTGAGCAATACCTAGGGTTAATGTCCTATAGATTATGTGACTTGTTTGTTATGTATATAAAGAACCTGTTTATTATGCGTTTTATTGCTTCTGTTTATCCTTTTGAAACGTGCTACATGAGGCATACCTTACCTTGTTTACCTGTCTATATTGGTTAAACCCAAAACATGGAGGGTAGAAGAAGTCAAGTCAGGGGAACTACTCGAGGACGTGGTCCTGGTCGTGGTCGTGGGGGTAGACAAGCACAGGAACCGGTGCGAAAACCGAGAGATGAGGGAGGTGCAACGGTCGAGCTGCAACTTGGACCTCGGATGGAAGGAGGGGATCAGGTGGCAACTGCGATCCAACAAATGACCAATATCCTCGCTCGCTTAGTGGAGCAACAGGGTCAAGCCCCTGTAAACCAACCTAGGGATCCCGATATGGGACAAGATAGGGCTCTTGAGAGATTTCAAAAGTTCTCTCCTCCTAAGTTCCTGGGAGGACCGGACCCTGAGGCAGCTGAGAGATGGCTAGAGTCGATGATTAATATTTTCGCTGCCTTAAACTATGTGGAGGATAGACAAGTGCACTTTGCCATTTTCCAATTTGAAGGTCCGGCCAGGGCTTGGTGGAATGTGGTTCAAGCTAAGTGGGAGAGAGAGGGGACTGCGTGGACTTGGGTGAACTTTGTACGAGAGTTTAATGAAAAATACCTCCCACCTATCGTCCAGGAGAAGAGAGAGGACGATTTTATTAAGTTCCGGCAGGGAACTTTGAGTATAGTTGAGTATGAAATCCAATTTACGAAGTTGTCTAAATTTGCTCCTGAACTAATAGCTATGGAGCAAAGAAGAGTACGGAGGTTTGTGCAAGGGCTCAATGTGGAGATACAAGAGGCCTTGGCGGCGGCCCAGATTAACACGTTTACGGAAGTTTTGGAGAAGGCTCAAAGAATAGAAATTGCTAGGGCACAAGTGAAAACTTTTCATGCAAAAAGGAGAGGTGCATCTAGTGGAAGTCAAAGGCAAGGACAGGATGATTTAGATATGCCGCCCTCTAATGTGACACCCCCACTTCTCCCTAAGGCGAACCAAAGGGTATTCGCGGGACGCCTGCCCAACTCTCACAGGACTCAAGTCAATTCCGGTTCCAAGCATAATATATTACTAGCCATCCACGAAAGAAAGTATGAAAGTGCGGAAAACTTTCATCTTAACAATATATAATAATAATCCAATTCTTGCATCGAATTTCCAAAAGTTAAATCAAATCCCAAAATGTACAACATCCGGATACATCGAATATTCCATCCATACATTAAGTTCCCAAAAGTACAACCGATACGAAGTCTAGTCCAAAATACCTTAGAAACCCTAAACCAAAAGTACGTCAAAAGGGGGGGTTTCTCCAAGTTCACTTCATGACCAACCTGTTAAGGAAAGCAAATCTATAGGGTGAGCGAAACGCTCGTGAGGCCAAGATCACACATGCAAGCACATAGTCCAAGTAACAAGCCAAAATTTACAAGGAGAGCAATAATATATCAATAATTAACGATTCACTGAAAGTAAACAGAAACAATCCAAGGATACTTGAGCTCTCAGGAGTTATATTCCACTGGCACAATCAAGAACCTCCACGAATTGACACTCCGTCAATCGGGTAGGTTTAGTCCGTAGAACTCCACTTAACCTGTCCCCTTTTCACCTTATATACCTCTATATCGGGCCCGCCTATCATTTGTTTAAGGCAATACTTCGACGAGTATGCCAAGCAAGATCTCTCCAATAGATCAAACTTATCATGTGATTCTCATGACTCGCCGAGGTTCCCGACCAAGCCCATGCCGGATCGAATTCCAAGGTTGGCCTATGAGTTTGGGCGTTCCCCATATACATGTGTGTGTGTCGAGGAGATTCACTCCAACGACGTATGCAGCCATAGCATACTATTTCAAGCCATACAAGCATGTGACGTATTCAAGCAATCGAGATATTCAAGCATTTCAAGTACAAGTCATTTATTTCAAGCGAGAACGAGTGCGATAAAGTACACCCTCGTCTCGAATTTTAAAATCTCAAATATCAATAACATGTAAACACGTATCGAGTTTACAGGAGTTCAAGTAAACATGCACTTGACACTCACCAAGTAAAACGAGAAGAAAAGGGCACTCGAAGTTCAAGCGTCCACCATGGAATCCTCTTGAAGTTCCTCTTGGGTGCCTAAACAATTAACAATAGACTATTACTAACAATCCCCAAACAATGAGGAAAGTTGCACACTAACATGATCTACAAAGTATCTCGAAAATCGAGTCTAAGTTCCTTTGAAAATCGAGATCGGGTTCCTTCTAAAAATTGAAACTCGAACGTGTGACAGCCCCACCTCACCCTAAGGCGAACCAAAGGGTTCGGCGGACCGCCTGCCCAACTCTCGCCGGGACTCAGTCATTCACTACAGTCCTCAAATAAATTACAATATAAATCTCAAATATATACAAGATAAATCTAAAACTCCAACGGTACCGGAGATCATCCAACCATTCACACGGAGAACTTTAATACAGATGCTTCCTTTGCCTCGAGCCCTGTGGAGGGGAAATAAAATATTTTTGGGGTGAGCTAACAGCTCAACGAGTAACCAGGAAAATCAGTAATCAAATAAGTATCACAATAGTTCATTTCAATGATGTCATGAATCAGTAATCAAATGTACGTTTATTGCTCTCGTGAGCCAATGAAATCATTGTACTTAAACATCCAACGCTCAAATTGATTCAGTAACAGTGAAACAGTGATAGGGAGCCACTTGCTTCAAGTAAACAGTGGTGGAGACGTTGGTGTTCAGCACAAGACTTGCCAAGAACTCATTGGAGCCAAATCATGTCATGAATTCACATGCAAGCACACATGATATGCAATCGAGTAAATAATGCAAGAAACAGTTCATAAGGAGTTTTGGAAATAGTTTGGGTCACTCACCAACCACGTCTCATAATCCTCATCCATCATAGACAGTTTCCTCGATCAAGTCCAAGGCCTTCAACTCAAACTCAAAGCAATCAAATGCTTTCAAAGATCGGACAGCATTTCCCCTTAATTTCCTTACTTTTCCATCCTACAGGCAACACCAATTCATCTCAAATTAACCACATACACATCATTAACTATCAAATACACCTTTCGGTACAATATCCATAACTGAAGCTACACTTATCGGATTAGAACAAATATTATGGAGTTTCGAAGCCAAGACATAACCCTACATTTCTTATGAAGACCTTCAAAGCCAAATCATGCATTTTCATGGTCAAAAATGGAAATTTCCACGAAAACATAAATCTGGGCGCCAAACAGGACTCATGGGCAGGCAAGGATATTTCGGTTATTTCACATGATACAGTGCTCCGATTGAGGTGAAATTTTACAGGTAGCTAGATAACTCAATTACCAACAATTTTCATGTTTTAAGCAAAGGCTTATTCGGCCTTCATCATGGCCTAATAGGTTCGGGCAGAACAGGGTAGGATGAAACCCTAAACTGGAAATTCCGCATAAACTCTGAAATTTTCCGCAACCAATCATATCCAACATATACCAATCTCCATTTTACACTATAACAGGCCATCAATCCATGACTAAACAATAATTATGATATAAAAATAAAAAAATCACTAATAAATCAAAAATTCATCAAAACTCCACTTTCAACCATAAAACCTACCACAAATCAACATACTTAGCCACTAGAGCTACTAATTTGACATTAGCATGAACAAAGAGAAAGTTTATAAGCAAAGTACCTTAACACCTCAAGAAAGATGATAACTTAGGATTTTCCTTTCACAAATCCCTCCACTAGAAGCTTTAATCCTCCTTAATAAGCAACTTTGATGGAGTAATTTAGTAATTCAACGGTTGAAACTCAAGATTTGAGCAAGAATTGAAGTTGAATTTGAAGAAACTCTCTCTTGTTCTTTACTCCCCATAAATTTCGGCCAAGACAATGAAAATGGAAAGAAATTGGGTCAAAATTTGGTTTAGTAAAGGTTAAGATAAGTCCAAGTCAAAGTCAAGGTCCAATGGTTATGTGACAAATGGCATCCAAGGGTTAATCCTCATCTTGTTGTCTTCCAATGGTTAATCCCTCTAGGTAACCTCTAATTATTTCCTAACACCTTGTAAAATAATATTTCTTGATACAAAACTTCAATTAATCGGCAAAAATTTATCGCACTTAACGCACTAGCGGGCCCCACATCCATAATACGCTTCAAATTGACCCAAACTAACTTATACTAGAAAAAATGGTTGGAAAACTATATTCATTGATAAAATTCTTTGGAAAATTTTGATAATAAAATAAAGTAAGAGAAATGAACGCGGAAAATAAAATAAATAAGGAAAATTTTCCCTTTTCTTTTCCTTCGGGCGTCACAGAACGAGTTATAAGACACGAGTAAAATGGATTTATTATCCTTAAAATCATTGGATGGGAACGAGTACGTGCGAATAAATTTTGAAACGAACCACCGAAGTAGAAAGTGGACTGGCCACGTCACAATTTGGCCGGATTGGAGGCAGTAGCCACCCTCAATTTTTTTTTCAAATCCCAACAGAAATTCGACTGACTATCCGGCCAAAAACAAGCCGGATTCAAGTCCGGATTCTAGCAAAATGCTTCCCGCGCGGATTTCATTTCAAATGTTCAAAATTTTTTATTTTTGGTACAATCTTTGAAAAATCATAACTCACTCTTCGATTTTCAAAAATTGGTAAATTTGGTACTATTGGAAATGTCTTTCAATGTACTAAAAATTCTTAGAAGGAACCATTCCACAAATCTAAGTGGAAGGTATTCAAATTTGAGCTTGAAGATGATAACTTGCGTTATCAAGGTAGGTTCAAGTTGGTTTTTGGCCAACTTTGGAAATTCAGCAAAATTCACTCGATTTGAACTAGCCTCTGAAATTTGGACCTCTATTAGAGTCGCATGCCAAGTTTATAATGGAACAAGTGAAATGAAGATTGAAGTTTTGGGCACCAAGATATGGTGACCCAAAGTTATCAAAATTTCCTTGTTAAACAAGGATTTCCCAAATAGGATTCTTGAACTTTGGGAGTTTAGTTGAACATCGAAACGGTTTCAGAATAACACCAAATTTGGTATGATTATACTACCATATAAGGGATATTCCTATACCAAATTTCATGGATAGATATGCACGGGAGGTTGGTGAACTAAATCACCAAGATTTCAAAATTTCCAAGGCAAGTTGCCTTGTAAATTCCGTTTTGCCGTTTTTAAGACGTTTGGCCTAAAGGGTACCTCAAACATGGTCCATTTACATAGAAATATGTAAGAGGTGTTCAAGACAACATTTGAGGTGATTAACACCAAGAATTTTCGAGTACAAGTCCCAAACCAAGCTTAGCTAAGGATTTAGTTCAAAAGGAGAAATCCTCTCTTTGAGTCAGTTTCAAACTTTGGCCACAACTCACTCAATTCAACTTAGAATTGAGTATGGTTGGTGGCGTTGGAAAACAATTTAATCAAACTATAATTTCTGAGAAGGATCCATTTTCAAAATCCATTCACAACTAGCTCATATTTTAGCATCAAATCACAGTTCATAATCTGCCTTCCAGTTATGAACGAAACAGGACAGTGATTTCCAAACGAATGGTGTGGCTCACTCAAGTGGAACCAGAACGTGAATTTTATACCAATGGAAATCTGGGAATGTCTAGTTTCCAGTGCAACAAACGGCACTCGATTTTGACATCGGAGTAAAGAGTTATGGCCGAAACAAGATGACTGCCTGGGCCCATACGGAAAATTTTCCAGATTTCTAAACTTTGGAAATCACTTCATTTGACCAACCAAATCATGTTATTTTTCCATTAAACTTTTTACACAATCAATATAACATATAAACAACATATTAAAGCCATTAGAACCTCAAAATTTGGCATTAAAGTGCTCGAACAAGACAGGGGCAAAATCACTTTTGGCCATTGCACCATCTTTGAGTTTCTAACAATAACCCAACATTATACCACTAATTTAAGCACTAAACCAACATAATTATCATCATCAACCACCAAATCAGTCCATCAACCAAAGTGGGAGTTCATAGAGCCCACACAACCATTTTTCCATCATAAACAAACCACCCACATGCATGCAAGAGCTTACTGGTGTACTAGAGCTTCCATAAATCAAAACTAGAAGGTTTGATCATTACTTACTTTGGTTGATGAATTAAGCAGAAATTTCGGTCCTCTCTTGGTCCAAGAAAATCGTGGGAAGCTCCCTTCTTTTGTAGCTAGATGAACTCTCCAAGTGTTCAGCTAAGTATGGTTAAATTTTGGTGGCATTTGGTGGGGTTTTTGTTGAAGAAATTAGGATGAAAAATGAAGAACTTGGGTGTTGTTTTTGCAGCTTGATGGCCGGCTGTTCTTGTGAGGAAGAGAGAGAGAGTTGATCAGAAATGTAGCTTCCTTGAGAAGCTTCAATGTGTGGCCCAAGTTAGTGCAAAAGTCAACTCTCCTCCGCGCGTATACGCGCGCGTTTTGTGCTCGATTCCTCTCGAGTTTATTTCACTAGTGCACTAAATCTCCAATACATTTATATTCACGTATATATTATTCACTCTTAGTTGTCCCAAATTAAGGGTCTAAATTTCCTCAATTAAATCGCGCGTGTGAAAATGCGTATTTCCAAGTTAAGCGCGATAAAGTGAAACCTCCAAGAAATTCTTATAGCGATCGTACCACTAACTATCACTTGAGTACTTAAACCTAAAATTGCCTATTTTAGGACCATTGAACATGTCTCAAATTTTCCGAGCTTATTGTACTCTCAATTGGCTAAAATTTCCAAACATGTTTTCACTATTTTCATTAAACGAGTTTCCAAAAATTAATTTTTGAAACAAGTCACTTTAAAAATATAATGAAACTATAATTCCATGTATTTAGGTCTAATAAGGATAGAAAATAATATTCGGGACAAATATCCAAATAAATAATTAAATGAGCCAAAAATAGGGTTTTAAAATTAAGAATTTTACGAGCCCTCACATGAGTCTAGTATTAATTCCTCAGTTAATCTTTCTTGATCTACTATTGATCATTCTTAATTCTCCAATATTGATACACTTTCGATCCAAGTGTAGCCTCGAAAACGTGCACTCGTTATTCCGAACTAAAGGAATTTTCAAAAGTAGATTTTCCAACAAAACGCTTTAAAACTATAAAAGAGACGTTGTTCCATATAAATGGATTTAAAATGGTCGAAAATAAATAATTCGGAGAAAATGAGTGAATAATTATTTAAATAATCCAGTAATATTCTATAAAAATAAGAAAATTTTCAGGTTCTCACATTCACCCCTCCTTAAAAGGAATTTCGTCCTCGAAATTCACACCTGGGACAATAAATGGTTCAGCCTACCAAATGAATCACCAACTTATGTTCTCCAACCCATTCTTCACAATCTTGATTCATTCGACGAGCAATCAAATCTTGATTTCTTTCTAATAGGTAATTTAACCTCCAAGTCGTATAGCAATTTAATCGGCTTCATGTCTACCTCATATAGGTAATGTCTTCACTTCTTTAACGTTATTATTACAGCCACTAACCCCAAATCATGAGTTGGCTACTCCCTCTCGTGATGTTTTAACTTTCTAGAGGCATACACAATCACCTCATCATGTATCGTTAGTGTACATTCTAAACCATCCTTTGAAGTATCTGGATCAATCACAAAACTATCTCTTCCACCCGATAGGGCTAACACAAGTGCATTGGTTAAACACTTTTCACCTTTAAAATTCTTCCTCACATTTGGAATCCTAAATAACTTGCCAAATCTTACATTTTTAGAAAAGTCCTTGATCAAGCCAAAGGTAATATTCAACCACCTCGAAGAACTCCATCTTTCAGTAGGATTCTCTAGTCGTTTCCTCTTAAACAACTTCCACTTTAGTTGAGTCAATAAAAATTCACTCCTTAGATATTGTATAACCTAGAAAGGCTATTTCTTTCAATCAAACTCACGTTCATTGAACTTAATGGAAGTTGGTGCTTTCTCGAGACTTGTAAAACTATCATCAAGTGTCTTTCATGATTTTCTCAAACCCTAGAGTATACCGACATATCATTGATAAATACCACCACAGGTTAATCCAATTACGATTTAAACCCCGATGCATTCAGGACATAGTTGTTGCTAGTGCATTGGTCAACCCAACGGCGTAATTGAAGGTTCAAAGTGTCCCTATTTTGAATTGGAAGTGATTTTAAACACATCAGTTTCTAGGATCCTCAACCGGCAATAGTTCGACTTTAGATTCAATTTGAATAATATCACGGCTCCTTACCATTGGTCAAAATCCCCGGCTATGTGAGACAATGGAGTATTTGTTCTTAATGGTCACATTGTTCAAGTCTCGATTAATCTATATATAAATATATATATATATATATATCCTCAAGCTTCCATTCCAAATATGATATTCGATCCCTCAATCATTATGCTCATCAAATCTACCAAGGATTTCTTTTCACTAACCCAAGTCTCACAGTATTAATATATCAAATTGGCAATCAAACATTGGGTCTCAACTTCAACACCAAGTTCTCGATTTGGTCACGATCCCTGGTCATCTCCAAGATCTCAAGTTTACCTACCCTCTCATGTACAATCTCGATCACGTCTACTACTGTTCATGTCTTATTATCAGTCTAAATGTGTAGGGCAAAGTATAACTGTATATATATAAACCATGAGATTAATTAAAAACAAGGTACATCTCCATATGTCATGGAAAAATCGTAATAGTTGCATCAATTCAGGATAGGTTTATCAAATCATTTCAAAAGGAAAAGGAAAACAATAAGATTGTACCAAAACGTGTCAAGTTGCCAAGATACAAAATAACAAAAGACTTTCCTTTATACAAAAGATAAAATCCCCAAAAGTGCTAGTCTAGTCTAGGGTAACGTTACAACCTCTATCCCTCGAGTGGAGTTATCTACCCCCACTCGAAAACTTCTAGCACTTAGACCCATTTTCTGACACTCGATTATTTTGTGGCGAATCTAGCTAGCCACTGAGTATTTCCTCTTTTTAGATACGCTGGGGCAATTCGAAATCTTATGCTTGATACTACCGCACCACAGACACTTTTCTTGCTTTAACCAGCACTTGTCCTCAGTGTGGTTCATCTTGCCACAGTATCCACATTTTGTGTGAGAAGTGACGGCTTGACCAGTTTGAGAATTTTCCTTGTATTCCTTCTCCAGTTCTATATTTTTACGTAGCAGCTCAGTTTTCTCTGCGTATTCTTGTTTCCACCGTCCTTACCAGTAATCAGCCAATTTCTTTTGAAATTCTACCTCATTTCGAAGAATATCCATTTCCTTACGCATTTCTTCCAAAGTTGTCATTTCACCAGTTGGCTTAGCTCAGATGCTAGCCTGTCAAGCAAATCAAAGGATCAAAATGAGTAGCTGTTCATAATGAAAATTCAAGCCATATTACTCTTTCATTCTTTCGCTTAGAGGTCGTCCCGAAAGATAAATCTTAGCTATTCTCCGCTAAACATGGGTGAGCGCTTAAGTCTTCATAAAATTACTACCATTACTCACGAATACAACTAGATACGGGGACTCTATTCCTTGATATAGAGTTTTCATGTCTGACTTCACTCTCCCATACTTGTCTATGAAGTTGTTCGAGAAGAGATCATAATCTCTTAGTCTCATTAATGCCTTATTGTATCCTTTCAAATCAATCTTATTATTTCGAGATTAGGTTCTCCGTAAAACCTAGATAGGCGGACATCAAGAATCATTCAATTTTCACATCTCTCTTGGTCCCCAGAGTGGTTGATTGGTTTAGAGCTTTAGTGCTCCACTAATCGTGCTAGGGCATCAATCATCTAGTTAACAGCACTAACTACGCGACTATTTTCCTTCATTTCTAGGGTTTTGGTTCAGTCTAGCAGTCGCTCTATAATTGCCCCCTTGAGCTTGGAGTTGCTTAACCCCTCGCTCTCGATCCTTTTTCACTCCTTTGCCCCCCCCATAAATTTAACATGTTTAAAGGCATGACATAAAGTGAGTGCACATAAACAGAGTTTAAAAAGTGGCACCTTTATCACGCCAAACAAATACAAGAATAAAAGGGAAGACACCGAAATAATCTCAAACGTGTACAACCCAATCATGGATTTGAATTCATAAAGCAGTAAAGTCAAGCATGTCATGAGTAACATTTAATTGCCTCAAAAGATAGGAAACATAGTGAAACAAGATACAAGATGCAATGGCCTTTAAGCGAACGTCACCCCGTCTATTTTTGGCAGAACTATTAAAATAGTTTAAATCACTAACTTAGTGATTAGCGGGGCCAAAAGTCTTCACTACCTCCGTAGGATCATTTTCATTTCCAGCACTAGAAGTTTTAGATCTCATGTCCCTTATCGAATATCTTGTCATTCTCCATTTGTTCAACCAAGGTAACACACCCAATCATCAACTTATCTATCCTGTCTTTAATTTTGGGCACTACCCTAACAAGTCGATTCTTAGCTCTTTGTTTTTTTTTAAAAAAAAAAAACTTCTCACAGGGGGCCTTTGTCTTCCTCGCTCCTTAAGTATCTCAATCTCCATTTCAGGAATTCTAGTAGGCCGCAATTACCCTCAGTTCTCGATTATCCCCTCGAATCACCCTAGTTTCCTCGAATAGCCACTTTTAATGATCGACCACTGTTAACACTCCATTATTTGGGTGCGAGCAAGTCCTTTGAAAATCACATGAAATCCTAGTTCTGTGAATTGGACTATCTCTCCAATGTTCTCTTAGGTCTTCCTCGATAATAGACCACCGTAATGCGTTCCCGAGACAATTTAATATCACCCTTGCCTCCCATAGCTTACCCTTAAAAGTAAAAGCTCATGTAGGTCCAGACATATTCAATAAACTAGATCTTATCATTTCGTACTATCCCACATGTATCACACAAGATCAAGAGTCCTTGTCATCCACTAATTCAAACCTGGTTTCTAATTTTCTTTTTCACAAGTTGTCACTTAACTCCCTAACCTGTTCCACAGTCCGGCATCCTAAACTTTTAAGTCTAGGATACACTACAAGGATTTAAAGCCTAAGCTCTGATACCAACTGTGACGCCCCCACTTCTCCCTAAGGCGAACCAAAGGGTATTCGCGGGACGCCTGCCCAACTCTCGCCAGGACTCAAGTCAATTCCGGTTCCAAGCTTAATATATTACTAGCCATCCATGAAAGAAAGTATGAAAGTGCGGAAAACTTTCATCTTAACAATATATAATAATAATCCAATTCTTGCATCGAATTTCCAAAAGTTACATCAAATCCCAAAATGTACAACATCCGGATACATCGAATATTCCATCCATACATTAAGTTCCCAAAAGTACAACCGATACGAAGTATAGTCCAAAATACCTTAGAAACCCTAAACCAAAAGTACGTCAAAAGGGGGGGTTTCTCCAAGTTCACTCCATGACCAACCTGTTAAGGAAAACAAATCTATAGGGTGAGCGAAACGCTCGTGAGGCCAAGAACACACATGCAAGCACATAGTCCAAGTAACAAGCCAAAATTTACAAGGAGAGCAATAATATATCAATAATTAACGATTCACTGAAAGTAAACAGAAACAATCCAAGGATACTGGAGCTCTCAGGAGCTATATTCCACTGGCACGATCAAGAACCTCCACGAATTGACACTCCGTCAATCGGGTAGGTTTAGTCCGTAGAACTCCACTTAACCTGTCCCCTTTTCACCTTACATACCCCTGTATCGGGCCCGCCTGTCATTTGTTTAAGGCAATACTTCGACGAATATGCCAAGCAAGATCTCTCTAATAGATCAAGCTTATCATGTGATTCTCATGGCTCGCCGAGGTTCCCGACCAAGCCCATGCGGATCGAGTTCCAAGGTTGGCCTATGAGTTTGGGCATCCCCCATGTACATGTGTGTGTGTCGAGGAGATTCACTCCAGCGACGTATGCAGCCATAGCATACTATTTCAAGCCATACAAGCATGAGACGTATTCAAGCAATCGAGATATTCAAGCATTTCAAGTACGAGTCATTTATTTCAAGCGAGAACGAGTGCGATAAAATACACCCTCGTCTCGAATTTTAAAATCTCAAATATCAATAACATGTAAACACGTATCGAGTTCACAGGAGTTCAAGTAAACATGCACTTGACACTCACCAAGTAAAACGAGAAGAAAAAGGCACTCGAAGTTCAAGCGTCCACCGTGGGATTCTCTTGAAGTTCCTCTTGGGTGCCTGAACAATTAACAATAGACTATTACTAACAATCCCCAAACAATGAGGAAAGTTGCACACTAACACGGTCTAGAAAGTATCTCAAAATCGAGTCTAAGTTCCTTTGAAAATCGAGATCGGGTTCCTTCTAAAAATCGAAACTCGAACGAGTTATAAGACTCGAGTAAAATGGATTTATTATCCTTAAAATCATTGGATGGGAATGAGTACGTGCGAATAAATTTCGAAATGAACGACCGAAGTTGAAAGTGGACTGGCCACGTCACAATCCGGCCGGATTCTGGCCGGATTGGAGGTAGTAGCCATCGTCAATTTTTGTTTTCAAATCCCAACAGCAATCCAGCCGACTATCCGGCCAGAAATTGGCCGGATTCAAGGCCGGATTCCAGCAAAATGCTTCCCGCGCAGATTTCATTTCAAATGTTCAAAATTTTCGATTTTTGGTACAATCTTTGAAAAATCATAACTCACTCTTCGATTGTCAAAAATTGGTAAATTTGGTACTATTGGAAATGTCTTTCAATGTACTAAAAATTCTTAGAAGGAACCATTCCAGAAATCTAAGTGGAAGGTATTCAAATTTGAGCTTGAAGATGATAACTTGCGTTATCAAGGTAGGTTCAAGTTGGTTTTTGGCCAACTTTGGAAATTTGGCAAAATTTACTCGATTTGAACTAGCCTCTGAAATTTGGACCTCTATTAGAGTCGCATGCCAAGTTTATAATGGAATAATTGAAATGAAGATTGAAGTTTTGGGCACCAAGAGATGGTGACCCAAAGTTACCAAAATTTCCTTGTTAAACAAGGATTTTCCAAATAGGATTCTTGAACTTTGGGAGTTTAGTTGAACATCGAAACGGTTTCGGAATAACACCAAATTTGGTATGATTATACAAACATATAAGGGCTATTCCTATACCAAATTTCATGGATAGATATGCCCGGGAGGTTGGTGAACTAAATCACCAAGATTTCAAAATTTCCAAGGCAAGTTGCCTTGTAAATTCCGTTTTGCCGTTTTTAAGACGTTTGGCCTAAAGGGTACCTCAAACACGGTCCATTTACATAGAAATATCTAAGAGGTGTTCAAGACAACATTTGAGGTGAGTAACACCAAGAATTTTCGAGTACAAGTCCCAAACCAAGCTTAGCTAAGGATTTAGTTCAAAAGGAGAAATCCTCTCTTTGAGTCAGTTTCAAACTTTGGCCACAACTCACTCAATTCAACTTAGAATTGAGCATGGTTGGTGGAGTTGGAAAACACTTTCATCAAACTATAATTTCTGAGAAGAAACCATTTTCAAAATCCATTCACAACTAGCTCATATTTTAGCATCCAATCACAGTTCATAATCTGCCTTCCAGTTATGAACGAAACAGGACAGTGATTTCCAAACGAATGGTGTGGCTCACTCAAGTGGAACCAGAACGTGAATTTTATACCAATGGAAATCTGGGAATGTCTAGTTTCCAGTGCAACAAACGGCACTCGATTTTGACATCAGAGTAAAGAGTTATGGCCGAATCAAGATGACTGCCTGGGCCCATACGGGAACATTTTCCAGATTTCTAAACTTTGGAAATCACTTCATTTGACCAACCAAATCATGTTATTTTTCCATTAAACTTTTTACACAATCAATATAACATATAAACAACATATTCAAGCCATTAGAACCTCAAAAATTGGCATTAAAGTGCTCGAACAAGACAGGGGCAAAATCACTTTTGGCCATTGCACCATCTTTGAGTTTCTAACAATAACCCAACATTATACCACTAATTTAAGCACTAAACCAACATAATTATCATCATCAACCACCAAATCAGTCCATCAACCAAAGTGGGAGTTCATAGAGCCCACACAACCATTTTTCCATCATAAACAAACCACCCAAATGCATGCAAGAGCTTAATGGTGTACTAGAGCTTCCATAAATCAAAACTAGAAGGTTTGATCATTACTTACTTTGGTTGATGAATTAAGCAGAAATTTCGGTCCTCTCTTGGTCCAAGAAAATCGTGGGAAGCTCCCTTCTTTTGTAGCTAGATGAACTCTCCAAGTGTTCAGCTAAGTATGGTTAAATTTTGGTGGCATTTGGTGGGGTTTTTGTTGAAGAAATTAGGATGAAAAATGAAGAACTTGGGTGTTGTTTTTGCAGCTTGATGGCCGGCTGTTCTTGTGAGGAAGAGAGAGAGAGTTGATCAGAAATGTAGCTTCCTTGAGAAGCTTCAATGTGTGGCCCAAGTTAGTGCAAAAGTCAACTCTCCTCCACGCGTATACGCGCGCGTTTTGTGCTCGATTCCTCTCGAGTTTATTTCACTAGTGCACTAAATCTCCAATACATTTATATTCACGTATATATTATTCACTCTTATTTGTCCCAAATTAAGGGTCTAAATTTCCTTAATTAAATCGCGCGTGTGAAAATGCGTATTTCCAAGTTAAGCGCGATAAAGTGAAACCTCCAAGAAATTCTTATAGCGATCGTACCACTAACTATCACTTGAGTACTTAAACCTAAAATTGCCTATTTTAGGACCATTGTACATGTCTCAAATTTTCCGAGCTTATTGTACTCTCAATTGGCTAAAATTTCCAAACATGTTTTCACTATTTTCATTAAACGAGTTTCCAAAAATTAATTTTTGAAACAAGTCACTTTAAAAATATAATGAAACTATAATTCCATGTATTTAGGTCTAATAAGGATAGAAAATAATATTCGGGACAAATATCCAAATAAATAATTAAATGAGCCAAAAATAGGGTTTTAAAATTAAGAATTTTACGAGCCCTCACATGAGTCTAGTATTAATTCCTCAGTTAATCTTTCTTGATCTACTATTGATCATTCTTAATTCTCCAATATTGATACACTTTCGATCCAAGTGTAGCCTCGAAAACGTGCACTCGTTATTCCGAACTAAAGGAATTTTCAAAAGTAGATTTTCCAACAAAACGCTTTAAAACTATAAAAGAGACGTTGTTCCATATAAATGGATTTAAAATGGTCGAAAATAAATAATTCGGAGAAAATGAGTGAATAATTATTTAAATAATCCAGTAATATTCCATAAAAATAAGAAAATTTTCAGGTTCTCACATTCACCCCTCCTTAAAAGGAATTTCGTCCTCGAAATTCACACCTGGGACAATAAATGGTTCAGCCTACCAAATGAATCACCAACTTATGTTCTCCAACCCATTCTTCACAATCTTGATTCATTCGACGAGCAATCAAATCTTGATTTCTTTCTAATAGGTAATTTAACCTCCAAGTCGTATAGCAATTTAATCGGCTTCATGTCTACCTCATATAGGTAATGTCTTCACTTCTTTAACGTTATTATTACAGCCACTAACCCCAAATCATGAGTTGGCTACTCCCTCTCGTGATGTTTTAACTTTCTAGAGGCATACACAATCACCTCATCATGTATCGTTAGTGTACATTCTAAACCATCCTTTGAAGTATCTGGATCAATCACAAAACTATCTCTTCCACCCGATAGGGCTAACACAAGTGCATTGGTTAAACACTTTTCACCTTTAAAATTCTTCCTCACATTTGGAATCCTAAATAACTTGCCAAATCTTACATTTTTAGAAAAGTCCTTGATCAAGCCAAAGGTAATATTCAACCACCTCGAAGAACTCCATCTTTCAGTAGGATTCTCTAGTCGTTTCCTCTTAAACAACTTCCACTTTAGTTGAGTCAATAACAATTCCCTCCTTAGATATTGTATAACCTAGAAAGGCTATTTCTTTCAATCAAACTCACGTTCATTGAACTTAATGGAAGTTGGTGCTTTCTCGAGACTTGTAAAACTATCATCAAGTGTCTTTCATGATTTTCTCAAACCCTAGAGTATACCGACATATCATCGATAAATACCACCACAGGTTAATCCAATTACGATTTAAACCCCGATGCATTCAGGACATAGTTGTTGCTAGTGCATTGGTCAACCCAACGGCGTAATTGAAGGTTCAAAGTGTCCCTATTTTGAATTGGAAGTGATTTTAAACACATCAGTTTCTAGGATCCTCAACCGGCAATAGTTCGACTTTAGATTCAATTTGAATAATATCACGGCTCCTTACCATTGGTCAAAATCCCCGGCTATGTGAGACAATGGAGTATTTGTTCTTAATGGTCACATTGTTCAAGTCTCGATTAATCTATATATAAATAAATATATATATATATAGCCTCAAGCTTCCATTCCAAATATGATATTCGATCCCTCAATCATTATGCTCATCAAATCTACCAAGGATTTCTTTTCACTAACCCAAGTCTCACAGTATTAATATATCAAATTGGCAATCAAACATTGGGTCTCAACTTCAACACCAAGTTCTCGATTTGGTCACGATCCCTGGTCATCTCCAAGATCTCAAGTTTACCTACCCTCTCATGTACAATCTCGATCACGTCTACTACTGTTCATGTCTTATTATCAGTCTAAATGTGTAGGGCAAAGTATAACTGTATATATATAAACCATGAGATTAATTAAAAACAAGGTACATCTCCATATGTCATGGAAAAATCGTAATAGTTGCATCAATTCGGGATAGGTTTATCAAATCATTTCAAAAGGAAAAGGAAAACAATAAGATTGTACCAAAACGTGTCAAGTTGCCAAGATACAAAATAACAAAAGACTTTCCTTTATACAAAAGATAAAATCCCCAAAAGTGCTAGTCTAGTCTAGGGTAACGTTACAACCTCTATCCCTCGAGTGGAGTTATCTACCCCCACTCGAAAACTTCTAGCACTTAGACCCATTTTCTGACACTCGATTATTTTGTGGCGAATCTAGCTAGCCACTGAGTATTTCCTCTTTTTAGATACGCTGGGGCAATTTGAAATCTTATGCTTGATACTACCGCACCACAGACACTTTTCTTGCTTTAACCAGCACTTGTCCTCAGTGTGGTTCATCTTGCCACAGTATCCACATTTTGTGTGAGAAGTGACGGCTTGACCAGTTTGAGAATTTTCCTTGTATTCCTTCTCCAGTTCTATATTTTTACGTAGCAGCTCAGTTTTCTCTGCGTATTCTTGTTTCCACCGTCCTTACCAGTAATCAGCCAATTTCTTTTGAAATTCTACCTCATTTCGAAGAATATCCATTTCCTTACGCATTTCTTCCAAAGTTGTCATTTCACCAGTTGGCTTAGCTCAGATGCTAGCCTGTCAAGCAAGTCAAAGGATCAAAATGAGTAGCTGTTCATAATGAAAATTCAAGCCATATTACTCTTTCATTCTTTCGCTTAGAGGTCGTCCCGAAAGATAAATCTTAGCTATTCTCCGCTAAACATGGGTGAGCGCTTAAGTCTTCATAAAATTACTACCATTACTCACGAATACAACTAGATACGGGGACTCTATTCCTTGATATAGAGTTTTCATGTCTGACTTCACTCTCCCATACTTGTCTATGAAGTTGTTCGAGAAGAGATCATAATCTCTTAGTCTCATTAATGCCTTATTGTATCCTTTCAAATCAATCTTATTATTTCGAGATTAGGTTCTCCGTAAAACCTAGATAGGCGGACATCAAGAATCATTCAATTTTCACATCTCTCTTGGTCCCCAGAGTGGTTGATTGGTTTAGAGCTTTAGTGCTCCACTAATCGTGCTAGGGCATCAATCATCTAGTTAACAGCACTAACTACGCGACTATTTTCCTTCATTTCTAGGGTTTTGGTTCAGTCTAGCAGTCGCTCTATAATTGCCCCCTTGAGCTTGGAGTTGCTTAACCCCTCGCTCTCGATCCTTTTTCACTCCTTTGCCCCCCCCATAAATTTAACATGTTTAAAGGCATGACATAAAGTGAGTGCACATAAACAGAGTTTAAAAAGTGGCACCTTTATCACGCCAAACAAATACAAGAATAAAAGGGAAGACACCGAAATAATCTCAAACGTGTACAACCCAATCATGGATTTGAATTCATAAAGCAGTAAAGTCAAGCATGTCATGAGTAACATTTAATTGCCTCAAAAGATAGGAAACATAGTGAAACAAGATACAAGATGCAATGGCCTTTAAGCGAACGTCACCCCGTCTATTTTTGGCAGAACTATTAAAATAGTTTAAATCACTAACTTAGTGATTAGCGGGGCCAAAAGTCTTCACTACCTCCGTAGGATCATTTTCATTTCCAGCACTAGAAGTTTTAGATCTCATGTCCCTTATCGAATATCTTGTCATTCTCCATTTGTTCAACCAAGGTAACACACCCAATCATCAACTTATCTATCCTGTCTTTAATTTCGGGCACTACCCTAACAAGTCGATTCTTAGCTCTTTGTTTTTTTTTTAAAAAAAAAACTTCTCACAGGGGGCCTTTGTCTTCCTCGCTCCTTAAGTATCTCAATCTCCATTTCAGGAATTCTAGTAGGCCGCAATTACCCTCAGTTCTCGATTATCCCCTCGAATCACCCTAGTTTCCTCGAATAGCCACTTTTAATGATCGACCACTGTTAACACTCCATTATTTGGGTGCGAGCAAGTCCTTTGAAAATCACATGAAATCCTAGTTCTGTGAATTGGACTATCTCTCCAATGTTCTCTTAGGTCTTCCTCGATAATAGACCACCGTAATGCGTTCCCGAGACAATTTAATATCACCCTTGCCTCCCATAGCTTACCCTTAAAAGTAAAAGCTCATGTAGGTCCAGACATATTCAATAAACTAGATCTTATCATTTCGTACTATCCCACATGTATCACACAAGATCAAGAGTCCTTGTCATCCACTAATTCAAACCTGGTTTCTAATTTTCTTTTTCACAAGTTGTCACTTAACTCCCTAACCTGTTCCACAGTCCGGCATCCTAAACTTTTAAGTCTAGGATACACTACAAGGATTTAAAGCCTAAGCTCTGATACCAACTGTGACGCCCCCACTTCTCCCTAAGGCGAACCAAAGGGTATTCGCGGGACGCCTGCCCAACTCTCGCCAGGACTCAAGTCAATTCCGGTTCCAAGCTTAATATATTACTAGCCATCCATGAAAGAAAGTATGAAAGTGCGGAAAACTTTCATCTTAACAATATATAATAATAATCCAATTCTTGCATCGAATTTCCAAAAGTTACATCAAATCCCAAAATGTACAACATCCGGATACATCGAATATTCCATCCATACATTAAGTTCCCAAAAGTACAACCGATACGAAGTATAGTCCAAAATACCTTAGAAACCCTAAACCAAAAGTACGTCAAAAGGGGGGGTTTCTCCAAGTTCACTCCATGACCAACCTGTTAAGGAAAACAAATCTATAGGGTGAGCGAAACGCTCGTGAGGCCAAGAACACACATGCAAGCACATAGTCCAAGTAACAAACCAAAATTTACAAGGAGAGCAATAATATATCAATAATTAACGATTCACTGAAAGTAAACAGAAACAATCCAAGGATACTGGAGCTCTCAGGAGCTATATTCCACTGGCACGATCAAGAACCTCCACGAATTGACACTCCGTCAATCGGGTAGGTTTAGTCCGTAGAACTCCACTTAACCTGTCCCCTTTTCACCTTACATACCCCTGTATCGGGCCCGCCTGTCATTTGTTTAAGGCAATACTTCGACGAATATGCCAAGCAAGATCTCTCTAATAGATCAAGCTTATCATGTGATTCTCATGGCTCGCCGAGGTTCCCGACCAAGCCCATGCGGATCGAGTTCCAAGGTTGGCCTATGAGTTTGGGCATCCCCCATGTACATGTGTGTGTGTCGAGGAGATTCACTCCAGCGACGTATGCAGCCATAGCATACTATTTCAAGCCATACAAGCATGAGACGTATTCAAGCAATCGAGATATTCAAGCATTTCAAGTACGAGTCATTTATTTCAAGCGAGAACGAGTGCGATAAAATACACCCTCGTCTCGAATTTTAAAATCTCAAATATCAATAACATGTAAACACGTATCGAGTTCACAGGAGTTCAAGTAAACATGCACTTGACACTCACCAAGTAAAACGAGAAGAAAAAGGCACTCGAAGTTCAAGCGTCCACCGTGGGATTCTCTTGAAGTTCCTCTTGGGTGCCTGAACAATTAACAATAGACTATTACTAACAATCCCCAAACAATGAGGAAAGTTGCACACTAACACGGTCTAGAAAGTATCTCAAAATCGAGTCTAAGTTCCTTTGAAAATCGAGATCGGGTTCCTTCTAAAAATCGAAACTCGAACGAGTTATAAGACTCGAGTAAAATGGATTTATTATCCTTAAAATCATTGGATGGGAATGAGTACGTGCGAATAAATTTCGAAATGAACGACCGAAGTTGAAAGTGGACTGGCCACGTCACAATCCGGCCGGATTCTGGCCGGATTGGAGGTAGTAGCCATCGTCAATTTTTGTTTTCAAATCCCAACAGCAATCCAGCCGACTATCCGGCCAGAAATTGGCCTGATTCAAGGCCGGATTCCAGCAAAATGCTTCCCGCGCAGATTTCATTTCAAATGTTCAAAATTTTCGATTTTTGGTACAATCTTTGAAAAATCATAACTCACTCTTCGATTGTCAAAAATTGGTAAATTTGGTACTATTGGAAATGTCTTTCAATGTACTAAAAATTCTTAGAAGGAACCATTCCAGAAATCTAAGTGGAAGGTATTCAAATTTGAGCTTGAAGATGATAACTTGCGTTATCAAGGTAGGTTCAAGTTGGTTTTTGGCCAACTTTGGAAATTTGGCAAAATTTACTCGATTTGAACTAGCCTCTGAAATTTGGACCTCTATTAGAGTCGCATGCCAAGTTTATAATGGAATAATTGAAATGAAGATTGAAGTTTTGGGCACCAAGATATGGTGACCCAAAGTTACCAAAATTTCCTTGTTAAACAAGGATTTTCCAAATAGGATTCTTGAACTTTGGGAGTTTAGTTGAACATCGAAACGGTTTCGGAATAACACCAAATTTGGTATGATTATACAAACATATAAGGGCTATTCCTATACCAAATTTCATGGATAGATATGTACGGGAGGTTGGTGAACTAAATCACCAAGATTTCAAAATTTCCAAGGCAAGTTGCCTTGTAAATTCCGTTTTGCCGTTTTTAAGACGTTTGGCCTAAAGGGTACCTCAAACATGGTCCATTTACATAGAAATATCTAAGAGGTGTTCAAGACAACATTTGAGGTGAGTAACACCAAGAATTTTCGAGTACAAGTCCCAAACCAAGCTTAGCTAAGGATTTAGTTCAAAAGGAGAAATCCTCTCTTTGAGTCAGTTTCAAACTTTGGCCACAACTCACTCAATTCAACTTAGAATTGAGCATGGTTGGTGGAGTTCGAAAAAACTTTCATCAAACTATAATTTCTGAGAAGAAACCATTTTCAAAATCCATTCACAACTAGCTCATATTTTAGCATCAAATCACAGTTCATAATCTGCCTTCCAGTTATGAACGAAACAGGACAGTGATTTCCAAACGAATGGTGTGGCTCACTCAAGTGGAACCAGAAC
The DNA here is from genome assembly GCF_036785885.1 of Coffea arabica. Classification (NCBI taxonomy): domain Eukaryota; kingdom Viridiplantae; phylum Streptophyta; class Magnoliopsida; order Gentianales; family Rubiaceae; genus Coffea; species Coffea arabica. Next base: position 36,089,460 of record NC_092323.1, on the reverse strand, counting down.
GTGAATTTTATACCAATGGAAATCTGGGAATGTCTAGTTTCCAGTGCAACAAACGGCACTCGATTTTGACATCAGAGTAAAGAGTTATGGCCGAATCAAGATGACTGCCTGGGCCCATACGGGAAAATTTTCCAGATTTCTAAACTTTGGAAATCACTTCATTTGACCAACCAAATCATGTTATTTTTCCATTAAACTTTTTACACAATCAATATAACATATAAACAACATATTCAAGCCATTAGAACCTCAAAATTTGGCATTAAAGTGCTCGAACAAGACAGGGGCAAAATCACTTTTGGCCATTGCACCATCTTTGAGTTTCTAACAATAACCCAACATTATACCACTAATTTAAGCACTAAACCAACATAATTATCATCATCAACCACCAAATCAGTCCATCAACCAAAGTGGGAGTTCATAGAGCCCACACAACCATTTTTCCATCATAAACAAACCACTCACATGCATGCAAGAGCTTAGTGGTGTACTAGAGCTTCCATAAATCAAAACTAGAAGGTTTGATCATTACTTACTTTGGTTGATGAATTAAGCAGAAATTTCGGTCCTCTCTTGGTCCAAGAAAATCGTGGGAAGCTCCCTTCTTTTGTAGCTAGATGAACTCTCCAAGTGTTCAGCTAAGTATGGTTAAATTTTGGTGGCATTTGGTGGGGTTTTTGTTGAAGAAATTAGGATGAAAAATGAAGAACTTGGGTGTTGTTTTTGCAGCTTGATGGCCGGCTGTTCTTGTGAGGAAGAGAGAGAGAGTTGATCAGAAATGTTGCTTCCTTGAGAAGCTTCAATGTGTGGCCCAAGTTAGTGCAAAAGTCAACTCTCCTCCACGCGTATACGCGCGCGTTTTGTGCTCGATTTCTCTCGAGTTTATTTCACTAGTGCACTAAATCTCCAATACATTTATATTCACGTATATATTATTCACTCTTAGTTGTCCCCAATTAAGGGTCTAATGTCGCTCAATTAAATCGCTTGTGTGAAAACGCGTATTTCCAAGTTAAGCGCGATAAAGTGAAACCTCCAAGAAATTCTTATAACGATCGTACCACTAACTATCACTTGAGTACTTAAACCTAAAATTGCCTATTTTAGGACCATTGTACATGTCTCAAATTTTCCGAGCTTATTGTACTCTCAATTGGCTAAAATTTCCAAACATGTTTTCACTATTTTCATTAAACGAGTTTCCAAAAAATAATTTTTGAAACAAGTCACTTTAAAAATATAATGAAACTATAATTCCATGTATTTAGGTCTAATAAGGATAGAAAATAATATTCGGGACAAATATCCAAATAAATAATTAAATGAGCCAAAAATAGGGTTTTAAAATTAAGAATTTTACGAGCCCTCACATGAGTCTAGTATTAATTCCTCAGTTAATCTTTCTTGATCTACTATTGATCATTCTTAATTCTCCAATATTGATACACTTTCGATCCAAGTGTAGCCTCGAAAACGTGCACTCGTTATTCCGAACTAAAGGAATTTTCAAAAGTAGATTTTCCAACAAAACGCTTTAAAACTATAAAAGAGACGTTGTTCCATATAAATGGATTTAAAATGATCGAAAATAAATAATTCGGAGAAAATGAGTGAATAATTATTTAAATAACCCAGTAATATTCTATAAAAATAAGAAAATTTTTAGGTCCTCACATCTAAGGTAGGTCGAGGAGATGGTGGTGAGAAAATTTCAGGGACATTTAAGAAAAGTACTCCAAGAGGAGCTTCGCGTGGTTGGGCCCAAGCAAGAGGTGCCTCACAAGGAGGCCAAACTCAAGTATCTTGTGGGTACTGTGGGATGGCCAATCATACGGAGAATGATTGTTGGCGAAAGGCAGGAAATGTTTATGGTGTGATAGTGCCGAGCACCAGCTTGCAACTTGTCCCCGTAGGTCACACCTAAACCCTGAACAAGCAAATGTAGGAGGGACTAAGTCAAGAGTGCCAGCTAGAATGTAAACCTTGGACCAACAGGCAGTACCTGAACCATCGGAGATAATAGAAGGTACGATTCGTGATTTCTATTGTTAAGCTAAATTTTGGCCACAGTGAGATCTGAGAGCTAGAAATGGATATACAAGAAAATACCTTACGCTATTTAGGAGTGCATGGATGAATTTCGAGGACGAAATTCTTTTAAGGAGGGGAGATTGTGATACCCCAATTTTTAGGATACTATTGTTGTTTAGTCTCAAAAAAAAAATATTATGCTTCCTTTAGTTTATTTTTATTTTAAGACATTATTTTGTTTTAAAGACTAGAAACCCTGAAGTCTAATCAAAACCCTAGTTTTTACTTGTGACTAACCCTTTTCTCAAATTTCTCATATTCCAACCGAAACCCTAAATTCAATTTATGGAATTGTAAAATCCCTCGCATTTTTCTTAAAAATCCCCTTTTAATTGGAAATTATAATTTTATAATAGCCCTACCACCCAATCACCCCACAATAAGTGCAAATGAACATGAAAGTAAAGGTTTTCACTTTTCGTTTCCAAGTTAGAGCGAATTAGGGTTTTCACGTTTTTCCGTAGTGCGATTATTCGGTACGGAGTGAGGATCAAATTTGATAGGTAAGAGTGACTTTTGGATGAGAAAATATTATATGATTTGAAGTGATAATAATAAGTTAGTGATTAGAAGGTAAAAACCCTAGTATACGTGATTTAAGAGAAAACGGCTCGAACCGACGTGTACCGTGCACTACCGATTGAACACACCACTTGATTACCATTTTCTTACCATAAAAGCCCATTAATATTTGTGCAAAATATCCCTTCATTTCCAGCTGGCTTTGGCCGAAAATTTTGACCAAATTGGCAAGGAAAAGAAACAAAAAAATGAGTGGAAATTGGTTGTGACACTTGTTGGCCATCTAGGGCCTTGACCAAGACCAAATTGTCTTGCCTTCTTATCACCATTTTGCTTCCTTTCTTCATCATTTCTGCTTGCTTTGGCCGAGAGAGAGGGAGAGAAAAACCAAGGGAGAGATACACCATTTCATCTTGAGTTTGAGCCATCCAAGTGAGGAAACAAGAAACTAAACCGATTAAAACCTTCTTTGAGTGTTTAGCTAGTGGTGTGTTGGTGAAATTTTGGAAGGAAAAGCTTGGGCTGCTCTTGGAATTAACTTGAGTAAGGTACTAATGCTGATTTTACCATTTCTTACTCTTAATCTTGTTTAACTTGGCATAGCACCTTAAATTTGTGGTGGATGATAGCTATTATAATGATTTGGATAGATTTAGTGTATGTTCTTGAGTTACATGAGTTAGGGTTTGAATGATTTTCTACCTATACTTGCTGTATAGATAGTATATGTTGTATCTAAGCTTATATAAGAGGTTGTGGTAGTGATTGAAGCAAGAAATGAAGAAAGTTTCCTTTGAAACTGCAAAATTTCAGATTTCTGGAAAACTGTAGCTCAGTTCTATCCGGTTCCAGTTCGTGATGTTAGAGGCCGAATTAGGCTTAGTATAAAACATGAAAGTTGTAGAGAATGATATTTTATAGTTTCCTACAACATTTTCGCCCAATCGGAGCAACGTACCCTATGAAAAGACCAAAATACCCTCACTGCCCTAGGATGCATCCAGTGATCCGTTATAAACAGTTCATCCAGTTGACCGTGTCTATTCACTATGATCTGTGCTGATTTAGCCATTTTCCAAAACATGAAAGTTTTATTACTCTATCTTATATTTTCAACGCCTCCAAGAACGCCTTAAACGGACTATGGTAGCCTGAGATATGGCCATTTAAATGTAGTACGGTTAACTAGCCGGTTAGTTGGAAGTTGGTTCTGTGAATTGGGAATTTGACTAGGTTACACTGAAAATTTGACTAAGTGGTCTTCATCAAAGTTGTAGGCCTTCATCTTAGTTTTGAAACGGTATAAGTTGAACCTCAATCCAATAAGCGTAGCCTCAGTTGTGTCCATTACGCAAAAACACGTCAAATCTGTCTTTTGTTAAACCTCATTTCCGCACTTGTTGTTAGCCTGATTTTGTACTTGTATTACCTTGAGCCTATTGAATGGCTATTGAAATGAGATTGTTTTGTGTGTAACCTTGGGTTTGATTGAGGAAAAGAATGAAGCCATAAATGGCTGGAAATAGGAAAATACAAAGGGCATGCTGCCCAAATTTACGCTTGAGAACTAGAGAAATATACTTGCAACTTGAGTAAGGGTTAAGAGCGATTACCACTTGAACTATCTAGGATATTGGCGTCTTCTTTTATCGAGGTATATCAGTGAGGATTTGGCCGAACTTGTACCCTTGAGAAATAAAATCATGACTACTAGGAGTATGTTTTCCTTGTACTTTCGACTCAAATGGCATTTCCAAATATAAATGTTACAAAGTTATGTAGTTTGAAAAGCGAGCGAGTGTTTCACGAATATTCTCCAAGTGAATTTCCATGTCTTGATTCTTATTGAATGAAACGTCTACGTTTCGAATCTTAGTCGATTTTTAAAGTTCTGAAACAAAGTTTTATCGCAAATTTGGATTCCAAACCCGGAGTATAACCCAGACGTGATTACTAGGGGCACTTCATTTTGGTGAGTGCTTCCAAATACCTGATTAAACTGGACACTTGTTTCCAATACTTGATCAATATGATTAAATGATATATGATTGGTTTCATCGGGTAAGAGTGTACTTTATCGCACTTGCCCTTATTTGATATATACTTGTTTATTGTTGAAATTGATTTGATATACTTGTTTATGATGTGCGCACTTCCTGGAATTCCAGAAACCCTGCGGCAAGTTACTCGAGTCGAGCCGGCAAGGGCTTGGTCGATTGGGTAACGAACCCTGGGTCTCTTGTTTGTCGAGTGGAGTGATATCTTCTCGACTAATCGGTATACTCGAGTATTACCACCCGTGTTTATTGAGGATTTTGGGCCCAGCAGGGGGTTTGAATGGTGGATGGAGAGTAGTGTAAGTGGTGTCCTATTGGATTGGTTACTTACTTGAAAGTTGACGGAGCGTCAACTATTACGTGATCAAGCTCCTGGTGATGCAATGGGAATTTGGCTCCTGAGAGCCCTCCGTATCCTTATACTTTGGAATGATTATTGCTTATTGGATTATTGTTTATTCTGAAAAACTTTTACACTCGCTCATTTTGAGATTGCTACTTGACGTGTTCTTGCTCACTTTTATGAACTCTTCATGCTCGTTACTTTGCTATATCGAAAACTTGTACTTATAAATAATGGTCAATTTGCTATTTGGAACCTCACTGGGCTTTTAGCTCATTCCACACCATTTGTTTTCCTTACAGGGGTACGAGCGAGGCGTGAGATATGTAAAGACTAGCGTAGCCTGGTTGTTTTTGACTTTTGACTTGTACTCGCGCTATCAGTTGATTAGGATGATTGTACTTGGATTGTATACACTTTGAACCCGTTTGGGTATATAGAGACTTTGTATCTTGAATATGCATCGATGTAAATTGTAAGTGTGAATTGCGATGGTATTTATTGCCGACGGATGTATGCACGTGATGCGAGTGAGTGAGTCCTGGCGAGAGTTGGGCAGGCGGTCCGCTAAACCCTAGGGTAGGCCCAGGGGGAGGTGGGGCCATCACAGCTGAACAGTGGCTGGACGCCATGATCAACATCTTTGCAGCTTTGAACTATCCCAAACAAAGACAAGTGAACTTTGCGGTATTTCAATTTGAAGGACCGGTCCGAGCGTGGTGGAACGTGATTAAGGCAAAGTGGGAAAGAGAACAAACCATATGGACATGGGCTAACTTCCTAAGGGAATTTAACGAAAAGTATCTCCCACCTTTAGTCCAAGAAAGGAGGGAGGATGAGTTTATTGGATTATGTCAGGGAACCCAAAGTGTGGCCGAATATGAAACAAAATTTACCAAATTGTCGAAGTTTGCTTCCGAATTAGTGGCCATGGAACAGAGAAGGGTGAGGCGGTTTATACAGGGATTGAATTTAGAAATTCAAGAAGCTTTAGAGGCGGTTCAAGTTAATACTTTCACGGATGCCCTTGAGAAAGCCCAAAGAATTGAGGCTGCGAAAGCACAGATAAAAGCCTCCCAAACTCGAAAAAAGGGTGCACCTGGTAGTGTGACTGAAGAACCAAGTGAATCGATAGCACTTTCCAAAGTGCAGAAAGTGAACCCTTTATGCCGCCCACCATTGACATTAAGGGCGTTGGATGATAGGTCTACAAAAGGAAACCAAATAGGACATGGGGAAATTTCTCAAGAAAGCCAAAAGATGGCTTCTCACTTGACTTGTGGCTACTGTGGAAAGGCCAATCACACCGAAAATGATTGTTGCCGAAAAGGGTGGAAATGTTTGATTTGAGGAAGTAGTGACCATCAAGTTAGCAACTGTCTGAGGAGACAGTCACGCGAAAGTAGTACTCCGCAACTGGAGGGTGCCAAATCAAAACAAATGAATGAAAGAGGGAGCCGAACAAGTGTACCGGCAAAAGCTTATGCGTTAGACAAACAGTTCTGGACTCGTCTGAGACAAATGAAGGTAAAAATTTCGAGGACGAAATTTCCTAAGGTGGAGAGAGTGTGACAACCTTAAAATTTTCACATTTTCTTAGCTTTTTGTTTATTCTCACTTCCCCTTTTAGTGAAATTTGTTAACCAGTTGGTTTAAACAAAGGAAGGTTTTGTTATTACGTGTATTTGTGTGTGAGATAGGCATATATGTGTACGTGTTGGAAATACGGTTGAGCGTGGCAATCAAACTTGGAAAAAAGAAAACATTTTTGTGAAAAGCTGAAGGGCCAAATCCGGCCGCAAATCCGGCTAGTTCTTGGCCAGATTGCTGGCCGGATTGTTGAGGGTTTTTGAAAAAAAATTGATTTCTTCTCTTGCCTGTATCCGACTAGGAATCCGGCCGGAAATCCGGCCAGATTCCGGCCGGATTGTGACATGTCACAGTCGGTCATCAACTTTGACCGGTTGTTTCCTTCCTTCTTATCTAACGTTTTGGCCCAAAATATCTTCATTTCTTCCTTGTTCAGCCGTGTGTCTTGGAGAGAAGAAAGAAAACTCTTCAATTTCTAGTTTCAATTTTCACTCAAAACTTGAGATTTCACCGTTGAATTTTCAAACTACTCCGTACAAGTGCTAGCTAAGAAGAGTTAAAGGTGATAGTGGAGTTTTTTTTGGAGTGAAGCTTTAAGTTCCTACCTTTCTTGAGTTATAAGGTGAGTTGCTAAGAAAGTTCTTTTGTTGTTTTGACAACGGTATCTTAGTGCTAAGTGGTGGTTAAATATGCTATATTACAGATGATTTCATGGTTTTAAGTGGAATTGGTCCAAATCCCAATTTATTGGGGATTTTTCTGATTTTATATGACAAGCATGGATTGGCCTTGAATTGATGGATTGAAATAGTGTTAATTGGAAATTTTATGCTTTAATTGCGATCGTTTGCGGAAAATTTACGCTTGAGGTGATAAATTCCGATTCTAGGGTTTTGATTTGGGGGTTTTCATATGGTTGGCTTTTCAACTCCTAATTAGTTTTGATTGAAGGGTCTTGTGGCCTAATTGGATGTGTTTTATTGCTTATTAACCGTATATGTGATTGTGGTTAATTGCTACGCACATGGGGTTCTGGTTGTAGGGTGAAAGTGAAGGAATTTAAGGGGAAATGCCGTCGGTTTATTTTCTTGTAATATGAGTGAGTTAAAGTGATTTTGGAAATGTGATTTTTGGAACCAATGGGACTTATTTCGTTTCGTACTACCTAGACCCTCTCAAAGGGTGAGAAATGAACCGGGTTCCTTTTGAACTTATACTTTTCCACCTGAGGAAGGCGGTGACCGTTTTAACCATTTTCAAACGGGATGCATAGCTACAACTATCCAGTTTTCACCATCAACTGATAACATTGAGGAATGGTTTAGGGTTTTCTTGGGTATTTTGTCCTCTTTGCACATGATTTTTATCTGGTCCTTGGTTATATATATATATCTACTTGAATATATATTGATTTTGAGCCACATAACCATCTAGACACAATATTTCTTAGCCTATCTAGTTGGATTCCGATTTGTCTTTGGTCTAAGTGTTTTTCACTGGAAATTTTATAACCCATTTGAGTTTAGTTTTACGTTTGGTTTATGAAACTCTTAGTTATTTCCATCTTCCGATCCAAATGCCCTATTTTCACCTTTAAGGTATCTTTATACGTTCTTCTTGTAATTAGTCGGATTTTCTTTGGTTTCACCTAATTTTTTTCTAGATGAACTGTAATATTCTCTCTTGTTTAATCTTAAGTTTCATCGGTGACTAAGGGAAATATCCGGAAGGATATTCTGGACGTTATTTTGCATAAATAGGTGAGTATTTCTTGTTTGTTATGCTTTCGTGATTACATGGCTTGTATGAATGATTGTTAACATGTTAAATGTGTTCAATAATTGCCAAAACGAGTTTTATAGGCGAGTGAGTACTTTATCACACTCGACCTAAATGAATGTGAAATTTTCAATGATTGAACGAGTAGTTATGCATGAATGTAAGCCTTTTGGCTGAACTGGGCCATGCCCTTCGTTACCGATCGACTCGAGTCAGAAGCGGACTCGGTCGGGCGATATGGTGACCCTGGGTGAACGTTTGGTATACTCGAGTATTACCTTGAATTCTGGTGGAGCCTGGCCAATGTCCAGGAAGGGGGTGAATGAAATGAACGAACGAACGAGGGTTTTACTTACAAAAACGCATTTTCAAATGATTGGAGGAATAAGGGGAATGACAGGAGAATGAATGAACGAACGAATGAATGGCTCCTTATGAGCCCGTATCCTTTTAATGAATGTGTTATTATCGCTTTCCATTGTAAATGTTTCTTGAATTATTGATACTCTATGTTTAATGTTTTGGATTGATTATTTGATTATGTGTTCGGAACCTCACTGAGCTTTTAGCTCATTCCTTTAGTTTTGTTTTCCTTAACAGGGGAAGGCGAGCCAGGACGGGAGCTTTGTATAGACTAGCTTAGGCTAGATCCCTGATTTTGTAATGGTTCTCGCCCTAGTGCTTGGCACGGGCTGGATGTATGGTGAATTGAGAACCTTTGTATATTCGATGTTTGTACTTCCTTTTGAGATAGCAATGTATATAAGTTTTGCTTTAAGTTTTGGATCGTTGTTATGTTTATTCTTGTGGGTTTATTCTGGTTTTGATTGAGGATTGAAGTGAATGACTGAGTCCCGACGAGAGTTGGGCAGGCGGTCCGCCGAACCCTTTGGTTCGCCTTAGGGGGAGATGGGGCTATCACATAAAAAATATTCTTATTTTATGTGATTATTGTTGTTAATAAGGCTATATGAAAAGATAGTGTTATATAAAAGGAAATATGAATTTAGGTATGAAAACTATTTGGGTATTGAAGGATACAACTAACACCCATGCATCTAAGAATAAATGGGTACAAAAAACCTTTAATTGAATGTTAGCAGTTCGAGATAAATATTCATTTCCATCTAGTCGTTTTCTAGCTTCTACAATTGTAGTCCACCATCTCCTAAAACATCCATGTTGTTCCTGAATTCCTTCCCACTAGATTGGAGCAATCCTCTACACTTGTTTAGCCCTGCTGCAGTTTAGTAATGTATGTTCCACTGTCTCTCTTTCCGCTCCACACAGTCTGCATACTGGATCTCTCTTCTTAGTGCAAGTGCTAATTGCTTCTCTCACTGGCAATGCCTGATTCAAACATTTCCATAAGAAAAATCTTCAACTTATGTTTGATATCGAGTTTCCACAAGTGCTTCATGTCTTTTGACTCTGTTTCTTCCAGCTTGTACTGGTCTCTTCTTGTGCTCCTCCCTATTGCTCCACCTTATTGCTCGTTTGTATTTTGTAGCCTAAGCTTACTGTGTATCTTTCATCTGAGCTGTGGATCCAAAAATTGCTGTCCTCTCTATCTGATAAGCTTATGGGAATACTCAGTATTTTCTCTGTATCTTTTTTAATGAAATTTCTGAAAATTATATTTCTGTTCCACCTTTTCTAGTTTATCAGCTCCTCCATCTTCAGTAAATTGCAATCCTATGATTTCTAAGTGGTCACTCTTTCTTGAGTGCTGTATGGAATCCATCTGTTCTCCCATATCTTTGTACTTAACCATTGCCTATTCTCCTTCTCACTTCTTGTTGTATTAACTCTCTTACTCCCATCAACCCTTTCCATATCCAAGAAGCATTTCCTAGTATCTTACACTTAAAGATAGACTCTTTTGGTGATATCTTGCCTTTACGACCTTGCTAACAAGTAGATTAGGTTGAGTGGGTAGTCTCCAAACTTGCTTTTCCAACAATGCCTTATTGCATGCTTCTAGATCTTTAATGTGACGACCCCACCTCTCCCAAGGGCGAACCCAAGGGTATCGGCGGGCCGCCTGCCTAGCTCGCGCCAGGACTCGAAACACAAAACTTATAAAAGGATAGTAAACCAAAAGAGAACTGTCTATAATATATACAACCACCACAAGTTCTATTTACATCTTCAAAAGCATCAAGTCAAACCTCTCTAATATACTATAACAACAACCACACGTTATGCTTGGATCCATAGACTTTTGGCATTTAAATGGCCTCCGGTACTCGAGGTAGAGGTAGAGGGCGAGGACGAAGCCCTGAAATGGAACGTGAACAAGAGCCAGACCAAGTAGCTACAGCCATCCAGCGAATGGCTGACTTGATGGAACGTATGGTTGACCAACAGGGTCAGGGCCATGGGAATGCTGCTGGAAACCCGGGAAATAATCCGGGCAATCACGAGGGAGAGGACCGTGCTTTAGAACGGTTCCAAAAATTCGCACCCCTCAAGTTTGTAGGTGGATCTAACCCTGATCTAGCATAAAACTGGATGGACCGTATGCTAGATATATTTGCCGCACTTAGGTATTCGGAGGAGCGGCAGATATCTTTTGCTGTTTTCCAGTTTGAGGGGGCCGCTCGAGCCTGGTGGAATGTGATCAGAGCTAAGTGGGAGCGGGAACAGACCCCCTGGACATGGATCAACTTTACACGAGAGTTTAATGAAAAATATTTACCTCCCATCGTACAAGAGAAACGGGAAGATGATTTTATCCGCTTGCGTCAAGGGACACTTAGTGTAGCGGAGTACGAGACCCAGTTCACAAAACTCTCCCGTTTTGCCCCGGAGTTAGTGTTAACGGAGCGAAAACGAATCCGCCGCTTCGTTCAAGGTTTAAATGTGGAGATCCAGGAGGCACTTGCAGCTGCTCAGTTGGACACGTTTGGCCAGACACTAGAAAAAGCACAGCAGATTGAGACAGTTAGGGGACAGGTAAAATCCTTTCATGAGAGGAAACGAAGACAACCCGATTCGAGCCATTTGGTGACTGGACAGAGCTCGCAAAGTGAGTCACCTTCTAAGAAAAGTCAAGGAACAGATGGTCTTCGACCCGCAGGAACCCTAAATCAGGGTAAATTTGGAAGAGGAGGACGAGTAGGGCAAGAGCCCTAGAGGAGTGCCCAGCGTGGAGGGCCAAGTGCGGGCATTAAGCCAATCTGTGGTTTCTGTGGGGCCAATCACACTGACGAAAACTGTTGGAAGAACAGTTCGATCCGAAGATGCTATAAGTGTTGTAGTGCAGAACATCTGATCGCCCAGTGCCCTAAGTTACAAAAGGAGAAACCTAAGCTACCGACTGAAGGGACTACAGCTAAGCCGTCAAATGCAGAGGAAAATCGACCCAAAGGGCCAGCTAGAGTCTATGCAATGGGTCAACCTGAAGTGACTAATCCTTCGGCAGGTTTCTAAGGTACGCTCGGACCAAAGAATTAATTTCGAGGACGAAATTGTCCTAAGTGGGGGAGATTGTGAGGCCCCAGTCCGTCCGTAAGCTGATATGAGGGTTATTCGTAAATCGGTGGGATGGAATTCGGGTTTTAAGGCTAAGGAGTAAAACCCTAACCTCGGTTAAGGTTGAAAACCCTAGTTTATTTTATTAGAAAGTTTAAGTGGGTTTTTTTTTCTTTATCGCCCGCCTTTTCTACATTTTTCTTTACTAGAACTTTTCCCAGATAATTCTTATGAGTAAATATAGGTTTTAGACCCTAAGGAGGGTCCTTATACAAACCACCAAAACAAAAATAAACATCCTAACTGTCCAACTATTACAAACGAGACCTAACTATACTAATGGCAGAGTCCCAAAGTTCCCCGCGTCGTCCCCTGCTAAGGAAAACAAAGGAAACGGGGTAAGCTAGAAGCTTAGTAAGTAAACAGGGGTAAAAACATAAATTTCACGTAACCACATTTACACAGTAGGAGTAAAGCAAAAGCAGAAAAAAATAACATCACATGATAAGGATACATATGGCTTCAAAGCCAAGTCATTTGCCATGCGTGATCTCCTGTCGACACTCCGTCGACCATAAATAAGGTCCGTAGAACTTCACTTGTACACCCACCGGACACCTTATCACCCTCACTGGCCAGTCACCTCACAAACTTGCCCGGGCGAACGAAATCACAAACTTGAGCTTGAGTCACAGCTCGGGTCACAAACTTGGTTCACAACTCGGTGAACCGGATTCACAAACTTGGTGACCTCAATCCAAGTTGGACTGACTTCGACCAAGCCCTAACCGGCTCGAATAGTCCCTCGAGGTATTGAGATCAGCCCCAAACTCACAAATTTCACAAACTTATTCAAAAGTTACCCTGAGCCACAAGCTCAAGGGTTTTAGTGCCAAAATTGCTCATATACACAAGCCATGTATAGATATGTGCGCAGATTAGGGTCTAGGTCGAGTGCGATAAAATACACCCTCGCCTAGGTACCCTCTTCATACAAATCGAAACACATAAGCAACGAACACACAAGAGCGGCCTGAATACTTACTCAAAATACCAAAAGTAGTACTAAAGCAAATTCGCTTCGCGCGTGCTCGCTAGTAGTGGGCCCCACCGGCTCCGCCTAGCTCACCACTGTCTGAAATAGAAGATTTTACCACATTATATCACAAACGGCTACTAACAGATCCAAAACAAGCAAAACGGCAAAAATCGGCACACGCGCTCGCGCGGAACGGCAAACGGAAACGGCCAAATCGGCCATCTCAAACCGTTTTGATCCAAGGTTAGGCTAGGAATATCGGATCAAGGTGAGCGAGACACCGTTTCGAAGCTATGAGGAAGGCCTACGATTCTCATGAAGAGACCTTAAACTAGATCCGTATCAACGCAAGTCGAAATCATGGAAAACGGTACCAGAAGTTTGCACTTTGAATGACAGACAGGGTCTGTTTACTGGACCATAACTTCTAGCTCACAAGTCCAAATCAGGAAATTCCAAAGGCAGTAGAAAGCTGAGACATAAGGTTAAAACTTTGATGTTTTGGCCAAGACCTGAATCCACTCAGAAAAGAACGAAGATTGAGTGCCAAAGTACCCGTCAGAACTGTCCAGATACAAGGCAGTTCTGACGATCAATCTTGTTTTGGTCATAACGGAAGCTACGGAACTCGGATTTCGACGCACTTTATACCATTTTGAAGCTGAGACCAAGATCTACATTTCTTACAAAGGAGTTGACACCCAGATCGTACGGGATCAAAACAGAAAACCCACGGTCAGAAGCTGAAATTCAAAACGTACACAAACTAATGTCTAAAACAGGCCTGAGTGTTCTGTCTATAACTCAGAATACGCTAATCCGTTTGACCTGAAATTTTACAGAAAGATTCAGGACTTAAGCGGCTACAATGTTGAAGAAGGCAACTTTGTCCAGTTTTGAAGGTAACAAGGTCAAAAATGCAAGACACTATACCAGAATCGCAAAACAGGTTCACAAACCGTATTCTAGTACAAACATCATAACTCAGCCTACACAAGGCCAAATCCAGAAATTCCAAAGCCATCCGAAAGATTAAAAACAGGGCTACATTTCATCAGAAGACCTCAACACCCAAATCCAAAACAATTCCAGGCAAAACAACCCATTCCAGACGCAGTTCTAACATCCTGATGAACCCAGAACAGCAATAGTAATTTCGGCTTATCTCATTCTACACTAATCTGATTGACCTGAAATTTTACAGGCACCTTTAAAACATCAATACCTACAACTTTCATGTTTTAAGCCAAGGCCAATTCGGCCTATATCTAGGACCAAAAATTTCGGACAGAATGAAGAACCAAGAACCCTAATTTTCCAGAATTTCTTCCAAAACAGAAATTGATTGCACTTATCAATCATTTACACCTACTAGAGTTATTAAACATCATTTCCAATCATCAAAGATAGCCACACCATCATGATCATATTAAACCAGAAAAATCACCAATAAATTGAAAACTTCATCAATTCATCCAAAAGCAAGAAATAACCACAAAATTCATCACTTTAACTATCACTAGGCATCAATTAAGCTTCATTAGATGAAGGAGAAGGTTCATTCATTACTCACCTAGTAAAACAAGAGAGAGAGAGAGTTGCTTGACACCTTAGCTTCTCCAAACACTTCACCAAACTACTAAATAACACCTAATGAAGAGATTGTATGGAGTAGAAACAAGTTTATGTGATTGTTTTGGAAGATTTGAGCTAGATAGAAGCTAGAAATTGGAAGAGTTTTCTTTCTTCTTTGTTCAAGATGGCCGACCAAGAGGGAGGAGGAAAGAGTGAATTTTTGGTAAGTTTTTGAGATATTTTAACTAAATGGTAAAAAGTCAAAAAAGTGAATAGTTGTCCAACAAGTCCAACCAATGAGATAGTGACACTTGTCACTCCATTTAAAGCATCTCTATCCTTTTTCTCTCTCACATCAATCACATCACAACCTCTACTTATCTCTTAACACCCGATAAATTTCACCCAGTGTCCGGAACTTAACCTAATTGGCCGAATTTTTCCGAACATTTCGCACTAGCGGGTCCCACGTCCGTTATATATCCTTAATTTCTCAAAAACTAACCGATACTAGAAAAATCATCTAAAACCTATATTTACTCATAAGAATTATCTGGGAAAAGTTCTAGTAAAGAAAAATGTAGAAAAGGCGGGCGATAAAGAAAAAAAACCCACTTAAACTTTCTAATAAAATAAACTAGGGTTTTCAACCTTAACCGAGGTTAGGGTTTTACTCCTTAGCCTTAAAACCCGATGCCAATGTTAGTGGCATGTTTTTCCCTTTAGGTCAAACGTAATACTCCGGGCCCTCTCCCTAAGCTGCATCCTCATAGCGAAGAGGTGCTGGTGTGTGTGTCGAAGATCCCGCTCCAGGTCCCTAACATGCAACGCCTGCCAACGGCTAAACTCTCTAGCCTCCTCCAGCTGCGCCCTCAAAGTCTCAACTGTCCTGCCTAGGTGATAACGCTCGTCATCCATCGCTAAAACAACCTCGTCAGGATAGCCATAGGTATACCAGCACTCACAGGGTCGGCGCGACACCTGTCCAAAAGGGGAATACAAACTATAAGGCTCCCCAAGCCTCCTCCGATATCGGATCGCCCGCTTACGCAGCACCCGGTCCTCTGGGCCCCTCGCACTCGGAGGTCTCGGTCCCGGTCCCATGCCGCTGGAACTGCCCAGATCCATACCTACAAACATTAATTCGTTAGTTACCTGACATTTCAACTTAAAATATATCATTCATCTTAAAGAGAATAATGTATTCCTAAGGCCTATCACGTATGTCCCACAATTGCCCAAGTTCTCTAACCTAGGCGCTCTTATTTGGTTCGTATCCGGGCCCAAGAATCCCATCCAAGATAATTCACAACTCGAGCCGGCCGGTCCCTAGCGTAAATCATCCTTATTAAAGATTCCTACCCGACATACATACTTAACTTCCTCAAGTCCCATGATAATGATTCGTACACTTCTCACATGCCCGGTTCATCACTTATGCTCAAACGAGCACTTAGACATATTCACGAAATCAGGACCATAACACCACTGGCCCAAGCTCACTCCGCGCAGAGACCACACGAACCTGGCTCTGATACCACCTGTGACAGCCCCACCTTCCCCTAAGGCGAACCAAAGGGGTTAACGGACTGCCTGCCCAGCTCTCGCCAGGACTAACGAGCAGTTACACGCGATCTAAAACGTTTCGGGAAAGTAAAAGCGCGCTCGGACAAGCCACAAGTATCAAAATAAAAACAAATAAAAAAAAACGAAAACGATGAATAGTGCCTGGAACAGCAGAATCTGAAATCCCACCAAACATTAATACATCGCAATTCAACATTTACAACCAAATTGGCATGTCAAAAACTATTCATCATGGATATACATGTTCGGATTGCCAATCAAAAGTCATTGAACCCAATACACATTAGGGTTTCATGCAAAGAGCTATTCAAAATAGACATATACATGGCTCAATTTGGCAACCAACAAGTATGATCTTCCAAAAATGATCATTTTCCTGTAAGGAAAAGAAATGGAACAAAGTGAGCTAAAGCCCAGTGAGCAACTATCACATAAGCAACAAAGATCACTTAAGCATAACCGTTCATTTCAAGTATCCAAATAGGAAGGAAAACAAATCGGTAAAAGGATACGGACGGCTCTCAAGAGCCCATTTCCACGCTTACATTCTTGATCCAATCTTATTGACTCTCCGTCAACGTTTATGAGTACCAACCGTAGAACCCACTTCACTCCCATCCCTTCCACCAAACATACCCCAACCGGGCCCGCACTCCAATCAGTAGCTTTTGGTAATACTCGAGTTTACCGGAATTAAGAGTCTCATTACTACAAGATTCCCCAGTACAGTCCCCGTGGCATGTCAATTTTTACGACCAAGCCCTCGCCGGCTCGATTCAATTGACTACCAACGGGTTGAGCTCAGTAGTACAGTAAGGCCGTTGGATACTCGTCCAAACGACACCAAATCAGTTTTTCATGAAGTGAATTCAATACTCCGGGCCCTCTCCCTAATGTAATACTCCGACACCTAATGGGTTTTGTACCGACTGGAGGTCGGGTACTTTGTATATCTTTTGGTGTGGTTTTGTAAATAAATGTATATATTTGAGTCGTATCTTTTGGTACCTACGCTTTTGCGTGCTTTTCGTGTATTTGTTTTGTGTTTTTATTTTGTTTCTAGTTGGAGTATTACGCACACGATAGGTGTGGATCTATAGACTTTTGCACCACTTGATTGGTAAGTGTTCGAATATGCTCTACTTGAACTACTTGGGACTGACCTTGAACTACCTGAGATTGATATTGAGCTGCCTGAGACCGACTAGACTGAACTTCCTTGAAACGTGACCCTGTTAGGCGAGTGTGTTCATACGTACTCTTAATGGACCTAATTTCACTGAATATATGGTATGTGACCTGTAGGTGGACTTGAATTTTATGACTATTTACGAATGTGAATTGCTGGACAGAGGTTAGGCTAGTGTGTTCTTACCTGTACTCATGATCCTTGAACATGAACTTGTACTCTTCTTTGTGTTCATGCTCCCTGAACTTGTAATATTTAACCCTACTCTTGAACTTCTTCGTACTCATGTGGTTGTAGACCGGCTACTACTTTTCTGTAGCGGTTGAACTGAACCTCTCTGGTGGGGCATTGCCTGTTGTGTTGTCCAGCACCGCCATTCTTCTGGCGAGGCATGCCTGTTGTGTTGTCCAGCACCACCAGGGATGAAATACTTGAACGGAGGCTCTCTGGCGAAGTTTAGCCGTTGTGCTAGCTTGTTGTGTTGTCCAGCACCACCAGGGATGAATTTTGATTTGAAGCTTCGCTATACCCTGAATGTCTTCCAAATATCTGGGACATTACGTCCGATTTCAAGCCTTTTGCCTGTTTTATCTGGTTACGCGATTGACTCCCTACTGGACCACGGGACCATGACTATTTGACAAGTTGGATTGGCGTGATACTTAGTACTTGAATTTGATAAGTGATTTACAAGATCATGAATTGTGATAAGTAAGATTAGAATGTTTCTTAGTATTTGACTGACTTTGGGAAAAACAAATTGGACCTGGTGAATTCTGAGCGATATCTTGACGGGCTTTATATAGGAGTTAGAATGTCGAGGACGACATTCTTTTAAGGGGGAGAGAGTGTGAGAACCCGTATTTTTCCCTTAATGTTTTTCCTAGGTTTTTTTTTTTCCCTTTAATGGCATGTTTTCTGCATTTTCTACCAACTCTTTTGGTATCTACCTTACGGTCTTACATTTATTTTTGACGTGCGGACTTTAAATGTTTAGTCCTACGGGCCTGATGTTCCCTGATGTATTGTAAGGCTTGTAGTAAGGTTTTGATCATGGTTTGTAGTTTAACCACGAGTTTAACTTGAAGGCATGATACCAAAAGAGATTGTAGAATCTCTCACAATTATACAAGCATAAGTTTACAATGTACTTGTACAGCGGTAGCCCAGATCCTTTTGAATTTTCACATTGAGCCCTTGAATAAAACGCCGAACTCTCCTTTGCTCCGTTAGAATGAGTTCAGGGGCGAACTTAGATAAACGAATAAACCCAGTATACACACGAGCACTCTGGCTCCAAAATCTAGTCAGCCAACCAGATAACAAAAGAAATTAGCCAAGCCAGTTCTAACAAAAGTAATCTGCCAGCTAATCAAAATACGAAAGCGACCCTAAACGCCTCCCCTAGGGCCCCGGTTCCCTACGGAACCTAAAGTACCTAGCTCACCTATCTGCTCTGGCCCGGTAGCTCGTGGGGGTGCCTCCGCGGCCATGTCTAGTAAGACCCCACAATCAAACGTGATACTCCGGGCCCTCTCCCTGAGCTGCCTCTTCATAGCGAAGAGGTGCTGGTGTGTGTCTCGGAGATCCCGCTCCAGGTCCCTAACGCGCAACGCCTGCCAGCGGCTAAACTCTCTAGCCTCCTCCAGCTGCGCCCTCAAAGTCTCGACCATCTGGTCTAGGTTATAACGCTCGTCATCCATCGCTAAGACAACCTCGTCAGGATAGCTATAGGTATACCAGCACACACAGGGTCGGCGCGACACCTGGCCGAAGGGAGAATACAAAGTGTAGGGCTCCCCAAGCCTCCTCCGATAGCGGATCGCCCGCTTACGCAGCACCCGGTCATCCGAGCCCCTCCCACTCGGAGGTCTCGGTCCCGGTCCCACGCCGCTAGAACTGCCCGGATCCAAACCTACAAACATTAATTCGTTAGTCAACCGACATTTCAACTTAAAATATATCATTCAACTTAAAGAGAATCACGTAATCCTAATGAACCTATCACGTATGTCCCACAATTGCCCAAGTCCTCTAACCTAGGCGCTCTGATACCACCTGTGACGACCCCACCTCTCCTAAGGGCGAACCCAAGGGTATCGGCGGGCCGCCTGCCTAGCTCGCGCCAGGACTCGAAACACAAAACTTATAAAAGGATAGTAAACCAAAAGAGAACTGTCTATAATATATACAACCACCACAAGTTCTATTCACATCTTCAAAAGCATCAAGTCAAACCTCTCTAATATACTATAACAACAACCAGTAGAAGGTAGACCCTAAGGAGGGTCCTTATACAAACCACCAAAACAAAAACAAACATCCTAACTGTCCAACTATTACAAACGAGACCTAACTATACTAACGGCAGAGTCCCAAAGTTCCCCGCGTCGTCCCCTGCTAAGGAAAACAAAGGAAACGGGGTAAGCTAGAAGCTTAGTAAGTAAACAGGGGTAAAAACGTAAATTTTACGTAACCACATTTACACAGTAGGAGTAAAGCAAAAGCAGAAAAAAATAACATCACATGATAAGGATACATATGGCTTCAAAGCCAAGTCATTTGCCATGCGTGATCTCCTGTCGACACTCCGTCGACCATAAATAAGGTCCGTAGAACTTCACTTGTACACCCACCGGACACCTTATCACCCTCACTGGCCAGTCACCTCACAAACTTGCCCGGGCGAACGAAATCACAAACTTGAGCTTGAGTCACAAGCTCGGGTCACAAACTTGGTTCACAACTCGGTGAACCGGATTCACAAACTTGGTGACCTCAATCCAAGTTGGACTGACTTCGACCAAGCCCTAACCGGCTCGAATAGTCCCTCGAGGTATTGAGATCAGCCCCAAACTCACAAATTTCACAAACTTATTCAAAAGTTACCCTGAGCCACAAGCTCAAGGGTTTTAGTGCCAAAATTGCTCATATACACAAGCCATGTATAGATATGTGCGCAGATTAGGGTCTAGGTCGAGTGCGATAAAGTACACCCTCGCCTAGGTACCCTCTTCATACAAATCGAAACACATAAGCAACGAACACACAAGAGCGGCCTGAATACTTACTCAAAATACCAAAAGTAGTACTAAAGCAAAATCGCTTCGCGCGTGCTCGCTAGTAGTGGGCCCCACCGGCTCCGCCTAGCTCACCACTGTCTGAAATAGAAGATTTTACCACATTATATCACAAACGGCTACTAACAGGTCCAAAACAAGCAAAAAGGCAAAAATCGGCACACGCGCTCGCGCGGAACGGCAAACGGAAACGGCCAAATCGGCCATCTCAAACCGTTTTGATCAAAGGTTAGGCTAGGAATATCGGATCAAGGTGAGCGAGACACCGTTTCGAAGCTATGAGGAAGGCCTACGATTCTCATGAAGAGACCTTAAACTAGATCCGAATCAACACAAGTCGAAATCATGGAAAACTGTACCAGAAGTTTGCATTTTGAATGACAGACAGGGTCTGTTTACTGGACCATAACTTCTAGTTCACAAGTCCAAATCAGGAAATTCCAAAAGCAGTAGAAAGCTGAGACATAAGGTTAAAACTTTGATGTTTTAGCCAAGACCTGAATCCACTCAGAAAAGAACGAAAATTGAGTGCCAAAGTACCCGTCAGAACTGTCCAGATACAAGGCAGTTCTGACGATCAATCTTGTTTTGGTCATAACGGAAGCTACGGAACTCGGATTTCGACGCACTTTATACCGTTTTGAAGCTGAGACCAAGATCTACATTTCTTACGAAGGAGTTGACACCCAGATCGTACGGGATCAAAACAGAAAACCCACGGTCAGAAGCTGAAATTCAAAACGTACACAAACTAATGTCTAAAACAGGCCTGAGTGTTCTGTCTATAACTCAGAATACGCTAATCCGTTTGACCTGAAATTTTACAGAAAGATTCAGGACTTAAGGGGCTACAATGTTGAAGAAGGCAACTTTGTCCAGTTTTGAAGGTAACAAGGTCAAAAATGCAAGACACTATACCAGAATCGCAAAACAGGTTCACAAACCGTATTCTAGTACAAACATCATAACTCAGCCTACACAAGGCCAAATCCAGAAATTCCAAAGCCATCCGAAAGATTAAAAACAGGGCTACATTTCATCAGAAGACCTCAACACCCAAATCCAAAACAATTCCAGGCAAAACAACCCATTCCAGACGCAGTTCTAACATCCTGATGAACCCAGAACAGCAATAGTAATTTCGGCTTATCTCATTCTACACTACTCTGATTTGACCTGAAATTTTACAGGCACCTTTAAAACATCAATACCTACAACTTTCATGTTTTAAGCCAAGGCCAATTCGGCCTATATCTAGGACCAAAAATTTCGAACAGAATGAAGAACCAAGAACCCTAATTTTCCAGAATTTCTTCCAAAACAGAAATTGATTGCACTTATCAATCATTTACACCTACTAGAGTTATTAAACATCATTTCCAATCATCAAAGATAGCCACACCATCATGATCATATTAAACCAGAAAAATCACCAATAAATTAAAAACTTCATCAATTCATCCAAAAGCAAGAAATAACCACAAAATTCATCACTTTAACTATCACTAGGCATCAATTAAGCTTCATTAGATGAAGGAGAAGGTTCATTCATTACTCACCTAGTAAAACAAGAGAGAGAGAGTTGCTTGACACTTTAGCTTCTCCAAACACTTCACCAAACTACTAAATAACACCTAATGAAGAGATTGTATGGAGTAGAAACAAGTTTATGTGATTGTTTTGGAAGATTTGAGCTAGATAGAAGCTAGAAATTGGAAGAGTTTTCTTTCTTCTTTGTTCAAGATGGCCGACCAAGAGGGAGGAGGAAAGAGTGAATTTTTGGTAAGTTTTTGAGATATTTTAACTAAATGGTAAAAAGTCAAAAAAGTGAATAGTTGTCCAACAAGTCCAACCAATGAGATAGTGACACTTGTCACTCCATTTAAAGAATCTCTATCCTTTTTCTCTCTCACATCAATCACATCACAACCTCTACTTATCTCTTAACACCCGATAAATTTCACCCAGTGTCCGGAACTTAACCTAATTGGCCGAATTTTTCCGAACATTTCGCACTAGCGGGTCCCACGTCCGTTATATATCCTTAATTTCTCAAAAACTAACCGATACTAGAAAAATCATCTAAAACCTATATTTACTCATAAGAATTATCTGGGAAAAGTTCTAGTAAAGAAAAATGTAGAAAAGGCGGGCGATAAAGAAAAAAAAACCCACTTAAACTTTCTAATAAAATAAACTAGGGTTTTCAACCTTAACCGAGGTTAGGGTTTTACTCCTTAGCCTTAAAACCCGAATTCCATCCCACCGATTTACGAATAACCCTCATATCAGCTTACGGACGGACTGGGGCCTCACATTTAAACCCCAGTCCTTCAGATTTCTTGACCAGAGTGAGCTTTTTCCATCTTTGGTTTTGATGATAATGAAAGAATATGATGATTTGGACTAATGTTCTTAAATGATAAATAATTAGGGGCAAGTATCTTGCAAAATTGAAAAAAAGAAGATAACAAATTAAGAATGATTAAAAAGGAATACTGCTTATCGAACGTAAGGATCGGACGCCTAACAATCAGCGGGTACATATCAAACATTCATCCCTTGTATCGGCCGTCCAACACAAAAAGGATTGAAACTTGAAACTTGTGTTTTCTATTGGACGCAGAGCAATTGGATCAGACGTCCAACAGGTCCAACGGTTAGTTTTTAACAGCTAATTTTTTAATCATTGGAGATGCTTTTGGGACAAAATATCACCACCTATAAATATTCCCAAATATGAGAAGAAATAAAACTTTTACCTGCATAAAATACATTCAAGAGTGATTTTTGGGTAGAAAAATATTTTTAATATTGTATAGGTGTGCGAAAAGTTTTTGGGTTTGTGAAGTTTCACATTGAGGAGAACTAAACCTTGGATAAGGTAAGTTTCATTTATAAGTAGTTCTTAATTGATTGAATCAACTTTCAATTGTAGGTAGTTAAGAATTAACTAGGAGTGTTGTAAAAATCCTCGACTCATCTAAAGGATTTTAGAGTGAGGAAGAAGCGAGTCTTCACTTGTGCAAGTTGGTTAGTGTCACCATCAATTGAAGAAGCTATTTGGTGGATTCAACTCCAAGTTTGAAAGATATTTGGGAGTTTGTTTGGTTTGCATTTGTCATTTTTCTTTTATTCTATTGTATGGTTAAATTATTTCATCTTTGTTCGTATTTTGTATGCTTTAGTATGTGATCACTTAGGCTAATTTTGGTTAGTTAAAATTGGGTGAATATTTACAATTATTTACTTGAATTTTGAACAACTTAATTCATCCCCCTCTTATATTGTATTTGGGCCTTACAATTGGTAGCAAAGTTTGGTTTCCTAGAAATTAAACTCAATCAACTTAAGAGTAATAATGGAAACCAATAATATTTTATTTTTAGAGGGGTGATCTATTATTAGACCACCTATGTTTAGTGGATCAAATTTTAGTAATTGGAAATAAAGAATGAAAGTTTTCTTGCAATCTATTGTTATTGAGTTTTGGTTTATTGCTAATCTAGATCCTTATAAAGCTACTATTTTAGATGCAAATACAGGTAGAAATAGATGTAAAACTAAGAATGAATTGATTGTTCAAAACAAGATTAATATTAATTTGAATGTAAAAACCATGAATATTTTGTATAATGCTTTAGATGCCAATGAATCTACTAGAATTAAAGGCTGTAAATTTGCTAAAGAAATTTGAGATAAATTGTGTGAAATACATGAAGGTAACCAAGATATTACAGAACAAAAGAAATTTTACTTGTTAATAAATATGAATCTTTTAAAATGGAACCTCATGAGAATGTTGATAAGATGTATTGTAAATTTAGTGACAATATAAAATATCTTGAATTGTTTAGTAAAAAATATATTTTGGATAGGAAAAATAGAAAAATTTTGAATACCTTATCCAAATTTGAGAGAGTAAATTTACGACCATTGAAGAAGCTAAAGATTTAAATTTTATGTCTATTGAGTCTTTTATAAACTCTCTAACCTCCTAAGAGTTGAAACTTGAATCTAAAGTACAAGAGGAGAAAATACAAGTACCAAGAGTAGTATAGCTCTCAAAATTTCTCAAGAGAAGAACGACTCATTCTTTTTGGATAGTGAAGACATTGAAGTTGATGACAATAATTTGGCGCTCCTAACCAAAAGTTTCAAAAGTATTTTCAACAAAAGAAGATTTAGAAGAGATGAACCAAGTAACAACCAATTCTTAAATTCCACCAAAATAAGAGCAAATCGAAGATAAAACTTCAACAACTTTCAAATTACATTGAATAATTGTAATTCAAATGGTGAGGTTAAAGAAGAATATGAAAAGGGTCAAATGGCATTTAAGGCCATTAGAGATGATGAGGTATCTTTTACCTATTTCTCTAATGATGAAAATGATGATGATATTGAGGCATTTATGTTTAAATTGCATGATGATTTGAAAATCAACATCATTGTTTCGTTAAAAAAAATCCAAAATTTTTTTCAAAAAAACAAAATTTTGAAGAAAAAAATGATGATTTAAAAAACTTAAAGATGATATTGTTTGCAATCAAAGTAATTTTTAAAAAAATTGGATAAAAAAACAAAGTTTTATGAAAAGATTAAAGAAGAACAAACCTTATTGAGAAAAAGAATGAATGATCTTAGTGATTTTCTTAAGAAAGAGAATAAGGTGTTTTGGGAAAGAAATATATTAGGAATATTTTGATTAATAAAAATTTTACTACCTATAGAAAAAATGAATTATACTTTGTTAGCCCCTCTCATGTAAAAAAAACTCCTATTTTATGTGATTATTGTTGCTAATATGGCTATATGAAAAGATAGTGTTATATAAAAAGAAATATGAATTTAGGAATGAAAACTATTTGGGTATTGAAGGATACAACTAACTCCCATGGATCTAAGATTAATGGGTACAAAAAACCTTTAGGTGAATGTTAGCAGTTAGAGATATATATTCATTTCTATCTGGTCTTTTTCTTGCTTCTACAATTGTAGTCCACCATCTCCTAAAACATCCTTGTTGTTCCTAAATTCCTTCCCACTAGATTGGGGCAATCCTCCACACTTGTTTAGCCCTGCTGCAGTTTAGTAATGCATGTTCCACTGTCTCTCTTTCCGCTCCACATAGTCTGCATACTGGATCCCCTTTCTTAGTTCTAGTGCTGTTTGCTTCTGTCATTGGCAATGCCTGATTCAAACATTTCCATATGAAAATCTTCAACTTATGTTTGATATTGAGTTTCCACAAGTGCTTCCATGTCTTTTGACTCTGTTTCTTCCAGCTTGTACTGGTCTCTTCTTGTGCTCCTCCCTATTGCTCCACTTTATTATTCGTTTGTATTTTGTAGCCTAAGCTTACTGTGTATCTTTCATCTGAGCTGTGGATCCAAAAATTGCTGTCCTCTCTATCTGATAAGCTTATGGGAATACTCAGTATTTTCTCTGCATCTTTTTTATTGTTCTGAAAATTATATTTCTGTTTCGCCTTTTCTAGTTTATCAGCTCCTCCACCTTCAGTAAATTGCAATCCTGTGATTTCTGAGTGGTCACTCTTTCTTGAGTGCTATATGGAATCCATCTGTTCTCCCATATCTTTGTACTTAACCATTGCCTATTCTCCTTCTCACTTCTTGTTGTACTTGTGACGCCCCCACTTCTCCCTAGGGCGAATCCAAGGGTATTCGCGAAACGCCTGTCTAGTTCTTGCCAGGACTCGATACAAGTCAAATTTAAACTTGAGAGTAAACATGCAATAATATAAGTCGAAGTGAAGAAAAGTCGCTTCCTTAATTAACCATTCAAGTTTTACATCACGAGTTCCCAAAAGGTACATCAACTTTCCCAAAAATACAACCATCATAAGTCGACTAACCAATTACATCCAAAATTCTAATCAAAAGGCAATCAAGTCAGCTTTCCCAAAAATATCTTTCCATTCCGAGCTCCTGTTAAGGAAAACAAACTAATGGAGTGAGCTAACGCTCAGTGAGGCCAAGAAAATCATGCAAGCACGTAATTGACCAAGTAGAAAAGACCATGAAAGAAAATCGAGACAATAATAAAACTGGAAGTTTCAAGTAATTAACATTTCAAGTAGGAAAAATAAGCAGAAACAATTAAGGATACTGAAACTCTCAGGAGCTAAATCCATGCAGCTTAGTCAAGGTCTTGATCCAAATATCTCACGTTGACTCTCCGTCGACCGAGCAAGTACCAAACCTGTAGACTCTACTTTCACCAAATTCTGTCCACCGTTATACCCCTAATCGGGCCCGAACGTCAAAAGTTTTGATATTACTCGAGTATATCATGGCAATATTACGCGAGTATTCCAAGTAAGATCTCAAAAGATCAACCTTTATGATTTCTCATGGTTCACCAAGCTTCTCGACCAAGTTCATGCCAGCTCGATTCGCAAAGTTAGCCAATGAGTTTGGGCGTCCACCACGAGTACAAGTATAAGTCGATGAGATAGCTCTCCAATCGACGTCGAGTCAAATATAAGTATAATTTCAAGTATGAGCAAGTCAATTATCTAATCAAGTAAAAGAGAGCGAGTGCGATAAAGTACACACTCATCTCGACAAGTCCAATTAACATATTCAACAAGAAGTATTTCAAGTATTATGCAACAAATCATGCACTTGACACTCACCAAGTCAAAAGTAAGTAAGCAAATAAAGTCTTTATTTATCAGTTCTGAGATTCCCTTCAAAATCCTCTTGAGTGCCTAAAGAAATAGTGATCAACTATCACTCACATGTACTCACAACCACTCATCATTCAAGGAAGAAAGTACACTTGCTTAAAACTTAAGACAATGTCTTAAAAGAGCTTTAATCCCTCGAAAATCGAGATTCAAAAGCAAGAATTTAAAGTCACAAGGGAAACTTGTATCCTCCATGAATTCGAGTTTAAAATGGATGATTAATATCGAAAGGAAGTGAAAAGTTCTTAAAAGCTCATTTCTTACGATATCAGAAATTTTCAGCTTTACGCAACAAAGCTTGGAAAATCAAATCTTGAGTTTAGTAAGTCCAAAAATGGAAAACTTTATACCATTGGAAACTAGATTCAAAGTACTAAAATTTCCCAGAAGACACTTTTGCAATATTCCAACCAGAAAGGATTCGAATTTCAGATCAAAGTTACAGTTTCATGAAGACAGGACAGAACTAGTCTCGATTTTCAGCAATGTTTAGAAATTCGGCAAAATTCATAGGAAGTGAATTAGCCTTTGAAATTTATAACACAATAAGAAGAACTAAATTTGGAGTTTTGAGCATTAAGATGTAAGGATCGAAGACAATCTAAGAGAGGGGGTGAATTAGGTTATTTAAAAACTAATCAAGTTGTAAGACTCTTTTTCTTTAATTTGAAACTTACCCTCTTTTCCAGATGACCACACAATGTAGCAATTAACGAGAGATTAAGATTGCTTGTGAGTAGAAGAGAAAGACAGTTTGTATTTGCAAAAGAGTAAGTAGTATAGAAAGGACAGCAAACCAGAATCACTTCCAATCTCTTCTTCAGCTTGGATACGTTTTATAGAATAAGCTTCTTCGAGTTGATCAATTACAACCAATTTTTGTGTACAAAGGAAGGATCACTTCCTCCTTGCCCCAAGCCACACTTGGTCAAGTTAGAAAGTTTTACTATCACTCGGATAACCCTCACCAAGCTACACTGTTGAAGTAATTTTCTCACACAAGAAAAGCATCTATGAAATTTGCACAACTCAGAGTACAAATCTTCCTTAAAGAGTATTTTCTCACTAAAATCACTCTAAATATGATGTAATCTCAATGTACAAAGTTGTTTTTAAGTGGTTGACTTTGTTCTATTTATATGAGACCAAAAAGTTCTTCAATAAATGCTTCCAACGGATAGAAGGCAGTTGAAGAATCAACTAGCCGTTAGTAGTGTCGGACGTCCGGTGGACCTATTTCTTACTTCTGAACGCAGGCAATGAATTCAAGAAAATTTCTTGAATTATTTTGGACGTCCGGTATCTTTAGTGTATGTGTTCGAAGGTAGGGAGTGGAACTGAGAATTCTTCTTCAGTTTTTTTTGGACATCTGGTCCCTCCAACGTTTTGCGTCCAAAGTGTCGCAATGTTTGTCGGACGTTCGGTGCTCTGATGTTGTGCATCCGATCGAAGTCAGTGAACTTAGAAGGAGTAACTTAATATCTTCGGACGTCCGAGAGTGGAGTTCTTCATACATCCGAAGTTGCGCAATGAATGTCGGACGTCCGATCCAGTCTTTTTGTGCGTCCGACAACCGCTTCAGTATTCTTTGTGCTTAGTCTTTGAACCTGTTTTGCTCCATTTCTGAAAAGGTCTATTAAGAAGATATTAGTAACATCCATTTGTTTTATAATCATCAAAAGCTACAAACTGAGATAAACAATCTCCCCTTTTTTGATGATAACAAAACAATGGATGGAGGAAAAATAATTGAGACAAAAACTCCCCCTCAGATCAATGGATCACTGGACACTCCCCCTCAGAATGACTTCGCTTGACATATAGTTGACACTTATCACCAGATTGGATATCCATTTCTCCCCCTTTTTGTCATCATTAGATCAACCAAAAACCAGTATCCAACAACCAGAAACCCAACATCATCAGTATTATCAGCAATTATCAATAACTAGAAACGTGAAATTCAACAGTGATAACAGCAATTATCACTGTCAGCAGTCAATATCAGAAATCAAAGACCAAATAGAATTAAGAGTTAACTAAATGATGGATAATCCACAAAAGCAACACCATTCAGAATATAAAAGATAACCAAATAGTTTTACAAACCAGCGGAGGAAAAGAAATAGAATCCTTAATACCGAGCACATGAAATGTTTAAAATGCAAAAGATGCAAAAGTCTATTATGAATTACCATCCTAATCATGAAGTGCAATTTGCCTAGAAGTGCCTAAATGGTAATCTTAGACAATCCAGGCCTCCTCCTTGCTAGGCGAAATTGAGCAGGATCCACTTCTTCCTCTTAAGTTTTCTCATCATCATCCTCTTTAGTTTCCTCTTCAGTTTCCTCATTATCATCCTCTTCAGTTTCCTCTTCAGTTGCTGGAGCCTTTCCTTTGTCTTATGGATAAGAATTGGAAGCACGAAACTCTGGAGTGGTTTCAGTACGAGGAGTTTGCTCAGTTGGCTCAGTTCTAGCTGCCTTTTGATGTACATTCTCATTGTTTTGAGGAGCAGAAGGCACAAGAAAATTTCTTTTGTCAATGAAGGTGGCTCGTTGGTCGGGTGACATGGTCATCATCAAATCATATTCGAGGAGTAGGAAATATTGTTTGAGATCCTCAAGCAAAGAAATGACCTCAGAATTAGATGAAGAGGGCTTAGTAGCTGACCTTCTAGAATGGATAGTGAAGGATGAGACATACATGGACTGATCTCAAGGAGTACTAGGGGTGACAGGTGTTTCATGATAATTCTTTCTCCTAGACTCCAAAACAGTTTCTTTGTATCACCATTTACCATAAAAAAAACTTCAGATTTTTTCTTTCAAAATATGCCCTTGAAAAGACAGTGGATGCACTTTTTTTTGGTGATTTGCCAATGAAGGGAATTTTGAAATGAGCAAAGATTAGGGTAAAAAATTTTTCATAAGAAAGTTTTCTACGGTTATCAATGCTGATTTTGAGTAAGAATTTGCACATAACAAAGCCGCAATCAATTCAAATTTTTTCAAGAAAATAGTAGAATAGGTAAAGCTCCATTTTGTTGGCATCTGTCCTATGACCATCAGTAGGAACCAACAGATTTGAAATTATAGAGAAGATGATCAAATTTTGAGAACTGAGATCCTCCAATCTTGCCTCAACAGGAGTATTAAAATGAGTTTGAAAATAAGCCATCAATTTTGCAACATGAAAATGATGATAGGCAGAATGAAATTCTTCATATGAGAAAAAATTTACAATTTTTCCTTTAAAACCATCTTCAATTTTGGTTTTCAAAATAGTGTTGACAATGTCAAGGTTTAAATCTATATCAACAGAATTGACACGTGAAACTAGATCAGTGTATGATCTACCATTCCTAAGATTGGCAAAGAATTGATAAAGCATGTCAGGGTAATAAGTGTTGGGAATGGTCAAAATGTGAGTCCATTTTTGGAATTCAAAGAGCTTAAGAACAGGTTCATGGTCAAGCTTACAAAATTCATGAGGAACAATTGTCCTTTGGGTGATGAAGCCCTTCTGAGAGACCAATTCGAATCTATCCCTAGCATCATCATCAATAAATTTTGGTAGTGGGGTAGGTTCCTCTGTAATCTGAGCCTCAGGCTGCTCCCTGGCAGTTCATTTCTTATTTCCACTTCGTGGAGCATCATGTACATCGGTCTGTCCACTAGACCTTGTTCTTGGTGACTTTCTGGTGGAAGCCTCAGTGGCTTGCTGATTCTCAGCATTTTTCTTAGTAATTTGCTATTTCTCAATTTGCTCAATAGAAGGATTATCAGTTTGCCTTTCCTTAGTTTGAGCAGTCCCCTTCTTCTTAGCAGACCGTTTTCCTTTTTTACTATGAGGTTCAGTCCCTTTTCTAGGTGATTTCATGACAGATGCATCAACATTAGTAGGCTGCTGCAGTTCCTCTTCACTATCACTAACAGGGGGCAGTGCAGTGGGTTGTTCCTCAGTTTGCTCAGCAGAAGTAGTTTGCTGTTCCTCTGAATGTTTCTTTTGGGTCGAACCTTTTCTTTTTCCACCATGTTTTTTTGTTCCTCTCTTTGGAGATTTGCCGGTGGATGGCTCAACAATGTCAATGTCTTCATCCCTCCACCTGAACCTTGTGGTGTGTCCGGCACTAACAGACCCCCCTCTAATTCTTACCATGATGAAATGCAGGATGTTTATGTTGTAGAGTATGATGCAAATGTGTATGAAAGTAACTTAGAGTGCGAATGAACTACAACAAATGGTTGAATCGTCCAAAAAGAGTAAATTTTGAATGGTTAGGGTTGTAGGTGATAATTGGGATTTATGGGGTAGTTGGCAAATAGAGAAAGTTATAAGGGATAATGAACGGTCAAAAGTAATGTAATGGTTTTGGACAAATCAATTTCTCGAAACTTGTTCAGAAGAGAGATGAATTTTGAATTTGAAATTTGGAGAGGATGAAGAGTTGCGTCCGATACAACTGTAAAAAAAATGAACTGACTGAAAGAATGGACTATCATATAAGACGTAATTTTTGAGTGTCGGACGGCTGAACGAACTGAAGCGTCCGACACAATCGTCCGAAATAGGACTTTCTGGAAAAGTAATCAAGAACACTGTCGGACGTCTGTTCTAACTCATCGGATGTCCGATAAAGAGTGACCAGAGAATTTTTAGAATATTTTTCTGAAACGCCCAATTTTGTTCTAAAAAACACAAATTGATCCAGTGGTAAGGCTTTTATGAGAATATCAGCAATTTGATCTTTTGAGCAGATATAGTGAACACGAATTTCACTCTTTTGAACAATATCGCGAATGAAATGATGTTTTATGTCTATATGCTTTGTTCTAGAATGTTGAGTGAAATATTTTGTCAAATTTATGGCACTAGTGTTATCACAATACATAGGCACACAGTCATACATTAATCCAAAATCATTCAATGTATTTTCATCCATAATAATTGAGCACAACAAGCTCCGGTGGCAATATATTCCGCTTCGGTTGTAGACAAGGAGATAGCATTTTGTTTCTTACTAAACCAAGACACTAAGCAATTACCAAGAAAGGGACATGTTCCAGTTGTACTTTTTCTATCTATCCTACAACTGCCAAAATCAGCATCTGAAAAACCATATAAAGGGAACTCATGGCATTGAGGATACCAAAGACCGTAATTCAAGGTTCCTTTTAGATATCTAAAAATTCTTTTCACTGCATTTAAGTGAGATTCCTTTGGACAAGACTAAAAACGAGTACACAAGCAAACAGCAAACACAATATCAGGTGTACTAGTAGTTAAGTAAAGCAAACTACCAATCATACCTCTATACATCTTTTCATCAACTTTTATACCTTTTTCATCCTTGTCAAGCTTGGTAGATATGCACATAGGTGTTCCAACTTACTTTAAATTTTTCATTCCAAATCTTTTGAGCAGCTCTTTGGTGTATTTTGCTTGATTAATGAATGTTCCTTTTTGGGTTTGAATCACTTGGAGCCCAAGGAAGAAATTTAATTCTCCCATCATACTTATCTCAAATTCTTTTTGCATAATTGTGGAAAAATCCTTGCACAAACTCTCATTAGTAGCATCAAATATAATATCATCCACATAGATTTACACAATTAAAAGATCACTTGAACTTTGTTTAGTGAAAAGAGTGGTATCTACAATGCCTCTTTTAAAACCATTTTCAACCAAAAAATCACTTAAACGTTCATACCATGCTCTTGGAGTTTGTTTTAATCCATACAAAGCTTTTGAGAGTTTGCACACATGATTTGGATAAATCTTATTTTCAAAATCGGGAGGTTGGTCAACATATACTTCTTGATCAATAAAGCCATTTAAGAAAGTACTTTTAACATCTATTTGAAATAATTTGAAATTCTTGAAACATGCAAAGGCCAAACATTCTAATTGATTCTAGTCTGGCTACGGGTGCAAATGTTTCATCAAAATCTATTCCTTATTCCTTACCACTTCACCTTTGTCATTCATTTTGTTTCTAAAAACCCATTTTGTGCCAATGATAGGATGATCTCGAGGTCTTTCAACTAATGTCCAAACCATGTTCCTTTCAAATTGATTTAGTTCCTCTTCCATAACTAAAATCCAATTTTCATCTTTCAAGACATAAACAATATTTTTGGGTTCAAACTGTGAAACTAATGCAAAATTATCCATCAATTGTTTAGAGGAGGAACGAGTTCTGACCTTCTCGGATGGATCACTAATGATGAGCTCCTTAGGATGGTTTTGAACAAATTTTCAAACTCTTGGAAGATCGTTAGGTGTACCAACATTCCTATCATTATCTTCCAGAGCTGGACTAACTTGAGAATCATCTCCCTTTGAGCCATTTTCTGGTGAAGCATTGTCTTGATCATTAATTGTGAGCTTCTTTAGTTCTTCTTGAACACCTGCATCATCATCCTCACCACAACTTTTGGAAATATCACCATTAGATTCATCAAAAGTGACATGTATAGCTTTCTCTATAACGAGATTTCTTCGATTATATACTCTAAAACCTCTTTTATTTTCATAATAACCCAAGAAGATTCCTTCATCAGATTTTTTATCAAACTTACCAAGATGTTCCTTGATGTTTAAAATGAAGCATTTGCAACCAAAAGTTTTGAAATATCCAACAATAGGTTTTTTTATCAAAATTAACTCATAAGAGGATTTGTTCAAAATAGGTCTCAAAAGAACTCTATTCATAGCATAGCATGCGGTATTAACGGCTTTAGTCCAAAACTATTTTGACAAGTTACATTCACTTAACATGGTTCGTGCGGTTTCTTCAAGAGTTCTATTCTTTCTTTCAACAAAACCATTTTGCTGAGGAGTTCTAGCAATTAAAAACTCATGTGTAATTCCATTGTTATCACAAAATTCTGAAAAATCACAAAATTTAAATTCCGAGCCATTGTCACTTCTAATCTTGATAATTTTCAATCCAATCAGATTTTGAACTTTTGCAAATAATGAAACAAAACTTTTGAAAGCATCATCCTTGTGAGCAAGAAATATCACCCAAGTGTATCTAGAATAATCATCAACAATAACTAAACAATATCTTTTACCGCCCAAGCTAGCAATCTATGTAGGACCAAATAAATCAAGATACAAAAGATCCAATGGTTTTGAAGTGGAAACACAATTCTTAGGTTTGAAAGAAACTTTTACTTGTTTTCCAAATTGACAAGCATCACAAATTTTATTTTTTTCAAAGTTGATTTTTGGTAAACCTCTAACAAGTTCCTTTTTGGAAATCTCTTTTAACAAATTCATATTGAAATGACAAAACCTTCTATGCCACAACCAAGGATCTTCATCTGCAGCTTTAAGACATTTAAGGTTAGAAGAATCAACATTTTCGAGAATAACTATTAGGCCTAAGATCCATACTTTCTTCTACATCTACTTATTCTTCTTCTCATCATCTCCTTGTGATCAGGGCAAAAATTAAACAAAAAAAGACTCACAGAACTAGCTTAAGGCCCTGCTCGAATTGTCATTTTCTGCTGAAAAATTGCGTCGTTTTCCGTGATCACATTTTCCTATTACATTTTTCCCTCACATACATTAAATCACTACAGTAATTTTTTCATGAAAAATCATGAAAAATGCAATTCAAACACAACCTAAATTTCACAAAAAAAGTAAAAACAAAAGCATACATGTTCTGATGAAGGTCCATTTTTCCCCCTTCTACTTCTTCTTTTCATTGCCTTCGTTTTTTTTTTTTGCCCCATTTTCTTGCTGTAATATAAATTGATTAGAACCCAAATAGGTGGGCATTCGACGGTTAGATTGTTGTTGGCTTGTCCCAGTGAAAGAAAAGCAAATTGGGGAAGAGGAGGGAAGAAGAGAGGAAGAAACGAAAAGATGAGAGAGAAAGAGAAGAGAAAGATAGAAATTTCGTACTTTTGATAGTTTAGTGGGTGAATGTATACTTTTAAAGAGTTGAGTGGCCAAAACTCTCTTATTTAAAAAGTTGAGTGGATACCAGGTAATATGCTCAAAAGAAGAAGCAAAATTTGTGTTGTGGCTTGTGCGAGTCCTTAGATTTGACAGACTTGGCAGTAGGAACGGACAAAATCACCCAAAATTTATACTTTTGATAGTTTAGTGGGTGAATGTATACTTTTAAAGGTTGAGTGACCAAAACTCTTTTATTTAAAAAGTTCAGTGGATACCAGGTAATATGCTTTTACATCTACTTGACTCTTTTTTCTAAAGATGCGAAGTCTTGGAAAATTTAGAGTTTAATGAGACAATGGCTCCACAAATTGGAATATTACGAAGTTTGTAGTAAACATATATACTACATGCAACTTGTCACAAATACTTAAAAAGTTGTTTGTGGGGCAAACCCAAATACCCCTTCACATTTTTCTTGAACCACTTTTGGTCCTTGGACTTTAGTTTGTAATAACATCGTCCATTTTCCCTTTATTTATTGGGCCAATTTGGTCATTTCATTTAATTTAGGACAATATTGTTGCTTAATTTTGATCATTGTGCTGAATTAGTCTCCAACTTTTTATGGACCAACTTAAAGAGGGACAAAGTCATCAATTCTTGTTTTTGACTGCTGACTCAACTCTTAAAAATGACTGGAAAAAATGCCCAAAAACTTACCAAAAAATTCAGTTTAGGGAAGGCTGAAAATGCTTACAATGAACAATAACCCAACTTGACATCTTTTTTGTTAAATGACACTTTTTGTACCCTAATTCTATACTATCCTACCTTAGGGAGGCCCAATTATACCTTGAGAATTTGCAGCAATTAACTTAGATTTATTCTGTGCAATTGAGTTAGCAATTTTTATTCTAAGCAATTTCCCCTTCCTTGATCTTTATTTTTTAAGTCTCTGGACCTTTTTTCTCAATCAGAAAAATGAGTTGATAATTTTGCTCCTCCTTCAAACTGATCAGTGAAAAGTCAGTTGAACAAATTGGCCCAATAATAAAAGTTAGGAGATGGCATTATCCTAAATTAAAGTGGAGGAACAAAAAATTGGCTCAGTATAAAATTTAAGGACGGCATAGTCTCAAATTAAAGTCAGAGGACCAAAAGTAGTTCAATTGAAAGACTGAAGGACCAAATTGATGATGTAGATAAGCTGTCGAAGGACCAAAAGTAGTTCAATAAAAAGATTGAAGGACCAAATTGATGATGTAGAAACAGATAATGCGCAGCTGATAGGTACAGTCTGTTGCCGAAGTTCAGCCTTTAGCTTTTCCCTTCTTTACCGTCCACTTATATTGTTGCATGTTTCGTAGAATTGGGTACTTAATTCTTAAAAGCAGACTTTGATATCGAGTAACATATTGTTTAGTCAGAAACAAATTGATTTTATTGCTCCTAGCTGGTTGATTCTCAACGGTATTAGGCCTTGTATGAATCGTCATTTTTTTGAGAAATTTTTTGTATTTTATGAATATATTTTTCTACATATTTTTTAAATTATCTTTTATCTCATCTATATCACATTTTTAAAAGTAACAATAGTTTTGTTGATTAAGTTATAACGCGTGTGCGTATATACTTTTTTATTGTTGTATATTTGAATGCTTGATCGCCAAGACTCCCACCAAATTTCAATGAGTTGACTGACCTTACTAAGGACCCCTCCAACTATCCATGACCCATCCATGATGCAACTACGATGATGTCAACTCATTGACGCAACTACTAAGGACCCATCCATGACTTAACTACTATGGACCCATTCCTCGTACGCGACAATCATGCGCGACTTTCTTAGTCCCTTTACTCTGCCAGAGATGGCACGGTTTAAGTCCTCTTCAGTGATGAAGTCGCGAGATATAAATAGTTTAATAAAACACTATCACCAACTCAAAATAAGGGTACATTCATATTTTAATGCAATTATTGCTAGAAAGTTAATGAAATTTAAATTTTTTTTATCAAAAGAAAATTTTAACACAACTTTCTTAACAGGACAAAATGTCCACTTCCTTCAAGAAGGAAGAAAAGTCAAGATGTTACGTGTAAAGGTAAGAATAATGCAGCTTCGAAGAACCAGTCAAGAACTTAGCGTGGCATATAAATAAAACTCATGGGAGCACTGCTCAACAAAAGGTAGAAATTGTGAGACAAAACTATTACAACTTATCGAGATTTCAATTTTCAGGAGTTGTGAAGGAAGATATCGATGATGACCATGGGAGAGACGTGGGGGAGCCTAGGCTCTGCTATGGCAACGATAATGTTTGTTTGGACCATGTACAAAAACTATTTCCCTCCCGAACTCAATGGTCAAATTATTCGGTATAGCCAGAAAATCAAAAGTTTTATCTACCCTTACATCCAAATTACATTTCCTGAATACCAAGGTGATGGCTTTGAGCGTAGTAAAGCCTATATAGCCATCGAAAGGTATCTTGATAAGAATTCTTCCAAGCAGGCGAGGCGACTGAAAGCCAATGTTGTCCAAGATTTTGAATCTGTTGTCCTTAGTATGGAGGACCACGAGGAAGTCACCGATGAATACAAAAGCATCAAGCTTTGG
This sequence comes from Coffea arabica, assembly GCF_036785885.1. Taxonomy (NCBI): domain Eukaryota; kingdom Viridiplantae; phylum Streptophyta; class Magnoliopsida; order Gentianales; family Rubiaceae; genus Coffea; species Coffea arabica. The sequence goes on along the minus strand of NC_092323.1, from coordinate 36,051,870 downwards.
TGGAGTTCAAGTCAAGACATTCCCAACAGGCAGTCCATCTCATTTTATCCCAGAGAAGATGAGAAGAGGTACTTCATGGTCACTTTTCACAAGAGGCATCGAGAATTCATCACGAAAAATTATTTGAAACATGTTCTGGATGAAGGAAAGGATATTGCTGTCAGAGAGAGGCAGAGGAAGCTGTACACTAACAACAAGAGTGAGAATTGGTATGGATACAAGAGGAGCATGTGGAGCCATGTAGTTTTTAAGCATCCAGCTACATTTGGCACTTTGGCCATGGAACCAAAGAAGAAGCAGGAAATCATGGATGATCTGATCACGTTTAGTAAGGCGGAAGAGTATTATGCAAAAGTCGGCAAGGCATGGAAACGTGGTTATCTCCTTTATGGTCCTCCGGGAACGGGCAAGTCAACCATGATCGCTGCCATGGCCAATCTTCTGAAATATGATGTGTATGATCTAGAGTTAACGGCGGTCAAGGACAATACGGAGCTGAGGAAATTGCTAATAGATACGTCCAGCAAATCTATCATAGTAATAGAAGATATTGATTGCTCGCTTGACCTGACGGGACAAAGGGAGAAGAAAAAGGAGCAAAAAGATGATAAAACTGAAAATAAAGATCCAGCAAAAACAGAGATGATGAAGCAAATGGAGGAAAACAAGAGCAGCCAAGTCACTCTTTCAGGACTTCTAAACTTCATTGATGGGTTGTGGTCTGCTTGCGGGGAAGAAAGGCTTATCGTTTTCACAACTAATCATGTTGAGAAGCTAGATCCTGCTTTGATTCGAAGAGGGAGGATGGATAGGCACATAGAATTATCTTATTGTGGGTTTGAAGCTTTCAAGGAACTAGCAAAGATCTACTTGAGTATTGAATCACACTATCTGTTTGCGCAGGTTGGCCTCTTACTAGAGGAAACCAATATGACCCCTGCAGATGTTGCAGAAAATTTGATGCCAAAATCAACTGCTGAGGATGCTGATTTTTGTTTGGAGAGATTGGTTAAAGCACTTGAGCAAGCCAAGGAAGATGCAAGATTGAAGGTAGAGGAAGAAGCAAAAGTAAAGACCGAGAAAGAAGAAAAGCTAAGAGCTAACAAGGAAGAGGACGAGAAAGAGAAGGGAAAACAGGACACAACTGTTGATGAGGTAAAAAACACATAAACTTTGGCTAAAGAGGTGAAATAAATTGGATGCATCACCAATGGCTAATTTGCAATCATTTGCCACTTTGAGATTCATCACTAATTTTTTTTAAAGTTATATTGGCTGTTGTGGCCTTATGCGATGCGTAAGGATGCCCTGAGCCTGATGGTCTTGTACAATTTAATAGTACAATTGTGTTGTTTTGTGTGTTTTAAACAATTGCAAAAGATTTTTAAGATGTAACTGGATCTTGAATTGATCATGTTTAGGACCATAGTTCACCAAATGATGCGAGTCCGAGTTGACTCAGATGATTCTAATAGGGATCAGTCCATGCCCATACAAAATCATGAGTAAAGTGCCGCGATTCCGAGAACTTAGATTGTTTCAGTTGAATCGACTCTGAAAAATAAAAAATCAGTGAGACTAGGCTGAATCTCGCTAAGTCAGCTTGTGAGTTGGAAAATCTCCAACTTCTTCCCACAAATCTTCAACAACTAGTTGAAACCCAAAAAATCGACATCTGATCGATGTAAAACAACCGATAAACAAATTCAATGCCTACAAAGTCACCAGACTGAGAGGGGAAGATGGGTGTTTCACCAAAATCATCATACTTCAATCATTCTGGACTTTTAGTGAAAGTAAATTGAATGGTGTGATCTCTGGAAGTTCCGACTGAGATTTTAGGAGCTCTTTCATGGTATAATTACAGAGGAAAGGGGAAGGAGATGGGACAAAAGCGAGAAGGGAGAGCCAAAGAAAGGAAAGTCTGGACAAGAGAAGAAATAGGAATAGGGCTGGATTTTGCCTTTTTCTTTTCTTTTCTTTTTTCAAAATGACAACTTTCATTTCTTCATAAACGTTTTTACAGATTCAGGGCAACTGCCGCACTAAATCTGCTTGAGTAGTCTCAATCAGCCAAACTGGGAAACCATTCAATTACATTTTTTCACGTTTATAGCAAATTACTAGGGAATGAAAACCCGCACAATGCGCCGATGTTGGGTGCCTCTATTTTATTTTATTTTTATTTTTTATATTTTTGGAAAAAGGCGGTCAGGCCAAACTTTATTCAAAAAAGAGAGGGGTACAAGAGAGAAAAAAAAACGGAGCAAGAGAGAAAACAAGTTCTCAAGCCCTAACTCGCACCTCGCGCAGACGAGGTACTTCCCTCTCCGCGCCTCCCCTCTGGCTCTGGGTGGCAGTGTGACGACCCCACCTCCCCCTAAGGCGTACCAAAGGGTTCGGCGGACCGCCTGCCCAGCTCTCGCCAGGACTCACTCACTATCTCAATCGAGTCATGTACACACATCCATGAACCATAAATAACATTCACAATTCAAACTTATAATTTACATTGATAGGAATCGAGGTACAAAGTCTTAATACATCAAACTAGTTCAAAACGTATACAATCCCAGTACAACATGTTCCATCCGAGAAATAGCGCGAGTACAAGTCAAAAATCAAACAACTAGTCTATGCTAGACTTTACATATCTCACACCTCGCTCGTACCCCTGAAAGGAAAACAAATGGAGTGGAATGAGCTAAAAGCCCAGTGAGGTTCCAAATAGCAAATTGACCATTATTTATAAGTACGAGTTTTCGATATAGCAAAGTAACGAGTATAAAGAGTTCATAAATGTGAACAGTAACATGTCAAGTAGCAATCTTAAAATGAGCGAATGTAGAAATTTTTCAAAAGAAACAATAAACAATAATCACTCCAAAGTATAAGGATACGGATGACTCTCAGGAGCCAAAATTCCCATGGCATTACCAGAAGCTTGATCCCGTAGTAGTTGACACTCCGTCAACTTTCAAGTAAGTAACCAATCCAGTAGAACACCACTTACACGACTCTCCGTCCACCGTTCAAACCCCCAGCTGGGCCCAAAATCCTCAATAAACACGGGTGGTAATACTCGAGTATACCGATTAGTCGAGGAGATATCACTCCACTCGACAATACAAGAGACCCAGGGTTCGTTACCCAATCGACCAAGCCCTTGCCGGCTCGACTAGAGTAACTCGCCACAGGGTTTCTGGAATTCCAGGAAGTGCGCGCATCATAAACAAGTATATCAAGTCAATTGCAACAATAAACAAGTATATCACGTAAGGGCAAGTGCGATAAAGTACACTCTTGCCCTTACAATTCACGTATATAACATGTAATCAGATTGGTCACGTATCAAGTTCAAGTATCAAGTTCAATTCGGTATTTGAAAGCACTCACCCAAAAGATATAGTGCTACTGGTCACTTTCAGGTTATACTCCGAGTTCGGAGTCCAAATCTGCGATAAAACTCAATTTGAGAACTTTGAAACATGACTAGAGTTCGAAACTTAGACGTTTCGTTCAATAAGAATCAAGAAATTGAAATTCACTTGGAGAATACTCGTGAGGTACTCGCTCACTTTTTAAATGATAAAACTTTGTAACATTTATACTTGAAATGGTCATGCGAGTCGAAAGTACAAGGAAAAACGTACTTTGAGCAATCATTATTTCATTTCTCAAGGGTACAAGTTCGTTTAGGTTTTTAACGTATACCATCGATAACAAAGTAGCAAAAGTTCTTGCTAGTTCAAGTGGTAATCACTTAACCTTCACTCAAGTTGCAAATATAATTTTCTAGTTCTCGAGTAAAAATTCGGGCAGCATGCCCTTTGTGTTTACCTAATTTTCCAGCCATTTAGGCTTCATTATTTTTCTCAAACACAACCCAACATCATACATAACAACAATTTATGTCAAGAGCCGTTCCATAGGCTCACAATATCATAATAACAAGAATCGTATTAAGGACAAGTGCAGAAATTCAATGTGGCACAAGACAGATTTGACGTATAAAAACGGAAATAACTTATCCGAGGCTACGCTTATCGGATTAAGGCGAAACCTATGCCGTTTCGAAGCTAAGACTCAGGGCTACAATGTTCATGAATATCACTAAGTCCAGTTTCTAATGGAACTTGGTCAAATTCTCGAATTACTAAACCAGAAACCAATTCGCCGGCTGTTTAAACGCAGAACACTGTAATGGACATAACTCAGTGTACACAAGTCCGAATCAGGTTTTCTTTGAGGCATTTTAAAGCTACTTCAGAAAAATACAACTTTCATGTTTTGGCCCAGAGCTAAAACAGAATGGATCCTGGTCAAAAATCGTGATAAACTGGACTGAACTGAAGAAACGGACTGCTGGGAAATACTTAGAACAGTAGGGGTATTTTGGACTTTCCACGTCCTACGTTGCTCCGATTGAGTTGAAATTTTGTAGGCACCTATAAAATGCCATTCTCTACAACTTTTATTCTTTGACCTAAGGCCAAAACAGCCTCTAACATATAGATAAAAATTCGGACAGAATGTTGGGACCATTTTCCAGATTTTGGAAATTTTGAGTTTCTAGTGAATCTTTCCTTAATTTCTTGGTCCAATCACTACCACAACACCATATGAAACCTCAATTGCATCATATAAACATCATACAACCATTTGGGCAGAATTTCCATAAGCCCTAGTGCATCAAATAAATTGGGGAAAACTACTAAAACATGCTCATCATCCATAATCTCACCATAAAATCAAGTTACTAGGCTTAATTTAACAAGATTAGAAGTAAAACTTGGAGAGATAAACTCTCTTACCTTGAATAGAGATCACAAAGAGTAGCCCAAGCTTCCTCCTTCCAAAGCTTACCACAAATCACCACCTAGTCACTTAGGAACAAGTTTAATCGGTTTACTTTGTTTATTTTCTCACTAAATTGTTGGATTTGAAGATGAAATGAAGAAATTTCCCTTGGTGTTTTCTTCCCTCTCCCTCTCGGCTCTTAGGCAGAAATATGAAGAGAAATGAGGCTAAGTTTATCTTATAATAAAGCCAAAAGATTAGAACTAATGATGTCCACAAATTGCCCAACACTTGGCCTAATCTTGGCCACTCATTTTTCTCTTTCTTTCCCTTGCTTATAAGCCACAAATTTCGGTCCCCTTAGCTGTAATATAAGAAGATATTTTGCTCAATTATCAATGAGCTTGTAGGGTAAGAAAGTGGTGGTCAAGTGGTGCGTTCAACCGGTAATGCGCGGGGCCCGCCGGTTCGCGCCGTTTTTCTTAAAAACACACGTACTAGGGTTTTTACTTCCCATTCACTAACCTTATATCATTGCTACTAGTCACATATTATTTCTCACTTAAAAGTCACTTTTAATCATCAAATTGATCCTTGGCCAGTACCGAAAATTCATCCGGCGGAAAAATCGCGAAACCCTAATTTTGCTCAAATCTTGAAACCGAAGTGTAAAACCCTATTTTCTAGATTCATTTGCACTTATTATGGAATAATTGGATAGGAGGGCTTTAATAAATAATAATTTTTAAATAAAAGGAAATTTTTAAGAAAACGTGAGGAATTTTCCAATTCCAGTAATTAAAATTAGGGTTTCAATTAAAATATGAGAGATTTAGGTAAACCGGTTAGTCACAAGTAAACTAGGGTTTTTGGCTACAATATTAGGGTTTCTAGTCTTTTTAAAACAAAAATAGGTTTTAAATCAAACCCAAAGAAATACACTTTAATATTTTCTTCACAAACAACCTCCTAATATTCGGGATGTTACAATCTCCCCTCCTTAAAAGAATTTCATCCTCGAAATTCATACATGCACTTCGAATAACATAGGGTATTTTCCTTATATATTCGTTTCCGACTCTCAGGTCTCACTATAGCCAAAACTGAGTTAAATAGTAGGATCCAAGTGTGCCATCTCACAGATTCACTGGAACTCAAGTGATAGCCTGTCAGGCAGATCAACAGATCAGGGTAAGTAACTAAACACAAGTAATAATCTAACCATATACCGGTTGGTTGAAAAATCGAATGAGACGGACGGGAGGGTAGAACATAATCGGGGCAATATCTTAAAATGACATCAAGGAAGCATAACCAAGGGAAGAAGAAAGAAATCGGTCTTTGGCGAGACTTTCTCGACATATACTACAACCTAATCATCCTCTATAGGAACCCTAGCCAAACTATTACTCGATTCGTCCATGAAAACACTCCTGGGTGTTCAGGTACAAGAATCCACAATAAGGTAATTCACAACTCGAGCCGGCCGGTCCCAAGAGTAAATTACCCATATTAGAGATTCCTACCCAGCATACATATCTAAGGTCCCCAACAATAGACAATTGTTCCACACTTAACAAGTCAATCCCCACAGTCCAAGAACCTTCTCCCGGCACGAGCTCGATAGGAGCTCTGATACCATCTGTGACGACCCCACCTCCCCCTAAGGCGTACCAAAGGGTTCGGCGGACCGCCTGCCCAGCTCTCGCCAGGACTCACTCACTATCTCAATCGAGTCATGTACACACATCCATGAACCACAAATAACATTCACAATTCAAACTTATAATTTACATTGATAGGAATCGAGGTACAAAGTCTTAATACATCAAACTAGTTCAAAACGTATACAATCCCAGTACAACATGTTCCATCCGAGAAATAGCGCGAGTACAAGTCAAAAATCAAACAACTAGTCTATGCTAGACTTTACATATCTCACACCTCGCTCGTACCCCTGAAAGGAAAACAAATGGAGTGGAATGAGCTAAAAGCCCAGTGAGGTTCCAAATAGCAAATTGACCATTATTTATAAGTACGAGTTTTCGATATAGCAAAGTAACGAGTATAAAGAGTTCATAAATGTGAACAGTAACATGTCAAGTAGCAATCTTAAAATGAGCGAATGTAGAAATTTTTCAAAAGAAACAATAAACAATAATCACTCCAAAGTATAAGGATACGGATGACTCTCAGGAGCCAAATTCCCATGGCATTACCAGAAGCTTGATCCCGTAGTAGTTGACACTCCGTCAACTTTCAAGTAAGTAACCAATCCAGTAGAACACCACTTACACGACTCTCCGTCCACCGTTCAAACCCCCAGCTGGGCCCAAAATCCTCAATAAACACGGGTGGTAATGCTCGAGTATACCGATTAGTCGAGGAGATATCACTCCACTCGACAATACAAGAGACCCAGGGTTCGTTACCCAATCGACCAAGCCCTTGCCGGCTCGACTAGAGTAACTCGCCACAGGGTTTCTGGAATTCCAGGAAGTGCGCGCATCATAAACAAGTATATCAAGTCAATTGCAACAATAAACAAGTATATCACGTAAGGGCAAGTGCGATAAAGTACACTCTTGCCCTTACAATTCACGTATATAACATGTAATCAGATTGGTCACGTATCAAGTTCAAGTATCAAGTTCAATTCGGTATTTGAAAGCACTCACCCAAAAGATATAGTGCTACTGGTCACTTTCAGGTTATACTCCGAGTTCGGAGTCCAAATCTGCGATAAAACTCAATTTGAGAACTTTGAAACATGACTAGAGTTCGAAACTTAGACGTTTCGTTCAATAAGAATCAAGAAATTGAAATTCACTTGGAGAATACTCGTGAGGTACTCGCTCACTTTTTAAATGATAAAACTTTGTAACATTTATACTTGAAATGGTCATGCGAGTCGAAAGTACAAGGAAAAACGTACTTTGAGCAATCATTATTTCATTTCTCAAGGGTACAAGTTCGTTTAGGTTTTTAACGTATACCATCGATAACAAAGTAGCAAAAGTTCTTGCTAGTTCAAGTGGTAATCACTTAACCTTCACTCAAGTTGCAAATATAATTTTCTAGTTCTCGAGTAAAAATTCGGGCAGCATGCCCTTTGTGTTTACCTAATTTTCCAGCCATTTAGGCTTCATTATTTTTCTCAAACACAACCCAACATCATACATAACAACAATTTATGTCAAGAGCCGTTCCATAGGCTCACAATATCATAATAACAAGAATCGTATTAAGGACAAGTGCAGAAATTCAATGTGGCACAAGACAGATTTGACGTATAAAAACGGAAATAACTTATCCGAGGCTACGCTTATCGGATTAAGGCGAAACCTATGCCGTTTCGAAGCTAAGACTCAGGGCTACAATGTTCATGAATATCACTAAGTCCAGTTTCTAATGGAACTTGGTCAAATTCTCGAATTACTAAACCAGAAACCAATTCGCCGGCTGTTTAAACGCAGAACACTGTAATGGACATAACTCAGTGTACACAAGTCCGAATCAGGTTTTCTTTGAGGCATTTTAAAGCTACTTCAGAAAAATACAACTTTCATGTTTTGGCCCAGAGCTAAAACAGAATGGATCCTGGTCAAAAATCGTGATAAACTGGACTGAACTGAAGAAACGGACTGCTGGGAAATACTTAGAACAGTAGGGGTATTTTGGACTTTCCACGTCCTACGTTGCTCCGATTGAGTTGAAATTTTGTAGGCACCTATAAAATGCCATTCTCTACAACTTTTATTCTTTGACCTAAGGCCAAAACAGCCTCTAACATATAGATAAAAATTCGGACAGAATGTTGGGACCATTTTCCAGATTTTGGAAATTTTGAGTTTCTAGTGAATCTTTCCTTAATTTCTTGGTCCAATCACTACCACAACACCATATGAAACCTCAATTGCATCATATAAACATCATACAACCATTTGGGCAGAATTTCCATAAGCCCTAGTGCATCAAATAAATTGGGGAAAACTACTAAAACATGCTCATCATCCATAATCTCACCATAAAATCAAGTTACTAGGCTTAATTTAACAAGATTAGAAGTAAAACTTGGAGAGATAAACTCTCTTACCTTGAATAGAGATCACAAAGAGTAGCCCAAGCTTCCTCCTTCCAAAGCTTACCACAAATCACCACCTAGTCACTTAGGAACAAGTTTAATCGGTTTACTTTGTTTATTTTCTCACTAAATTGTTGGATTTGAAGATGAAATGAAGAAATTTCCCTTGGTGTTTTCTTCCCTCTCCCTCTCGGCTCTTAGGCAGAAATATGAAGAGAAATGAGGCTAAGTTTATCTTATAATAAAGCCAAAAGATTAGAACTAATGATGTCCACAAATTGCCCAACACTTGGCCTAATATTGGCCACTCATTTTTCTCTTTCTTTCCATTGCTTATAAGCCACAAATTTCGGTCCCCTTAGCTGTAATATAAGAAGATATTTTGCTCAATTATCAATGAGCTTGTAGGGTAAGAAAGTGGTGGTCAAGTGGTGCGTTCAACCGGTAATGCGCGGGGCCCGCCGGTTCGCGCCGTTTTTCTTAAAAACACACGTACTAGGGTTTTTACTTCCCATTCACTAACCTTATATCATTGCTACTAGTCACATATTATTTCTCACTTAAAAGTCACTTTTAATCATCAAATTGATCCTTGGCCAGTACCGAAAATTCATCCGGCGGAAAAATCGCGAAACCCTAATTTTGCTCAAATCTTGAAACCGAAGTGTAAAACCCTATTTTCTAGATTCATTTGCACTTATTATGGAATAATTGGATAGGAGGGCTTTAATAAATAATAATTTTTAAATAAAAGGAAATTTTTAAGAAAACGTGAGGAATTTTCCAATTCCAGTAATTAAAATTAGGGTTTCAATTAAAATATGAGAGATTTAGGTAAACCGGTTAGTCACAAGTAAACTAGGGTTTTTGGCTACAATATTAGGGTTTCTAGTCTTTTTAAAACAAAAATAGGTTTTAAATCAAACCCAAAGAAATACACTTTAATATTTTCTTCACAAACAACCTCCTAATATTCGGGATGTTACAATCTCCCCTCCTTAAAAGAATTTCATCCTCGAAATTCATACATGCACTTCGAATAACATAGGGTATTTTCCTTATATATTCGTTTCCGACTCTCAGGTCTCACTATAGCCAAAACTGAGTTAAATAGTAGGATCCAAGTGTGCCATCTCACAGATTCACTGGAACTCAAGTGATAGCCTGTCAGGCAGATCAACAGATCAGGGTAAGTAACTAAACACAAGTAATAATCTAACCATATACCGGTTGGTTGAAAAATCGAATGAGACGGACGGGAGGGTAGAACATAATCGGGGCAATATCTTAAAATGACATCAAGGAAGCATAACCAAGGGAAGAAGAAAGAAATCGGTCTTTGGCGAGACTTTCTCGACATATACTACAACCTAATCATCCTCTATAGGAACCCTAGCCAAACTATTACTCGATTCGTCCATGAAAACACTCCTGGGTGTTCAGGTACAAGAATCCACAATAAGGTAATTCACAACTCGAGCCGGCCGGTCCCAAGAGTAAATTACCCATATTAGAGATTCCTACCCAGCATACATATCTAAGGTCCCCAACAATAGACAATTGTTCCACACTTAACAAGTCAATCCCCACAGTCCAAGAACCTTCTCCCGGCACGAGCTCGATAGGAGCTCTGATACCATCTGTGACGACCCCACCTCCCCCTAAGGCGTACCAAAGGGTTCGGCGGACCGCCTGCCCAGCTCTCGCCAGGACTCACTCACTATCTCAATCGAGTCATGTACACACATCCATGAACCACAAATAACATTCACAATTCAAACTTATAATTTACATTGATAGGAATCGAGGTACAAAGTCTTAATACATCAAACTAGTTCAAAACGTATACAATCCCAGTACAACATGTTCCATCCGAGAAATAGCGCGAGTACAAGTCAAAAATCAAACAACTAGTCTATGCTAGACTTTACATATCTCACACCTCGCTCGTACCCCTGAAAGGAAAACAAATGGAGTGGAATGAGCTAAAAGCCCAGTGAGGTTCCAAATAGCAAATTGACCATTATTTATAAGTACGAGTTTTCGATATAGCAAAGTAACGAGTATAAAGAGTTCATAAATGTGAACAGTAACATGTCAAGTAGCAATCTTAAAATGAGCGAATGTAGAAATTTTTCAAAAGAAACAATAAACAATAATCACTCCAAAGTATAAGGATACGGATGACTCTCAGGAGCCAAATTCCCATGGCATTACCAGAAGCTTGATCCCGTAGTAGTTGACACTCCGTCAACTTTCAAGTAAGTAACCAATCCAGTAGAACACCACTTACACGACTCTCCGTCCACCGTTCAAACCCCCAGCTGGGCCCAAAATCCTCAATAAACACGGGTGGTAATACTCGAGTATACCGATTAGTCGAGGAGATATCACTCCACTCGACAATACAAGAGACCCAGGGTTCGTTACCCAATCGACCAAGCCCTTGCCGGCTCGACTAGAGTAACTCGCCACAGGGTTTCTGGAATTCCAGGAAGTGCGCGCATCATAAACAAGTATATCAAGTCAATTGCAACAATAAACAAGTATATCACGTAAGGGCAAGTGCGATAAAGTACACTCTTGCCCTTACAATTCACGTATATAACATGTAATCAGATTGGTCACGTATCAAGTTCAAGTATCAAGTTCAATTCGGTATTTGAAAGCACTCACCCAAAAGATATAGTGCTACTGGTCACTTTCAGGTTATACTCCGAGTTCGGAGTCCAAATCTGCGATAAAACTCAATTTGAGAACTTTGAAACATGACTAGAGTTCGAAACTTAGACGTTTCGTTCAATAAGAATCAAGAAATTGAAATTCACTTGGAGAATACTCGTGAGGTACTCGCTCACTTTTTAAATGATAAAACTTTGTAACATTTATACTTGAAATGGTCATGCGAGTCGAAAGTACAAGGAAAAACGTACTTTGAGCAATCATTATTTCATTTCTCAAGGGTACAAGTTCGTTTAGGTTTTTAACGTATACCATCGATAACAAAGTAGCAAAAGTTCTTGCTAGTTCAAGTGGCAATCACTTAACCTTCACTCAAGTTGCAAATATAATTTTCTAGTTCTCGAGTAAAAATTCGGGCAGCATGTCCTTTGTGTTTACCTAATTTTCCAGCCATTTAGGCTTCATTATTTTTCTCAAACACAACCCAACATCATACATAACAACAATTTATGTCAAGAGCCGTTCCATAGGCTCACAATATCATAATAACAAGAATCGTATTAAGGACAAGTGCAGAAATTCAATGTGGCACAAGACAGATTTGACGTATAAAAACGGAAATAACTTATCCGAGGCTACGCTTATCGGATTAAGGCGAAACCTATGCCGTTTCGAAGCTAAGACTCAGGGCTACAATGTTCATGAATATCACTAAGTCCAGTTTCTAATGGAACTTGGTCAAATTCTCGAATTACTAAACCAGAAACCAATTCGCCGGCTGTTTAAACGCAGAACACTGTAATGGACATAACTCAGTGTACACAAGTCCGAATCAGGTTTTCTTTGAGGCATTTTAAAGCTACTTCAGCAAACTACAACTTTCATGTTTTGGCCCAGAGCTAAAACAGAATGGATCCTGGTCAAAAATCGTGATAAACTGGACTGAACTGAAGAAACGGACTGCTGGGAAATACTTAGAACAGTAGGGGTATTTTGGACTTTCCACGTCCTACGTTGCTCCGATTGAGTTGAAATTTTGTAGGCACCTATAAAATGCCATTCTCTACAACTTTTATTCTTTGACCTAAGGCCAAAAAAGCCTCTAACATATAGATAAAAATTCGGACAGAATGTTGGGACCATTTTCCAGATTTTGGAAATTTTGAGTTTCTAGTGAATCTTTCCTTAATTTCTTGGTCCAATCACTACCACAACACCATATGAAACCTCAATTGCATCATATAAACATCATACAACCATTTGGGCAGAATTTCCATAAGCCCTAGTGCATCAAATAAATTGGGGAAAACTACTAAAACATGCTCATCATCCATAATCTCACCATAAAATCAAGTTACTAGGCTTAATTTAACAAGATTAGAAGTAAAACTTGGAGAGATAAACTCTCTTACCTTGAATAGAGATCACAAAGAGTAGCCCAAGCTTCCTCCTTCCAAAGCTTACCACAAATCACCACCTAGTCACTTAAGAACAAGTTTAATCGGTTTACTTTGTTTATTTTCTCACTAAATTGTTGGATTTGAAGATGAAATGAAGAAATTTCCCTTGGTGTTTTCTTCCCTCTCCCTCTCGGCTCTTAGGCAGAAATATGAAGAGAAATGAGGCTAAGTTTATCTTATAATAAAGCCAAAAGATTAGAACTAATGATGTCCACAAATTACCCAACACTTGGCCTAATCTTGGCCACTCATTTTTCTCTTTCTTTCCCTTGCTTGTAAGCCACAAATTTCGGTCCCCTTAGCTGTAATATAAGAAGATATTTTGCTCAATTATCAATGAGCTTGTAGGGTAAGAAAGTGGTGGTCAAGTGGTGCGTTCAACCGGTAATGCGCGGGGCCCGCCGGTTCGCGCCGTTTTTCTTAAAAACACACGTACTAGGGTTTTTACTTCCCATTCACTAACCTTATATCATTGCTACTAGTCACATATTATTTCTCACTTAAAAGTCACTTTTAATCATCAAATTGATCCTTGGCCAGTACCGAAAATTCATCCGGCGGAAAAATCGCGAAACCCTAATTTTGCTCAAATCTTGAAACCGAAGTGTAAAACCCTATTTTCTAGATTCATTTGCACTTATTATGGAATAATTGGATAGGAGGGCTTTAATAAATAATAATTTTTAAATAAAAGGAAATTTTTAAGAAAACGTGAGGAATTTTCCAATTCCAGTAATTAAAATTAGGGTTTCAATTAAAATATGAGAGATTTAGGTAAACCGGTTAGTCACAAGTAAACTAGGGTTTTTGGCTACAATATTAGGGTTTCTAGTCTTTTTAAAACAAAAATAGGTTTTAAATCAAACCCAAAGAAATACACTTTAATATTTTCTTCACAAACAACCTCCTAATATTCGGGATGTTACAATCTCCCCTCCTTAAAAGAATTTCATCCTCGAAATTCATACATGCACTTCGAATAACATAGGGTATTTTCCTTATATATTCGTTTCCGACTCTCAGGTCTCACTATAGCCAAAACTGAGTTAAATAGTAGGATCCAAGTGTGCCATCTCACAGATTCACTGGAACTCAAGTGATAGCCTGTCAGGCAGATCAACAGATCAGGGTAAGTAACTAAACACAAGTAATAATCTAACCATATACCGGTTGGTTGAAAAATCGAATGAGACGGACGGGAGGGTAGAACATAATCGGGGCAATATCTTAAAATGACATCAAGGAAGCATAACCAAGGGAAGAAGAAAGAAATCGGTCTTTGGCGAGACTTTCTCGACATATACTACAACCTAATCATCCTCTATAGGAACCCTAGCCAAACTATTACTCGATTCGTCCATGAAAACACTCCTGGGTGTTCAGGTACAAGAATCCACAATAAGGTAATTCACAACTCGAGCCGGCCGGTCCCAAGAGTAAATTACCCATATTAGAGATTCCTACCCAGCATACATATCTAAGGTCCCCAACAATAGACAATTGTTCCACACTTAACAAGTCAATCCCCACAGTCCAAGAACCTTCTCCCGGCACGAGCTCGATAGGAGCTCTGATACCATCTGTGACGACCCCACCTCCCCCTAAGGCGTACCAAAGGGTTCGGCGGACCGCCTGCCCAGCTCTCGCCAGGACTCACTCACTATCTCAATCGAGTCATGTACACACATCCATGAACCATAAATAACATTCACAATTCAAACTTATAATTTACATTGATAGGAATCGAGGTACAAAGTCTTAATACATCAAACTAGTTCAAAACGTATACAATCCCAGTACAACATGTTCCATCCGAGAAATAGCGCGAGTACAAGTCAAAAATCAAACAACTAGTCTATGCTAGACTTTACATATCTCACACCTCGCTCGTACCCCTGAAAGGAAAACAAATGGAGTGGAATGAGCTAAAAGCCCAGTGAGGTTCCAAATAGCAAATTGACCATTATTTATAAGTACGAGTTTTCGATATAGCAAAGTAACGAGTATAAAGAGTTCATAAATGTGAACAGTAACATGTCAAGTAGCAATCTTAAAATGAGCGAATGTAGAAATTTTTCAAAAGAAACAATAAACAATAATCACTCCAAAGTATAAGGATACGGATGACTCTCAGGAGCCAAATTCCCATGGCATTACCAGAAGCTTGATCCCGTAGTAGTTGACACTCCGTCAACTTTCAAGTAAGTAACCAATCCAGTAGAACACCACTTACACGACTCTCCGTCCACCGTTCAAACCCCCAGCTGGGCCCAAAATCCTCAATAAACACGGGTGGTAATACTCGAGTATACCGATTAGTCGAGGAGATATCACTCCACTCGACAATACAAGAGACCCAGGGTTCGTTACCCAATCGACCAAGCCCTTGCCGGCTCGACTAGAGTAACTCGCCACAGGGTTTCTGGAATTCCAGGAAGTGCGCGCATCATAAACAAGTATATCAAGTCAATTGCAACAATAAACAAGTATATCACGTAAGGGCAAGTGCGATAAAGTACACTCTTGCCCTTACAATTCACGTATATAACATGTAATCAGATTGGTCACGTATCAAGTTCAATTCGGTATTTGAAAGCACTCACCCAAAAGATATAGTGCTACTGGTCACTTTCAGGTTATACTCCGAGTTCGGAGTCCAAATCTGCGATAAAACTCAATTTGAGAACTTTGAAACATGACTAGAGTTCGAAACTTAGACGTTTCGTTCAATAAGAATCAAGAAATTGAAATTCACTTGGAGAATACTCGTGAGGTACTCGCTCACTTTTTAAATGATAAAACTTTGTAACATTTATACTTGAAATGGTCATGCGAGTCGAAAGTACAAGGAAAAACGTACTTTGAGCAATCATTATTTCATTTCTCAAGGGTACAAGTTCGTTTAGGTTTTTAACGTATACCATCGATAACAAAGTAGCAAAAGTTCTTGCTAGTTCAAGTGGTAATCACTTAACCTTCACTCAAGTTGCAAATATAATTTTCTAGTTCTCGAGTAAAAATTCGGGCAGCATGCCCTTTGTGTTTACCTAATTTTCCAGCCATTTAGGCTTCATTATTTTTCTCAAACACAACCCAACATCATACATAACAACAATTTATGTCAAGAGCCGTTCCATAGGCTCACAATATCATAATAACAAGAATCGTATTAAGGACAAGTGCAGAAATTCAATGTGGCACAAGACAGATTTGACGTATAAAAACGGAAATAACTTATCCGAGGCTACGCTTATCGGATTAAGGCGAAACCTATGCCGTTTCGAAGCTAAGACTCAGGGCTACAATGTTCATGAATATCACTAAGTCCAGTTTCTAATGGAACTTGGTCAAATTCTCGAATTACTAAACCAGAAACCAATTCGCCGGCTGTTTAAACGCAGAACACTGTAATGGACATAACTCAGTGTACACAAGTCCGAATCAGGTTTTCTTTGAGGCATTTTAAAGCTACTTCAGAAAACTACAACTTTCATGTTTTGGCCCAGAGCTAAAACAGAATGGATCCTGGTCAAAAATCGTGATAAACTGGACTGAACTGAAGAAACGGACTGCTGGGAAATACTTAGAACAGTAGGGGTGTTTTGGACTTTCCACGTCCTACGTTGCTCCGATTGAGTTGAAATTTTGTAGGCACCTATAAAATACCATTCTCTACAACTTTTATTCTTTGACCTAAGGCCAAAACAGCCTCTAACATATAGATAAAAATTCGGACAGAATGTTGGGACCATTTTCCAGATTTTGGAAATTTTGAGTTTCTAGTGAATCTTTCCTTAATTTCTTGGTCCAATCACTACCACAACACCATATGAAACCTCAATTGCATCATATAAACATCATACAACCATTTGGGCAGAATTTCCATAAGCCCTAGTGCATCAAATAAATTGGGGAAAACTACTAAAACATGCTCATCATCCATAATCTCACCATAAAATCAAGTTACTAGGCTTAATTTAACAAGATTAGAAGTAAAACTTGGAGAGATAAACTCTCTTACCTTGAATAGAGATCACAAAGAGTAGCCCAAGCTTCCTCCTTCCAAAGCTTACCACAAATCACCACCTAGTCACTTAGGAACAAGTTTAATCGGTTTACTTTGTTTATTTTCTCACTAAATTGTTGGATTTGAAGATGAAATGAAGAAATTTCCCTTGGTGTTTTCTTCCCTCTCCCTCTCGGCTCTTAGGCAGAAATATGAAGAGAAATGAGGCTAAGTTTATCTTATAATAAAGCCAAAAGATTAGAACTAATGATGTCCACAAATTGCCCAACACTTGGCCTAATCTTGGCCACTCATTTTTCTCTTTCTTTCCCTTGCTTATAAGCCACAAATTTCGGTCCCCTTAGCTGTAATATAAGAAGATATTTTGCTCAATTATCAATGAGCTTGTAGGGTAAGAAAGTGGTGGTCAAGTGGTGCGTTCAACCGGTAATGCGCGGGGCCCGCCGGTTCGCGCCGTTTTTCTTAAAAACACACGTACTAGGGTTTTTACTTCCCATTCACTAACCTTATATCATTGCTACTAGTCACATATTATTTCTCACTTAAAAGTCACTTTTAATCATCAAATTGATCCTTGGCCAGTACCGAAAATTCATCCGGCGGAAAAATCGCGAAACCCTAATTTTGCTCAAATCTTGAAACCGAAGTGTAAAACCCTATTTTCTAGATTCATTTGCACTTATTATGGAATAATTGGATAGGAGGGCTTTAATAAATAATAATTTTTAAATAAAAGGAAATTTTTAAGAAAACGTGAGGAATTTTCCAATTCCAGTAATTAAAATTAGGGTTTCAATTAAAATATGAGAGATTTAGGTAAACCGGTTAGTCACAAGTAAACTAGGGTTTTTGGCTACAATATTAGGGTTTCTAGTCTTTTTAAAACAAAAATAGGTTTTAAATCAAACCCAAAGAAATACACTTTAATATTTTCTTCACAAACAACCTCCTAATATTCGGGATGTTACAGGCAGGGCCGCAATTGAGGCGTAAAACTGCTGCCCTCCCATCTGCAAGGAAGCCAGTGCATCAGCCACCGAGTTGGCCTCTCGAAACACATTGTGAAGGGGTGCCCTCATCCGTCGGAGCAAATATCTAATCTCCCGAAGTGCGTTGCATAATGGCCACTTTGACACAATATCTGATCTCACTAAATGAACAAGCACCTTTGAATCTGATTTGACAGTCAACGCGCCTACTGCCCGGTCTGCGCACATTCGTAGCCCTTCCAGGAGGGACTGCACCTCCGCTTCCAACACATCCATCTCTCCAAACTCCTTGCAAAAGGCAAAGATCACCCTCCCACAATGATCTCGCAGGACCCCACCCCCAGCTGCCTTCCCATGGCAGACACTGGCATCAGTATTAAGTTTGACCCACCCCAGTGATGGCTTCTCCCAGGAAATAGGCATAGCACCCTTATCCCTCTTATATGGGCTGCCCAAGCCCGCCCATGGACAGTCCCGATCGCCAGCAAAGGAGGCCCTGGAGAATGCTCATGCCTTACCCATATGGTCCAGAAACTCCTCAATTCGGAAAATCACTTGAGCCGGAGTGATAGAGCCTGCTTCGAATCTTGCCAAGTTTCTACTCTTCCAAATGAACCAGAGGACCAACAAGGGGATACGAACCCGCACATGTGTTGTGGACACCCTGTCGTGAGAGAAGAACCAGTGGGATAGCATAGTAGCAACACCGGGCGCGTTAAGCGGGAGAAGCCCGAAAACTTAAAAAATGGTCCCACACAGCCCTAGCCACAGAGCCGTGCAGGAAGAGATGATTGACAGATTCCTGGGCCTGCTGGCAGCAGCTACATCTGGAACATAATGCCACCCCCTTTCTCTGAAGCACACTATCTAGGGGGAGCCAAAGGTACAGGAGGCGCCATGCAAAAAAGGAAACTCGTAGGGGCACTATCGACCCCCATACATAGCGATCAATCAAAGATGCATTCCGTTTTTGGCGAGCCTCCTCCCATGTGGAAGCTACTGAGAAATCTCCATTGGTTGAAGGAACCCAAACCATGGCATCATCCTAAAGTAGAATAAGATCGAGAAAGCAGAAAGTATTGCAGATATAAGTTATTAAAAAAATGTATATAAAGTATGTATTATATTAGTTAAAGTAGAATTACCCATAAACAAATCCTTTCACACCCTACACAAAAATAAAGTTAATTTTAAGTGCACATGGTATTTCTTCTACATATGTTAATAAAGAACATAGAAGGAAATGTCAAAAAAGACTAACTGAATAACATAATGAGAAAACATCCAAAGTTGAAGTAATAATATATTACTTTTTATTATTCAACATCAACATAACAAATGAGAGCAAAAACTTTTTTTTATGTTAAATAGATAATTCCCATCCTTATACAACAGTTCATTACAACATTAAAAAAGTTTAACACTTAACTTTGTTCTTCGCTAGTTTTTCTCATTCACATCAATTTTGATAGACCTGACACTCGAAAAGAAAGAGTCAACCTTGTAAATATATTATGGAAAGCTCAAAAGTATCATACAAATAATTTGGAAGTTTCGGACAATCCATCTTAACTATGATCGAGGAAGTCCCTAAGTTTTTGTGCACATAGAATCCAAAATCCAAGCAAGTTGATGCCTAATATATTTTGGTCTCATCAAGCAATCCATCAAGCATGATGTGGATTGGAGCATAGAATTTATAATTGCTCTGATCAATAGGAAAACAAAACATAACATGATCCAAAAGTAGGATTTTTAGAAGGAAATAAATTTATGGGTTCATATTGATAGAAATCCAGTGAGAACTAATAAATTAAAGTTAAGAACTGGCTCGTAGAACTTATTGAGAATAATTTTTGCACTTTTGTCTCTCTTAAAGCAATCAGTAATGTGGGCACCAAATTTGTTGCATTGGACAAACAAACATGAGTATTGGGAGGTCAATGTGTCTATTTCACAAAGCATTCTTGAAAGGAATAAGTGACACATTGTCACAATTTAGCCCTAAAGAGAATATCCTTCACACTCTTTTGAAAGATTCACACTATAGGACAATGTGAAAATTTGTTTCCAGTTTGATAGCACATCTCAATCATAATGGTGAAATACAATAGAAAAACACACTCATGTGAAAATAGCTTGTTTGGTAGAACGCACCCATCATGAAGCCAAAATGAGAAGAAATTGCACACTTAAATTGGAGTTAGAAGCCATAAGTAGAAAGTGGTTAATGATATTTTCCAATATTTGGTTGCAGATGTGGTATTTTCACTACTAACCCTGCAATGATGATCAAACATTCACTATATGTTTCACAAATTCCATATGAATGATGAGATTATGCTAGTGGAAAACAATCATACATAGAGTTTTGTGAAAGCAAGCAAATGAAAATTTGGTGGAACAAAAAATATCTCTTTGGAAGGTTGTACTAAACTAAAGGGAGTAGTTAAATCAGCAAAATTCTAATTTATAAGCTTCACAACTTTGACACAATTAAATTGGAAATAAAGAAGAAAAATTGGAACAAGTTGGCTGTGATTGTGATAATGATCATCCAACATAAGTCTCATAATAATTTGCATTAATTTTGCCTTTACATCTTTCTTCCCAATTGGCTTTTTCACCTTTGTAAGAAACACAGAAATATATGACTTTAGAAAATTGGAAAAGGCAGGAAACTAATCTTAGTTTTATAGTGTGGTAGGAATAAAAAAAATGGTTTTATAGAGTGATATACATAACTGGCGCAATTTAAGATTAGGAAGAAGAAAGATCTTACATTTGTAAATGTTGGGAAAAAAAATGGAAGAACAAGAAGCAAATAGATGAATGTGTGAATAATTAGAAACATCTGTTACTTAGACAATATTATTAATTCAATTGATTGTAATTTATGGGAGACCAAAAGAAAGAATTTTGATTAGTTGAAGTTTATTGATTAGGTTCGAGATAGTGGGGGTTATATTATAAGGAATTAATTGTATAACAATAATCACAGTTCAATTAAATGTGTCTATAACACCATTTCAAAAATTACACCAATATATAAACTTATATAAGTTGTACCCGATTCAAAAAGATTGTAAAATAATTCCACATTCCAATAATACCCAAATATCTTCATAAATAAAAGTTTTAAATGTACAAACATGAGGACATTTCTGAAAACATATCCAAAAATATGCTGCCATCAATTGTACCAAAAGCTTTAAAAAACTACACATCATTCCACATTTCCAAAATGTCCCTATTCATGTCGCTAAAATTCAAAATCACAACTCATTCTTATATAGTATAGGGATGCTAAATGATGACTAACAGAGTTGTTCTTCCTCCTAGTGAAGGAGACACAACATTCATCAAATTCATACTTTAGCCTCCTGATATCCTTCAGTACAGTTGCAATGAACATATCCTCCCCCTCCTAATTCACCTTATCTACAACGTGTTTGCAATTTGATTGAAATTCTACTCTCTTCCATCCCGGTTGTTTTGCTCTTATCATAGCAGCTCTAAGTGCCAATGCCTCTTCAAGCCTTGCGTTAGAACAGCTTTTTGACTGGTAAGCCCATGTAGCAACCACAACCTTGCCAGTTCCTTGCTGCAATGCCCCACACTGCCCTGTTGTTGTGTGCCTCCTAATGTGAGTAGCAATTTCAGCAAGATCTAATCCAAGTGATCTCGTTGTGGCCACCCCATTGTTTATTTGTTAAAGAAAATGGAAAAAATGAAAGTTTTGGTGGGCAGCTTCATTTCACCTATTGGAAATGAAAAACAAAAAAATAATTTCCCGAAATTAAAAATTAAAGAAAGAGGGCGGTTGTGTTTGTGAATTGTTACTACCTACTAAAACTTTTGGATTTTAAAAAAGTCTACACTTTGCCTACTAAAATCTCGAAAGACACGCTCACACTTCATGGCATACAAATGAAAGGAAGGCATTGCCCATAACCGCTAATGGCTTCTTTAACTTTCACATTCAGGGACTGATGCTTCTTTTTTTTTGAAGGATCAGGGACTGATGTTCACCAGCAATTTAAATCGGATAAAGTCAATAAAAGCAGCTGAAATTTCTTAGATCATTTTCCAACTTTGGAAAAAAAAACGAAGATGTCATGCTAAATGTCTTTTATTAGGCACACATTTCTGCACATTAAACTAAACAACTCGATAACCAATACTATTATCAGTGGAAGGTAGAATTGAAAATACGACTTGTAAGAACAGTAAGACGCAAATAAACGAGAGAAGAGATTTTTACATCTTATTGAAAGTTTTGGAACTAAACAAGCATCTCTTGATAATTTTTTCCCCCTAACTGATAAGTTGAGAAAGACTCGAGAATCAATAGATTCTTAAGAAAGGGACCATTTAACAACAGATACGACAATAAGTATTGATCATTACTGTTACAAACAAAGATTGCTGCCCATGTTGAAGTTGATGAAACCAATTGTGGAATGCACTTACCTTCTCATATTGATTTTCCAGCCATGACACCGTGTTGCCAAAATTATTTTGCTTGGAGAAAAATAATCGTTGACTTGGTTAGAAGATTGATCCAATTTCAAACGACCATAAACATTAGATGAATGAGCCTTAAAAAAAAAAACAAAAAGATGAATGAGACATTATGTGCGAGTAACACAAAATATTTGCCCCCACATTAGTTGTTCTGATAAATCACTGATAAAGTTCAGAAAAGAATGTTGTTATTCATGGTATTCCAATGTCATTGACATTGGTGAGAATTTATATAGAATTTGCCTTAAAAAAATACTAGTTCCAAAAGATAAAAACCTATCAAACTAAAAATCAAATTATAAGATAATATCCTATCAAACTAGAATTCATATTACAAATCAAATAACTTTATATTACAACTTATCATATAAGATGTTATTAAAATTAAAATCTAAAAACTAATTGATCTTCAGTACTCCCCTCAAGCTGGAAAGTGTATACTCGTAATTCCCAACTTGAATACCAAAAATAGAAATCGACCACGGGCATTTTCAATCTCTTTAAGTCATTGATTTTTGTTATTACTTCAAAATGAGGAAGATTGATGACTTTGAAAAGGTGACACATCATTAAAGGAAAATACCTTGATGGGAATAAAACTCATAATGTAAACCATTAATTGTAATGGGATGTAACCCATTGGAAATATTGTAGGCGGGAGTAACTACCCTACAATATAAATTTAAAAATGAACACTCAATAAAGGGATTAAAAGCACACCCTCAAGAAAAGAGTGCAATATTACGGCCATAAAAAAGGATCGGAACACCATCGAAAAAAGGACAACCACCCATTATATAAATTCATCACCCTTGACAGAAATTAGAAGGGAAAAAAAAGTGCCAAATTGAGAAACCCATGAAAGAAATTGGAAACCCATCAAAGGAGAACCATTTTGCTACAGCATTGCTGAAACATAGCTATTGAGAAAGATGATCCTAGTATCATTAGATAGTCAAATGTGTGAAGATCATAGGGAAAAAAAAATCAATAGCATCAGATGTTGTCCCATTGTTTGCTGATTCCCTTTGATTACTTCATGACATTGTAAGTCAAATGATGGAAATCTTGAATAAAAGGCCGCGCCAACACAAAACTGTGGATTTTTCTTTGATTCCATGATAAATTTAGAAAAGAGTATTATTATTCATGGTGTTCCAATGTCATTGACATTTGTTAGAGTTTATATAGAAGTTGCCCTACAAAAATAATGGATACAAAAGATAAAAACTTGTCAAACTAAACATCTAATTACAAGATAAAATCCTATCAAACTAGAATTCAAATTACAAATCAAATAAGTTGATACAACAACTTATCATATATGATGTTGTTAAAATTAAAATATGAAAATTGATTAATCTTCCTAAGGACCAAAGACAATGTAAGAGTAGGGGTGAATTAAGTTGTTTACAATTTTTTCAAATTCAAAGTTAACTTCAATCAAATCATAATTTCTTTCAAACAAGTATAAAAAATATAATGATACAAGCATATAACAATTAAACTCAATCAAACTCAATCAACCAATTAATTCAAAAACAACAAAATAAAGAAAATGCAAAGCAAAGATAGAGGGACGAGATATTTAAACTAATTTATAGTAGTTTAGCCACCCTCGGTATCTACATCCACTTCCAAGCTTCTCCTGTGAGGACCCGAATTTTACTTACTTATAATTCTATTTTACTGGCTTATTTAAACATTTATTCACCTGTTTTCTCCGAATACTTTATTTCAACCATTTTAAATCCATTTACATGGAATAATGTCTCACTTATATTTTTAAAACGTTCCGTTAGCAAATTTAATTTTTCGGAGGCTCGTCTAGTAAGGAATAACAAGTGCACATTTTTCGAGGCAATATTAGATTCGAGAGTGCAATAATCTTGAGAATTAAGAATGATCAATAGTAGACTAAGAAAAGTTAATGGAGGGATTAGAGGTGAGTGAGTTCAAGTTAAGCTTTTACCGCGAGCGCGTCGATAGTTTCCTGAAAGTCGTGCTGGTATAACTAATTGGAGAATCGAGAATTTTATACTAGACTCGTAAGAGTAAGTAATTACAGTATTAGAGGAATTACCTTAGAGGATTAGTGTATAAGTGTAATGAACAAGAGAAGGAGTGGTAGTGCACGACACTATTTCGCACTATTAAGAGTTGACTTTCTTGCACCCTTTAAGTTAGCTTCCTCAACACATTTCTTCCACAAATTTAAAAACTAAGAAACCCTCTCTCTCTCTCCATTTTCGGCCAAAACCCCAAGGAAGAAAAGGGAAGGAAGAAACACCATTCTTTGGCTCCAAGTTTGCTCACTTTTTTTCATCCAACTCACAAACCACTTGGATTTCACTCTAACTTGGAGAAAGAAGCCATCTTGTGGAGTATCTTGGTGATATTTTGGTGGAAAAGTCTGGTCTTCATCTAGGGTTTAAAGGGTAATCATTTCATCTCTTTAATCTTTCCATTTATAAGAAGATTGATGGTTAGTTTTCATATGTTTGAAACCATAATGAAGTTCATAGGCTAGCGGACTTGAGGAAACATTTATCTCTCTTTAAATCCTAAGGTAGATGCCTTGAGGAGGCCTTTAGGTAGCTGACTTGAGGCTATATTACTTGATTATTGTTGTTTATGTGATGGATGAGATGATTATGGTTAGAAAGTAAAGAGAAAGTTGGAAAACTTGTGAAGAGAAAGCTGGCCGAAATTCTGTTCATGTTGTTCTGCTTTTAATTCAAAATTTTTATGCTTGGTTGGCTGTTAAATTAATGGATATATGTTGTAATATGTATGTAGAAAGTTTCTTTCAAAAATCATGTCAAATGTTGCATAAAACTTGAGTTTCGGTAAAGTTTGAAATCTGGAAATTCGCTAGCAGGATAACCCGACAGTGGTTCATTGTCTGAACATAACTCTTTGTACAAAAGTCAAAATTGA
This sequence comes from Coffea arabica, assembly GCF_036785885.1. Taxonomy (NCBI): domain Eukaryota; kingdom Viridiplantae; phylum Streptophyta; class Magnoliopsida; order Gentianales; family Rubiaceae; genus Coffea; species Coffea arabica. The sequence goes on along the minus strand of NC_092323.1, from coordinate 36,026,361 downwards.
GTGCCATTTGTGGCATTCAAAACTAGACATTCAGAGCTTTCAAACGGTATAAGAATCCCTTGCTAGTTCGGTTTGAGCAAACCGTGGTGATTCGGCAAATTGGACTATCCTGCTTTGCCTGTTTGTCCGAATGAAACTGGGAAGCTGCATCTTGTAGCTCGATTTTGTTTCACTTGTGAAAAGATTTTCAAGACTATACCTTCTGATGAATTGTAGAATTTTGAACCTAGTTTCCAATACGATAAACCAATCTCAATTTGGATTTGTGTAGAGTTAGATATGGTTTGATTTCGAAACTGCAACAAAGCTGGAAACTGGAAAATTTCCCTTCCCTGCTGACCCAAAGGTCAAATCTATTTTGGGATGTTATATTTCAAAAATTTTAGTGTCATTTACCCATCAATTGTTCATTAAATATTCTAGAATCTTGGTTTCAAAAACGGAGCCAATTAGGGCTGATTTCGTTGGACAAAACTCTTGAAAAGAAGGAAAAATAGTGTTGGCAGATTGGCTTTGAGAAATTTCACAAACTTTGGCCATTTCGTTAACTGCTTCCCGTTGTGAGTTTTTGCCTAAATTTTGATAGAGAGGTAGTCCATATATGAAAGTTTAAGTGTACCAAATCTGGCATAATTTCAATACCATTTCGATACCCAAATTGTGACTGCCCCACCTCCCCCTAAGGCGAACCAAAGGGTTCGGCGGACCGCCTGCCCAGCTCTCGCCGGGACTCAGTCAGTCACTACAGTCCTCAAATAAATTACAATATAAATCTCAAATATTACATCAAATTCTCCAATAATTACATGTCATAAGTGAAGCGGAAACAATTCCCAACTATACATAAAATGATTCCAAATCCAAACTGTACAAGATATATGCCATCCAGTCACGTGAATAAGTACTAAAAGCCTTCCTTTCCCACTAGCCCTGTGGAGGGGAATAAAATATTTTTGGGGTGAGCTAGAAGCTCAGTGAGTAACCAATAAAATCAGTAATCAAATATATTTCACAATAATGCATTTCGATGATGTCATGATTCCAAGATCAAATGTACGTATTTTTGCTCTCGTGAGCCAGTGAAATCATTGTACTTAAACATCCAACGCTCAAATAGATCCTTTAACGTTGAACAGTGAGATGGAGCCCCTTTTGTGCTCCAGATGAACAGTAAACAAGTGGTGGAGACGATGGTTCTAAGCACAAGACCTCCCAAGAACTCATTGAAGCCAAAACATGTCATGAACTCACATGCAAGCACGCATGATATGCAATTGAATAAAGAATGCAAGAAACAGTTCATAAGTAGCTTTTGGAAATAGTTTAGGGTCACTCACCGCCACGGCTCAGAAACCATCCATCATATATGATTACCTTGCCCGAGTCCAAGCCCTAAATCACAAACTCAAAGCAATCATACATTCTCAAAGTTCGGACAGCATTTCCCCATGAATGCTTCATTTCCAACCTACAATATATCACCAATCACACATACGGTTAATAAGCAATAAAATACATCCAATTAGGCCACAATATCCCTCAATCAAAGCTAATTAGAAGCTTAAGAGCCACCATTAGAAAAACCCCCAATTAAACCCTAGAAACCGGAATTCATTCCCTCAAGCGTAAATTTTCCGCAACGATCGCAATTAACGTATAAAAGTTCCGTTTAACACCTCTCGGCACAATATCCATAACTGAAGTTACCCTTATCAGATTGAAACGAATCTTATAGGGTTTCGAAGCCAAGACATAACCCTACATTTCTTATGAAGACCTCCAAAGCCAAATCATGCATTTTCATGGTCAAAAATGGAAAACTCCACGAAAACAGAAATCTGGGCGCTAAACAGGGTTCATGAGCAGTCAAGGGTATTTCGGTCATTTCACATGATACAGTACTCAGATCGGGTTGAAATTTTGTAGACAGCTAGTTAACACCATTTTCTACAACTTTCAGGTTTTACCCTAAGCCTGATTCAGCCTCTAACATGCTCAAATAAATCCGGTCAGAACAGGACATAAGCAAACCCTAAACCTGGAATTTCGTATCAAACCAGAAATTTTCCGCAACCAACTTCAACTAACATATACAAGCTTCATTTTACACCATTACCAGCCATCATACCATGATCAAACCATGATCCTCATACAAAACAGAAAACTAACAAGAATAAATCAAAATTTATCAAACCTTCACTTCCAACCATAAACAAACCATAATCACAACATATGTCATCATATTAAACCACTAAAGCCACCAATTGAACATTAGCAAAGCTAAAGGGAAAGATTCTTAACAACTCACCTTGTAACCTCAAGACAACAAGCAACTTAGCACCTTTGTTTCTCAAACCACTTCACCAATCACCTTAATCCTACCAAGAGAAAGGTTTTTATGGAGCAAATCAAAGTTTTAGCGGTTGGTTTGTGAGATCAAGGCAAGAAATTGAAGAAAGAAGTTGGAGGTTTCTCTCTTTTCTCTCCCTAAGGAGTTCGGCCAAGAGAGCTTCAAATGAAGAAATAAAATGGCCAAAATTAGCTTTAAGATGGTAAAAATATCTTGGTCAAAAGTCCAAGGGTGAATTGAATGGTGACACTTGTCACCTTTTAGCTTAAAGCTTATCTTTTTGTCTCTCTAATACAAATCTCTTAGCACCTTGTAAGATAATATCACTTAATACAAACCTCCAACAAGTTGTCAAAAACATATTGCATTTACCGCACTAGCGGGTCCCACGTCCATAATACACTTCAAACTTAACGTGGACTAACTCGTATCAAGGAAATGATTGGAAAATTATATTCCTTTATAAAAATGTAGAGAAAATTAATATCTTGAAGAAAGGTACAAAATTATAAACAAGGAAACAAAATAATGTCTAGAAAATATATAAAAATTTTCGGGTTCTCACACTCATTCTTTCGGGGCGTCACACAAATAATGCCCCAAATATTGCTTTTCAAAACTGGAAATCCACTGATCAGATTACAAAAACCAACCGAATTCAAACTGTTATATCTTGTTGTTCAAAACTTCAAAGTTAGTTCTGCTTGTTGTGTTTGAAACTTTATTTGGAACTCTTGTTGTGTTATAAATTTTAGTGGCTGATTCACTTCCTGTGAATTTTTTCAAATTTCCAAACATCGCTGAAAACCAAGACTGGTTCTGTCTTGTCTTCATGAATTAGCAATTTTGATCTGAAAAATGAATGTCTTTTGTTTGGAATCTTGGAAGGATTCTTCTGGGAACTTTTAGCACTTTGGATTTAGTTTCCAACGGTATAAAATTTTTCCATTTTTGGACCTACCAAACTCAAGATCTGATTTTTCAAGTTTTATTGCGCAAAGCTGAAAATTCTTGACTTCTTAGGAAATGAGGTTTTGAGAACCTTTCACTTTCTTTTGATATTGATAGTCCGTTTTAAACCCGATTTCGTGGAGGATACAAGTTTTCCTTGTGACTTTAAATCCTCACTTTTAAATCTCGATTTTCGAGGGATTAAAGTTCTTTTAAGACATTGTCTTAAATATCTAGCGAGTGTACTTTCTTCTTTGTATGATAAGTGGTTGTGTGTATATATGAATGATGGTTAATCACTATTTCTTCAAGCGCTCAAGAGAATCTTGAAGAGAATCTCGGAGCGGTCAACTAAAGACTTTATTTGCTCACTTACTCACTTCTTTCGACTTGATGAGTGTCAAGTGCATGAATTTGTTGTGTTTATTTGATTAATCTTACTTATATACGTGAACATAACTTGATGAGAGGAGTGTGTACTTTATCGCACTCGCTCTCCTTTATTTGACTTATACGTGCATCATACGTGAACATAACTTGGATGTCGATTGGAGTGAATCTCGTCGACTATTATACGTGTGTTCGTGAGAGACGCCCAAATTTCATTGGCTAACCTTGCGACTCGAGCCGACATGGGCTTGGTCGAGAAGTTTGATGAATCATGAGAATATTATAAAACAAAACTTGATCTTTTGGATCTTGTTCAGCAAACTCGTGAAGTATCGCCCTTTTCGTGCGTGTTTGGTTACGGATCCGAGAGGGTGAAATGATGGATGAGGGAAGTAAGTGGAGTTTCTACGAACTTAATACCTACCCGATTGATGGAATATCATCACGTGGAGGTATTTGATCGAGCCTTGGCAAAGCAAGTGGAATTTAGCTCCTGAGAGCTCCCGTATCCTTATCAATCGCGTTTTATTATTAATTGTGAATTACTTGAACTTTCTAGCTTTATTTCTTGTACAAATGTTATTGTTACTTGAACAATGTTTTTGCATGTTTTATTTTTTTTCTTGGCCTCACTGAGCGTTAGCTCACTCCATTAGTTGGTTTTCTTTAACAGGCGCTCAAAATGGAATGATTTTGGAGAAGCCGATTTGATTACCTTTTTATTTGAATTTTGAATGTAATTAATTAGTCGACGTATGGTGGTTGCAATTATTGGGAGATTTGATGTATACTTTTGAAAATTTGAGATGTAAGATTGAATGTGTTTAAGAAAGCGACTTTTTGTTATATTGACTTCTATTATGGGTTGTTTACCTTTAATTTTAATTTGTCTCGTATTGAGTCCTGATGAGAGTTAGGCAGGCGTTCCACCGATACCCTTGGGTTCGCCTTATGAAGAAGTGGGAGCGTCACAGTTGGTATCGGAGTTTAGGTTTCAAATCATTGTAGTGTATCCTAAACTTGAAGTTTAGGATGTCGGACTGTGGGATTTACTTGAATATTATACAAACTGGGGAACCTACTATATCCTAGTGGGTAAAGAGAATTGGTACTTGAGAATTTCTTATATGGCATTGATATCAGAATGCTAGGTTTAGAGATCTATTTGGGAGATGTTTTAGAGGCTTTACTTTTGAGAATAGAAATGAGATAACTTAGTTATACCATAAGTTGATATTTGAGCGAGTTAGTGACTTTAAGTGTTTAACCTTGAGTTTTGTGGTTATTTTATAGGAATGGAGAACGGTAATGGAAGTCATGCAGCTAATGGTAACGGAGTTGCTGACGGTCACGTAGAGCGTCTTAGGCCTAGCTACTATCGAGTACTTGGTGGAGGAACTCGTGTCCGATTCTCGCCTTCCTCTAGGCTTCCCCGTTGTCCTTGTAGGGAGATATATGTCTATCTTAATGATCTTGTGCTATCCATAGATCATGAGCGACGGGAGTTGGTGGTTACTAATGGAGCATTACTTCAGGAGATCAAGGAGTTGAGCGCTATGGTGGATGCCTAGGGTGCTAGGATCGTAGAACTCGAGGGGACAGTGATAGCTGAGCGGACTGGAGTTGAGGTTGCTCGTGACGAGTTTCAGAGGACTAGGATTCGACTAGTCAGGATAGTCGAGGAAATCCGGGATCGGGCCGCGGGGATTTTAGCTGACACCACCATATTGATAGAGGAGGTGATGGAAGCTGTCGATAGCTCGGTTCATGAGGGCACTCTTGAGAAGGAGCCTTTTGAGGAGGACCCAAAGGAGGAGGTCCAGACTAGCGGTTCGGATGCGAATTAGGCTAGAATTGATGAATCTTTTGACTTTTGTAACTGGGATTAGTTGGGGTGATGCTTGTAAAGTTCATGACTTTTATTGCATGACTAATTGCACTTTTGTGGCACATATGTGCTGTATTTTGTGTATGCCCCATGACTTGCTAATTGTACGAATCTTGAAGTGTTAATATATGCTAGTTATTGTTATTTTCAAATGTTTTCCATGTTGGCTTTTATTTTTGACTATTCTGTCGCATAATTATTTTTATTCCTGCATCTAGACATAATTAGGATCATGGACGGCCGAAGGAGTGGTAGGGGCCGAGGGCGAGGGGCTAGGCAACTCCAAAGTCAAGGAGATGATCAAGGATCGGCAACTGGACCTAGCCAAGGGCAAGTGAATGAGGGGGGTAACTAAGTGGCTACTACCATTAACCGTATGATGGATATTTTAGAGCGGTTAGCAGAGCAAAAGGGTCCAGGACCTTTTAACCAACTCGAGGATCAGGATAGAGGGGAGGATAAAGCTTTGGAGAGATTTTTAAAATTTGTCCCGCCTAAATTTATTAGGAGACTTGATCCTGAGTTAGCAGAGAACTGATTAGAAAGAATTACCAATATATTTGCCGCCTTATACTATACTGAGGAGAGGCGAGTGACCTTTGCTGCCTTCCAATTTGAGAGTGCAGCACGTGCTTGGTGGGATGTGATAAGGGGAAAATGGGAAAGAGCACCAACCCCTTGGACTTGGGAAAACTTTATAAGAGAATTTAATGAGAAGTTTCTCCTGCCCTTGATTCAAGAGAAACGGGAGGACAAATTCATAAAAGTGAGGCAGGGGGCGTCTAGCGTGTCTGAGTATGAGGAGAGATTCACTAACCTTTGTAGGTACGCCCCAGAATTGGTAGCCACTGAGAGGAGAAGGATAAGGCGATTTGTACAGGGACTTAACATGGAGATTCAAGAGGAGTTAGCAGCAGCTCAAATCTCTACTTTCACCGAAACTCTAGAGAAAGCGGAGAGAGTTGAAAGTGCAAGGCTGGAAGTTAGAGATTTTCGTGCCAAGAAAAGAGGCACTCCCAGTCACCCTCCTGAACAAGCAGAAAAAGGTGCTCCACCTTCTAAAAAGGAAAAAGGAACAGGAGGAGTAGAGACATATAGTACACAAAAAGGGACTCAATCAAAAGGAGACCACAATGGACGAGGTCAATTGAGAGGGACGCCTTCAAGTGGTCAGGCTGTAACTCCTCAAGTTATTTATGGTTATTGTCGTAAGCCTAACCATACAGAGAATGAGTGCTAGAAGAAATCGGAAAAGTGTTTGTATTGTGGCAGCACTAAGCATCGATCTCGAACTGTCTGAGTATACCGAATGAAGGAGGTAGTGCTCAACGACCAAATAAGTCGGTATCTAAACAATCTAGTGTTGGAGGAAGTCAACCTAAAGCGCCGGTTAGGGTTTATGCATTAGACTATCAGCAGGTTTCTGATTCCAGTAAGGTCATTAAAGGAATGGTTCTTGTTTTCCATTACTTGGCTAAGGTTCTAGGCGACCCTGGTACCACACACTCTTTTGCAAACCATAGATTCATGAGTGGGGTAGATGTGAGGCCGATTAAGTTACCCAATGATTTGGAAGTCAAAACACCAATTGGGGATCAAAATTTAATTGCTAATTGGGTGAGTAGAAACTGTGAGATATGGGTTGGAGAGTGTAAGTTGTTGATCGATTTGATAAGCCTAACTATTAAAAGGTATGATGTTATCCTAAGTGTGAATTTCGAGAACGAAATTCCTCTTAAGGAGGGAAGGATGTGAGGACTCGAATGCCACTTACTTATAATTCTATTTTACTGGTTTATTTAAACATTTATTCACCCGCTTTCTCTGAATAATTTATTTCAACCATTTTAAATTCATTTACATGGAACAATGTCTCACTTATATTTTTAAAACGTCCCGTTAGCAAATTTAATTTTTTGGAGGCTCGTCTAGTAAGGAATAACGAGTACACATTTTTTGAGGTAATATTCAATCCGAGAGTGGAATAATCTTGGAGAATTAAGAATGATCAATAGTAGACTAAGAAAAGTTAATGGAGGTATTAGAGGTGAGTGAGTTCAAGTTAAGCTTTTTCCGCGCGCGCATCGATAGTTTCCCGAAAGTTGCATCGATACAACTGATTGGAGAATCGAGAATTTTATACTAGACTCGTAAGAGTGAGTAATTACAATGTTAGAGGAATTACCTTAGAGGATTAGTGTATAAGTGTAATAAACAAGAGAAGAAGTGGTAGTGCACGACACTATTTCTCACTATTAAGAGTTGACTTTCTTGCACCCTTTAAGTTAGCTTCCTCAACACATTTTTTCCATAAAATTTAAAAACCAATAAACTCACACTCTCTCTCTCTCACTCTCTCCATTTTTGGCCAAAACCCCAAGGAAGAAAAGGTAAGAAAGAAACTCCATTCTTTGGTTCCAAGTTTGCTCACTTTTCTTCATCCAACTCACAAACCACTTGGATCTAACTTGGAGAAAGAAGCCATCTTGTGGAGTATCTGTGACGCCCCGAAAGAATGAGTGTGAGAACTCGAAAAATTTTGTATATTTTCTAGACATTATTTTGTTTCCTCGTCTATAATTTTATGCCTTTCTTCAAGATATTAATTTTCTATACATTTTTATAAAGGAATATAGTTTTCAAATCATTTCTTGGTACAAGTTAGTCGACGTTAATTTTGAAGAGTATTATGAACGTGGGACCCGCTGGTGCGATAAATGCAATATATTTTTGACAACTTGATGGAGTTTTGACAACTTGCAATATATTAGATGTTACCTATATGGATTAGTATTGGAGAGACAAAAAGATAAGTTTTAAACCAAAAGGTGACATGTGTTACCTTCTTATTCAAAGTTGGACTTTTGACCATCTTACCTTAACTTTACTAAAACCAAAATTTGACCAAAAATCAAGCTATTTCTTCCTTCTCATGGCTGAAACTTGGAGAGCAAGAGAGAGAGAAAAACCTTCATCTTTCACTCCAATTTCTTACTTCAATCTTGAGTTTTAACCGATGGAATTGCAAATCACTCCATAAAAGTTGGTTACTAAGGAGATTCCAAGGTCTTGGTGGAGTTATTTTGGAGAAGAAACCACTAAGCTACTACCTTTTGTGAGTTATCAAGGTACGGTGTGTAAAGATTCATTGTTTGTTTCCAATAATGGTGAATTCATGACTTGTGGTGGTTAGATATGTGATTTTATGGAAGATTTTATGGATTGGAGTGAAGTTAGCTAAATTTCTAATTTTATGGATGTGACAGCCCCACCTTCCCCTAAGGCGAACCAAAGGGGTTAGCGGACTGCCTGCCCAACTCTCGCCAGGATTAACGGTGCAGTTTAGAGCGATCTATTGCGTTCCGGAACTTACAAACGCGCGTAAACAAGTCAAAATGGCAAAATAACCCAAAATAAAAAAAATGAAATCCGGAGTCGGCCATGAATAGTAACCGACCCGTCAGAACCCAACCAAATACCAAGCCAACGTTCACATCTTGAACTTTAGTATTTACAATCCAAAGTGGCATACAAAAGTATTCAAAAGTGGATACATGTCTGGTTTGCCAAATCAAAAGAGAAACGGTCCCAAAAGTACATTTAGGGTTTCAATAAATGAGCTATACAAAAGATATGTCCAACTAGCTCATTTCGGCAACCAATTATCAATTGCAGTCCAAAAGTAGTTATTTTCCTGTAACGAAAACAAAAGGAATAGAGTGAGCTAATTGCCCAGTGAGAATACTACCCAAGCAACAAAGTTCACATAGGCATAAAGCTTTTCATTTCAATTCAGCAAAAGTAAGCCAAGGCACACATTAATGGTGATAAAAGGATACGGGCGGCTCTCAAGAGCCCTTTTCCTCGTTTGTGTTCTTGATCGAAGCTCATTGACCCTCCGTCAATGTTTAAGAGTAACCAACCGTAGACTCCACTTTACTTCCATTCCTTCCACCCAACATACCCCTACCGGGCCCGAACTCCAAACACTTGCACTGTGGTATTACTCGAGTATACCGGAATCGAGAGTCTCTCTTACTACAAGATTCCATATAACACTTTCCCCAAGGATCATTAATTGGCACGACCAAGCCCTCGCCGGCTCGATTCAATCAACTACCAATGGGGTTGAGCTCAAAGATAACAATTGTAGTCGTTGGATACTCGTCCAATCGACACCAAATCAAGTACTTTCATTTCATGTAACATTCCAATAACAAGAGAAACAATAAGTGAGAGTGATAAAGTACGCTCTCACTTCAATCAATTAACATTCAACTCATCAAGTTCAAGTATCAAAGCTATATAGTAACACATAAGTGAGTAGTACACTCACCAAGCTTGCAAATGGTGTTTCATGCACTACCGTCAAAAGAACGTCGTGAACCACCGTCACGCCCTAAAACATGCAAACAAGTACAATGAGACTCGATAACGAGTCATAAACCAATGCCAAATACGACCCCAATAGGGTTCCATAAACATATACAAGCATTAGGGAAAACCAGAAAATCCGGAAATGCAACTAGTTGTAACCCTGAAAAAAAATAGTTTTCGACCTCATTTTCCGGTAATGGCACCAAAGACACTAAGATTATCGGATAAAGGTTCAAGACCCACCGTTTCGAAGCTAAGAGATAGGGTTACAATATTACAGAAAGTCACTCAACCCAGTTTCGAGTGTAACCAGGTCAAAAATGCAAGATACTACACCAGAATCACAAAAACAGATTCACAGAACGCATTCTAGAGGAAACATCATAAATCAGGCTATCCAAGTCCAAATCCAGAAATTCGAAAACCACCTGAAAGCTAAGAAACAGGGCTACATTTCATCAGAAGGCCTCAACAACTAATTCGGAAGAATTCCTAACCAAAATAACCAATTACAGAAGCAATTCTCCAATTCGGGTAAAACCAGAACAGCAAGGGTAATTTCGACTTTTCTCAAGCTACGCTACTCCGATTGACCTGAAATTTTTCAGGCACCTCTAAAATATCATTCCCTAAAACTTTCATGTTTTAATCCAAGGCCAATTCGGCCTCTAACTAGGAGCTACAAAACCAGGCAGAATGTTATCATCATAAACCCTAACTTTCCAAGATTTCTTCCAAAACAGAAATTGTTTGCAATTAACCACTTTTTCCACCTCATAGAGTCCTTAAAAATCATTTCCAATCATCATATATAGCCACACAATCATGTTCATATTAAAACAGAAAAATCCCCAAAAATTATAAAACTTCATCAATTCAACCACAAATCAAAAAATAATCCATAATATTGCATCTCATACTACCACTAAGCATGATTTAAGCATCAATAAAGGGAGGAGAGTGGTTCTACACAACTCACCTTAGAAACAAGAGAGAGAGAGCAACAAGTCCTCTTAGCTTTCCAAATAACTCCACACAACACTTCACTATCACTCCCTTAAGTGGTTTTATGGAGCAAAATCAAGGTTGGATGGTTGAGTAAGTTGATTGAAGCAAGATTGAAGCCAAAATATTGAAGAGTTTTATTTCTTTTGTTGCTCAAGGAGCTCGGCCAAGATGAAGAGAAAATGGTGAATTTTTGGTTATTTTTTTGATTTATTTGGTCATTGGTAAGAAAAGGAATAGTAGTCTTACTTAAGGACCAATCCAATGGTGACACTTGTCACCTCCATTAATGTAAGTCTATCACTTCGTTTCCTCTCACACCAATCCAAATTGCAACCTCTACTTATCTCTTAACACCCGGTAAATTAATTCCATTATCCAAAACTTAACCTAGTTGGCCGAATTTTTCCGAACTTTTCGCACAAGTGGGTCCCACGTCCGGTATACACTCTTAATTTCTCAAAACCTATTCGATACTAGAAAAATCATCTAAAAACTATATCTGCTCCTTAAAAAAATGTAGAATTTTTCCTAATCACAAAAATGCAGAAAACAAGCCATGAAAGATAATAAAACCTCGAAAATGGGAAAAATTACGGGTTCTCACAATGGAGATTTTTCTGATTTAACATGATTATCATGGTTTAATCATGGCATGATGGTTGGTAATGGTGTAAAATGAAACTTGTATATGTTAGTTGAAGTTGTTTGCGGAAGATTTCGGTTTTATGCGAAAATTCCAGGTTAGGGTTTTGAATCTGCCCTGTTCTGACCAAATTTATTCGAGCATGTTAGAGGCCGAATCAGGCTTAGGTTAAAACATCAAAGTTGTAGAAAATGGTGTTAACTAGCTTCCAACAAAATTTCAACTCGATCTGAGCACTGTAACATGTGAAATGATCGAAATACCCTTGACTACCCATGAACCCTGTTCCGCGCCTAGATTTCTTTTTTCGTGGAGTTTTCCATTTTTGACCCTGAAAATGCATGATTTGGCTTTGAGGTCTTCTTAAGAAATGTAGGTTTATGTCTTGGCTTCGAAACGCCATAAGATTCATTTCAATCCGATAAGTGTAGCTTCAGTTATGGATATTGTGTCGAAAGGTGTATTTGATAGTCTATGATGTGTATGTAGTTGATTTGAGATGAAATGATGTTGCTTGTAGGATGGAAAAGTAAGGAACTTAAGGGGATATGCTGTCCGATCTTTGAAAGCATTTGATTGCTTTGATTTTGAGTTGAAGGGTTTGGATTTGGGCAAGGCAATGATATATGATGGATGGTTCCTGAGCCGTGGAGGAGAGTGACCCTAAACTGTTTCCAAAGTTACTTGCGAAGTGTTTCTTGCATTATTTACTCGTTTGCATATCATGTGTGCCGGCATGTGAGTCCATGAAATGATTTGGCTTAAATGAGTTCTTGGGGAGTCTTGTACTGAACACCAACGTCTCCTCTACAATTTACCTGGAGCCGACGTCTCCACCACTTTCGTGAGTTCGTGACATGATCTGGAGCACCAACGTTGCTCCCCCTTATTGTTAATCGTTAAATAATCTTTTTGACCGTTGGGAGTTTAAGTGCAATGATTTCACTGGCTCACAAGAGCGATAAACGTACATTTGATCCTTGATTCATGACATCATTGAAGTGCATTATCTTGAAATATATTTGCTTATTGACTTTGCTGGTTACTTACTGAGCTTTTAGCTCACCCCAAAACTATTTTATTCCCCTCCACAGGGCTCGTGGCGAAGGAAGGACTCATAATACTTATTCACGTGACTGGATGGCCTATATTTTGTACAGTTTAGATTTGGAATTCCTCCTGTATAATAGCTGGAATCAAGGATCAGAGTGGCACAGCGGAAGCGTGGACGCTTCGCTTATGACATGTAATTCTTGGAGAATTTGATGTAAATTTGAGATTTATATTGCATTTTGTTTGAGGTTTGTAGTGAGTGAGTCCCCGCGAGAGTTGGGCAGGCGATCCGCCGAACCCTTTGGTACGCCCTAAGGGGAGGTGGGGCCGTCACAGGTGGTATCAGAACTTAGGATTTCGATCTCTGTAGTAGATATGTCACCATTGCTTCTAAAAAGAAAAAGAAAACCATCTCACATGTAGATTAAAAAATTGATTTGGAGTTTCAGCATTCAACCAAAACGTGATGTTTCTAGACCCTTCATTTTCCAATGATAACATACACTACAAACCACTTGGAAATTAGACAACTGCTAGAATGATTGATGACCATTTTCAATCTTAAAAACTATTACTAGTAGACATCATGAAACACACACCTTTCAATAGTTGGCTAGGATAAATCAGGGCTGAAACTAATTTGGTGTCTACCAAGATAACCCTTGCACAAACCACTAGAAAATTTTTCTCAATGACTCTAAGCTCAAATCCGTGTACAGCAATCACTTTTCAAGTCCTAAAATCACTTTTTTTTTCATTTACGCCAACAAGATTATCAAATTTGAATAAAAGCACAACAAAGATTAGAACTTGACCAAAAAAAAAAGAGTCAGATCAAAACACAACTTTGTCAAAACTATCACAAATAACTAGTGGTAGAATTCTTTTTGGAATATACATCTAATTAATAGGAATTAAAGAGTATATAAACATACCTCTAATTTCAAGCACAATAGAGTGAGTGATGGTAGTCCTACAATCCTTCAATCAAACAACATGCAATCAACAGAATTAGGAGCAACTTCATGAGATTGAGTTATGATTCACCACAATCAACATGAATTTGAGAAATCAAAAGAAAAGAGATTGGAAGGATGAGAGCTAGTGAGAGTCGGCCATGATTTCTAGGAAAATTCTGAGGAAAGAGACTGGGAGAACAAAGGACAGAGAGAAACAATTTGCAGGTAGAGGACCAAGAGAGAGAGAATGAAGGAAAGAGATGGGTAAAGGAGAAATGAAAGTGTTAGATTAGAATTTGGGGGTAGATTGGTAGAGGACCGAGAGGGAGAGTGAGGGAGAAAGATGGGTAAATGAAAATGAATGTATCTTGCAAAATTTGGGATTTGGGACAATTTTGCCTCTTCTTTTAGGCGCCAATTTTAGAGGCATTTTTTCTGTTTTTTCATGAAACAATTATTTTTCCTTCTAATAGTTGTTGAGGCACATCTCTCAAATGCCTCTACAAATATTTTCTCTATATTCTTTTGTTTTCTGTTTTTCTTATAAGGTTTGACCCTTATACGTTGTCTTTTTTTTTAATTTAATTAATAAGTGCTAATTTGGAACAAACTACCTAATGCCTTAATAAGTGCTTATTTGAGGCATTTATTGAATAGTGCCCTAACAAGTATGCCATAATAGGGAATTTTCTTATAGTGAGTGAGGAAACTTATTGGAGGTGGTTCATGTTGTTATGGGATAATATAATAAGCTTACATTTCTTTAGATTGGGACTTGAAATAAATTTTGCATTCAGACTTAATTTTTGTTTTCTCTGAGTTTTTTTTTTGGGCAGAATTTCATGTTTAAGATGCAAAAAAACTACTTGATTACATGGCTGAACATATTCAATAGATGAATTTGTGAATTCTCATTTTTTAGGATTTTGACCATTCTCAATGATTATTTCTCTACCATATACCTTTTATTTGCTTTAATGTGAATTAGATGGAGTTGTCATGGTCTTGGTTTTATCTGTCATTTGGTTTGGTAAGTGGAGATGGTTTGTTTGACCTTCAAGAGTGTTTTAAGAAGTCCTATGCTTTTTATAAAGTCACTATGTATTTATAATTTGTAAATTATTTGTTAAATATGTAGTCAGTGTTTTATATCTTATTATAGTGCTTGAAAATTGTGTAGCAGTCCTTAGGATTCCATCTTAGGATTCCATCTTATGGAGAGGACTAGTTTTTACATGAATGTCTCATGGAGTTTGAACCATGACCAATCCATATGTAGTTGATTACCTCGCTTATGAAAGGGAGTGGTATTTGCTACATACAAAGGAAAAGAACCTTTTGAGCATCCAAAGAGGTTTTGATTTTGTTAATGATAGAACAAGGATTTGTTTGACATGAATTAATAATTCAATGCTGTACCAGAGCTTGAACAACATCTTCCTTAAATTGAGCATTTGAAATGTACTAGCAACTATTACTTTCAAGTTTTGTGTAGGGATTTTATTAAGAACTCTTGCATGAAATTTTATTAGTGTTAAGATTGGTAAAATCATTAGTGTTAATAGTGGTAAAATCCTGTAGGGCACTACAAATTTGACTACATTTATGGCACATATCTTGCTATAATATTTGTAGAAATTAAACACTGGCTTTAAATTGTTTTTTAGTAGTTTAAGAGGCAAGAGGAGAAATGTGGTTTTAGCATATTTGATACTATAGTGTCCTTGTTCTTCTTAATTTTTAAGTTAACTCGGTGATAAATACAGTATGAAGTGGTATTGTTCAAACTGATATGTGGACGGATGACAACCTTGAGTCAAGGCCAATTGATGATGAACAAGTGAGAGTTCCATTGGGCCCGGTTACACGTGGATAGGCTAAACGCTTCAAAGAGTCTCTTCAAGCCCTTGTTTGCAGTGTTCAAGACCAACATGGGGTCCATAGGAACATTGAAGGCCTGGAAGTCACGAATCGACTTACCTACACATTGATCTGAGCCAATGAGGCATCGAATCATGGCCACGCGTGTTCTTAATGGAGTTGGCCAATTGCTAGTGTCATTAGTCGTTAGTTGTTAATTGGTTTTTGATTTTTATCGAGTCGTTGTTTAGTTGTAGCTTAATTAGTTAGTTTTGTTATTTATCAAAGTCAATAAGTCGGCCCATGAGTACCCAACTTCCGTTTGGTTCAAAATCTGATTAGAAATCCATAAAGAGCTAGCTCTTCCTAGTTTAAGACGGTGAGTTGTCAATCCGTACGCCAAATGGATTTGCCTCAGTTTCTAGCCTATGAAAAGGCACCTCTTGTACAAGCAAAGGGTTATAGAATTTTGAGAATAAACATTACTTTTGTTGTCACTAAAACCGTGTGCAACTTTCTTATTTGCAAGGCAAGGGTTTTTGAGCAATCTCGCATGACGTCCTTGGTTGTTCATCCAGCCTACCTACTTGAGTAACCACCTCAATTAGAGTTGTTGTTCTATCACCTTCTATCAAGTTGAGTCGTCCATCTTGATTCTAGGTTCCGCCATCCAAATGATTGATCATCCGTCTAGATCCTTGGACAATCGTGCTACATGTCTCGGAACAAGTTGATCGAGGAGCGTATCAGTTGGTTTCAGAGCTGGTTGAGGTATTAATTCGTTATATCCATTTTTCTTGTGTCATCTAGTCGTTCTAGGGTTTATAGTTTCCGTTGCCTTGCTATTTATTGCATCGTTGAATTTTGTCCATAGTTGTGTCACAAATCTGTCCGAAACTTAATTGTTGTTTGTTGCGTCGTTAATCGCGTCTTGTCGTTCACAAATCTGTCCAAGTGTATCGTCAATTTCTGTCCATAGTGTAAGTGAAGGTCTGTCTTCGTGTTCCATCGTTAGTCTCAATGTGCTGTCTGAAGTTGCTTGTCTATTGCTGTCCGTAATTTCTAGTATCATTGTTCTTGTGCTATCCAACTTGTTAACTCGTTTTCAAATCTGGATTTTGTGAAAACTTCTTGGTGTTTTGTGAATCTTGAGAGAACCTACAAACATCTTGAGTTTCTTGAATTCCTTTACCACAATCTTGAAATTCTTGGAGGTCTTGACAACCTTCTTGAAATTTCTTGAAGGATCTTGAAGTTCTTGAAAGTTTCTTGTTCGTGTGATTGGCCAAAAGAACAAATCTGGAATTTCTTCCATTCGGCCAAACATTATAGTGTTCTTGTCGTGTTAGTCAAAAAAAAACACGACACAAAACGGAAGAACAAAAGAGAGCAAAAAAAAAGGAAGGAAGAATCGGTCGGCAAAACAAAAGAGAAAAAAAAGGGGGTAGCAACCGAATTGTGTTGGAACAAAATTCTGATTTGTGCAATCCCTCTTGGAATTGGATTTGGAACTCTCTAAAAGTTGTTTCAAGAGGGAAAGGGTTTTCAAAAGGTTTCCAAAAAACTAACTTGTTTCCAAATTCAATTAGGAGACTAGTGGACAGCTTGGATAACTCTCCTATTTCCACTTGACTAAATTGTGTCCAAATTGTTTCCAAATTGTGTCTTTGTTCTTGGTTACTCTTGTGCGAAGGCTTGGTGAACAATTTGAGGGTCTTGTGCGGCATTTCTCAAGCTACCTGAACCGGCAAGGTAAGAATTTTTTTTGGTAAGACTATTAGAGTGAATTTGGAGTGAAACACGAGCACGAGTGAAACACTTAGGGAGTGAAGTGAGGCTATATTTGTATTCCTTTTCTTGTTTGCTAACACTTGGCAGGACAAGCGAAAGCCAATGGAGCAAGCTAATCCAACGGCCGACTACACCATGATGTTCAACGCGATGAAATCCTAACTTAAGCGGATTAGTGAACAACAAATGGAGGAAATGCACAACTGTTTTGATGAACTCTCCAAGAGCTTCACGAGAGGCTCTCGGTCTAGATGTCATAACCGAAATCAAAACGGTACCGAAGGGGTCAATTATGAGGACTACTCAGCAAGTAAGGATGAAGAGAGAGTTGTGAGGCCTAAGAGGGACACTTCTAAGGAGGTGTTTTGGGGACTTAAAATTAAAGTACCTACTTGAAATGGGAAGACCAGATTGAAATGGTCTTCGATTGCTATGACTATAGTAAAGAGCAAAAAGTCAAAATTGCTACTGTTGAATTCACCGAATACGCACTAATTTGGTGGGATCAAGTCAGGACTGGGAGGAGAAGGAATGGAGAACCGCAAGCCCAAACTTGGCGTGAACTCAAGGCAATGATGCGCAAGAGGTTTGTACCAAGCTATTACAACCGAGATCTCCACTCAAAACTACAAACCTCACTCAAGGCAACATGAGTGTGGAGAATTATTACAAGGAGATCGAGATGGCCATGATGAGGGCCAATATCCAAGAAGATAGTGAGGCCACAATGGCAAGGTTTCTTAGAGGGTTAAACTCTGAACTTCAAGAAGCCTTAGAACTTCAACACTATTTGGATATGAGCGACCTACTTGAATTAGCCATCAAGACCGAGTGGGAAAAGAAGTTGCGGCGACATGGCCAAACCAACAGCACATTGAACCCGCAATCTTGGAAAGGAGGTCAGCCGAGAAGAACCTCCCACGAATCTAGAAATTCGGCCACACCACCCACTCCTAGCCGAACCTAAGGTAACTTTCCCAACCGAACTTTCAATTCTACCCCTAACAGAGTTGTCGATTCATCTAGGTCCACTTCAAGGCCTACTCAAGAAACTCCTAAGCCTAGGAGTAGGGACATTAAGTGCTTCAAATGTCAAAGATTCGGACATATCCAATCTCAATGTCCGAATCAAAGGGTAATGCTTATCACTCACAATGGAGACGTCGTGTCGGATGATGATGACTGTGAGGAGATGCCCAACTTGACCAAGGAGGAATGCTTGGAAATTGACTTGGCCGGGGAAGAATGTTCACCAACTCAAGGTGAAATTGGTTGTTTGGTTGCAAGAAAAGTGCTAACCGCCCAAGTTAAGGAGGATGAGCAGTTACAAAGAGAAAACTTGTTTTACACTGGATGGCGGAAATTGCACCAATGTAGCAAGTTTGCTAATGGCGGAGAGCTTGGGGCTTCCTACGACTAGACATTCACACCCTTACCGACTTCAATGGCTAAGTGAAGATGGTGAAGTACATGTCTACAAACAGGTACGTCTTCCTTTCTCAAATGGCAATTACATTGATGAAGTTGTTTGTGATGTTGTCCCTATGCATGCTACTCATGTGATATTAGGAAGACCTTGGCAATTTGATAAGCATGTTACTTTTGATGGTAGATCTAACAAATATACTCTCTTGCACAATGGTAAAAGAATGGTCTTAACATCCCTCACACTTGCACAAGTGCATGAGGACCAACTTAAACTGCAAAGAGAATGTGACTTAGACCGTCAAAAGAGAAAACTCAAGGGAACCGATTCTGGAAATTGCCCCAAATTGACTCTTGAGCATTCGGCCAAGAGCACCAATGTTGGCCCTAGTGTTGCAAATGATCATGCATTGATTAAGTCAAGCACTAGGAAACAAAGCATGATAATCAAGGCTAAGGATGTTAGGAAAAACCTTAAGTCTTGAGAAGAGTGTTTGCCGCATGTTGAGTTTGCTTATAATAGAACTGTTCACAGTGCAACACACTACTCACCATTTGAGGTTGTTTATGGGTTTAATCCACTAACCCCCCTTGACTTGGAACCCTTATCTTCCTCTGAGCATACAAGCTTAGATGGGAAAAAGAAAGCTAACTTTGTGCGCAGGTTACATGAAGCCATTCGAGTCAATATTGGGAAGCGTACTCAGCAGTATATCCAGCAGGCTAACAAACACCGTCGTAAGATGGTTTTTGAACCTAGAGATTGGGTCTGGCTACACTTAAGGAAAGAAAGGTTTCCTAAGCAACGCCAAAGCAAGTTGTCCCCAAAGGACGATGGACCTTTCCGAATGCTTCAACGTGTCAACGACAATGCCAACAAGTTGAAGTTGCCCAGGGAGTATAATGTCAGTACGACTTTCAATGTCACGGATTTGAGGCCGTTCCTTGAAGAGGATGATCCAAATTTGAGGACAAATCCTTCTCAAGTAGAGGGGACTGATGTGTGCATGGATGACAACCTTGAGTCAAGGCCGATTGATGATGATCAAGTGAGAGTTCCATTGGGCCCGGTTACACGTGCACGGGTTAAATGCTTCAAAGAGTCTCTTCAAGCCCTTGTTTGCAGTGTTCAAGACCAACATGCATAGGAACATTGAAGGCTTGGAAGTCATGAATCGAATTACCTACACCTTGATCCGAGCCAATGAGGCATCAAATCATGGCCACGCGTGTTCTTAATGGAGTTGGCCAATAGCTAGTGTCATTAGTCATTAGTTGTTAATTGGTTTTTGATTTTTATCGAGTCATTGTTTAGTTGTAGCTTAATTAGTTAGTTTTGTTATTTATCAAAGTCAATAAGTCGGCCCATGAGTACCCAACTTCCGTTTGGTTCAAAATCTGATTGGAAAGCCATAAAGAGCTGGCTCTTCCTAGTTTAGAAATGTGAGTTGTCAATCTGTATGCCAAACGGATTTGCCTTAGTTTCTAGCCTATAAAAAGGCACCTCTTGTACGAGCAAAGGTTTATAGAATTTTGAGAATAAACATTACTTTTGTTGTCACCAAAATCGTGTGCAACTTTCTTACTTGCAAGGCAATGGTTTTTGAGCAATCTCGTGTGACATTCTTGGTCATTCATCCAGCCTATCTACTTGAGTAACCACCTCAATTAGAGTCGCTGTTCTACCACATTCTATCAAGTTGAGTCGTCCATCTTGATTCTAGATTCCGCAATCCAAACGATTGATCATCCATCTAGATCCTTGAGCAATCGTGCTACATGTCTCGGAACAAGTTGACCGAGGAGCGTATCACAAACTATATTTTTTTAATTTCGTTATGTATATCATTTCAGAAGGTACTATTAAATTCTATTTGGTTAGGGACAGAAACTTGAGAAGGATTCCTAAAACTAATATTCCCAGTAGCTATTAGGTGTTGAGGGGTTAGGTCTATCTTTGCAAATGCTAATATCATCAAAAAATGGTATGGCATATATTACAACTAACCTTTATTACATTATTGTTGCCACACGTACATTATCCATTTTAAATCCTTTTTATTTTGAATTGGCAATCAGGAAGCAAGGGGTAGAGCAATACGGAAGAAAAATTCAGTTGTAAGCAAGTTCTTTACAATATATTACGAGTATATGAAAGAGTTGCAAGTTTCAATTGTATTCATTGCTTGTGAATTGTTTTGAGCTATCTATGTGATTGGCCATACCATTCTTGAAGAAGGCAAAATACTTGTTTTACAATATATTATGGCAAACACCAAATCTCATTTTATTCTGCCATACCTATCTGTGTGTTATTGCAAAAGTGTTTCTTTTACTGCTTTTGTCTTCCTGTTATTACCTAGTAATCTGTCTCACTGTCAAATGTATGAAACCAAGACTTGCGAATGGTTTAGTGGTTATTTTATCTTCTTGGCAGGTACTTTCAGACTTGTGTGACTATTTTTGTTAAGTAGCTAGATTGGTTTGATTTATATATAAATATAATAGGACAGGCATTGATAGTTTGATCACAAGTACTTTTTTTCTGATTGTTACCTATTGATATGTTTGTCTAAATATTAGACTCGGAATTCATAACTGCATTATGATTTAGTAGTTATTTTATATTCTAGGCAGGCATTTTGAAACTTTTATGCCCATTTTTGTTAAAGTGTCTACCTCAGCTTGCTTTATAATATAGAAGAGTCATTGCTAATCTGACCATAACTACTTATTTGATATCTTTGTGGCTATATAGGTATAGTTTCTAAACTTCCGTTCTCTATATTTATCTTTTTCTTCATTTTGTTCCCTTTCAGAGTTTTGCTTTCAACTCTAGTATGTTATTTTTGTGCCTTCGAATTGAATCCTTATTCCTTGTTCGGTCATGTTATATTCTTTCGTGCATGGTTTAGACTTCTTTCTATCCTAGTTTTACCAAAAGAAGTTACTGATTGCA
Organism: Coffea arabica; assembly: GCF_036785885.1. Lineage (NCBI taxonomy): Eukaryota > Viridiplantae > Streptophyta > Magnoliopsida > Gentianales > Rubiaceae > Coffea > Coffea arabica. The sequence continues at coordinate 36,004,707 of NC_092323.1, read as the reverse complement.
TATAGATTTTTGCTATCCATTCTAGGAGAGAATCTCCCATCTCTTTGTTTGACTGCACGATGCATGGATCAAACAAATACTTTCCAAGACAATTACATCATCAATAAATCCCTTTATTAGCCCTAATTGTACAATTCTTAATTGTTTTATCAGTTTTATACTCATGTATCTAAGTATAGTTTGGTATGTATCTATATGATATTTTTTAAATTCTTGACATTAGAACTTTATTTTGATCTAATTGAAACTTTTTATAAATTTGTTGCTTATAGAAAGTCACAAAGGATAATGATTATTCCCTTGAGGAAAGCACGACTCCAATGATAATATGCAAGAGTGGAAACAATACTTATGTCATCGGAATGATAAAAAGGAATTCCCATCAAAATTGAAATTTGTGGCTAATCATTCTCTTGAAGAAGGCGAAATAATTTTTTTTTCTTTCTCAATCCAACAATTCTTTTGTTGTTGTTGTCTTTAACAAAAGGGAATTGAAAATATGTATCTATGGCATTATAAAATTTATTTTGTTTCTAAAATATATAATGTAATTTGATTGTGGTTAGTGCATGTGCTTTCCTGTAAACCTTTTCTCTGTTAAGTTATTTCATTGTTACTTCTTCCTTAGCTATGAACTTGCTGATATGGGTATCAAAGATATTTGTATCACCGCTTGTTGCGCGGTTTGTGCCTCCTAGTTCACTGAAATTATCCAAAAACAAAAAAAAAATGTCTAGGGTTACAAAATTTTGCTGTCCTCTCTCTTTCTCAAGACTTCTACCGTCTCTCCCTTTCCTCTCGTCCTCTCCAAATAGCTTCTCTCTTCTCCAGTTCTTCCTCTTTTTTTCTCTCTAAAAAGACGCTTAGGCTTCCATTTGCTTTGGTAAATCGTTATTGTATCAAGGAAGGGCCTGGAACTTTTTTTTCTAGTTTTTCTATTTTTAGTCCTCGATCCAACTTTGTGTTTTACTCCTTGTCGTTTTTAGGTTTGAAGCATGTGTTCTTTAGATGGGTGATAGTACACAAGAAGGAAAGGGATCTAGGGTAATAAATCTTTTCTTTTTTGAGCCAAGAATTTAGAGCTCCATATTTGACATACTTGCTTTTTATATTTTTATTTACTGTTTTAGAGGTTTGATTGAGAACTTTTTATTGCGAAAGGAATTTTTTCTCTTTTATTCCATTCATTTCACAAATTTTCCCTCTATTGTAGAGAGAGAAGGCAATGTCAATGAATGAAAGGAAGATAAACCTGGTTCTTTTATTTTTGGAAGGCAAGTCGATGGGAAGGAGGCAAAAAGATTTAACTTTTCAAGGTTTGATCATTTTTAATCAAACTGGACCTCCAAGTTTCTGCTTTCTGTCCTTTTTTCCCCCTTTTTATTGATCGTTAAAGGTTTTAATGTCTTGTTTAGTTATTAGTTTTGCTGCTACTCATAGTCTTACTTTCGCATTGCTTTCCTTTGAGTTTTTGTAAGTGTTTGTGATCTCCGAGTTTTGTTATTTTGGATAGTTTGCTTTTTGACGCTTGAAAGTTTCCACATTTGGTTTCATTTTGCATCATCCAAAACTTTCTAATGCTAATTTCATTCATAGTCGATTTATCCTTTGTATTTTTTCTCTTAGTGGGTTTTTCAATGTGATTTTTTTTTTGGGGTTAATTATCTAATTTTAAACTTTGGGTGGACAGAAAAAGATAAGTCAACCAAACAAAAGTTACATATAGACTTATGTTAACCGAAGCATCTAATTATGGCATCCAATATAATCCAGCTCTTTATCTTCTGCTTATACATATTTATGTATCTTACTTCGCCTCTCACTCCTGAATTTCAATATATGGTTTATTTAAATACATAATGTGATTTGCACCAATTAAGTTTTGAAGAGATATTCTGACCCTCCGATAAAAAAAAAATACATGGTTTATTTGTCTTTTGCAATGTGTTTTATAGTGAAAGTGTATGAAAGCTTACTGTTTGAGTTGTCTTTGTCTATCCAATTGGATAGACATTCACAGCATTGAAACGGTTGGGACTGTCTTGTGCAGTTTTGTCCTAGCTCCATTGAGATCTGGCTTGAGGTGTCTTCAGGAAAGTTGTAGCCTTTCTTCTTAGCTTCACAACGGTACCTCATGCACTTCGATCTGATAACCGTAGCCTGAAATTTGATCAAAACAGTTCTAGGTGCCAAATCTGTCCGTTTCCGTTTGCCGGCTGTTTCCGTTTTCGTTTGCCGTTTCCACGCGTGCATGTGCCCGTTTTGCTGTTTTGCTTGATTTATGCACTTTAGTAGTTGTTTGTGTAATAATGTGGTGCAATCTTCTATTTCAGACAGTGGTGAGCTAGACGGAGCCAGTGGGGCCTACTAGCTATCACACGCGAAGTGATTTTCGCCCTTGTGCTATTTTGTACTTTGTGCAAGTATTCGGGCCATTTTTGTGTATAACTTGCATATGTGCTTTGGTGTGGATGAGAGGGTACTTAGGCGAGGGTGTACTTGATCATACTCGACCTAAACCCTAATTTGCACTTGTTCTTCTTTATGAGATGTGTCTATATGAAGTATTTTGGTGTTGAACCCCTTGAGCTTGTAGTTCGGGGTGACTTTTGTGGGGCCCGATCTCAAGACTTAGACGGACTATTCGAGCCTGCCAGGGCTTGGTCGAAGCCAGTCCAACCTAGTCTTAAGGTCACCAAGTTTGTGGTTCTGTAAACCAAGTTTGTGAACCGAGCTTGTGAATCAAGTTCAATTTCGTTTTGTTTGCTCGAGCCATTTTGTGAGGTGACTGGCCAGTGAGGGTAATAAGGTGTACGGTAGGAGTATAAGTGGAGTTCTACGGACCCTTATATATGGTCGACGGAGTGTCGACAGGAGGTCACACATGGCAAACGACTTGGCTTTGGAGCCAACCTGTATCCTTAACTGTGTTGTTACTTTTATACCTATGATTTGACATCCTTGTGACGTACTTGTTCGTCTTAATGTGTAATTTACGCTTTTATCCCTGTTTACTTACTAAGCATATAGTTTATCCCTTTCCTTTTGTTTTTCTTAACAGGGGCCGACACGGGGAACCTTTCTGGCACTATCACTAGTATAGATAGTTTTTGTTTGTCATAGTGGGACAATTAAGATGTTTCTTCTTGTTTTGATGATCTATATAAGAACCCTTCATAGGGTCTACTTTCTATTTTTGGTTATTAACATCAGTTAATGTAATAGTCTGGATATCTACTTTTGAAGATGTAAATAGAAATCTTTTGGGGTTGTATAGATATTGTGGGTAGTACCCTTTTGGTTTATATAGTTTTATTTGCTTTGCATTTGAGTCCTGGCGCGAGTTAGGCAGGCGTCCGGCCGATACCCTAGGGTTCGCCCTTGAGAGAAGCGGGGACATCACAAAGGAAGCTTTACGAGCCTTGATCATTCACCATACAAGCAAGAAGCAAGCTAAGTTTGAAGATTTTGTGGACCATGAAGTTACCTTGTGTGTACGTTTGAAGTGACAGAATGATCTCATACTTGTTAGCTTAGTTAGTAGTTGTTTTAAATATGCCTAATTTAGTAATCGCACAAAGGACATGTTGTCCTCTAGTTGTAATCCTTAAAGTAGCTTAGCTATTTGGTCATAAGCTTGCTTTAGTCAAGCACCAACGTTAGTTGTTCGTATTAAGTTGATTAGGGTTTTCCTAGTTGCACTTGTGCTTGGGCCGAGTTTAGCTAGGGAAATTCCAAGTCGGATTAGGTTTTTGTTGGCAGCTTAGTTTAGGTCTTTTACACGCCTATATAAGGCTTCTTGTCTTTCAAAATAACGGACAGAATATTACAACCAGAAATCGTGAGGAATTTTCCTTCAAGTTCTTAATCAAACTTACTCTTGAATTCTTGAGTTCATAACTTAGGATTCAAATCAGACTTTATCGATTAGTTTGTTCCCTAATCGTAGTGTCTCTTCATCTATCTTTATGTCCTTAAAGTTGATGGTTACCTTCGTGTGTCAGAGGTCTTGAGTTCATGAGAACAATCAAATTCAATTTCCATTGGGAGAAAAGGTCCAACTCTGATATTACAAAGTTGGGAGGTTCTAGGAGGGTCTTCCCCTAGGATTGCTCATCAGTTGGTATCAGGAGCATCAGGTTGATTCTCTTTCAATTGAAGTTGCTCATATCTTGTTAGTTTGTGTCTTTTGTCCAAAAAAAAAAAAGGGTAGCAAATCATTATTCATCGTACTGTAGCGAATCACTCTTCATCATACTGTAGCGTACTGTTCACATTACTATTCATCCGAGTCAAAAAAAAATCTGATTTGTCTCTATTTTCTTGCTGTCGAACTTAGGGTTTATTAAAAAAAAAAAGTCACGTACCTTATATTGTATTAGTGTCCAAGTTGCTGGAAATTTTTTTTGAGTATTGCTGAAATTCTGTTTTGCCAATTTCTTGAGTATTGGCTGTTGTTCTTGCAAACCTTGGACACCACAACATAATTTGGGGAAGTTCTTGAGCTTCTTGAACAAAATTCTTGATGTTCTTGGACCACCAAGTCTTGTTTTAAAAGTTCTTGAACAATAAATCTTGGAATTTGGATAACCTTTCATCCGTTTCTTGAAATTGTTGGTGTAACCTGAATTTGTGCAAAAGAAAAAACAAAAACAAAAGAAAAAAAAAGAAGAAAAGAAGGAATCGGCTCTCACACAAAGGAAATCAGGTTTCCAAATCTTGAGTTTTCAATTCTTAATTGGTTTCCAATTCTTGATTGGTTTCCCAAAACCTTGAGTTTCCAAATCTTGATTGGTTTCCAAATCTTGATTGATTTCCAAATCTTGATTGGTTTCCCAAAACCGTGAGTTTCCAAATCTTGATTGGTTTCTAAATCTTGATTGATTTCCCAAAACCTTGAGTTTTCAATTCTTGAATGGTTTCCAAATCTTGAGTTTCCAATCTTGATTGAATTCCAACGACCCCAAATGACCTAACCAGCCCTAAACACACTCAACTCAGTTTTCAAAACCAAACCTGAACTGCCACAAACACCTTAGCAAAACCGCCTTTGAATTCTTGAGTTTCTAAAATCGGTTAAGCTAGTTTTTGCAAGCCGATTTGACTGAAATTTGAGGACTAGTTGTTACATTATTTGAACACGCCAAAAGTGCCATTTACCCTCTAAAATACTGACCAGAAACTCCGCAAAATAACAGCTCAAAAAAAAAGCTCCAGCTTCGGGTAGAGTTTTTTTCTAGGATTTGCAAAATTCTGCTTTGTGTCTTATTACTTGCTTATAGGGCAATTAATTCTGAAATTTTTGAGAGTTTGAGTTGTTTTAAGAACTTTGAGAAGGAAAATTGAGAGTGAGTATGTTTTCCTTGAGTGATACACGAGTGCTTTGCAAGGTAGACTAGGATACACTTGTTTTGCAGGTTTGACATATGTCTCAAGAGGGGAACATACACGAGCCGTCTAAGACTGACATGTCACTCAAACTGATGCTCCAAACTCTTTGAAAACAAGCGCAGAGACATGAATTTGTGATGACACAATTATCTGACAGGTTGGCTGCCATTGAGATACGAGGTACCAGAGATAAACACAATAGGGTTTCGAGCGTTCAGAATGTTGATCATGATGCGGATGATGAGGGATATCATTCTAACACCTCATTTCGATCAAGGAAAAGCCAAAGGGGAGCGAGGGAACACAAACATAAACCCCAGCGAGAGAACGAATCTCTTAAGAGGAGGGGCTCCATGCAATCTACCTCTTTAAAGCCGATTTATACAAGAGGTGATAAGAAAGTTCGTTCAACATTTTTTAGGTCTAAACCTAGAGTTGAATCACCTCTTGAGGAGTCATTTTGGGAGACAGATCAACGTCTTCTACACCAAAAACAAATGGAGTCAAATGGATGCTATCAAAGTGAGTTTTCTAAGAAGGAGGTAGCTGACCCTATTCCCAACAAAGGAGTATCTCATCCTATTGAACCATTTGTTGAGGAGGTTGATAATGAGAAAACAATCGAGGGCGTTAAGCTAGATAAAGTGTGACACCCCGAATATTAGGAAGTTGTTTGTAAAGAAGATACTAAAGTGTATTTCTTTGGGTTTGATTTAAAACCTTATTTTGTTTTAAAAGATTAGAAACCCTAATATTTTAATCAAAAATCCTAGTTTACTTGTGACTAACCGGTTTTCTTAAATCTCTTATATTTTAATTGAAAACCCTAATTTTAATCACTGGAAATGTAAAATCTCTCACGTTTTTCTTAAAAATTTCCTTTTATTTGGAAATTATTCATTTATTAAAGCCCTACCACCCATTCATTCCACAATAAGTGTAAATGAACCTAGAAAGTAGGGTTTCACTTTTCGGTTTCAAGATTGGAGCAAATTAGGGTTTTCGCGATTTTTCGTAGGATGATTTTTCGGTACGGAGCAAGGATCAAATTTGGTGATTAAAAGTGACTTTTAGGTGAGAAATAATATGTGATTAGAAGCAATGATAAAAGATTAGTGAATAGGAAGTAAAAATCCTAATACGCGTGATTTAAGAAAAAACGGTGCGAACCGACGGGTATCGATCACTACCGATTGAACCCACCACTTGACCACCACTTTCTTACTACCACATACCCTTGATATTTTTACAAAATATCCCCCCTCATCCTCAGCCATGTGACCAAAATATGTGACCCAAAATGCAAGGAAAAGAAAGAGAAATTTGGAAGGCTTTGGTGGTGACAAGTGTCACACACCTATGGCTCTTTGACCAAACCAATTGTCTTGCCTTTTTATCTTCCATTTAGCTTCGTTCTTCCTCATTTTCTTCTGGTTTGGCTGAGACAAGAGAGAGAGAAATAGAGAGCAAGAGTTTCACCATTTCATCTTGATTTGCACCATCCAAGTGAGGAACCAAAATTCTAAACCGATTAAAGTGTGAGTTGTGACCTTGGGAAGCTAGGGGAAACAAAAATTCCAAGAGGAGGTGAAGTATTACTCTTGCAAGCTTCTTTTTTTGAGGTATAAGGTCTAACCCATAGCTTTGGTTCTTTTATTTTTGATTAAGATGTTATATAATTCATGTTTTGGTTAGATTAGTTGTGATACAAGTTGTTGGGATGATTTTTAAAGTGATATATGTAAGTTAGGGTTTGATGATTTCTGCCTATACTTGCTATATGGATGATATATGTTGTATCTAAGCTTATATAGGAGGTTGTGGTGGTGGATTGAGGCAAGAAATGAAGAAAGTTTCATTGAATCCCAAAATTCCCAGATTTCTGGAAAATTTCAGCCTTGTTCTGTCCGGTTTTATTGCATCATGTTAGAGGCCGAATTAGGCTTAGCATAAAACATGCAAGTTGTATATAATGACATTTTATAATTTTCTACAAAATTTCAGCCCAATCGGAGCAACGTAACCTGTGAAAAGACCAAAATACCCTCGCTGCCCTAGGATGTTTCCAGTGATCCGTTTTAGACAGTTCATTTGTTTGGCTGTGTTTATTCACTATGATCTGTGCTGATTTAGCCATTTTTCAAAACATGAAAGTTTTAGTACTCTGTCTTAGATTTTTAACGCCTCAAAGAACACCTTAAACGGACTTTGGTAGCCTGAGATATGACCTTTTAAATGTAGTACGGTTAATTAGCCGATTAGTTGGAACCTGGTTCTGTGAACTGGGAATTTGATTAGGTTACACTGAAAATTTGACCAAGTGATCTTCATGAAAGTTGTAGGAATTTGTCTTAGCTTCGAAATGGTATAATTTTCACACCAATCCGATAAGCGTAGCCTCAGATGTGTTCTTTCCGCAAAAACCCGTCAAATCTGTCTTTTGTAAACTTCATTTCCGCACTTGTTATTAGTTGATTTATGTCCTTGTATTGTCTTGAGCCTATGGAATGGCTATTGAAATTCATTTCTGTTGTGTGTACCTTTGGGTTTGAATGAGAAAAATAATGAAGGCAAAATGGCTGGAAAATGAGGTAAACACAAAGGGCATGCTGCCCAAATTTACGCTCGAGAACTAGAGAACTATACTTGCAACTTGAGTAAGGACTTGGCCGAATTTATACCCTTGAGAAATAAAATAATGACTGCTCGGAGTACGTTTTTTTTGTCACTTCGACTTAAATGGAGATTTCAAAGTTTTACGAGCAAGCATAAGTTTTACAAATATTTTACTCATAGCCTTTGGTTTAAATGTACTCTTTTCACTTCCAAAACTATACTTATACTTTGTACTAGTAGTTATTCGGATTTTCTTTGGTTCACTTAAACTTTGGAGGGGTTTAACTGTAATATTTTCTCTTGGCTATTATTAGGGTTTCTTGGCGATTGAGAGTGTTATCCGGGAGGATACTTTGGACATTATTTTGCTTAAATAGGTGAGTGTTCCTTGTTTGCTATATTTTTCTTGACTTCATGACTTGTGTTCTTGTTTGATAATGTGTTAAGTGCTTTCAAGGATTTCCAAAACGAGTTTTCTAGGCGAGCGTGTACTTTACCGCGTTCGACCTAAATGAAACATGAAAGTTTCAATGATTAAATGTTGAAATACTAGTTGTGCATGAATATAAGCATTTTTGGCTGAACTGGGCCCTTGCCCTTGTTGCCGATCAACTCGAGGCAGAAGCGGACTCGGTCGGGCGATTTGGTGACCTGGGTGAACGTTTGGTATACTCGAGTATTACCTTGTAGGTTGGTGGAGCCTGGCCAATTTCCAGGAGGGGGTGAATGAAACGAAAGAACAAACGAGGGTTTTACTTTCAAAAACGCATTTTCAAATGAATTGAGGAATAAGGGGAATGACAGGAGAACGAACGAACAAACGAACAAACGAACAAATGGCTCCCTGTGAGCCCGTATCCTTTTAATGTATGTGTTATTATCGCTTTCCATTGTTGATACTCTATGTTTAATGTGTTGGATTGATGGTTTGCTTATGTGTTCGGAACCTCACTGAGCCTATAGCTCATCCCTTTAGTTTTGTTTTCCTTAGCAGGGGAAGGCGAGCAAGGACGAGAGCTCTGTATAGACTAGCTTGATCTAGTTCTTTGATTTTGTAATGGTTCTCGCCCTAGTGCTGGGCACGGACTGGATATGTGGTGAATTGAGAACCTTTGTATATTCGATGTTTGTACTCCCTTTTGAGATAGCAATGTATATATAAGTTTCACTTAAGTTTTGGATTGTTGTATGTTATCCCTTTGGTTGTATTTCGGATTTGATTAAGGAGCGACTGAGTCCCGGCGAGAGCTGGGCAGGCGGTCCGCCGAACCCTTTGGTTCGCCTTAGGGGAAGGTGGGGCTGTCACATAAAGAGACGGAAAAATCTGATGAAATGAGTGGTAAAAAGGAAGAAAAAAGAGAAAGTGAGCCGATTTTGAGCAAAAATGTGCGGGCTTATTGTTTTTCTAATGAACTTACCTTTGCTTTATTTAGTGTTTCTTCATTTGTGCAGATTAAGCAAAGTCAAGTGAAATCAGTCATGCCATGCTCCATTCCAAAGTCACTTGTACAATTCACTAGCTTCCATGGAATTTGTCTTTTAGAAATTGAATCTATTTGGAATCATCGCATGGAACAATTTCAATTCAAATCTGTCCATACCAAAGGGGAATCAAGTCAAACCCACCATGAAGGGAGAATTCCAAATTTTGACTCTTATTTGCTACCTATGGTTCATTCATCATCTTTACCTTCTTTTGAGTATAATTTTCATCCTAACACTTGTATTTCTTATGCAGATTTTGAAGGAAAGTGTAAAAGGCTAGCAATGCCTTCTCAAGTTGAATCAATTGGTGAAAGAAATGATGAAGTGTCAAAGGGAGTTTTCACACTTAAAACTTGTTCTATACCTTCTTCCCATTTAGTTGATGATGTACCATTACTTCTTTACCCAATTTCAAATTTGTTTCAAGTTGAAGGTTATTTTGTTTTTGTAGGTTGTAAAGCTGTCCAAAATTTTCCAGTTTTGATTAAAGACTTACAACCTGATTTCATGCTTATTCCAATTAAAGGTGGTGATCTTTCATACTTATTCACACAGCTAAAAGATGGTGGCCAAGTGCTCAATTTGTCAACTTCAACTTGTGCTAGTTCGAGTAACCCTCATGAAGTGGAATTCAATTGTTTGCTACCTTATTTGTTGGAAGATGAGAAATTGTGTGTCATGCAAGATACCAAAGTTGTCCTTCACAAGTTGTTTAATGCCTCATCCATGCAACAAGTTGCTCCCATTTTATCCATGCAAGATGATTCAAATCAATGTCAACTAGTGCTGAATTTTACCTCTTTGCACAATCAAGGTGTCAATGTGACAATCCATGACCAAAGGCTAATTAGAGAGTTCTGGATTGCCACTTGGGATTTTCACATGCCTTACACAAGCTCTTTCCTACCTTGTCGCATATCCTTATTTGAGAGCTTTCCGATGCTGACCAAACGACATGCAACATGGCTTGTAGTCACTCATCTATTTCCAACATTACTGCCCTTTAAGTGCACCATCGATTTGTGGACAAATCACTTTTAAGAGGAGACTTTAAAGATTCGAGGAGAGAGGGAATGATGCGGATACGGGTGCGCAACAATTTCAACCTGGGTCAAGGATCCTTTGGTCAATATTGGTGGTCCGATGACAAGATCAAGATCAAGAAGGTGAAGGAAGCTTTACGAGCCTTGATCATTCACCATACAAGCAAGGAGCAAGCTAAGTTTGAAGATTTGGTGGACCATGAAGTTATCTTGTTCACTTGTACATTTGAAGTGAAATAATGATCTCACACTTGTTAGCTTAGTTAGCAATTGTTTTAAAGCTGCCTAGTTTAGTAATCGAACAAAGGAAATGTTGTCCTCTAGTTTTAATCCTTAAAGTAGCTTAGCTAGTTGGTCAAAAGCTTGCTTTAGTCAAGCACCAACGTTATCTGTTCGTATTAAGTTGATTAAGGTTTTTCTAGTTGCACTTGGGCTTGGGCCGAGTTTAGCAACCGAAATTCCAAGTCGGATTAGGTTTTTGTTGGCAGCTTAGTTTAGGTCTTTTACACGCCTATATAAGGCTTCTTGTCTTTCAAAATAAGGGACGGAATATTACAACCAGAAATTGTGAGGAATTTTCCTTCAAGTTCTTAATCAAACTTACTCTTGAATTCTTGAGTTCATAGCTTAGGATTCAAATCGAACTTTATCGATTAGTTTGTTACCTAATCGTGGCATCTCTTCATCTATCTTTATGTGCTTAAGGTTGTTGATTACCTACGTGTGCCAGAGGTCTTAAATTCATGAGAACAATCGAATTCAATTTTCATTAGGAGAAAAGGTCCAACTCTGATATTACAAAGTTGGGAGGTTCGAGGTGGGTCTTCCCCTAGGATTGCTCATCAGTTGGTATCAGGAGCATCAAGTTGATTCTCTTTCAATTGAAGTTGCTCATACTTGTTACCTTAGTTAGTAGTTGTTTTAAAGCTACTTAGTTTAGTAATCGCACAAAGGACATGTTGTCCTCTAGTTTTAATCCTTAAAGTAGCTTAGCTAGTTGGTCATAAGCTTGCTTTAGTCAAGCACCAACGTTATTTGTTCGTATTAAGTTGATTAGGGTTTTCCTAGTTGCACTTGGGCTTGGGCCGTTAGCAAGGGAAATTCCAAGTCAGATTAGGTTTTTGTTGGCAGCTTAGTTTAGGTCTTTTACATGCCTATATAAGGCTTCTTGTCTTTCAAAATAAGGGACGGAATATTACAATAGAAATCGTGAGGAATTTTTCTTCAAGTTCTTAATCAAACTTACTCTTGAATTCTTGAGTTCATAGTTTAGGATTCAAATTAGACTTTATCAATTAGTTTGTTTCTTAATCGTGGTGTCTCTTCATCCATCTTTATTTGCTTAAGGTTGCTGATTACCTTCGTGTGTCAGAGGTCTTGAGTTCATGAGAATAATCGAGTTCAATTTCCATTGGGAGAAAAGTTCCAACTCTGATATTACAAAGTTGGGAGGTTCTAGGAGGGTCTTCCCCAAGGATTGCTCATAAATTACCTTTTACTTGAATAAAAACATTTCCTTGACTTTGTATTATTTTATTTCACCATATATATTATGACCAAATATCGTTTTTATTATGGTTGGGATTTTATATGATAGTTTAGGGTATTAGTATGACATTGGAAACATTTGGAGGATAAAAACATGATTTGACAAAGATTAGAGAGAGAAAGGGCAAGATTGAGACAAGTGGAAAAACCATAGCCAATCAACCTTTTTGACCAAAGAAATTAGAGGAAATTTAAACCATTCTTGGCTCCATTTTCCTCCCCTATGGCTGGCCACCTTGAAGCTTCCAAGGGAAGAGAGAAACTCCATTTTATGCTTTTTAAACCCTAGCTTGATCTTGAGCAAAATAAAAAATGAAAGACTTGAGTTAGTTGAGTGAACAACCTTCAACTCTAGTGTGTGATTTCAAGCTTGGAACTTTTGGTTTGGTGGTTTATTTGGATGATTCAAGCTTCATATAAGAGAGTTATATGATCCTTAACTCTCGGTTTTATGGTGTTATATCAAGTGTTTAAAGTTTTGATGGTAAACTAGGAGTTGTATGGATGTTACTTGTGGTTAAATTTCTTGAACTAAACAAGTGATAGTAGGGTAGGTTGGTTAGCATGCCATGTGTTTGATTAATTGTTTAAGCTTTGCTTATGGTTTTCTTGATGTATTAACATGTTTTGAATCCTTTTCAAGTTAAAGATAACTCTTGGATTGTTGTTTGAGTTAGTCTACAAGGAAACGATGGAAGTTGGAGTTGCATGTGAACTAGTGGACTGTTTTGTTTTCTCTTGGTTGACCGGATTTGGAGTGAAGGTTTCTCCTTGATTTTGTGACTCATGTGCACCTTAATTAAGCCTAGGAAACTTGGCTAAACATTGGTTAAGTTTATGTGTGAGTTGAGATGGAAATGAAGCAAGTAAAGTGGTTGTTTTTGGGCAAGTAGTGGACTGTTTTGGTTCTTTTTGTTGGCTAGACTGTTTTGGTTCACTTGATCATTATGTGTGTTATATTTTGAACTCCAATGGTGCTAGATAACTTGATCCCCTATATATGAACTCTAGGAGATTGAATTTGATGAATTAGAGACAAAACAAGTTAAGTTAGCAAGAAGAAATAGAGTGACTTTGTTAGGGTTCCAAGCTGATCAAAACTGAAACATTAGCCAACTTTCCCGAACTACTGGTATTGATAGGAGAGGAACTAGAGTTTGAATTTTATACCTTTGGAAAGCCCTTCAACTCTAGTTTCTAACACCGCTAACGGCACGTCATTTTGACTTTTTTATAGTGAGATATGGCCGTTTTTCCAAAACTGTGTGGGCGCGACTGTTTTACCAATGAAGACTATTTTGAACTTAAATGAGATTTTTCTTTTGCTCAATTTTCTTACACTTGTCAAACTTGTTTTCTTATGATCTTTTACTGCATTTTGGGCCTAACTTGTATTGTGAATTGAGTAAATTTAACCACTCACTTGGTCACCTAATGAGCTTACATTTAGGTTGAAAATGAACCTAGATTGTTAACGATTTCACTCTTTGCCCTAAGATTGGGAAACGGAGGTAAACGTAACCAAAGAATTTGATGTTTGAACTCTGCATTTGCTTGACATGTGAGTGTTCCATTGTCTGTTACCTCTCTATGTGAAATATCTGAATACTTGATCTTTGACTGGTTGAACTAAACAATTATTTTTACAAATTTGAAGCGAGCGTTTATTTTATCACACTCGACCTCCTTCGATTTCACTGAGACTCTGTATACTGCTATTATAAGAGGTGATTTCTCTATATTTGACTGTATGTGAGTTGTTTGGGTGATGTCCCATCAACTACTGTAACTGTTTGGATACCTAACCTCATAGGTGAGTCGGTTGTATCGAGTCAGTAAGGGCTTAGTCGAGAAGGCCAATAAACCCTGAGGACTGTTTACTGAATATGGATCCGGTATACTCGAGTATTATCTAATTACTATTTGTGGTGTTCGGGCCTGTTAATGGGGTTGACTGGTGGACGAAAATTAGAGTAAGTGGTGTTCTGTGGACATTATATTCTTTGAACGCAAACGTTGGCGGAGAGTCAACGGATTCTTGTTATGATCAAGCTCAAGTGGATTTGGCTTTTGAAAGCCACCCGTATCCTTGAATTGAATTGTGATTTAATTGTTATAATACAATACGATGGTTACTTATTTATATTACGCCTTTAATTGGCTATTTGCTTACATGTTTATTTGGAACCTCACTGAGTTTTAGCTCACCCCACTCCTTTTGTTTTCCTTAACAGATCTGGGATGGAACTGTGGTCGAGAACTTTCATAGGTTTCACTTTTATTTTGAACTTGTACTTTAGCTTGTATCCCTTTTGTTAGAAGACTTTATTTTTGCTCCTTGTAAGCTTGATTTGTAAGTTCGACGTATATTATGTAAATTAAGTGTGGAGTGGTAAATTTGACTCTTAATCTTATATTTTAAGTTTGGAAAGTGGCGTGGCATTTATATTTCCATTTTGATCTGTACCTTTTATTTCAGAGATATTTCATTAGTTATCTTGGGTTGCTAGTCATTAGTCAACTGAGTTTCGACGAGAGTTGGGCAGGCAGTTCGCTAATCCTTAGGGTTCATCCTGAGAAGAGGTGGAGCTGTCACAGGTGGTATCAGAACCTATGTTTGAAGTGGCCTGGGCGTATTAGAAATTACTTTAAGTTTACATTTGATCATTTTCCCTTAAAAGTACTTAAGTTTTATCTATACTTGGTGTAGGATGGATGGATCTAGTGGCCCTAGTGATAGCCACGTTGGCGAACCGCGCCTGTGGGTTACTTTCAATGATTAGGTACCAGATCAGACCCGAAGGAGCTACCATACACTGGAGTCCAGCTAACCGCCATCGGCGTTGCGAGTGTCAACATACTTACGCTTATCCTAACTCAGTAGTTTTGGCGGTTGTGGAGGAGAGAAGGGCGCTAACGAAGGACAATGCTAGGCTTGAAGTTGAAGTTAATCAACTAAGGGAAACTATTAAGATGCAAGCCGACCAGATTAAAAAACTTGAGGATGACGTGGTTGAGGGTCAAGAAAGGACCAATGATCTCAGCGCGCAACTTGGAGAAGCTCAGGAGCAACTGGTTACGGGAACCATGAAAGTGAGGACTAGAGCTAAGTCGATCATGAATATTTGTGGAGATCTACTTGAGAACTTAAGCGATGAGGCTTCTAACATAGGAGATGAGGCAGGAGCCGAACCTAGCCAGGATGGGAGATCCGCTAGTCCCGCGGTGAACTAAGTCTTGACTATTAGGTTACTATTTTGGGTGATTTTGACTATTGTACCTAGAAAGGTTAGGAGATGTGGCGACTCGGTGGTTGTACAACTTTCTTTTGACTCAGTGGTTGTGTGACATGATTTGATAAACTGTGTCTGTACTTTTGGGGCTTGTGCTTGATATTTTGGCCTTGTTGGCTTGTCAATAGCTGATATTAGTCCTTGAATGTATATTAACTTTGACTTTGACTTTATTTTGATTTGGTATTTAACTGTTTTGTGTTTTCACTTGCTTATCATGATTTTGACTTTATTTCCCTTTGACTTTCGATTACACGCAACTACATATTATATACCAATACTTGCCTACACCATTAGTTATAATCTGTGGACTCTAGACCGGTGAGAAATATTGGAGGGTAGACGACAATCTGGTCGGGGCCGTGGGCATAGACCCAGCTAAGAAGAGAAACACGGATCTGTGGCAAATCAGAACTAGGGACTTGGAGGTGAAGAAGGGGACTAGATAGCTACGGTAATCAACTGTATGACTAATTTGTTAGCTCGACTGGTTGACCAGTAAGGTCAAGTGCCTGATAATCAGCAAAGGGACCCTGAAATAGGTGAAGATAGGGCTCTGGAACTGTTCCAAAAGTTTGCTCCTCCAAAATTTCTTGGAGGACCAGATCTCGAAATTACCGAGAACTGGTTTGAAAGAATGGTGAATATATTTGCTGCATTACACTACGCTGAAGAAAGGCAAGTGATTTTCACTATTTTTCAATTGGAAGGTGCGGCCTGTTCTTGGTGGAACGTAGTAAGGGCAAAATGGGACAGGGAGTAAACTCCACATACTTGGTTTAATTTCACCAGAAAATTTAATGAGAAGCTCCTTCCACCCTTAATTCAGGAGAAAAGAGATGATGAATTCATCAAACTGCGCCAAGGCACTTCGAGTGTGGCAGAATATGAGATCCAATTCACCGGACTCTCTAAATTTGCTCCGAAACTGGTGGTTAATGAGCAGAAATGCATAAGGGAATTTGTACAGGGATTGAATGTGAAAATTCAAAAAGACTTAGCTGTAACTCAAATTGATTCATTTAAAGATGCTCTGGAGAAAGTTCAATAAGTGGAACAGGCCCGATTTCAGGTTCGAACTTTTCAAACAAAGAGACGAGGTGCATCGTAGTACTATCAAGCGAGGCGATCAGAATGCACTGCCTCCTAAGTTTGAAAGAGGTACGGGTAGAGTTCGTATCTCAGGAACACCGAGAGGAGCTCCATCTAGAGGGATTCAAAATGGAAGGGGACAACAGAGGACTGTCTCCTAAGAAGGTCCGACACCCGCTCCTCGAGCAAACTGTGGATATTGTGGTAAGGCAAACCACACCGAGGATGCTTGTTGGTGAAAAATGAGGAAATGTCTCCGTTGCGGTAGTTCCGAACATCAGATCGCAACCTGTCCTGTTAAACTTCGTGAAGGGAATGAGGGTATGCAACCAGAGAAGTCAAACTCTAAACGACCTACTGCCAGTGGAAGTAGACCAAAAGCCTCTGCTAGGATTTTTGTCGTGAACCATCAACGAGTTCCTAAATCATCTGAGGTAGTGGAAGATACGATCCCTGTATTCCACAGCGTAACTAAGCTTGTAATTGACCTTGGGGCAACCCATTCTTTTGTGAATCCTGCCTTTATGTGTGGTATTGATATAAGTTCTTTTAAATTACCCTATGATTTGGAGGTTAGAACACCTACTGGGGATCAAAACCTAATTATCAACATGGTTTACAAAAATTGTGAGATTTGGGTAGGAGAACAGAAATTGGTGCTAGACTTGATAAGTTTAGATCTTAAGGGGTATGACGTGATTATAGGCATGGATTGGTTGGCTCGTTATAATGCTCAGTTAAACTGCAAGACTAAGGTGGTGAAATTCTGTATACCCAGAGAAACGACTCTAAGATTGGATGTGCAAGGTAGACTAGCCTCGTCTACACTTGTTTCGAGAATTCGAGTCAGAAAATTATTGAATAAAGGGGCACAGGGTTACTTAGCTTTCTTAATTAATACTCGTAGAGATAAGGTGGAACTGGAGGATGTGATAGTAGTAAA
This sequence comes from Coffea arabica, assembly GCF_036785885.1. Taxonomy (NCBI): domain Eukaryota; kingdom Viridiplantae; phylum Streptophyta; class Magnoliopsida; order Gentianales; family Rubiaceae; genus Coffea; species Coffea arabica. Next base: position 35,987,296 of record NC_092323.1, on the reverse strand, counting down.
TGAATTATTCAATATTTTCCCTGACGAGTTGAAGTCGATGCCGCCAGAGAGAAAAATAGAATTTAAGATTGATTTGGTGCCTGGAACCGCTCCTATTGCGAAAATACCATACCGATTGACCCCTATCAAACTTAAGGAACTAAAACTGTAGTTAAGGATTTGTTAGAGCGCGGGTTTATTTGAAAAAGTGAATCGCCTTGGGGAGCGCCTGTTCTATTTGTTAAAAAGAAGGATGGCAGTTTGAAACTGTGTATCGACTATCGCGGCTTAAATGATATCACGGTGAAAAACAAATATCCTTTGCCGCACATTGACTAGTTTTTTGATCAGTTGCAAGGAGCAGTGTTTTTTTTAAAATTGGACTTGAGGCAAGATTATTATCAGCTACGAATTAAGTAGGAGGACATACCAAAAACTGCTTTTAATTCCAGATATGGACATTTCGAATTTGCAGTGATGCCATTTGGTTTAACAAATGCTTCGACTGCATTCATGGATTTAATGCATCGAGTTTTTAAATCTTATTTGGACCAATTTGTCATGGTGTTTATAGATGATATCTTGATATATTCTAAAACTCGAGAGGATCATGAATGACATTTGAGGATAATTTTGCAGACTTTGAGAGAGCATCAATTATATGCCAAGTTTAGTAAGTGCGAGTTTTAGTTGGAACAAATTTCTTTTCTAGAGCATGTAATATCTAAAAATAGCATTTCTGTGGATCCAGTGAAAGTAAAAGCCGTATCTGAGTGGAAGCAGCCAGAAACACCAACTGAGATCCGTAGTTTCTTTGATTTAGCCGGGTACTACCGTCGGTTCATAAAAAATTTCTCCAAATTAGTTGGAGCTTTAACCGATCTGACAAAAAAACATGATCAATTTGTCTAGGATTCTAAGTATGAAGCTAGTTTTCTAGAATTAAAGAAACGGTTAACTTCGGCGCCAGTTTTAGCCTTACCAAATGGAAAGCACAGTTTCTCTATATATACTAACGCCTCAAGAGAAGGATTGGGATATGTTCTAATGCAGAATGGAAGTGTGATTGCCTATGCCTCTAGGAAATTAAAACTCCATGAGCGGAATAACCCGACTCATGACTTGGAAGTGGTTGCTGTAGTTTTTACCCTAAGAAAATGGAGGCATTACTTATATGGGGTGACTTTTGAGATTTATACCGACCATGAGAGTCTGAATTATCTATTCTCTCAGAAAGAACTAAACTTGAGACAGCATCGGTGGATGAAATTTCTTGAGAATTATGACTGTATAATTAACTACCACCCGGAGAAGGCCAATATTGTAGCCAATATCTTAAGTCAGAAAGTTCAAGTAGTTGGATTAATGGTCAAGGAGTGGAATTTATTGGAAAAAGTGAGTGAATTGAATCCACGGTTGGACCGACAGAGAGTGATTTTGGGGAATATCACAGTGAAATAGGATTTGTTGGACCGAATCAAAGAATCTCAGAAAAATAACTGAATGGTACAGAAATGGATGGAAAAAGTACAAAAAGGGAAAATTTCAAATTTTAATGTGAGTTCCGAGTGTATTTCAAAATTTCGTGAGCAGATAGTGGTGCCGCAAGATGAAGTGATAAAAAGAGACATTTTGAAAGAGGCACATCGATCTAAGTATATATTACATCTCGGAAGCAGTAAAATGTACCAAAATTTGAGGAGACTGTATTGGTGGGATAAAATGAAGAAGAAAATTGCTAAATATGTCCAAAAGTGTTTAGTGTGCCAACAAGTGAAAGCTGAACATCAGAAACCCTCAAGTCTTCTACAGCCTCTTGAAATCCCTGAGTGGAAATAGGAACATATTGCGATAGATTTTGTGACAGGATTACCCCGTACTCAGAAAGGTCACGACGCCATTTGGGTAATAGTTGATAGGTTGAGCAAGTCTGCTCACTTTTAGCCTGTAAATATGAGATAATCCTTGAAAAAATTGGTTCAACTGTACATGACGAGATAGTGAGATTGCATGGGATCCCCGTAAGCATTGTCTCTGACAAAGATCCGCAGTTTGTGTCTCATTTCTGGCAACAGTTATAAGAAGTTTTAATGATTAAGTTAAACTTTAGTATCACTTATCATCCCCAAACTAATGGACAGTCAGAGAGAACCATTCAAATACTTGAGGACATGCTAAAGACTTCTATCTTGGATTTTTGTGGAAGTTGGAGATAGTATATGGCGTTGGTCGAATTTGCATACAATAATAGTATCATTCCTCCATACAAATGGCACCGTACGAAATTCTCTATGGAAGAAAGTACTGATCACCAATATACTGGGATGAAGTAGGGGAAAGAAGGGTTTTAGACCCAATTGCAATGCCATGGATCGAAGATGTTTATGAGAAGGTGAAGGTGATACGTCAGAAGCTTCAAACAGCGCAAAGCCGACAAAAGAGTTACGCGGATAATCGACAAAAGGATTTGGAGTTTGAAGTTGGGGATAGAGTATTTTTGAAGGTTACACCACTTCAAAATTCCACTGCGGGAAAAGGAAAGAAACTTCAACCGAAATATGTGGGGCCTTTCAAGATTTTTCAACGATTTGGGAATGTGGCATATCTGTTGGAGTTACAAGCAAATCTATCAAGCATCCATGACGTATTTCACGTTTCTATGTTGAAGAAGTATCATCCAGACCCCACCCATGTACTAAAACCAGAAAAAATTGACCTTGATGAATCTCTGACTTATGAAGAAAGACCGGTACAGATCTTAGATCGAAAAGTAAAGGAATTAAGGACTAAGCGAATACCCTTGGTAAAGATTTTATGGAGAAATCATGAGGTAGAAAAAGCTACTTGAGAAGTGGAAGAGGATATTCGCACAAAGTATCCTGAGCTATTCAGTGATCAAAATAAGAATTTCGAGAACGAAATTCTTTAAGGGAGAGAGAGTGTGAGAAACCTCGCTTAAAAATATAAATTTTCCTAAATCACTTGCATTTCCCTTAGACTAAATCACTTATAACATGTCCTTGTATTGCATTCTACATGCATTATAACATTTCTCTTGCATTGCATTTCATTACCTTTTATTTGAATTAAAACATTTCCTTGATTTGGTATTATTTTATTTCACCACATATACTATGACCAAATATCCTTTTTATTGTGGTTGGGACTTTATATGATAGTTTAGGGGTGTTAGTAAGACATTGAAAATATTTGGAGGATAGAAACATGATTTGGCAAAGATTAGAGAGAGAATGGCCAAGATTGAGACAAGTGGCAAAACCCTAGTCATTCAACCTTTTTGACCAAAGAAATTAGAGGAAATTTAAACCATTCTTGGCTCCATTTTCCTCCTCTAAAGCTGGCCACCTTGAAGCTTCCAAGGGAAGAGGGAAACTCCATTTTCATGCTTTTTGAACCCTAGCTTGATCTTGAGCAAAAATCAAAAGTGAAGGACTTGAGTTAGTTGAATGAACAACCTTCAACTCTAGTGCATGATTTCAAGCTTGGAGCTTTTGGTTTGGTGGTTTATTTGGGTGATTCAAGGTTCATATAAGAGAGGTATATGATCCTTAACTCTCGGTTTTATGGTGTTATATCAAGTGTTTAAAGTTTGGATGGTAAACTAGGAGTTGTATGGATGTTACTTGTAGTTAAATTTCTTGAACTAAACAAGTGGTAGTAGGATAGGCTGGTTAGCATGCCATGTGTTTGATTAATTGTTTAAGCTTTGCTTATGGTTTTCTTGATGTATTAACATGTTTTGAATCCTTTTCAAATTAGAGATAACTCTTGGATTGTTGTTGGAGTTAGTCTATAAGGAAAGGATGGAAGTTGGAGTTACATGTGAACTAGTGGATTGTTTTGTTTTCTCTTGGCTGACCAGATTTGGAGTGAAGGTTTCTCCTTGATTTGTGACTCATTTGCACCTTAATTAAGCCTAGGAAACTTGGCTAAACATTGGTTAAGTTTATGTGTGAGTTGAGATGGAAATGAAGCAAGTAAAGTGGTTGTTTTTTAGTAAGTAGTGGACTATTTTGGTTCTTTTTGTTTTGAAGCGATCGTGTACTTTATCACACTCGACCTCCTTCGATTTCACTGAGGCTCTGTATACTGCTATTATAAGAGGTGATTTATCCATATTTGACTGTATGTGAGTTGTTTCAGTGATGCCTCATCAACTATTGTGACTGTTTGGATACCCAACCTCATAGGTGAGTCGGTTGTATCGAACCAGCAAGGGTTTGGTCGAGAAGGCCGATAAGCCCTGAGGACTGTTTACTGAATATGGATCTGGTATACTCGAGTATTATTTAATTACTGTTTGTGGTGTTCGAGCCTGGTAGGGGGGTTGACTGGTGGACGAAAATTAGAGTAAGTGGTGTTCTGTGGACATTATATTCTTTGAACGCAAACGTTAGCGAAGAGTCAACGGATTCTTGTTATGATCAAGCTCAAGTGGATTTGGCTTTTGAAAGCCACCCGTATCCTTGAATTGTGATTTAATTGTTATAGTACAATACGTTGGTTACTTGTTTATATTACGCCTTTTATTGACTATGTGCTTAAATGTTTATTTGGAACCTCACTGAGTTTTAGCTCACCCCACTCCTTTTGTTTTCCTTAATAGATCTGGGATGGAACTGTGATCGAGAACTTTCATAACTTTCACTTTTATTTTGAACTTGTACTTTGACTTGTATCCCTTTTGTTAGAAGACTTTACTTTTGCCTCTTGTAAGCTTGATTTGTAAGTTCGACGTATATTATGTAAATTAAGTGTGGAGTGGTAAGTTTGACTCTTGGCCTTATATTTTAAGTTTGGAAAGTGGCGTGGCATTTATATTTCCATTTTGATCTGTACCCTTTATTTCAGAGATATTTCATTAGTCATCTTGGGTTGCTAGTCATTAGTCGACTGAGTCCCGGCGAGAATTGGACAGGCAGTTCGCTAAACCTTAGGATTCGCCCTGAGGAGTGGCGAGGCTTACAACCAATCCCAATCTCCATGTCCCTTTTATTTTTTACTTTAACCATTAAATGGTGTCAAAGTCATTAGCAATAAAATGCTACATAAATTTCATTCCATTTCAAGCTCTAGTTAATTGTATACTAATATTTTACACCACAATCAATTGAGCACCTATTTCCTTTTTTCAAGTAGCTATTATTTATTTTGTTACTTAGGTTGAATATTTACATAAAAAATAATAGCAATAGAATGCCAATCCTCAGATCAATGGAACTTCAATTATTGTTAATAAAACTAATTTTACATTGATAAATTTAGTCTACAAATGAAAATTTACATGCCAAGATAAAGGGTAGAAAGTGTTACTCTGTTCTGAGATTGTTCACTGTCTCAAACCATTAGTTTTTATTTGTATAACTTCATTCATAGGGCAAGAAAACAACAAACTATTATTGGTAGCTAAACACCACATGCGTGGGCAATAGTTATGTGTATTGGGGTGAAAGAAGTAATTTAGAAGAAGGAACAATAGAAGATTATCGGATAATTAGAGTTGTTGCACAACAGCAAGTACTTGTAGTATGTATATACAAAATAACAAGGCGTAAAAATTAAATAACCAACGCAAACCATAATACAGAATATGTACAATGTAAAAATTGAATAACCATTTGTGAGTTTGTAAAAAAAAAGGCTAGTACAATGTGTACAAAGTAAATAACAATGTGTATAAATAAAGCAACAATATATAAAAATTAAATAATTGAGGGTAAATCATAATAATCTATGTGTATAAAGTAGATAACAATGTGTACAATTAAAATAATAATTTGTAACAACTAACTAACGAAGGGTAAACCATAATACACAAAATAAGTGGTATCATTAACACTTAGAATTTTGACCATTACCGTAAAGGGAATTAAACATAAGATAAATATTTAAACGTTCTAGGTAAGTTTTTGAGTTCATGCTAGTCTGGTTAAAAAATATACAAGTAGTTTGGTGGCGTCACAATTATAGGTAGAGTAGAAAATAATGAGATAGTATTTGGACTATTAACATGTAAGATTTATGGGTTTATGTGTTAAAAAGGTTGAGAAGGGAGTAACTTATACAAAAAAACTAATTAAGTGGAAGAAAATTTTACATGTACTTATTCTATTTATTATTATTATTAGGGAAATACTTTAGATTGACTACTCTACAAATTATTTTTAGTTTCCATAATTTTGTATTCACTGATTGGGCAAGGTTCTATGTAAAAACATGTACAAGATGGCATGTGGGAAAGGAAGTACATCCAAAATATAATAAATAAAGAGAAGAAATTGAAGCAAGCATAGTTGCAAAATCAACTTGTGGCAAAGTTGAAAGTATGAGGGACTTCTAGTTGTCCAGTGGGTTGTTCAGTGGATATATTCCATTAACCATCTTTTGTCTGAAATTTCATAATAATATTCTTATTAACTTATCGCACTAGTACTACACATTGTCTGACATAGTTATACATGACTTTCTATCCAAACTATCCCTATCACGATGGTTTGATAACCATTTCATAGAAACATCAAATTAAAGAGTGTTGTAGAATGATTGAACTATATGTAATACAGATCGTGCAAAATGTAATCAATTTGAAACATGTTGTAAATCCCGATGGTATGGAGTAAGTTTAAATAATGAGCAATAACATGTTCTTATAACTACTATTGGTCAGTTTTTGTGATGCCGTTTGGGTTGTATTCAATCAATTGTAAGTTATATCTAACTAGTTCTAATCTCAACAACAAGTTTAAGTGCTCTCCTGAACATTATACATCCTATACACAAGCATTGTTTTGTAATTCAACAAATTGGAGTCATTGTTAGTATAGATCCACAAGTTGTTGAATATATTGTAATCACATTTCGATTGAATTACAAACAAATTAATACTGGTCAACTATGAATAATTCATACACTAGCGTGAAGAACAAAAATAAGACAAGTATTTTAGTCTCAATAAGTTCTAATCCAATTCAAATGAAATTGATTGAACTACACAAAAAAATTAATATTGGTCAACTATGGATAATTCATGGACTATATGGAGAATAAAAAGATGGTAAATATTTTAGTCTTAATGAGTTCAAATTCAGTTCAAATAAAATTGGATACATTCTCCGAGTCTATGTGCAGTTATGAAACTAAAATTGATAAATTAAATATATATAAATATCATTCTCTTCGTGCTTTACATAAGAATTGTCATTGAAGGCAAATATTTTAAGTGATGGAATTGTACATCGGTATGATCACAACAGGATATCATATACTGAAGGTTAGATGAACTGGATGGGGCACCAATGGTACAAGCTTCGATCCATCTGTATACTTGAAAGACATTGCTCTTCATGGAAGCAAACATTTTCAACGGATCTAACTTGTGGGTTTTTCTAGTAGTTGCTCACTTGTGTTCAGTTGAATACTACTTCCTAGTATTTTGGATGAAAGTGTACATTGGATAATTATTGGTCAACTATGGATAATTATGGATAATTAATATTGGTTAACTATGGATAATTCATGGACTATATGGAGAATAAAAAGATGGTAAATATTTTAGTCTTAATAAGTTCAAATAAAATTGGATACGTTCTCCGAATCTATGTGCAGTTATGAAACTAAAATTGATAAATTAAATATATATATATATATATATATCATTCTCTTTGTGCTTTACATAAGAATTGTCATTGAAGGCAAATATTTTAAGTGATGGAATTGTACATTGGTATGATCACAACAGGATATCATATACTGAAGGTTAGATGAACTGGATGGGGCACCAATGGTACAAGCTTCGATCCATCTATATACTTGAAAGACATTGCTCTTCATGGAAGCAAACATTTTCCACGGATCTAACTTGTGGGTTTTTCTAGTAGTTGCTCACTTGTGTTCAGTTGAATAGTACTTCCTAGTATTTTGGATGAAAGTGTACATTGGCATAGTCACAACAAAGTACTCTATACTAAAGACTAGCTAAGACATCAATAGTAAATGCTGCTAACCACCTATATGCGTGACCTATACAAGTTAGTCTTAATAAGTTCCAATCCAATTCAAACAAAACTGGTGACATTCTCTGAATACATATATACAATTATAAAACTAACATTTAAATACATAAATATTGTTCTTTTCATGCTCTGCATGGAGATATAAAATAACAATATGTAAAAACTACATAGTAAACAATATGTACAATGTAACAACTAAACAACCATACATTAATGTACAAAGTAAAAAACAATCTATACAAATAAAATAACAATGTGTAAAAATTAAATAACCAATGGTAAACTATAATAAAGAATGTGTACAAATAAATAATAATGTTTACAAGTAACATAACAACGTGTAAAAACTAAATAATTAAGGGTAGACCATAATACCCAATATGTAGAATGTAAAAATTAAACAATCATATTTTGAGTGTGCAAAAAGAGCTTGTATAGTGGTTCAAAAATTAATATGCTTATGTGAACAAAGTAAACAATAATGTGTACAAATAAAATAACAATGTGTAAGAACTAAATAACCATGGTTAAATCATAATAAACAATGTGTACAGTATAAAAACTGAATAATTATGAGCAAGTTACAACAAAACATTTATTATAACATAACCATATATCTAACTATTCAGTTATTAATGAAGAGTTTGTTGCATCCATTCATTCAACTTTCCCTATATTGACCCGGACAATAAATTTTTTGAAATAACTAAGCAAGATAATTTTAAAATCACAATTAAATAATATATTCTTGGTAGGCTATGCGTAGAGAGATTATTAATTTGAATTATGTATTATAAAAAGTAAAACAATAATTTGAAAAGCATAGTTGTAGCAAATGCATATGTAGCTATAAAATAACAAACAGTAAATGTAGTATTTAAAATTGTGAACAAAGAGACAATTTTCGTAGATACGTGTTGTGACGCCCCGAAAAGTATAAGTGTGAGAACCCGGAAATTTTCTAATTTTCTAGGGTTTATTTTTTTTTAATCGCCTGCCTTTTCTACATTTTCTTTATTAGAAAAATTCTCCAGATAAAGTTTATGAGCGAAGATAGTTTTAAAATGATTTTTCTAGTATCGGTTAGTTTTTGAGAAATTAAGAGCGTATTTTGGACGTGGGACCCGCTAGTGCGGTAAATGCATTATATTTTTGACAACTTGTTGGAATTTTGTATTAAGTGATATTATTTTACAAAGTGTTAAGATATTTGTAATGGAGAGACAAAAAGATAAGTTTTAAACCAAAAAGGTGACAAGTGTCACCTTGTGATTTAATCTTGGACTTTGACCATTATTTCTTACCTTTACTAATACTCAATTTTGACCCAAAAATCATCCTATTTCTATGCTTCATGGCCGGCTCTCTCTCAAAGGAAAAGAAGAAAAATCTCTCAACTTTCTAGCTTCTCATCTCACTCAATCTTCAATTCCAACCGAGTAAACTTGACTTTACTCCATAAAACCTCTTAGTTTGTTGGAGTTGAGCTTGGTTGTGAAGTTGTTTGGAAAGCTAAGGTGACTAGTTGCTCTATCTCCTGTATTGCTAAGGTGAGTTGTGAAGGTCCCCTCTCCTTCCTCTAATGATGTTCAATTCATGATTGGTGGTGGTATGAGATGCAATATTATGGATTAATTCTTGATTTGTGGTTGAAATGATCAAGTTTTATTATTTTTGGGGATTTTTCTGTTTTAATATAAGCATGATTGTGTGGCTATCTATGATGATTGGAAATGGTCTATAATGACTTAAGGAGGTGGGAAAAGTGATTAATTGCAACCAATTTCTGGTTTGGAAGAAATTTCAGAAAACTAGGGTTCTTGAGGGAGCATTCTGCCCGAATTTTTAGCTCCTAGTTAGAGGCTGAATTGGCCTTGGTTTAAAACATGAAAGTTGTAGGGAATGACATTTTAGAGGTGCCTACAAATTTTCAGGTCAATCGGAGTAGTGTAGAATGAGAAAAGTCGAAATTACTATTGCTGTTCTGGTTTTACCCGAATGTAAGAATTGCGCCTGTAATTGGTTGTTTTGGCTGGAATTGCTTCCGAATTGGTTGTTGAGGTCTTATGATGAAATTTAGCCCTGTTTCTTAGCTTTCAGCTAGTTTTGGAATTTTTGGATTTGGACTTGGATAGCCTGCTTTATGATGTTTCCGCTAGAATGCGTTCTGTGAATATGTTTTTGTGATTCTGGTATGGTATCTTGCATTTTTGACCTGGTTACACTCGAAACTGGGTTGAGTGACCTTCTGTAATATTGTAGTCCTGTCTCTTAGCTTCGAAATGGTGTATCTTATACCTTCATCCGACAATCGTAGCGCCTTTGGTGCCATTACAGCAAAAGGACGTCAAAACCTGTTTTCTGGTTTTGAGCTTAACTTTCATTTCCGGACTTTTCCCTAGCTTGACTTGCACTAGTACTACTTGGAGCTTGCTGAATGGCTATTGGATGAACTTGTTGTTGTGTATGTACCTTTGGGTTTGAATGAGAAAAATAATGAAGCCTTGATTGTGACGACCCCACCTCCCCCTAAGGCGAACCAGAGGGTTCGGCGGGCCGCCTGCCCGCCTCTCGCCGGGACTCAGTCGTTCACTAAAGTCCTCAAATGAATTACAAGAATAAACCTCAAATATACATCACATGGTCCACAAATATACATCCAAGTCTCCAATAATTACATGTCACAAATGCAGCGGAAACTAATTCCCAACTATACATCAAATGATTCCAAATCCAAAACTGTACAAGATATAGGCCATCCATTCACGTGAATAAGCACAACAAGTCCTGCCTTCGCCTTGAGCCCTGTGGAGGGGAATAAAATATTTTTGGGGTGAGCTAGAACCTCAGCGAGTAACCAGAAAATCAGTAATCAAATCGGTTTAACAATATTTCTTTTCAATGATGTCATAAATCAATGATGTTATAAATCAAATGATAAGTCCAGAAACGATTACAGCATTTACAAAACATTAAATATGGAGTATCAATAATTCAAGAAACATGTACAATGGAAAGCGATAGTAACATTCATGAAAAGGATACGTTCATTTTTTTATAAATAATCCCTCGTTCATCTTTTTATTCGTTCATCTTTTTTTTTTTCCGGACGTTGGCCGGTCTCCACCCATCCGGACGTAGCCGGACTCCACCCATCCGGACGTAGCCGGACTACAAGGTAATACTCGAGTATACCAAATTCACCCAGGGTCACCCTATCGCCCGACCGAGTCCGCTTCTGGCTCGAGTCGATCGGTAACAAAGGGCAGTGGCCAGTTCAGCCAAACGGCTTACATTCATGCGCAACTAGCATTTAATCATTAATCATTGAAAATTTCATATTTATTTAGGTCGAGTGCGATAAAGTACACACTCGCCTACAAAACTCGTTTTAACAATCATCGAAAGCACTTAACACATTATCAATCAATAATAACAAGTCAATAAGTCAAGAATTACAGCAAACAAGGAACACTCATATGCAAGCACGCATGATATGCAAGAAAACAGTTCAAAAGTAACTTTGAAAACAGTTTAAAAGTAAATAATGCAGGAAACGGTTCATAAAGAACTTCGGAAATAGTTTGAGGTCACTCACCTCCTTAGCTCAGAAATCATCCATCATATAACATTGCCTTGCTCAAATCCAAGTCTTAGATCACAAACTCAATGCAAACAAGTCCCTTCAAAGTTCGGACAGCACTTCCCCTAAATTTGCTTACTTTTCCAGCCATCATGGCTTCATTATTTCCTCAGCCAGTCCCAAAGGTACACACACAACAACAAGTTCATCCAATAGTCATTCAGCAAGCTCCAAGTAGTACAAAGACAAGTCAAGCTAGGGAAAAGTTCGGAAATGAAAGTTAAGCTCAAAACCAGAAAAACAGTTTTGACGTCATTTTGCGGTAATGGTACCAAAGGCACTACGATTGTCGGATGAAGGTACAAGACCCACCGTTTTGAAGCTAAGAGACAGGGTTACAATATTACAGAAGGTCACTCAACCCAGTTTCGAGTGTAACAAGGTCAAAAATGCAAGATACTACACCAGAATCACAAAAACAGATTCACAGAACGCATTCTAGCGGAAACATCATAAATCAGGCTATCCAAGTCCAAATCCAGAAATTCCAAAACCAGCCGAAAGCTAAGAAACACGGATACAATTCATCAGAAGACCTCAACAACCAATTCGGAAGCAATACCAGCCAAAACAACCAATTACAGGCGCAATTCTCAAATTCGGGTAAAACCAGAACAGCAATAGTAATTTTGACTTTTCTCACTCTACGCTACTCCGATGGACCTGAAATTTTGTAGGCACCTCTAAAATGTCATTCCCTACAACTTTCATGTTTTAAGGAAAGGCCAATTTGGCCTCTATCTATGACCTAAAATTTCGGACAGAATGAAGAACCAAGGAACCCTAATTTTCCAAATTTCTTCCAAAACAGAAATTGATTGCAATTGTCCACTTTTTCCACCTCCTATAGTCATTAGAAACCATATCCAATCATCATAGATAACCACACCATCATACTTATATTAAAACAGAAAAATCCCCAAAAATTACAAAACTTCACCAATTCAACCAAAAGCAAGATATAATCCATAAAAGTGCATCTTATACCACCACTAATCATGATTTAAGCATCAATTAAGGAAGGAGAGTGGTTCTTCACAACTCACCTTAGCAATACAAGAGATAGAGCAACTAGTCACCTTAGCTTTCCAAACAACTCCACAAAACACCTTAACACCACTTAGCAAAGAGATTTTATGAAATGATTTGGAGTTTTGTTGGTTGGATTTGAAGATTGAGCAAGAAATAGAAGGAAGAAATTGAGAGCTTTTCTTTCTTTCTTGAGCAAGAACATTCGGCCAAGAAGCTTGCAAAATGAAGCTTATTTTGATCATTTTTTTTGTATTTATTTGGTAAAGGTAAAGGTAAAGTCAAATGGTCAAAGTCCAAGATTAAATCACAAGGTGACACTTGTCACCTTTTGGTTCAAAACTTATCTTTTTGTCTCTCCAAATGCAAATATCTTACCACCTTTTAAAATAATATCACTTAATACAAAATTCCAACAAGTTGTCAAAAATATAATGCATTTACCGCACTAGCGGGTCCTACGTCCAAAATACGCTTTTAATTTCTCAAAAACTAACCGATACTAAAAAAATCATCCCAAAACTATTTTTGCTCATAAACTTTATCTGGGGAATTTTTCTAATCAAGAAAATGTAGAAAAGGCGGGCGTTAAAAAAAAATAAACCCTAGAAAATTAGAAAATTTCCGGGTTCTCAAACTCATTTTTTTCGGGGCGTCACATTGATGGCTGGAAAAGTAAAGAAAGACAAGGGGAAGTGCTGTCCGAATTTTGAAAGGACTTGTTTGCATTGAGTTTGTGAACTAAGACTTGGATTTGAGCAAGGCAATGATATATGATGGATGGTTCCTGAGCCATGGAGGTGAGTGACCCCAAACTATTGTTAAAGCTTCTTATGAAATGTTTCTTGCATTATTTACTCGACTGCATCTCATGCGTGCTTGCATGTGAATTCATGATACGAGTTTGGCTTCAATGAGTTCTTGGGGAGTCTTGTGCTGGACACCAACGTCTCCACCTCTGTTTACTTGGAGCAAATGGCTCCGGAGCTCAAAAAGGGGCTCCCTCTTAATGTTAATGTTAATGTTAATGTTAAATGATCTATTTGAGCGTTGGGTGTTCAAGTGCTATGACTTCACTGGCTCACGAGAGCAATAAACGGACATTTGTTCTTTGAATCATGACATCATCGAAAGGATCGAAATGCAATATTGTGAAATATATTTGATTACTGATTTTACTGGTTACTCGCTGAGCTTCTAGCTCACCCCAAAAATGTTTATTCCCCTCCACAGGGCTCGAGTCGAAGGAAACGTTTGTATTAAAGTTCTCCGTGTGAATGGTTGGTATCAAGGATCAGAGTGGCGCAGCGGAAGCGTGGACGCTTCGCTTTTGATATGTAATTATTTATTGGAGAATTCGATGTAATATTTGAGTTTTATCTTGTAATCTGTTTGAGGAATGTAGTGAACGACTGAGTCCCGGCGAGAGCTGGGCAGGCGGCCCGCCGAACCCTCTGGTTCGCCTTAGGGGGAGGTGGGGCTGTCACAGTTGGTATTAGAGCTTAGGCTTCAGATCTCTGTAGTGTATCCTGGGCTTGAAGTTTAGGATGCCGGACTGTGGGTTTGGTTTGAAATATTAGTGATTCTTGCGGGATATCTGGGATGTCTTGACTTGATTGGTACAAGATGGAATGTCGAGTACGACATTCTTTTAAGGAGGGGAGTTTGTGACGCCCCGAAAAGTATAAGTGTGAGAACCCGAAAATTTTCTAATTTTCTAGGGTTTATTATTTTTTAATCGCCCGCATTTTCTACATTTTCTTTATTAGAAAAATTCTCCAGATAAAGTTTATGAGCGAAGATAGTTTTAAAATGATTTTTCTAGTATCGGTTAGTTTTTGAGAAATTAAGAGCGTATTTTGGACGTGGGACCCGCTAGTGCGGTAAATGCATTATATTTTTGACAACTTGTTGGAATTTTGTATTAAGTGATATTATTTTACAAAGTGTTAAGATATTTATAATGGAGAGACAAAAAGATAAGTTTTAAACCAAAAAGGTGACAAGTGTCACCTTGTGATTTAATCTTGGATTTTGACCATTATTTCTTACCTTTACTAATACTCAATTTTGACCCAAAAATCATCCTATTTCTATGCTTCATGGCCGGCTCTCTCTCAAAGGAAAAGAAGAAAAATCTCTCAACTTTCTAGCTTCTCATCTCACTCAATCTTCAATTCCAACCGAGTAAACTTGACTTTACTCCATAAAACCTCTTAGTTTGGTGGAGTTGAGCTTGGTTGTGAAATTGTTTGGAAAGCTAAGGTGACTAGTTGCTCTATCTCTTGTATTGCTAAGGTGAGTTGTGAAGGTCCCCTCTCCTTCCTCTAATGATGTTCAATTCATGATTGGTGGTGGTATGAGATGTAATATTATGGATTAATTCTTGATTTGTGGTTGAAATGATCAAGTTTTATTATTTTTGGGGATTTTTCTGTTTTACTATAAGCATGATTGTGTGGCTATCTATGATGATTGGAAATGGTCTACAATGACTTAAGGAGGTGGGAAAAGTGATTAATTGCAACCAATTTCTGGTTTGGAAGAAATTTCAGAAAACTAGGGTTCTTGAGGGAGCATTCTGCCCGAATTTTTAGCTCCTATTTAGAGGCCGAATTGGCCTTGGCTTAAAACATGAAAGTTGTAGGGAATGACATTTTAGAGGTGTCTACAAAAATTTAGGTCAATCGGAGTAGTGTAGAATGAGAAAAGTCGAAATTACTATTGCTGCTCTGGTTTTACCCGAATGTAAGAATTGCGCCTGTAATTGGTTGTTTTGGCTGGAATTGCTTCCGAATTGGTTGTTGAGGTCTTATGATGAAATTTAACCCTGTTTCTTAGCTTTCAGCTAGTTTTGGAATTTCTGGATTTGGACTTGGATAGCCTGCTTTATGATGTTTCCGCTAGAATGCGTTCTGTGAATCTGTTTTTGTGATTCTGGTATGGTATCTTGCATTTTTGACCTGGTTACACTCGAAACTGGGTTGAGTGACCTTCTGTAATATTGTATTCCTGTCTCCTAGCTTCGAAATAGTGTATCTTCAACCTTCATCCGATAATCGTAGCGCCTTTGGTGCCATTACCGCAAAATGACGTCAAAACCTGTTTTTCTGGTTTTGAGCTTAACTTTCATTTCCGGACTTTTCCCTAGCTTGACTTGCACTAGTACTACTTGGAGCTTGCTGAATGGCTATTGGATGAATTTGTTGTTGTGTGTGTACCTTTGGGTTTGAATGAGAGAAAATAATGAAGCCTTGATGGCTGGAAAAGTAAAGAAAGACAAGGGGAAGTGCTGTCCGAATTTTGAAAGGACTTGTTTGCATTGAGTTTGTGAACTAACACTTGGATTTGAGCAAGGCAATGATATATGATGGATGGTTCCTGAGCCATGGAGGTGAGTGACCCAAAACTATTGTTAAAGCTTCTTATGAAATGTTTCTTGCATTATTTACTCGACTGCATCTCATGCGTGCTTGCATGTGAATTCATGATACGAGTTTGGCTTCAATGAGTTCTTGGGGAGTCTTGTGCTGGACACCAATGTCTCCACCTCTGTTTACTTGGAGCAAATGGCTCCGGAGCTCAAAAAGGGGCTCCCTCTTAATGTTAATGTTAATGTTAATGTTAAATGATCTATTTGAGCGTTGGGTGTTCAAGTGCTATGACTTCACTGGCTCACGAGAGCAATAAACGGACATTTGTTCTTTGAATCATGACATCATCGAAAGGATCGAAATGCAATATTGTGAAATATATTTGATTACTGATTTTACTGGTTACTCGTTGAGCTTCTAGCTCACCCCAAAAATGTTTATTCCCCTCCACAGGGCTCGAGTCGAAGGAAACGTTTGTATTAAAGTTCTCCGTGTGAATGGTTGGTATCAAGGATCAGAGTGGCACAGCGGAAGCGTGGACGCTTCGCTTTTGATATGTAATTATTTATTGGAGAATTCGATGTAATATTTGAGTTTTATCTTGTAATCTGTTTGAGGAATGTAGTGAACGACTGAGTCCCGGCGAGAGCTGGGCAGGCGGCCCGCCGAACCCTCTGGTTCGCCTTAGGGGGAGGTGGGGCTGTCACAGTTGGTATTAGAGCTTAGGCTTCAGATCTCTGTAGTGTATCCTGGGCTTGAAGTTTAGGATGCCGGACTGTGGGTTTGGTTTGAAATATTAGTGATTCTTGCGGGATATCTGGGATGTCTTGACTTGATTGGTACAAGATGGAATGTCGAGTACGACATTCTTTTAAGGAGGGGAGTTTGTGACGCCCCGAAAAGTATAAGTGTGAGAACCCGAAAATTTTCTAATTTTCTAGGGTTTATTATTTTTTAATCGCCCGCATTTTCTACATTTTCTTTATTAGAAAAATTCTCCAGATAAAGTTTATGAGCGAAGATAGTTTTAAAATGATTTTTCTAGTATCGGTTAGTTTTTGAGAAATTAAGAGCGTATTTTGGACGTGGGACCCGCTAGTGCGGTAAATGCATTATATTTTTGACAACTTGTTGGAATTTTGTATTAAGTGATATTATTTTACAAAGTGTTAAGATATTTATAATGGAGAGACAAAAAGATAAGTTTTAAACCAAAAAGGTGACAAGTGTCACCTTGTGATTTAATCTTGGATTTTGACCATTATTTCTTACCTTTACTAATACTCAATTTTGACCCAAAAATCATCCTATTTCTATGCTTCATGGCCGGCTCTCTCTCAAAGGAAAAGAAGAAAAATCTCTCAACTTTCTAGCTTCTCATCTCACTCAATCTTCAATTCCAACCGAGTAAACTTGACTTTACTCCATAAAACCTCTTAGTTTGGTGGAGTTGAGCTTGGTTGTGAAATTGTTTGGAAAGCTAAGGTGACTAGTTGCTCTATCTCTTGTATTGCTAAGGTGAGTTGTGAAGGTCCCCTCTCCTTCCTCTAATGATGTTCAATTCATGATTGGTGGTGGTATGAGATGTAATATTATGGATTAATTCTTGATTTGTGGTTGAAATGATCAAGTTTTATTATTTTTGGGGATTTTTCTGTTTTAATATAAGCATGATTGTGTGGCTATCTATGATGATTGGAAATGGTCTACAATGACTTAAGGAGGTGGGAAAAGTGATTAATTGCAACCAATTTCTGGTTTGGAAGAAATTTCAGAAAACTAGGGTTCTTGAGGGAGCATTCTGCCCGAATTTTTAGCTCCTATTTAGAGGCCGAATTGGCCTTGGCTTAAAACATGAAAGTTGTAGGGAATGACATTTTAGAGGTGTCTACAAAAATTTAGGTCAATCGGAGTAGTGTAGAATGAGAAAAGTCGAAATTACTATTGCTGCTCTGGTTTTACCCGAATGTAAGAATTGCGCCTGTAATTGGTTGTTTTGGCTGGAATTGCTTCCGAATTGGTTGTTGAGGTCTTATGATGAAATTTAACCCTGTTTCTTAGCTTTCAGCTAGTTTTGGAATTTCTGGATTTGGACTTGGATAGCCTGCTTTATGATGTTTCCGCTAGAATGCGTTCTGTGAATCTGTTTTTGTGATTCTGGTATGGTATCTTGCATTTTTGACCTGGTTACACTCGAAACTGGGTTGAGTGACCTTCTGTAATATTGTATTCCTGTCTCCTAGCTTCGAAATAGTGTATCTTCAACCTTCATCCGATAATCGTAGCGCCTTTGGTGCCATTACCGCAAAATGACGTCAAAACCTGTTTTTCTGGTTTTGAGCTTAACTTTCATTTCCGGACTTTTCCCTAGCTTGACTTGCACTAGTACTACTTGGAGCTTGCTGAATGGCTATTGGATGAATTTGTTGTTGTGTGTGTACCTTTGGGTTTGAATGAGAAAAATAATGAAGCCTTGATGGCTGGAAAAGTAAAGAAAGACAAGGGGAAGTGCTGTCCGAATTTTGAAAGGACTTGTTTGCATTGAGTTTGTGAACTAAGACTTGGATTTGAGCAAGGCAATGATATATGATGGATGGTTCCTGAGCCATGGAGGTGAGTGACCCAAAACTATTGTTAAAGCTTCTTATGAAATGTTTCTTGCATTATTTACTCGACTGCATCTCATGCGTGCTTGCATGTGAATTCATGATACGAGTTTGGCTTCAATGAGTTCTTGGGGAGTCTTGTGCTGGACACCAATGTCTCCACCTCTGTTTACTTGGAGCAAATGGCTCCGGAGCTCAAAAAGGGGCTCCCTCTTAATGTTAATGTTAATGTTAATGTTAAATGATCTATTTGAGCGTTGGGTGTTCAAGTGCTATGACTTCACTGGCTCACGAGAGCAATAAACGGACATTTGTTCTTTGAATCATGACATCATCGAAAGGATCGAAATGCAATATTGTGAAATATATTTGTTTACTGATTTTACTGGTTACTCGCTGAGCTTCTAGCTCACCCCAAAAATGTTTTATTCCCCTCCACAGGGCTCGAGTCGAAGGAAACGTTTGTACTAAAGTTCTCCGTGTGAATGGTTGGTATCAAGGATCAGAGTGGCGCAGCGGAAGCGTGGACGCTTCGCTTTTGATATGTAATTATTTATTGGAGAATTCGATGTAATATTTGAGTTTTATCTTGTAATCTGTTTGAGGAATGTAGTGAACGACTGAGTCCCGGCGAGAGCTGGGCAGGCGGCCCGCCGAACCCTCTGGTTCGCCTTAGAGGGAGGTGGGGCTGTCACACGTGTATTCTCAAAAAATTGGTAATTACACGTCCCTTATAATTTTCAAAGTATGTTCCATACATATTACAAATATAATAACCAAATTGCCTATAATATCAGCATTTACCATCAATAGAGTTGTCAATGTTTTCGGTTATAGATCATGGCCGCCCACAAGTCCTAAACATGTATTTGCCATCTGATGAATGCTTCTCTCAATCACCCCAAAATTAAATCAACCTATATTGTTCTTGCGGATTTTCCACAGCTATTTCTTATACCTCTCCCCCCATATTTTATTTGTGAGAGGAGTGGAAGATAGAGATTTAAAACTTTGTTGGGAAATTTTTTGAGAGAAGAGAGTGATAAGGAACCGTGACATCAATGTTTCAAACAAAATGGATTTTTGTTTGTGAATGTTCAACCCCTTATTTTGTCCTAAGAAAATTCACTGCCAAATTCTTCGTATCTTTTCAAAATTCAAATACTAGTTTTAAATCTTAGTCCCACCAAAATTTTCTTTTCAAATTTGGATTTTGAACTTTGGAATTTCGCAAACAAAACGGGGTTATAGAATAAGTTCATTTTATTTTTCTTTTCTTGCTTCACTTATTGAAACGACGTAGTAATTGGCAGCACTACGCTATGGCCATCCCTATTTTTATTACAGAAGACATGATATCTCCTTCATCGCTGATGTTCGTCTAAGTTGATCTGGGCCTTTAAAAGTTCCTGAACAAAGTTTGATACAACCGTCCAAGCCCCTATCCATCCTGATGTCAGGATCCTGGCTTCACATTAGGGATTTAACACTCAAAATTTGGAAAAAACAGAGTACAGATGAAGAGAGAGGGCGAGAGAGAAAAGAAGTAGAAAGAGAGAGAGTAAGAATTAGAGAGAGAAAGAAAGAAATTCTGTTATTGTTCTTCCGTATCATTTCTGCTAATCAATTCTGTACAAATAGGGATGGCTAACCGACTTTAACTAATTCTAACTGAATCTGTTATGCATGGATATGACACCGTTCCACTTATTCTGATTTCTACTAATTTATTTGGTCATAAAACGACACCGTTCCACTTATTCTGCTTCCAACTTATTTGTTTGATCAGCTACATAAAGCGACATCATTTGCTAACTTAATTTCTTCATCCTGACATTGCCTTCTCCTTTTAACAGTCTTGTCCTCAGGACTGAAACTAAGGAAATTATGCTTGTATGAAGTCCATATCTTCTCATGAAGCTTCTTTCTTATCGAGCTGGTACCATTTGATCAGATATTGTATCACTGACTGTCTATTCCGCATGATCACTCTTCTCTGTAAAATGAATTCTAGTTGTAGAGGACATTGGTCACTATTGTCAATCTTAGGCAATGTAGCTAAAATAGGCTGCAGAGGTCCTAATTTCCTTTTGAGCAATGAAACGTGGAATACTGGATGAATTTTTGCCCCGGTAGGCAATGCGAGATGGTAGGCAGCTGGCCCCACTTTGGCTTCGACCTGGAAGGGGCCATAGAACCTTGTAGACAGTTTGAGGCACTTCCTAATGGCCACTGATTGCTGTTTATAAGGCTGTAGTTTTAGAGAAACCCAATCACCAACCTCAAAAGTTCTTTCTGTGCGTTTCTGGTCAACGAAAAACTTCATCCTTTGTTGTGCCTTTATTAGGTGATCTCTGATGCTGCTGGAGATCCCCAATTTCTCCTAGAGTAGTTGGGAAGCTCCTGCTATGATTGTGTCAAAATGAGGTCCTAGAGGCAAGGGAATAGGCTGGTACCCATATAAGGCTTCGAATGGAGTCATTTGCAGGCTGGAGTGATAAGAGGAGTTATACCACCACTTTGCTAGTGCTAGCTACCTGCTCCAGTTATGGGGAAATTCCCCAGTCATGCATCTCAGGTAAGCTTCAACACATTGGTTAAGTCGTTCACTCTATCCATCTGATTGGGGGTGATATGCAGAGCTATAACTCAACTCTGTCCCTAATAGTTTGAAAAGCTCCTGCCAGAAAGTACTTGTGAATATCTTGTCTCTATCAGACACTATGGATTCTGGAAGGCCATGCAATCTGAATATGTGATCCAGGAAAAGTTGAGCCACTTGCTTGGCAGTGAATTGATGAACTAAGACAAGAAAATGCCCTACCTTGGTTAATTTGTCAATTACCACCATCACTGTATCATAGCCTTGTGATTCTGGTAGACTCTCTATAAAGTCCATAGTCACATGATTCCAAGCCAGACGGGGAACAAGTAATGGTTGTAATAGGCCAGGGTAGTGTACATGCTCAAATTTGAACCTCTGACATGTATCACAGGCTTGAATGATTCTGATGACATCCAGCTTCATGGTAGGCCAATAGAATAAAGTTTTTAGCCTTTGCCAGCAACCTCTTTGTCCTGAGTGACCCGCAACTGCTGATGCATGGAGTGTTTGGACGAGCTTATCCCTCAATCCATTGTTTGAGCCTACATAAAGTTTGCCGTTGTACTTCAGTAATCCTTTGTCCCATTCAAATTGTTGGTCAGCAGCAGGGTCCAGTAGTATTTGAGAAATAATATTCTAGCACTGAGGGTCTGAATCATAGCTTTTCTGAAGTTCTTGTATCCATAGTGGCTTGACAATAGAAAGGGCCAAACAGGATCCTTGCTGAGCTAACTGTTCTTGATTTACCCCATGTAATCTTGACAGTGCATCTGCTACTTTGTTTTCTGCTCCCTTTTTGTACTGAATTTCATAGTCCAGCCCCAGTAATTTGGCTAACCACTTGTGTTGTAATGTAGTAGTGAGTTTCTGATCTAACAAGTATTTCAGGGTTTGGTGATCTGTCTTAATAACAAAATGGTATCCTACCAAATAATGCCTCCACTTGGTCACTGCCATTACCAGTGCTAGCAGTTCCTTTTCATAAGTTGACGGTCCCAAATTCCTAGGTGACAATGCCTTGCTTAGGAATACAATGGGATGACCTTCTTGCATCAGTACTGCACCAATTCCATTTCCACTAGCATCAGTTTCAATAGTGAAAGGTTTCTGGAAGTCTGGAAGTTTAAGAGCAGGAGCAGTGCTCATAATATGTTTTAGTGATGTAAAAGCCTTCTGTGCTTCATGATTCCAAGAGAAATTGTCCTTCTTAAGCAGTTCAGTAAGTGGTTTACAAATGATTCTATAATGTTTGATAAACCTCCTATAGTAAGCAGTTAACCCCAGAAAACCTCTCAACTCTTTTATTGTACTAGGAATAGGCCAGTTCATGATGCTTTCAACCTTGGATTGATCCATGGATACTCCATTCTCAGATATGGTGTGCCCAAGATAGTCCACAGTTTGTTGTGCAAATGAGCATTTAGATCTCTTAACAAACAGTTTGTGTTCTTTTAAAACAACCAGCATTGTTCTCAAATGATCTAGGTGTGATTCTAACGTAGGGCTGTGGATCAAGATGTCATCAAAGAAAACCAACACGAATTTACTTAAGTAAGGTTGAAATACCTTATTCATAAGAGCTTGAAATGTTGTTGGTACGTTGGTCAACCCAAAGAGCATTACTAGAAATTCATAATGGCCACAATGAGTTTGGAAAGTAGTTTTTTAAGTGTCCTTGTGTGACAACCCCACCTTCTCCTAGGGCCTACCCTAGAAGTTAGCGGATCGCCTGTCTGGCTCTCGCCAGGACTCACTCACTTATATTAATTTCAGACATAATGTTATCATTGAACAACCGAACATTCACTCTTAAATACCACTCCAATCAGCTTGAAACATAGATTTGTCCACTAAAAGAAACAAAATACACGTTCTAAACATCCATTCTTAATATTACATCAACTCAAAACAACAGATTCAACCATCTTAAAATACAAAAGAAAACGTGACTCCAATATATACACATGGTGATGGAATTTCCCAAAACAACTTTCCAATTCCATCCAATCACTTTTCAATCTCCAACTCCTGTAAGTAGTGCACATTTCATTGTACAATCACTTTCATTAAGCAATTGAGAAAACACTTCATTTCACTGAACAATCACTTTTAAAAGGATACGGTGCTCGCATTAGAGCCACTTCAATGCACTACACACTCCACCGAACTCCTCCTTATAACCTCCAAAAACAATAAACACTTCCCTCACTTAGATGGCCATATCAATATCAGTAATCTGCTACTCCGTGGTAATACTCGAGTATACTGAAACACTTACCCAAAGCTACTGTCCTACCCGACCAAGCCCTTTGCTGGCTCGAATAGTCCATTGAACAGAGGGTTTTGGGGCCTAGTTCAGCCGGTGTGATAAAGTACACACACAGCTTACAGTCATGCACACTTACAATATCACTTGATTAATTATCAACCTTCAAGTTCAACTAAGCCGAGTGAGATAAAGTGCACTCTCGACTTAGAAGGCGAGGGACAATTGAAAACACTTCACAATGAATCACTTGGCAATATTTCATAATAAGCACATTCGCCATATAATTGCACTTAGGTACACATAAGCAGTTTGACACGTAAATTCGAAAAACACTCACCAATTATCCAAATAATTTACTCTCGAGCCTCGAGTTTATTTCCTGGCTCACAGCTATTTCCTGGGACAAGTTAATAATTTCAAGGTAAATATATAATCTGTAGATGCTCATTAATTATTTAACCTTTTAAAATCAAGTGATTTATTGGGTCAGTCCATAATAGAGTTGGCAAATCCAGTCTCTTTAGTTGGTTCAACTTTATTTTCAACGCTAAGAGCTTTTTCCTTTGGGTTTTTTTTTTCCTATCCAAATTTCCCACAACCTCTTCAATCACGACCTACATTTTGCCAAAATCCCTTCAATTTTATCCCTTGCCTATCTTGGTACCCAAATAAGGCGATCCTTAGTCTCCTGCAACTGATCATGCATTACATTAGTTCACTCTTGCTCCTCTATCATATCAGTTTACAGATCTAGAATCCTTACTTGAACTATTATTTCACTTAAATTTCATGTTTGAAAACCACATTTTTAGGCAATAGATGGTATATAATTCATTTACTATCGAAAGACTAGTAAAGTTATTCACCTTAAGATGGAGGATTTGCACCAATCTTCAAGATCTCACTACTGTCTTTTCACCTTTAACTCTCAAAGCTAGCCTTAGTCTCTTCGATTCCACTTCCCCAAATTTAATCACGATTCCTATTCACATCATAATGCAATATACTAACTCCTGCCAATTTGCAAATACACCAATGTATAAAATATTTAGTACTCGTATACAAGAATCCGAAAATAGGATAATTCACAACTCAAGCCGGCCGGTCCCAAGAATAAATCATCCATATTTGAGATTCCTACCCAACATACATATCTAATTTTTCCTCAATAATGATAGTTCATTTCACAGTTAACAGGCCACTCCCCACAATCCAAGAACCTTCTCCTGGCATGAGCTCATTAAGAGCTCTGATACCGACTGTGACAGCCCCACCTCTCCCTAAGGCAAACCAAAGGGTTCGGCGGACCGCCTGCCCAACTCTCGCCGGGACTAACTCACTCACTACAGTCCTCAATTAAATTACAAGGTACAACTCAAATAATACATCAAATTCTCCAAGAATTACATATCATAAGCGAAGTGGAAACTAATTCCCAAGCATGGAACGTACACATACATCCGATTCAACTCCAAACATCCATACAAGCCCAAAAATTACACAAGATGAATTCCAAATTCAAACTATACAGGAGATAATCCATCCAGTCACATGAATAAGTACTACAAGCACTTCCTTCGCCTCGAGCCCTGTGGAGGGAAAAATAAATATTTTGGGGTGAGTTAGAAGCTTAGCGAGTGTCCAGTAAAATCAGTAATCAAGTGAGTTTTACAATAGTTCATTTCAATGATGTCATGAATCAGTAATCAAATGTACGTTTATTGCTCTTGTGAGCCAGTGAAATCATGGTACTTAGACTTCCAATGCTCAAATAGATCCAGTAACAGTGAAACAGGAATAGGGAGCCATCTGCTCCAAATAAATAGTAAACAGTAGTGGAGACGTTGGTTCTAAGCACAAGACTTCCCAAGAACTCAATGTAGCCAAAACATGTCATGAACCACATGCAAACACTCATGATATGAAATCGAGTAACAATGCAAGAAATAATTCAAGAGTAACTTTGAAATAGTTTTGGAATCATTCACCAACCATACCTCCTGATCCTCATTCATCATAGACAGTTTCCTTGATCAACCTCAAGCCCTTTAACTCAAACTCAAAGAAATCAAATGCTCTCAAAAATTGGACAGCATTTCCCCTTAATTTCGTTATGTCCATCCTACAATCAATCACCAATCACATCTTAATTCAACCATCATACACATCATAGACTATAAAATACACCTTTAGGCACAATAAGCACAACTGAAGCTACACTTATCGGATTGAAACAAATCTTATGGCGTTTCGAAGCCAAAACATATACCTACATTTCTTATGAAGACCTCCAAAGCCAAATCATGCATTTTCTTCCCTTTATATTACTATATTAATTTTTCTAAAGATTTTATAAGTGAGTATAGTTTTCAAATCATTTTCCTAGTATAAGATAGTTCATGATAAGTTTGAAGTGTATTATGAGCGTGGGACCCGCTAGTGCACTAAGTGCGATAAATTTTTGACGATTAGTGGATAATTTATATAAAGGGATATTATTTTACAAGGTGCTAGGAGATAATTAGAGATTAGCTAGATAGATTAACCATTAGAAGAAAGAAGATAAGCTTGAACCATTAAAAGTGTCATGTGTCGCGACCCGATTGGATGGTGGACTTGACCAACTTTTCTTCACCTTTACTAAATACAAAATTTGATCAAGATCATCTTCATTTTTGCTTGAGCTGGCCGAACCTCTTAGAGGACGAAACAAGAGAAACTTTTCAACCTCAACTTCAATCCCTTGCTTCAATCTTGATTTCCAACCATTGAAATTGTAGATTACTCCATCAAAGTTGCTTACTAAGGAGGATTAAAGCTTCTAGTGGAGGCATTTGTGAAAGAAAAACCCTAAGTTATCATCTTTCTTGAGGTGTTAAGGTACTTTGCTTACAAACTTCCTCTTTGTTCATGCTAATGTCAAATTAGTGGTTTGTGGTGACTAAATATGCTATTTTATGGAGGATTTTCTGGTTTGAGATAGAGTTAGCTAAATTTCAGGTTTTATTGGTGATTTTTTTGATTATATATGATAATTAGTGGTTGGCCATGAATGATAGCTTGATATGGTGAGAAATGAAGCATTTGTGTGTTAGTTGTAGTTGTTTGCGAAAAATTTCAGACTTTGTGCGGAAATTCCAGCTTAGGGTTAGCAATCTGCCTTGATTTTACACTGCATGTTTGTTCTTGAAGGAGGCCGAATCAGCCTTTGCCCAAAACATGAAAGTTGCAATTGGGTTATCTAGCTACCTGTAAAATTTCAGCTCAATCGGAGCACTGTATCATGTGAAATGACCAAAATACCCTTGACTGCCCATGAGCCCTGTTTCGCGGCCAGGTTTCTATTTTCATGAAAATTTCCATTTTTGACCCTAAAAATGCATGATTTGGCTTTGGAGGTCTCATAAGAAATGTATGTATATGTTTTGGCTTCGAAACGCCATAAGATTTGTTTCAATCCGATAAGTGTAGCTTCAGTTGTGCTTATTGTGCCGAAAGGTGTATTTTATAATCTATGATGTGTATGATGGTTGAATTGAGATGTGATTGGTGATTGATTGTAGGATGGACATAACGAAATTAAGGGGAAATGCTGTCCAATCTTTGAGAGCATTTGATTTCTTTGAGTTTGAGTTAAAGGGCTTGAGTTTGATCAAGGAAACTGTCTATGATGAATGAGGATCAGAAGGTGTGGTTGGTGAGTGATTCCAAAACTATTTCAAAGTTACTCTTGAACTATTTCTTGCATTGTTGCTCGATTTCATATCATGAGTGTTTGCATGGTTCATGACATGTTTTGGCTCCATTGAGTTCTTGGGAAGTCTTGTGCTTAGAACCAACGTCTCCATTACTGTTTACTGTTTATTTGGAGTAGATGGCTCCCTATTCCTGTTTCACTGTTACTGGATCTATTTGAGCGTTGGAAGTCTAAGTACCATGATTTCACTGGCTCACAAGAGCAATAAACGTACATTTGATTACTGATTCATGACATCATTGAAATGAACTATTGTAAAACTCACTTGATTACTGATTTCACCGGACACTCGCTGAGCTTCTAGCTCACCCCAAAATATTTATTTTTCCCTCCACAGGGTTCGAAGCAAAGGAAGTGCTTGTAGTACTTATTCATGTAACTGGATGGATTATCTCCTGTATAGTTTGAATTTGGAATTCATCTTGTGTAATTTTTGGGCTTGTATGGATGTTTGGAGTTGAATCGGATGTATGTGTACGTTTCACGTTTGGGAATTAGTTTCCGCTTCGCTTATGATATGTAATTCTTGGAGAATTTGATGTATTATTTGAGTTGTACCTTGTAATTTAATTGAGGACTGCAGTGAGTGAGTGAGTCCCGGCGAGAGTTGGGCAGGCGACTCGCCAAACCTTTTGGTTCGCCTTAGGGGGAGGTGGGGCTGTCACACCTTGGGCTTGACACTGATCTGATGGTAGCTAGAAGTGAGATCCAACTTGGTTTTATACCTTGATCCTGCCAATTCATTGATCAGCTCATCTACATTTGGAATAGGATATCGATCTTTAGTGGTCATCTCATTCAAATGCCTGTAATCCACACAAAAGCGCGATGTACCTTCCTTCTTTTTAACCAACAAAACTGGTGAGGCAAAATGACTGTTGCTGTGGATGATTATTCCATGTTGTAACATGTCTGTAACTTGCCTTTCTATTTCATCCTTCTGGGAGTGAGGATATCTATATGGCTTCATTTTAAAAGCCTGAGATCCCTGTTTCAATGGAATTTCATGATCTATTTCCTTTGTAGGGGGAAGCTCAGAAGGAGCCTCAAAAACATCAACAAATTCCTCAATGATTCCTTGAACCTCAATAGGCATATCCTTCTTCTCTGATGGATTACCCTGTCCCATCCTCATAGCCAGGCACATCTGCTTCTTATATTCAATAAAGTTCCTCAGATCATTCCCCCTAATAAGATCCAAGTTACAGTTCTCTGCTTGTCCCCTCAACTGTACCACTTCCCCTTGATTGTGTAAGGAGATTGTCAACTAGTGAAAATCAAAAGTAATGGGGCTAAAACGATTCATCCAGTCCACTCCTAATATGATATCCCAACCACTTAGGTCCATTACTTTCAGGTCATAGCAGAACTTATGTTGGTTAATCTCCCATACCACTTTGGGACATATGGCTTTACTGGTTACACAAGTTCCATTTCCTAATACTACAGAAAAAAGGATCAACTAGTCGATATGGAACATCAAAGGCAATTACCTTTTCACTGCTGATATAGCTATCTGAACTCCCAGTGTCAACCAATATTAACATACCTTCCCCATCCATTTTCTCTACCAGTGTTATTGTTTTCCTCTGCAGAGCATCTGACAATGTATGTAGAAACATTTCCATGACTTGTCTAGGATTGCCGGTAGCTCCATCTTGTTCCCCTAATACATCCTCAAACTCAGAATCTTCTTCCTCCTCAAAGATCAGAAGATTCAAGTGACCTAACTTGCACTACTGACCCTGTCCAAATTTTTCTCCACATTTGAAACAGACCATTGCTTCTCCTGTACTGTAATTCTTGAGCTGATAGTCTTTTAGGTTCTGCATCTGCAGTAGAAATTGGTTTCCCCTTGAATAAGGTATTCCTGAAGGTGCTAGTAGAAGGCACCTTATAATGGCAACTATGGATCTGTTGTTGGGAAGAACTCCTAGAGATTCCAAACCTGTTTTCAGGTACAGTTTTCCAGTTTCTGACTTGAAGTTTCAGTGCATCTTCTTGCAGTGTAGCAATTTCAAAAGCTTCTGACAGGGTTGCAGGGCTCAATATTCTTATCATTGTTTTGATCTCGTCCTTAAGTCCACTGATGAAGCTAGATACAAAATACTCCTCTCCTAAGTGGGGATTCTTAATCATCATAAAGGTTTTGAGCTCTTCAAACTTTTCCTGTCATTCTTCCACCTGCTCTACTTGTTGCAGTTTATTGAATTCTTCCACCACATCTCGGCCAATCCTGTTATCAAATCTTTTATACAGCAGTTCTTCGAAGGTTCCCCAAGTTAGACCTGGTTTTTCTAGTTTTACTCCATGGGACCAGTTGTCCGCCTTCCCTTCTAAGTACATTTCTAGGACTTCCATCTTATGATCTTCAGGAATTTGGTAATTTAAACAGTACTTAATGCATTTTCTGATCCATTTCCTTGGATTCTCCCCATGGAACATAGGCAGGTCAATCTTTGGAGGGTTAGGGATCAGGAACTTACCTACTTCCTTCCTTGTCATCCTGTTGTTTTCTAATCCTACTGGTAGCCTCTGATTCAGTGGGGGAGTTGGTAAGAGTGGTGTTTGTTCAATCCTTTGCCTATCTTCCTCTGGAACAGCCTTCTGGTTGTTCATCATTACCTTCATGAAGGTAATGAATTCATGCTTCATCTCAGCTAACAAACCTTCCATCCTCCGGTTGCTATCTTCCAATTCTATTCGAAACTTCTCTCTCATTTTCAGTTGTTGTGCCTGCGAAGCTTGTAATCCTTCCATTACGTCCTGGAGTTTGATATCTTGTTTCTTGATTTGTTCCTCCAGTGTCTTAAATCTGGTGCTTTCTGCCATGGAATTCGACTTCTTCCAAGGATCCGACCTATTTTGATACCAAATGTCAGGATTCTGGCTTCAGCATTAGGGATTTAACACTCAAAATTTAGGGAAAATAGAGTACATATGAAGAAAGAGGGCGAGAGAGAAAAGAAGTAGAAAGAGAGAGTAAGAATTAGAGAGAGAAAAAAAGAAATTATGTTATTGTTCTTCCATATCATTTCTGCCAATCAATTCTGTACAAATAGGATGGCTAACCGACTTTAACTAATTCTACCTAAATCTGTTACGCATGGGTACGACACCGTTCCACTTATTCTAATTTCTACTGGTTTATTTCATCATAAAATGACACCGTTCCACTTATTCTGCTTCCAACTGATTTGTCTGATCAGTTACATAAAACGACATCGTTTGCTGACTTAATTTCTTCATCCTAACACTTGATCACTAATCAGTCTAACCTACCTGCAGAACCCAATTCAGGCCTCGGCTGGGTGCCCCGGCCACTGTACCACTAGCGAGGTAAAAAGCGGTAAAAGCGTCTTAACATCATTTCTATTAATTATTGGGAAATGATCATACTAGTACCATATTGTTTTCTTTTCCTTATCGCAAGTTTCCGTAGAACTATATATAATCCATAATAATATTACATGCCAATCAGATTCCAAAAATGGACTTTGAATCAGTGAAAAGATTGCTAGAGAAAGAAGGAGGCCCATATGAATCAACAGTGGATTCTATGCCCCAGAGATACTTTGAACCCTTTGTAGTTCAAGGCCTCAAGGTTGACCTCATTGAACGGGGTCGTATTGTCTGCTCCATGGTTGTTCCTTCTCGTCTTCTGGTAAGATCTTCCTTTTTCTTTGGTGCTACTGAATTTCCGAATTTTGATGCGTTTTGTATTAATTGGTGTTGTTTGTTGTGATAATTTTTTTTGGGTGAAGAATACTGGGACTTCTTTGCATGGTGGGGCGACAGCCACGCTGGTGGACATGGTGGGTTCAGCTGTCATATACACCGTGGGGTCTCCGGTGACTGGAGTTTCCGTTGAGATCAATGTTTCCTACCTGGATGGTGCCTATGTTGGTGTATGTAACTCTTTCCTTTTGCCTGAAATATATCATTTTTTTAGGCGTCGTTTCGGTGTCGTTATGGTGTTTGCGCTGTAATTTGAATTGGGTTTTTGTTTTTATAATATAAAGATGCGTGTCTTACGGATGAATTTTTATGTGGGGCAGTTGTTTTTGCTTGTTTAGGTGGATACTTTTTTGCCATTTTAAGCTTTTGATTTGCAAATGTCAGCAAGTATTTTTCAATTATGGAAATGATTTAGGAAGGAAGAAAAAAGAATAGTATAATGGTAATGCTTGTCTTGATTCTGGAAGCTTTGCGAATTTATGATTGAAGGTATCTGATCACAGTGTTAGTGCGTGAAGTAGGCAATCTGATTCTGAATGGATGTAATAGTTGATTCTGTTGAGACTTGAAAGGAACAAACAATGGAAGGATCCTTGAAATGTAAAAACTACAAATTGGCAACACTTCTTTGGAACTCTTAGATTATTCAAGGTCAGTTTATCCTTTGGTAGTTGGAAGAGTCCATGTGGTTGGCATAGCATTTGATCTACTTTCAGATTATCTTAGTGAAGATCCCTGTTGCATGACAAACTTTTACTTGTTCATCAGTTGACTTGCTTGATGACCTGAAGGGCCACCCTAGATTAAGAATTTGCTACTTTATGTGAAAAAGTTTGACTCTCTTTCAGATTGTCACTGACACTTGCTAATTCTTGTGCCCTGCAAGCTACTTTCATGATATGATAATGAATTACTCATGAAGATCAGGAATGAAAAAAGACTTGTCCGTGGATGACTATTTAGGCTTTTCTTTTGGGTCATTACTCATCAAGCTCTGGCACATCATCGATCTTTGCAGGAGAACTTTGACAACTGGAACTGCAATACTTCTAATCTTCCTTATTTTAACGCTTGAATCTTGTTTTTCCTCGTCACATAAAAAGTTTGGCGAAGTTGGATTTACAAGATAATGGCATTGATACAATTAGGTTTTAGCTTCCTTTAGCATGTGTTTATGCTGGTATTGGGATTCATTTATCTGGGTTCAAGATTTGTGCTATTGGTTGGTTATATAGTTACTTGCAGCTCTGGTTTGTCAGTTGGAAAAAAAATTCTTTGGGAATTATTTCTTGCCATTCATCGATCTGGTTTAGGAGAAAAGAAGTAAAGATGGATCCTTGTGTTGACTTTTAAATATTATGAATTGCCTTCTTAACATTTTCAGATATCATATTTTAGTATTGCTCCTTTGGGCGACGGTTTGGTCCCATGCTGTGCAATATCCCCAAGAAATCTCTGATAAAAGTGATGATTATACGTTTATATAAACCGAGAGCTTCGTTGTATGACAACTTAAGGCTGGGAGTTCATGTAACAAAATCTGGTTGAAGAAAGAATTGTCTATAATGATACTGATGCATGGATTGTTTCGGTATAAATCAAAGTTTAGTGACTACGTCATTTTGAAGATACTGAGCGTGCTTTTGGCTGGAATGCATCTCCACCAGTTGTCTGTTGCATTTGCATCAACTATTGAATGCTCCCCTCCTATTTATAGTAGAAATTCTAGTTTGACTTAATGCATAGCAATTTAAAAAACAAAATTTCCTATCAGGGGAGGGGTGGGATTTAAAAAGCGGAGAGGGGGATGGGGGATATGAACCCAAGACTTCTAAGACCTCAACCTTAGCCACATGACCACAAGGCCTCCTTGGCAATGCATAGTAATGTCAAGAAGTGAAGAAAAGGCAGATTGGTCATATCTAATTAATTGTTGTAACTATTCTTCATTCGTTTAACTCTTTTACCTGAATCTCTATTGCATTGAAACATTCAAGAACATGGAGAGCTAATTGGCAAAGATCCTAACAATTGTGCCACTTTTTGCAGTTAAAATATCAGTTTAGGAATACTGGGAAAATTGTAATTGATGTCCTATGTTTCTCTCCCGGTTTAGTTTACTGCATGTCAAGATGGCCAATGGTCAGCTTTGGGAAATGATAGGTGACTGTGTAGGTGAAACCGAACCTGTTGCGTCTGGCAGATGTATTTGCTTCCGTTAGGCACTTTTAGAGGTACACGTAGACTATAGAGCCAGGAGTTTTTGGAAGTGAAAGAAGTAGCCTAATTGCTGTATAATCATTCTTAAATGCACTTTTGGAGTGCAAAGTTGATGCACTCAGCCTAATTTCACTGGAAATACACGAGCTGGATTGAAAAATGTGCAAGTTTTTTGAAAATGACTAGGTGTTTCGCATTTTCAGAAAATCCATCACCATGGCTTTATCTTCTAATTTCTCATTAATTTCTTGTCCACTACTCATCTTTCTTTTTGACCAATTCAACCAATAACCATCTTTTACTGTTTTGTTGACAGACGACGAAATCTGTCAAATGGGTAAAAGTGAAAATGTCTTACCGTGCATTTCATTTTTATATCGTGGACAAAGAATGAGTGATCCTCCTAACCATCCTCCTACTCCCCCCCTTTTCTCCCCCAGTCCTCCATCTCTGCTTTATTGCCAGACGGAACCTCTTATCTCTGTCTGTACTCAAACCTTGTCATTGCTTCTTCTTCTCTCCTCCCTCCAAAATCAATCTCCTCCTAAACTCCAAAAATCTCTCCAGGATTGCTTAGTATCCTTTACAGTTAAACCCTGTTTTGAGAACAAAGGAGTTGATCCCGAAGATTTTAGTTTGAGCAGTCCAGCAAGTTTGCTGTATCCTTCAAAGACTGCCTTAAACAATCTTCTTCCTGTGCTCAAGAACTGAGAAATATTTTCTCAGATTTCCAGATTGCAGATGCTAATTCAGAGCATGGTGTTAATTCTGATGATTCTTTCTCTGAGGAGGATTTCCAGGGAAGCAGGGAACCTTAGAACAATTGTTGATTGTTAAAACTTTTGGGAGCATTTGGATTCAAATACAAAGTAAACTGAAAACATGCAACTCTTCTGAATACACACACACACACACATATTTGTGGGCTTTCTGAAAATATTTTGGTCTTTTGCATGCTACATTTACCCTTTTTTTGACCTGCAAGCTAATTGTACAAGAGCAGATACCTTGGTTAACAATTCTCTTTCCTGTTTCATTTTGTGAAGTTGTATAGAAGAGAATAGCATTATCAAGTTTGGGTTTCTCTTTTTAATAGATTATCTTTGGGAAATTAGTACAAAATTCACTCTTTTAGTGGTGGATTTTGATCTTTCAAAGACCAAATCCTTGCATGCTCATCTGTAATTTTGAATTTTCCATCACTCTACTATAAGTGGTAGTTTATTGTGTTGCAGAATTTCTACGTGCATATAGAGGGGCTGCGCGTATGGTTTATCTGTGCTAGCCTAGTGTTGCATGGATGAGTCAATGGATGTTGGAAAGATTAGCTCAGTTGTTATGGTGGCTGGTCAACAAGAATACAGTGCCTAATGCTTGAATGTTGAAGCGAATTTAATTGCTTAAATTCTACTTGGTCACTAAGACAGATTTATCTCCCAAAAATGTCGTACGAATATGGTAGTCTTGCCATCCTGTGAGTTAAAACAATTTTTAGCTTGCAGTCATGCATGGATAAACTTAGTGCTTAGAGCCCAGTGTAGGACAATAGGTTCCTTCTTCTTTTTTATGTCATTTAGAATCCTCAATCATCTGAGGAAAAGTTCCTAGATCAGTAGAGATGCCTCAAGGTGTCAAAGAACTAGATCTCACATACTAAAAACCCTGGATATGTGGATTGAGGTGCCTAATGAGTAATAGTGGTTTGGACACCTAAGGATATTATGAAGTTATTAGTTAATAGGCACCTCCATAATAAAGCCTATTTGAATAAAATTACAATCTGTACATGAAGACCTACTTTTTCATTCATAAACTTTGGCGACCTATTTCAAGAGAAAATAACTTTCTTGGTCAGTTTACCCCTGTTGAGTCATTAATGAAGGATTTGAGGAATGCAGCCCTATGAAATTGCATAATGGTGGAAATAATGCCATTCCATGTGAATCCAACACCATATTTACATCACAGAATTTAATCTACGTTCTTGGTTGTGCCACAAAGAGATCTGGTTGTAACATGAAGATAATGCATTCCTTTTTTCCTTTTCTTTCTTATTGGGGATTTATTCTTCTATCGTTTTCAATCCCTTTTGGGGCACAAATATGGGCTGCTGGGTAGGTTAGAGAGAATAGCTTCTTCA
Source organism: Coffea arabica (assembly GCF_036785885.1). Lineage (NCBI taxonomy): Eukaryota > Viridiplantae > Streptophyta > Magnoliopsida > Gentianales > Rubiaceae > Coffea > Coffea arabica. Next base: position 35,951,903 of record NC_092323.1, on the reverse strand, counting down.
GCTTTACAACTGGAATAAATGATGAGTAACCGAGAACAAATGAGATGAATATTTTGGATCATAGAAAGTCACTGAAGGCTTTGACTATAAGAATATCTTAAGTTTTCTTCTATAAACCATTATCGATTCCAAAAGTCATCCTTTTTTTTTGTGAGTTTGCATGTCTGGGGCCCTCTTTTTCCCAAACAACTTTAAATTGAGTGTATCACTATCTTTATTTCGTGCTATGAAGCTGTAGTCCATATTTACATTGTAGCTAGTAAAGTGCCCAAATTTGGAATCAGATCATGGCCTGGTATGTCGAGATTATTCATTGAACTGAGTGGAGGACAGAAAGTCTTAGATCTATACCTTTTCAATATTCAAAGTAAAAGGTGAAACTTGACTGCAAACGATGTGAGTAAGAGTTTTCTCATCTATATTGCCTTTTTGATGTTTTTGCAACTTATTCATAATAAATATCTTTCATTGATGTCATTTATGTTGATATCCATGGACAGTATTATTGTAGGTTATGCTTTCCTGAAAGAGTTGGTTGGTCCCCAGAGATCTTGACTCACATGGTTACAGCCTTTTGAGTCTCAGAAAATTCTGCAGCATAGGCTAATTGAATGATTAAATTGCTAGACATTTTCATAGCAATAGCTGCTATAGATTGTAAGGATATTAGCTCTTTGAATCTCTCTGACTATTTGCTGAAATCTACCCATTCATAGCAATTTAGGATTGCAAAACTTGTGGTAAATTACAGCAACATCTCTCAAGATTCATCATATTTATTGGGACCTCCTGTTCTGTTTCTAAAACCGCATTGTGTGTCCTCAAGTTAGTTTGGAAGATTTATAGACCATCTGTAGCTGTTAACATCAAAAAAGCATTTTATTTAAGGTCAGGAGTTTCCTTTCAAACTATTTGGACAGATCATCCTGTATGAAACACAGGCAAATTACTATGACTGCTGTTTTTTGAACAGGAATTGTTGACCAGGGAACTAAGTATAATTTGAGAAAAAAGATGGAGAGCCTATAGTTATGACAGACCTCAGTTAATGATGTTCCAATCATTCTATAGAATTACCGGAGGATGAGGTTATAGAATTACCAGAGGATGAGGACATTGTAATAGTTTAACTATGAGCATTTCGCTGGCACTTTTGACTGATGTAACTAAAAGCAAGGCCTTCTACATGCATCCTTTTGACAAGATCCAAGTTCCACGTCCATGTTTTATGTTTAGTTATGTTGCTGGTAGTTGTTCTCTATCCTGGTGAAATCTTCTGTGAGTTTCTAAAGCTTCATTTGTATATAGCATGACATATACATCTGCTTGAATTTGTTCAGGGTACACTCGTACACTTTTCTTGATGACATTTGTTAGTTGAAGCATGGTTCCATAGGCAGAGAACACTGGTATCAATACCATTGTTGCCTGTACCTGCTCAGTTTTCCTTCTATAGAGATCTCTACCAATTAAAGTTACATTGATCTTCCCTAAAACTAACTGTTATGGTGGTTGTATTTGTCTGTTTCTTGATCTATAATGTCTTGCATCTCTGATTTATTTGAATCAATAGATGTTAAGATATGCTTGGGCTTAGATCCAGTGGCCTTCTAGATTGTTTAAATATGATAGATTTACAGTGCTGAAACTAATATATGATAACAGGAAAAAGATAAACAGCTAGCAACCTGCCATGTGTCCACCTTGCTGTATCAAGGGTAAATAAAACAAAAAATATATAAGTTTGGAAACACCAAAGCAATCTAGAGGAGGAGGAGGGTTTGTGCTATCAATCCACATTTTGCTTGGCACAATTACTAGCGCTAAGTGATTTGAGGCATTGCTAATTCCTTGAACTTGGCTGCATGTGGACAGAGCGGATGCTTTGGTGCTTGTGCTAACACCTTATCTCTTGAAAGGTGGCTGCATTTGCTGTTGATTATGGTGACTACAGCTTAATACTGATGGTCATTTAGTAGAAAGGATATCTAAGGTTCAGGTCTCTTGATTTATGGTGCTTGCATTTCTTTCTGTAATCTTGAGAGAGGTGAAAGAGAGGATATCTTAGATTTCAAGGGTAGATGGTGCTATTTACTATGAACTTCTTTCTTTACATGTTACTTTCTCTCTGTGTGTGTGTGTGTGTGTGAGAGAGAGAGAGAGAGGGAGAAGGGCATCATAGTTTTGATGGTTAACTGGTGCTATTTATGATGGTGACATACCTCATAGATGCATTTCAAGGTCAATTTTACTAGATTTTATTGTGATCTTCCAAATCTATAATGAAGTGGCGAATAGTTTGTTGTCTATTAGTCTGTCTTTGTAGCACTTGATTAATTTCAATAATTCAGCTTTGAGCTACCTGGTACAATATACTAGAATGGATTTCTATGTGAATTTGGGGTTTCTCTACTGGTCTCTCCAAATGACATTCCCATTTATCATTTAGAAATTTAGGGTAGCAACATATAATGCAACAATGATGGTTTGTTTTGGTCAGATAAGCAACATTTTCCATAAAGTCTTTTCTCGATGTTCTGGTGTTTAGAGTTGCCTTCAAATTTTGGAAAATTTATTCCGCCGCAATAGCTTTTCTTCTCTGGAGTAAAATAACTTCAAGAATATTTTACCAGAAGTTATTATTCTCATAATACTGCTTCCTCTTTTTTGACCAAATCAGGCCACAGCTAATCTCCTCCAGTTTTTTCCACCAATTCTTCTTCCTCCACTCTTTCTGATTTCCTACGCGCATCTATAAATTCCTCCTCACCTTCCTGCACACACGTGTATTTATACAAATTTAGAGATAGGGATATCTTGAGAGATTTGAGCTGATGTTGGCGCTTGAAGCTCCGAATTCTTTATTATTGTTGTCTGATTGTATAATTTCTGAGATGGGAGTTTTGGGTTCGGGGCCATGTCTTTGCTTGTGGTGATACACATTTGAAAATAACTAAGCTGTGTTCTAATATCACAGCTATTTTACCTGTGCATTTCAAGATTTGAGATTTTATGCTGTTGAATGCTGTCTTGTATGACACTAAGTGCCAACTACTATTATTAACTTATTATAATGGTCTTATTATCTTGTTATAGGGATGCTACTTAGGGTTCTCCTTGTTATTTTTGCACAGTTAAATAATATTTGTCCTAATTATCACTTTTGTTATTAAGGTTCTCTCTGTTACCAGTGCATTTCAAGATTTAAGGCTTTTTGCTGTCGAATGCAGTCTTGTATGACACTAAGTGCCCAGTACCATTATTAACTTATTATAATGGTCCTATTTTCTTGTTTGTGGGGATGCTTCTTAAGGTCCTCTTTGTTATTTTTCCATGGTTAAATGGGTGGTCCTTCGATTATCAACTCTTAGAGTTGCCATCATTTTTCTGTAATAGAATTCTAATGTAGATATTTATCTAATTATCACTTTTGTTATTAAGGTTCTCTCTGTTACCTGTGCATTTCAAGATTTGAGGCTTTTTGCTGTCGAATGCAGTCTTGTATGACACTAAGTGCCCAGTACCATTATTAACTTATTATAATGGTCATATTTTCTTGTTTGTGGGGATGCTTCTTAAGGTCCTCTTTGTTATTTTTCCATGGTTAAATGGGTGGTCCTTCGATTATCAACTCTTAGAGTTGCCGTCATTTTTCTGTAATAGAATTCTAATGTAGATATTTATCTTTTCTCTTTTGGGCTTTCTGTCTTTTTCTTTTATGCCATTTCTTCCTCCTCCGAGATGTCATCTTCTATGAGTTTTGGTGGCTTTCCCACCAATGAACCTCCTGAGATCCCTAGCTAGTCTGACAATTGAATAGAATTCAATTCGGTTGCTGTGACATCTCCATTTTCTAACACGGAGATATTTTTTCTTTTTGCCAAATTAACAAGGAGAAATTCAATATCTTTGTTTCAGGATGAAATTGAGATTGAGGCAAAGACATTACGAGTTGGAAAGGCAATTGCTGTTGTCAGTGTTGAGTTGAAGAACAAAAAGACAGGTAAAATTATTGCTCAAGGGCGTCATACAAAGTACTTAGCTTTATCAAGCAAGTTGTGAGGAACCCGCTCTTTCATACCTTGTGCAATATTGACGGCAGATTGGCTTCTAAAAGTCTGAATCTCAACTTGAACAAGAAACTTTCATGTCTATTGAAGGCTACGTTATATGTTGTATTCATTCAGGTTCAAGAAGCTATGCAGCATATTTGGTAAGTGATGAATTGAACTTTCATGCTCCTTCCAAAAAATATATATATATTCATGCAAGACTACTACTTGGTCATTTTAGTATAAATTCTTGATTAGTAATACTTCAATTCCTTTCAAAAGCAAGACCGCATGATGCTAACAATCAAGAACTCGGTCTGCAGATAGATGCTTAGGTCGCTGTATCTTCTTCGAAAGGAAAATGCTAAATCTTGTTTTCTTCAATCACGATCTAAATCTAATTTCTATATTCAAAAGATGCTGGCCACTGGAAATAATTAGTTGTCATTTTCGTTTTTAAAATATGTTTATCTATTTCACTTTTTATTAGAAATTTTTGGTGTTGTTGAGACTGAAATGTCCCGCATTTATATTCCAGATTTCTAGCTGCATTAATAAGATCTTAAGTCACTCCATTCAATGCCAATTGATTTTGAGATGAAACTCAAGTTTTTTTTTTTTTAATCATGGTATTAAGTTGGGTTTTTACCTTGTTTATAATTTTACCCATGGGAGAGGGAGTGTGACGACCCCACCTTCCCCTAAGGCGTACCAGAGGGTTCGGCGGACCGCCTGCCCAACTCTCGTCAGGACTCACTCACTCGAATCACGTCCATGAACCATAAATAACATCCACAATTCAAGCTTATAATTTACATTGATAGAAATCAGGGTACAAAGTCTCAATATACCCAAACTAGATCAAAGTATATACACTCCCATAACAAAACATTCTATTCGAGGAATAGTGCGAGTACAAGTCAAAAGTCAAAATAACTAGACTAAACTATTCTTTATACGTCTCACGCGCCCCTCGTTCCCCTGTAAGGAAAACAAAACTAATAGGTTGAGTTAAAGTTCAGTGATGTTCCAAATATCAAATTGTCCAGCAAACAAGATAATAACCATGTAATAGTGAAATAGCGAGCAAACAAGTTCAAATAAAGAGATAAAACTCCAAGTAGTCAAGAATTGTGTGGATCATGTTCACAAGTAAGGATACAGTTTTCTCATGTCTCGGCTCCATCCCAGCTTGATCGAATAGGAGTTGACATTCCGTCAACTTTCAGGTAATAACTAGTCCAGAAATAAAAACTCCACTTCTCGCCAGTCTCCGTCCACCAATCAACCCCCTTTTCCGGGCCCGCACGCCACACGAAACACGGGTGGTAATATTCGAGTATACCGGATTGCCGAGGAAATAACACTCCACTCGACTTTACTAGTGACCCAGGGTTTGTTATCTAATCGATCAGGCCCTTGCCGGCTCGACTCGATTAACTAGCCACAGGGTTTCTGGAATTCCAGGCATAATATAATTCATGTGCATGTAGAGCAAGTCAGGTAAAGTCGATAAACAAGAACAAATTTGGATAGGGCAAGTGCGATAAAGTACACCCTTGTTCTATCAAATCACATATCTATCACGTATTCACGTTGATCAAAGATAATTGGCAAATATCGAGTTCAATCAGATATTTGGAAGCACTCACCAAAATAGTGCCTCTAGTGCTCGTGTCTGGGTGGTACTTCGGGTTTGGAGTCCAAATCTGCGATAAAACTTAACTTGAGAACTTTGAAAACCAACTAAAGTTCGAAACTTAAACGTTTCGTTCAATAAGAATCAAGAAAGTGAAATTCACTTGAGAAATAGCCGTGAAATAGTTGCTCGCTTTTCAAACTGAAAAATTTGATAACATGTTTGCTTGAAGATGATTTTCAAGTCAAAAGTGCAAGTGAAACGGTTTCATAGTGATTCATATCATTTTCCTAGGAGTACGAGTTCGGCCAAATCCTAACGTATGACCCTTGATAAACAAAGTAGCAAAGGTCCTCGCTAGTTCAAGTAATAATCACTTAACCTTTACTCAAGTTGCAAGTATAGTTTTCTAGTTCTCGAGCGTAAATTCGGGCAGCATGCCCTTTGTGTTTACCAAATTTTCCAGCCATTTAGGCTTCATTATTTTTCCTCAGCCAAATTCCAAAGTCACACATATCATAAATTCAAGTCAATAGCCGTTCCATAGGCTCGTAACATCATAAAAATAAGGATCAAAGTAATAACAAGTTCTTAAATACAATCTAGCAAAAGACAGATTCGACGTGGGGTTGCGGAAATAACACATCCGAGACTACGCTTATCGGATTGAGGCGTAACTTATGCCGTTTCGAAGCTAAGACACAGGGCTACAATGTTCATGAAGATCACTTAGTCCAGTTTCCGATGCAACTTAGTCAAATCCTCAATTTACAGAACCAAAATACAACTAGTCGGCTATTTAACCGCACTGCACTGGAATGGTCATATCTCAGGTTACCAAGGTCTGATTAAGGTGTTCTTGGAGGCGTTTAAAAGCTAAGACAGAATACTAAAACTTTCATGTTTTGGCAAAGAGCTAAATCAGTACGGATCCTAGTGAATCAACGTGATAAACTGGATAAACTGACCAAACGGACTACTGGGAAAAATTTTAAAATAGTAAGGGTATTTTGGTCTTTTCACGAGCTACGTTGCTCCGATTGAGCTGAAATTTTGTAAGAACCTATAAAATACTATTCTCTACAACTTTCATGTTTTACCCTAAGGCCAATTCGGCCTCTAACATGCAGTAACAAAACCGGGCAGAAAGAGGGGAAATTTTCCAGAAATCTGGAATTTTCAGTTTTCAATGCAACCTTCCTTGATTTCTTACTTCCAACACTACCAAAACCCCTTATATAACCTTAAATACAACCTATATGAATCATACATCAAGTTTGGCAGCAAGTCCTCAAACCCTAGTTCATATAACCAAAAGGAGAAAAACCCTCAAAACATGATAGCATCCATGATTCACCATAAATTTGAGTTACCAAGCTAATTTACACAAGATTGAAAGTAAGAATTAGGGAACTCATCATCTTTACCTTGATTAGTGTCCACCAAGTGTAGCCTTAGCTTTCCCCTTCACAATCTCACCAACACTTCACTAACTAAACACTCAAAGGTGAGTTTAATCGGTTTATTTCCTTTGTTTTCTCACTTTGTGGTTGGATTCAAGAAGAAATGGAGAAATCTTCTCTTGGTGTTTTTCCCTTCTTTCTCTCGGCCAAGGAGTAGCAGAAATGGAGAGGAAAGTGCAAAATTTGGAGATAAATAGAAAGACCAACTCTTGATCAAGAAACTCTAGGGTGGCGACAAGTGTCGCCACCACCACCTTTCATTTTTCTCTTTCTCTTCCTTGCTATTTTAAGCCTTAATTTTCGGTCAAAGCAACTGCCAATTAAGATGATATTTTGCCCAAAAGTCAATAAGCTTGTATGGTAAGAAAATGGTGGTCAAGTGGTGCGTTCAATCGGTAGTGCGCGGTACCCGCCGGTTCGCGCCGTTTTTCTTAAAAACACACGTACTAGGGTTTTTACTTCCCATTCACTAACCTTATATCATTGCTCCTAATCACATATTATTTCTCACTTAAAAGTCACTTTTAATCTCCAAATTTAATCCTTACCTATACCGAAAATTCATCCGGCAAAAAATCGCGAAAACCCTAATTTTGCTCCGATCTTGAAACCAAAAGTGAAACCCTACTTTCTAGGTTTATTTGCACTTATTGTGGAAAGATTGGGTGGTAGGGCTTTAATAAATAATAATTTCCAAATAAAAGGGTATTTTTGAGAAAAATATAAGAAATTTGCGAGTCCTCACAGGGAGTATTTTGTACTGCATTACGTACTGTAAACCCATTGCCAAGTCATGTGAGGGGCAGTGTTAAGAAACTAATGTCTTGGGGATAAAGTCTTAGATTGCTCCACTCGTTGCTGATTAGTTTTGAAATTGAAGCCCAAAATAATACCCGAATCCCAAGTACCTAAAGTTGTATCCCAAGTATAATTTGCAGGCTGCCTAGGTTTCCGTTAATTTGTTGAGTTGGGATATTTTAGTTTCAATGAAGAGTTGCATATTTTTAGATGGGAAGCTCCACGTATTGCGAGCTTTGACAGACCACAATTAAACATCTTTCCTCGCGGGTTTTGTTCAAGAAGGATATAGCTGGTCTTAAACTTCCTATAAATGAACAATTGCATCATCCACTTCTACCAGGTGTTGATGAAGTTGCTGCAATGACAATAATGTATAGTGGCTAAGATTAAAAAACAACAGCTAAGGAAAACAACAACAGACCATAAAAGTCATAGTTAGTTTTCTTTTCATGATTATTCTTGGTCTCCCATTTGTGTAAACCAGGAAAAAAAAAAAAAGGGCAAAGCAAAATGATAATTATGAAGCATGGCATGATCAAATCTTTATAACGATTTGATTAACTTGATAATTCCTTGATCTAGTCTGCCTGTGATACTCCATTACCAAATCCACAAGGTTGAGTAGTTACAATACGTTATTGTCTTGAGATCACAAGGTCAAGTAACATTCTTTTCGTTGCTCTTTATTTTCCTGCTCTATAGTTACCAAAAAATGAGGAGACTTTAAAATACGGGTAGCATCACAATAAACGCAACTAAAAATCCAATATACAAGTGCTACAAAACCTTGCAAAAGTTTTAATCAGTACACCTAAGCACCCTCAATTGCATGGTTGGTCATCAATGTAGATCACTGGTTTTATTGCCAAATGTTCTTGGCTTCCTACTTGTTTGTTTGGCAATTTTTAGCAAAATAAAAATGATTATAAAGTATCTGGAAAAGATTTAGGTAACTTGGAAGTAGAAAGGGAGGCGCTAAGTGGTTGTAAACTAACTTCATTTGAAGGCTGGCTCCACCTTTTGCCGTAGACTTTCTGCCATTGAAATCCAGAGCTCGGAGGTTCACACGTTAAGCTAATTGTTTCAATTTGTGCTCCTAGATCCGTCTTCAACATTCAACTTGATTAAATCACACAAGAAGAAGGTTGGTAGTTGTATTTGAATTTCTAAAGCAAGCACAGAAAACTAAAGCAGCTCTAGTCACATACAACCTCTACTCTAAGCAAAAATGTGAGATTGACAAATGAACAAAGCCGAGGTGAAACCCCGAAGAAATCACATTTTGCATAAATGTGAAATGTAAATCGATAAGAATGCACACCCTTAGCAATATTTACATCAAGATACCTTTGAAAACTTCGTACTGTAAGTTGTTTAAACATATTTCAAGACCCACAATTTCCTACCGACCATCAAATTCTCAAGAAAAGAAAATCTCAATTTCCTCAAGCATGAAGTTGCGTTTAATTCTAGAAACATGCATGGCAAGTAGGACAAGAATTTACGATGCACGAGCTCTAGCGACCATTCAATTGGTGCTTCCAAAATCAGAACTAAAATCATATATGTATATCAGCATTCCGTACCCCCAAGCTTGCCAAAAAAACTACTCAGCATACAAAACAGATGTCATCAGTAAAAAGGAATGATTGCCTAGACGAATTGGTCTGCGAGACAGAACAAAGCAATAGAGTACTTAGTCAACAAGAACCGGAAATGGTCGTTAAAAAGTCAATTTGGTTCTTGCCACGATAACAAGAATTTAATTAATACATAAAGTTTACCTGAGCTTTTGGTGTATTTCTAGTCATTCACAGGGAGTATGTAAGTAAGATGAAAATGAAGCTTTCAGACCTCATGCATTAGTAGTTTTTTGCCTGATTTCCTTCGCACTCCAGTTATTTAATACACATTAGACAAGACCAAGATCGAAAACATTGGATTGACACAAATTAAAACAAAAAATTCAAAAGAAATTTTCATGAAGTAGAGTAATTAGTGGAAAACTTACAAGTCCAATTGAAGCAGTGAGCGGCGAATGACTCTCTACGCATGGACTCTACGGCAACCACAACTCGCAGAGAGTATGTGGTCTTATTTCTTCTTTTACTAAAGGTCGTTGTTCCTTTACCCTTTGCTAAATATGATATGCCAAATCCCAGAAGGATAATCTGGTTTGATGAAGAAGAAATATAGTGCAAATTCTCTGAGCCTGAAGGATTTCTAGAGTGGTTGAGATTGAAGACGACAAATTAAAAAGAGGAGGGGAGAGAGAGACAATGAGAGGAGAGAGAGGACCAAAAGACACAAAACCCAGCTCTATCAATAAGTACTAAAAAATATGGTATAATAGGCACATATGGGTAATATAATAACATCATCTACAGTTGGGACACAATGTACAACCCTTTAAGCATAGCACACAATTTCCTCAACACAATAAATCTCCTAAGAGAATAAAAGTGGGAATGTGGTATATGAACAGAGTGAATCATGGTCCATCATTGGCACCACGGCTGTGCGGGCATTTCCATAATTTGCCAAGCATATGTTGTACGATTGATCGATGCGATTAGAGCTGTGTACGGCTAATAGTTGTTTTGAGTTTGTGTTTTGACCATGCCATCCTGGGATACCAATTTTGCCCTCCAATTAATAGCTAATGAGGATAAGAAACACTGGGTTATTGGTCTTAAGATTTAGTTCACTGAATTTGGAAGCCACATTTTGGTGGTGCAATATGGTGAAGTAATGTGGTTTGCTGTGGCTATTTTGTGTGCATTTGATCAACTTTACCTCTTCATCAGACTATCAATAGCATCACCATAAAAGGACATTGTGTTCCAAAATAGGAAGACCTGGTTAGCATACTATGTCGAAAGAAATTTGCTTCCTATATGTGATTGCATTTACATTGCAATTATTGTGCTTCTGTGTAGACATAGAAGCTTCTCTCATTGGCAAGTTATAAACTAGTCATTCTTCTTCTCCTTATTATATAGGATTCACTCTAGACGCCAAAAGCTTTTTGTTGTGGTTTAGCTCTAGTTGTTACTTAGTATGTGGTTGTGTGGGAGCATTTTTGTGCTACTAATAGTTTGGAATTTGACATGCTGGGATTCAAAAGCTTTGTTTAATTGTACAACATCTACTAATTCTTACATTTATGCTACAACTGATTGGCTAATAAATTATTTCGCTCTAAATTCGCCCCAAAGTTATATGCAAGTACTTAGTTTGTATGAAACTAGTAGCTCTGTGCTAATCTTGACTTGGTTAATAAAGATGCTATGTCATGCTAAATACTTAATAACAAATAAAGAATTTGTAAAGATCTTACTTTTGAATCGATCTGAGCTTTGGTAATAATGCCACCTAATCTTAAAGTGGTTTTCTAGTTTGCAGTATGGTGAAACATGGTACGTAACACGTTAATTTGCTTTTTGTTGTAATAAGTGGATATATTGTTTTATGACTTTCAATGAGTTAATAGTTGGTTTGAATCATATTATTATGGGTAAATAAGCTGTTCATAAAATGAATCTTAATATGTATAAAAGTACTTTGTTTCGAATCTTGGTATCATTAGTCAACTAATAAATTGTTTCCTGACACAACTACAATTAATCTGTAGTGTTGAAGTATGGTACTCATCTTAGTTTTTAATTGATTTGACCTTTGATAATAATTTATGGCTTGGTTTTAATAGTGTTCTTGCTCTGTATTTCAATTGCTAAACTACTGTTGCTTGAAATACTAATCCACGGTACTAGTGGAAGGGTTAGTTTTATGTTTGTCTGTGCTTATTATCACTTTTTTACTATGTTCAATATCCTTCTTTAGTTTCATACATTTCTTGATTATTTGGTGTACCTATATTTGAGTTGCTAAATCCATATTCTAGTTATATTTGAGTTACCGAATCCATATTTCATGTCTTTTCTTTGATAAGCATATATAATATTTTCATAATGCCCCTGAGAAGAAAATATGCTACATTAGAGGAACGATCGCATGAGTGAAATAAGCGACGATGTTAGCGTCCTGCTACTATATAATCATAGAAACTTGGTGGTTCTACGAAATATCTGCACTATAGAAGTAAATGCAACTCAGATTCCTGCTGAAGTTGCTGAGTCACTGTTAAATTATTCTACATTCATGTCTTGTCATGAAGAGCGAGTACTTAATGAAGTCAACCAATATGATAAAGTAGTTCAAACAAGAAATCATTAATCTAGATAACAAACTAAAACAAGAAGTGATCATAGGGAGTTACAATCTGCAGCTCACAGTTTGGAACAGATTGATCCTAGCAGTTATGTCCAGCAAATTCAAAAAGAAGACAGCATAATCAGGCAAAAAATGGCTCTAATGGTATTCCTGTTGACCAAATGTCTGAAAATGCAAAGTTTCATGCACATAGTAGTCATGCTTTCACTAGAAATATGCTGTAGCAACAAGGTGCAATTTTAGTTGGAGGTAATGGTAACACACCACTAGATAGCGAACAGAAATATACCTACACATATTGGTAATGCCAATATCTCTCGATCTAGAAACAACATTCAATTTTCATGAAGAAGGATTTAGCCTAATGTACATCAAGATATTGCTAGAGAGCCAACTGTGTTGCCACAAGCTCCTCCATGTCATTATTGTGAAGCAAAAAGGTTTCATCTTGAACCTCCTAAGTTTTGTTATCATCAAATAAAGTGCGGCTGTTAGAAACTGAAATCCCATGTGAATTATGTTGCTATATATTAGTGACTCAGAAGAAGCAATAGAGTCCAGGAATTGTATTTGTAGTTATAACAATATGTTCGCATTTACATCAATTAGCATGCATTGTGATAAAGAGCTTAATAAGAAGTACAATGGCATATATACTTTCAGAGTCCAAGGACAATTGTATCGTATCATCTATCCTTTGACACCTTCAAAAAGAAAAAAGCTGACAAATCTGCAATTATTTTTCTATGATATAGATCATGAGATTGAACACTGGCTTTCCATATCTAGCAAGTTTTGTGAAAGCTTGATCTGTAAGCTGTCTGAGCTATTGAAAGTCAACCCGTATTCATCTTTCTTTCGTTGTTTATAAGATATATCTGATCTAGATGACTACAAGCTTGTGTTAGAATCAAATCTAACTGTAGGTCAAATAGTGTATAATAAGCCTACGGTATCACAACTTGGTGATATCTAGATAGAGTTAATAGCAACTGAACAAACCAATTCAAGATATATTCAAAAATATTTGACAAATGGCCGATCTCAAATTGTGAAGCACTACTATGGATGATATGATCTAATGCAATATCTGTTAGTGTTTCCTAATGGTAATTCGGGGTGGCATCCAATATTGAGAGGCTTTCATGCCCAATAAATGGCAATTCATGTAATAGGACTTGCCCTTGGAGAAAGGACTACCATCAACTAATATGTTTATGACTGCAGAAGAAGTTATGGAAGTTGAAAATATTAGGTATTATTATACTAAGTTTCTTTCATTTGTAACGATCTCTAAATATCTATAAGTCAGATTAGGCATACACAATTTGTAATTGTAATCAATTTGATTCTTATGCAACTATCAATAGGAACAACAAAAAAAAAAAGGAAGAATGTGTCTTGCCATGAATATTATTGCTATAAATTGCATATTAGAGCACAAGATAAGTATCTATTGCTTCATATTGGTAGATTGCTCCAACAGTATGTGATTGACATGTATATCAAGATTGAGACATCTAGACTAGAATTTTACAGGATTGATGAAAATCAATATCGATTGCGCATTAAGATCTATCAGGGACTATTAGATTGTCTCTCATGAGGAGAAGCTTCAAGTTCAAACATCGGCAAAACACATAATTCTGCCTCAAAGTTTCATTGAAGGACCAAGAGATATGTACCAATGATATTTAGATGCAATCACAACTTTCCTAATCTCTAACTTAGTAACAAACTGATAAGCTTGTTTTTTCCTGACTACTAATGATTTGTAAGATGCCCTCCAAAACCTCACTGAATTCCTAAGAATGATCAGTGGTGAATATTGTCCTAAAATAATTGACAATCTCTTCTTTTACCTCTCTTTCCTCACTACACCAGGTCCTGTCCTCTCTCTGTAGAGTAGCGATGTTGCACCTTTTCCATTCGCTAGCTAAATAAGCATGGAAATAGGCTGTGTTTTTGTCTCCCTCTCTCAACCATTTAGCTTTGGCCTTTCGACTTCAATACACTTCTAAGTATCAGCCAATCTTTTCTTAAGTCCAACAATTTTGATTGCTTTTCCATGCATATTACTATTTTTAACATTCAATAATTCTTTTTTAATATTTTTTATAAGTTTTCCAATGTTTCCATTAAGGTTTCTATTCCAATTTAAGAGGTCCATCTTGCAATATTTAATTTTGTTCTTATCCTTGAATAATTTAGATCCATTACACTGCTTATTCCAAGCTTTTCTAACCACCTCCTCAACATCTTTGTATTGAAGCCATCTTCTATCAAATTGAAACCTTTTTCTCCATTTTTTCAAAGTGGATTCAACATCCACTAACAAAATTCAATGATCAAAAGTCTCATTCTATGTGACTTCATTTAGTTTTACTATGATTTTCTAGCCAAGTTTTACTACAAATGGTTCTCTCTAGTCTTTCTTTAACATCATTATCTTTGTCTCCAACTTTTACGCCAAGTCCAGGGGACTAATTCAAAGCCAAGACCAATTAAACATTTTTCTTTATAAAGTTTCTAAAGGTTTTTATGCTATTATTAGGTTTCTTGTTCCTCTCCCCTCCCCCCCCCCCCCCAAACTTTTCTTCATTACACAAAGTTTCATTCATATTCCCAATCGGGATCCAATTGTCCTACCACAACTATTGCCTATTAGTTACCATCTACCATTGTTTCTTTCTAATAGTGTCCTTAAAGTTAGCATAGATACATACAAACCACCATTCATGCATGCCATTCGATTCATCAATCAGGACTTCTATGGTTAAAAAAGTACAAAGAATTTTTTTTTAACTTTTATATTGTTTTTCCAAAGAACAGCCAGACCACTAGCTCTACCAATGGGGTCAATCACAAACACCTTATCAAAATTAATGCTTTTTTAACATTTATTAAAACATTTTTCTTGTTTTTTTGTTTCAGATAAAAAAACTAAAGAGGGGGAGTGGAGTTTCACTACCTCCTTGAGTTGGAAAGTTGTCAAAGGGCTTTTAACATCTTGACAATTCCACGCCATAGCTCTCATTGAGGATTGGGGGCCCTATTGAGGTTGGATTCTACCACCTTTGCAGGTTGATTTTGCTCATCCTCAATTCATATTTGATTGTTTTCACCATGTATTGCTCTTTCCCAATATGATAGCAACTTTCATCATTCCTACTACACTTTCTCTTTCCATGTCACTCTAAATTGTCTTACTCACAGTATCCAGCAGAGGCTTCCTTTTTCCCACCTCTTTTACAAGCCTCGTCCAACTCTTATTTCCTTTGTAGTTTTGCCTGTTTTTCTATTCATTTTTCTTGCCAGCCTCCCTATCCTCCATAATCCAATCTGTAACCACCATGGAATTATTGGTTATGTCCTTGTTATAACTTATCTCCATTTTGCCATCAACCCACATTTGATCAAACTCATACTGGTCCTCCTTTTGTTCCTCTATCTCAAATTTAAATAACTTTTAGGCCCCCCATCCTTGACCCTTTATATGTTCCCCCAGTGATCAGCAGTTCTGATGTTAGGTCTTCCCTAAGGACATTCATTTCACTATCTAATTCTTTACCTAATGTGTCCTTCCTAAAGCCCTCTCCTTGTTTCTCATTTGCTTCTCTGTCTTTAAACATTATGTTGGCCGCTACTTCTTTACTTTCCCTTGCCTTAGGATAGATTATCAAAATGGTTTTTTAAGCATCCTTTTCACCCTCCCTTTGTTTACCCCTATTATCTTCATTTATCTAGTGGACCTCTAGGTTTTTGTGCTCCTTCCCTAGTAGAACTCCTGGGAAAGCTTTCTCTCATCCAAACTCCGAATTGTGGCTCTACTTACAGGTTGCTTCCTTTTTTGTCACATGTTCATTGTGCCTTACTACTCCACAATAATAACAGAAATCAAGGCATCTCTCATAGCGAAAATCAACCCATTTCATTGTCATGTTCATTTTTACCATAGTACCTCTTAGAAGTAGTTGTTTCAGATCAACTTTTGCTAGAATCTTCAAATGTCCCCTTTCCTTACTGCCAATATTTGGTATGATGACCTCCTTGACCCATGCAAACACATTTCCTATCCTTTTCCCAGTTTCATTTGTCATCCAGTGGAGAGCGAGATTCCAAATCTAGATCTTGCTTAGAGTTCTATCATCTTATTCTAGCCCTTCTTTCGACTGTTCTACAACAAACGACTGTCAGCATATATCCATTGTTTCCTTGCTAGAACCCTATTTATCTCGTGTGGGTAGACACCAAATTTTTGTCAATTTTTAATGTTTTCTTGAATTTTTTCTATTTAATGAATTATTTATTTTTTTGTATTTTAATGTATATTTTTCTCATTTCACAGGTTTGTTTTAGAAAAACAAAAACAAAAAAAAAAAGAAAAAAAAAAGAGAAGATAAAAATCTTCCCTTGATTATCTCTCTTTCACCAAATACACTATTGATCCAATTTTGTACTTAATGTTCCAGGCATCTTTCTTTTCATTTGATGAGAAACCCATCATTTGATCAACAAAAAATTCCACTCATTTTCTTACACTCTCTCGGCTCACTTGTAGATTCCACTTCACAAATAGACACAAAAAGAAAAACTCCAACAAGTTCTCGGACACCCTTTTGGCCTTTCTTCTTCTTTTCTTCCAAACAACTAAAAAAAAAAAAAAAAAAAAAAAAAAACTCTCTCTCAGCTCATGGTAACTCCCTCCCCTTCTCCCCCTTGGACATCCTCCCACTCTCACAAAGACAATTCCATCTCAATCACCATCACTACCATCAAGTTCCACAACATCAGGAAGCACAGGTCTTTTTCTAATTCATTTCTATTTTCTTTTGTTTTTTTTTATCCTTTTTGTTGGCTCATCTTAGAATCACATTTTGTTTTTTTTACTGGATGTTTTCATTGTTCATTACCCGTTTAAGCTTCGTCTTATGGTTGATTTATTTCTTGTACTCATGCCTGTGGTTGTTGGTGAAATTTTTTGGGTCAAGAATAAGCAAACCTGATGGACTAAAACCTGATTTCATTATGCTTTGTTTGTGTTCGATAAAATGTCTCAATGAATGACTAAGTTAAAGAAGTTAATTTTTTTGTCCATATTTTCGTTAAAATAGATTACCATTAGCGAGTACAGGGCCTGGAAAGATGTTTGGTTATCCAAAATTTAAGTTTTGACCTAAAAAACAAGGAATGGGTTTTTCAAAAATTAGGGGCTGTTTTGCCTTAATTCACCCTTTTGTTGTTGTTTTCTTGTCAAACTAAGATCATAGTTGCATTGTAGAAGTTAGAGAAAAATGCAGTTTTGGTACCTAAACTATGACGCAGGAGCGGTTTTAGTCCCCAAATTTTGGACGAAAGCAAATGTGGTACCCGATCTTTCAAATTTTGAGCACATTAAGTACTTTTGACAATTTTTTCTGAAATTGCTACCGGAAAAAGTCATGTGACAGTCACATGTCCGGACACAATTATATAAAAAAGGGCCAAAAAAATGTCAAATGCCATTCTAATACTAAATATTAAATTTAAGGACTAATAACGTAATAAACAAAAAACCTAAGGACCCAAGGACTAAATAATATCATGAGTCAATTAAAAAATAAAAGAATAAGACAACATCACATAGTATCTGTTTCGTTCCTCTTGCTTCGCGCTCAAATAGAAAACCCAAGAACCGAACTTCAACAAAAATTCAAGTTGGCTCCAAAAATTCGAAAAAACTTGGCAGATTCTGGGGAGCATCAAACAATTGTGAACCGATATGTCAATCAAAAGCGAAGAATTGAATAATGAGCCACCCCCAAAGGATGGTAAGTAAATACGGCTGACCTCATCTAATTTTTACAGCAATATTGAGTTTAGGGTGAAATTAGAAGTAACAAAATATCATTTATCATCTGAAAAAACTAATCTTTGGGAGTGTTAAAGCAAATGGACAATGGATTCTCCTAGAAATTACAAAAATAGTTTTAATCCAGAGTATAATCAACTGTATATCCCATTTTTATGTTTCAATATTTGTTAGTTGTAGCTAAAATATCAAATTTTTTTTGCATTGCAATCGGCATTTTATAAGTGGTTTTGTTGGAGTATTAAACCCTTAGTATTAATTTGAATGTTGATCAATATGTCTTAATTTTCTTACATACATAATAGTGATATGTGCTCTCGTTTAACTGTTTGAACTATTCTTCTTAAAATATAGGAAATGGTAGCACTAAAATCACCATGAGATGCTATATTTGGGGAAAATGTATAAATGGGCCTGATGCACATTATGAGGGAGGGGAAATATGTGTGTTTGATTATGTAGAAGTGACTGGGATTAGTCTGTTTGAGATGGATAGAATGCTTGAAAATGAAGCAAGGGTCTACGGCGATAAAAGGTACCATATTCTTGTAGAAGAGTATGGATTTCGCAGGCTTTGGCATGATAAGGAATTATATGCTTATTGTGCAGATTATCTAGATTATGGTAGGCGTGTTGACTTGTACATTGAGGTTTCTTTTGCTGAAATTTTGAGGTTACAAATGGGGTATGATTATGAGGAGGATGATTATGATGATGATTATGTTTTAGAGGGAGGTATAAATGGTGAATCTGAAGAACACAATGGTTGCAATTCAGATGCTAGCTCAGGGGAATTCTCTGGTAAGGACTCGGACTATGAGATGGAGGAAGAGGATGATGATGATTATGAAGATAATGTAGATCAGAATGTAGAATGGTTGGGGATTGAGAATCAAGTAGAAGAGGAAAGAAAAATGATTGCTAAAGGAAAAATGATTGCTGCAGCTCAGAGGGATATAGGAAGTGATTCTGAGAGTGATGTTGATAACTCTGATGTAGATGCTGCGCCAGATTCTGAATCTGATTTTGAAAGTCTACATGGAAGTGGTGATGAACAATGTAGGAAACCACCAATGTTTAATCCCAAGGACATGCATAATCCTAAAATTAAACTTAAACAATATTTTAGCAACTTCAAGGAGTTTAAGGAAGCGGTCAGAACCTGGAATATAAAGAGAGGAAGGCCATTTAAGTTTGTTAAACATGACAAAGTTAAAGTGATGGCCAAGTGTCCTAGAGAAGGTTGTGATTGGTACATCTATGCTAGAAAGTTGAGTGGGGAAGGCAGTGTGCAAGTTAGAACCTTTCAAAAGAAACACAAGTGTGGGTTCTCTTACCATAATGAAAGTGTAAGATCAAGTTGGGTGGCAAAAAATTACTGTGAGACAGTTAGAGAAAATCCGAGGCTAGATCTTAAGAGCTTTACAAATAAGGTAATGAAGGAAAATAAATGCTTTTTAAGTAAGTATCAAGGCTATAGAGCAAAAAGAGCTGCCACAAAAATTGTGCAAGGGGATGAGACTGATCACTATAAGAAACTGCCTGATTATATCAATGAAATAAAGAGGAGTAACCCTGGAACTACTGTGATTATGAAAGTAGTAGATGGGTATTGTGATGCTGTCACAAGACAACAAAAGTTTCAAAGATTGTACATGTGTTTTTCTGGGGTTAAACAGGGATTCCTAGCTGCTTGTAGACCTATTTTTGGCTTGGATGGGACATTCTTAAAGGGTCCAGCAGGAGGGGTATTGCTAACTGCTGTGGGAGTTGATCCTAACAATGGATTTTATCCCATTGCTTATGCTGCAACTGAGGGGGAAACCAAAGATTCGTGGATGTGGTTTCTAACATTGTTGAGAGAGGATCTTCAAATTGAGAGAGACTATGAATGGACTATAATGAGTGACAAACAAAAAGGTATCATACAAGCATGTGAGGCAGTGTTTCCAAATTGTGACCATAGATTTTGTGTTAAACATCTACACAGTAATTTTTCAGTTGCTGGATTTAAAGGAACAACTTTGAGACGTGCACTATGGAAAGCTGCTAAGGCAACCACACTTGCAAAATTCAGTACAAAAATGAGGGAATTGGCAGAAATTGACATTGAGGCTGCGAAATGGTTGGGTACAAAGCAGCCTATTGAATGGACTAGATCACACTTTAGAACCTTTTCCAAGTGTGACATGTTGCTAAACAACATATGTGAGTCATTTAACAGCAAGATTCTACATGCTAGAGAGGAGCATATTGTGGGGCTGATGGAATCTTTGAGGCACTATGTAATGACCAGATTGCAGCAAAACAGAGATATGGCTAAGAGCAAGTGGAAGAAATTGAAATTCTGCCCAAGAATCATGAAAAGAGTGAAGAAAAACATGGATATGGCTACTCAATGTTTTCCTATTAAATCAAATGATGATGATTATGAGGTTGGCTGCCCTTATGGAGAAACATATTGTGTTAATATTAAAGAGAGAATGTGCACTTGTAGGAAATGGGATCTTACCGGGATTCCATGCAGCCATGCAATTTCAGCAATCTGGATAGCTCGTAAAGACCCTATGGACTTTATTGATCAATGTTATAGTGTTGAAGCCTATCTCAAGTGCTATGCTAATTGCATTTTGCCTGTCAATGGGGAGCATGATTGGACACATACTCATGTTACACCTCCACTTCCACCAACATATGGAAGAGCACCAGGAAGGCCCAAAAAACTGAGGAAAAAAGGTGAAGATGAAATACAACAGAAAAAAGAGAAAGGGAATAAAATGAGTAGAGTTGGGCAAGTGATTAAGTGTAACTACTGTGGTGAGAAAGGGCATAACAAAAGGTCTTGTAATATTCGGAAGGAGCAACTTGAAAATGCTGCAACTGAAGGCACTCAAGCTACTCATAGTGCAAGCCAACAAGTAGGATCTTGCACTGAGCTATTTGAAATATCTCTTAATGAAGCCTCATCTCAAACTGGTGCTGATACAACAGTAGACAATCAATGTGTAAGTAAAATTAAACTAAGTTTCATTAGTTATAATATTCATTATGTTATCCATATTAAGTTAGTTAATAATCTGTGTGCAGGTAAACACATGTAGTGGACCCGCTAAGACGATTGCAAGAAAAGGAGCAAAAAGAACTTCTGTACTCTCTCTTGTAAGATTTCTTATACTTGTGGCACTGGTTTTCTCTTACTTTATTTAAAGTGACAAATATCTCTTTTGGTTGATGTAGGAAAACATTGTGCTTCCAAATCAGAGGAAAACAAAGGCACAGAGATCTCAACGACAAAACATGGCATCTACTGAAGATATAATTTCGTCTGCTCCAACTCCAGAACTTAACTTGCATCAAGTGTCCAACATTCCATTGCCTCAGATGCCGTATATGAGTCAACCTGATCCAGTCCAAGTTCCCAATTTTCATATAAGAGATACAAAGTCTTGTACAATAACAAATATTACTGGTGGTCAATCTGCTGGGGGATCTTCCAATGGCTAATGAAATTGAGGCTGCGTGAAGTGAATCTATCTTAATGAACATTATCCCTTGTAACAATGCTTTTGTACAACTGCATCATATTTGGTACCTTATGTAACATTACCGTGTTACTGGAAAGTCATCTTTTGTTGGATTAACCAGTTGGATTGGACATATATTTTGTAGTGGTTTTGACTCTGTGCAATTGTTTGTAAGATTTTAGTTCACTGGAACTTGATGAGTTTACTTATTGTGGTAACTTTGTGAGTCCTACTGGAGTTGAACTTGCTGCAGAAATTGCTGTTGATTTTCCAGAAAAGAAGGTTGTTTTGGTGCATGATAGACCTAGGTTGCTAGAGTTTATTGGACCCAAAGCTTCCAACAAGACTTTAGGCTGGTTGAAAAACAAAAATGTAGAAGTGAAATTGCAGCAATCTATTCAGTTGGTTAGAAGTTCAAATGGAAGCAACGCTTACATAACTTCATCTCGCGAAACAATTAAAGCAGGCTGCCATTTTCTGTGCACTGGAAAACCAGTGGGTTCGGCGTTTTCTCTTAGTATAAAACCATGTTAAAACAGGGCATGGTCTTTTGTTTAGCATAATCACGTAATATCCATGCTTGAACAAGGCATGTACTTGACTAATTCCAGTACATAATCAAGTCACAAATGAGCTCCAATTCTAGTACATCAATCCCAAAGAATTCTTTTTTTTCCCATCCATAATGCAGAAATTAATCTGCTGAATAACATTAATAACATCCATAAAAAGGGTCCAATAACATTCATTTCATAACAACAAAATTAAAGGGGTAAATCCAAAAAAGTGCCAAATTATAATACTACTAATAGAACCTCAGACTTAGTAAATCCAAGAAACAAAACAACTTAAGCAATGAGAACAACAGCCCCACCAGCTTCCTTAATCTTCTTCTCAGCAGTCTTGGAAACCAGCTTGACCTTAAAAACAACAGGTTGATTTTCAGGCAAAACTCCCTTACCCATAACCTTAAAGTATCCGAACTGGGTGATATCAATCAAAGGGACGTTGTCCTTGGTAGCTTTTGTCCTTAGCTTCTTGAGGAACCAAAGACCAGAGCTTATCGATGTTGACAATGAGGCAATGGAATTTGTTACGGAGCTTGTGGAAGTACCTCATACCAACTTTTCCAAAGCAACCCGGATGGTAATTGGGTTTTCTATTTGAGAGCGAAGCAAGAGGAACGAAACAGATACTATGTGATGTTGTCTTCTTCTTTTATTTTTTTAATTGACTCATGATGTTATTTAGTCCTTGGGTCCTTGGGTTTTTTGTTTATTACGTTATTAGTCCTTAAATTTAATATTTAGTATTAGAATGGCATTTGACATTTTTTTGGCCCTTTTTATACAATTGTGGCCGGACATGTGACTGTCACATGACTTTTTCCGGTAGCAATTTCAGAAAAAATCGTCAAAGGTACTTAATGTGCTCAAAATTTGAAAGATTAGGTACCACATTTGCTTTCGTCCAAAATTTGGGGACTAAAACCGCTCCTGCGTCATAGTTTAGGTACCAAAACTGCATTTTTCTCGTAGAAGTTATAAGGAGTGTTGTAGTATAAATTTTATGATTTTTTATGAAATTTTGAGTGTTTTAAAAAAATAAAAACTGGACTATCTTTTTGCAATGTCACCACTTTTGATTCATTTTTGTAAAAACTAAACCAAAAAACGGATTCTACGTGAAAAATCAAATGGGAGGTGTATTTTGGTAAAATTTTGTGACTGGAAAGGTCACCGGCGACAGCGCCGCTGGCAGCGGCTGAAGCTTCAGCTTGTCCGAGAAGAAGAAGAAAAGAAGAGGAAGAAGAAGAAGAAAAAGAAAATAAAATAAAGAAAAAGAAAGAAAAGGAAAGAAAATAAAAGATATGTTAGGCTGTTTTTTTTTTTGGTGGGCTTGTTTCTTGATTTTCATTTGGGCTAAAGTTTTTCTTTTTTGGGCTATGGGATTATTTTACACTTGGGCTTGCATTTCTTTTTAATGAAAATAGCCTGCATTTCTCTTTGGGCCAGAGCAGTCTAGCTCAAGCAAAAATGAAGGACCTAATTTCGTTTGGTTGTCTTACAAAAATCAGAAAACGAATTTTGCACCTTAACTCCTGATCTTTGGAGTAATTTCACTGTGACCTTAAAAATTTTGAATTTCTTTCAATTAGATCCTTAATTTAATATGAATTTAACCCCTATACTTTATTTTTATTTAATTTTGACCCATAAGCTTTTAAAAATTATATTTTTGACATCAAGAAATTTCTAATTTTTTGCAATTTAGTCCCTAGTGACTTTGATACTCTCTCTATTATGGTTATTTCTTTTCTTTAGTAGCTAATTATGTTACTCTTGAGTGTATTCAACTAATAATTTTTAGATGTCCTTAAGTTTCTTTATGTTTGATATATGAATTTAGTACTTTTATTATTATTATTATTTCCAATTAAATTGGTGTCATGATTCTTTTATTCATTTTGAGTATAAATAGGGCAATTTGATTCCATTTAGTCACCACTTCAAAAGGGAGATACCTCTATTATTATTTAAATGTCAATTACGTGCTCCTATGTGCTCCTACGTGTTATTATGTGTTTATATATTTTTATATGCTTTGTTATTTATTTGATTCAAATGTTCATTCAAATTTCTTATGTTTGTTTAGTTAATTTTATAATTATTTGGGAGGTATTTAAATACTTCAAGATGTAATAGATAGGTAATATTTTTGCAAAAAATTGTAATTAGATAGACCAATGTAATAGATAGAATAAGTAGGTTATTTTATCATATTTTCCCCACTTTAGACTATAATTAGGTCTCCTATTGTAATAGATAGAATAGATAGGTTTATTTCATTATATTTTCCCCCATTTTAGATTATAGTTAGACTCCCGCTGTAATAAATAGGCTTTGCGTGTCTATGTGTTTATATGTTTTATCAGTTTTTCTTAGGATTTTTGCATCTAAATATTATATTTATGTGTTACGCGTTACGTGCTCTTATGTGTTTATTTATTTTAATTTATACCTTATTCGTTTCACTAGATATTATGAATGTATGACGTCACCACACTAGTCCAACGGTAGTTGTGGCTTCTCCTTCTGTTTACTTGCTAGTAAGGATTTCTATGAATGAGTTAGTTTAACGCTAGATCCTTAAATCGTTCATGCGTTAGATTCATCTTTTGCGTGACATTCATTACATTTTCATGCATATTTTTTATTTAAGATTTTTTCTCATTTGCATGATATTTCATATTATATTATCCTCTATCCTCTTTATGTGTTAATCATATCATTTATAATTGCATCTCATTTAAGAAATTGTAAAATAAGTTAATTCATTTGCTTGTTTAGATTAGGAGAATTACTCTTCGAATATGAGAAATGGGCAATTATAACTCTTTAGTTTAAATATTCTGTTATTCCCTGTATAAGAAAATTATGTCACGAGTTTTTACCTCCCGTATCCATTATATTGCATCTCTTTATCCTTGATCACTTATATCTATATATAATTTAATTCTCCTTTTTTAATTTTATTTTTCCATACTCATGACCTATTCAAGGAATTATTTTAACCTTCGCAATCAATGTGATTGATATCAATTAAACTCTTGAACCCTTTCGATTTTTTTATAAATTTCGATTTGCATTCATGTAGAAAACTTCCAAATGTGATAAATTTATCGGTTAGATTAGGGAAATTTTGATTAAATCTCGCAACTAGTTTAGACTAGATTGAAAGGGTGTATTAGATTTGAATCGATCGAGCCTTTGCCTTCTCTTTTATCAATCGTGACTTCCAAACTCATTTTTCTTTTGTTTTCCAAGACCTGCAGTTGTCGAAAAGGGTTTTATTTTATTTTATTTACGCTTTATCTTAATTTTGTTAAAAAAAATATTTTTGGGTGAATTGGTACACCCAAATTCAATATTAAGTGGCGATTTCTATTTTTTTAAAAAATCCTTTTATACTAAATTTTGGACTCAAACTATCACATTTTTTAAAGTTTCATTTTAGGTCATTTTTCACTTATTTTTAAATAAAAATCACATCTTTTGTAAATACTTTTTTTCATCGCGAAAAATGGGACAAGAATTGAAGGTAAATTGAAAAAGACTAACCCAACTGCTGGATCGTAAGAATTCTTGGATAGTTCCACGTGTTGGTTATGAAACTTTTAATTCCTGCCACATTGGCTATCTTGTCTCCATAATATTAATTAATTTGTAATATATATTATATAAATATAATTATATTTAAATGAATAATTATAATATATATTTATATAATATCCTAATATTATAATAAAATTTATAATTATAATCTATTATATATATGTAGTTATTATAATATAAATATACATATATAATTATATAATATGTATATGCACATATAATTATACATTTATAAATAAATATATATAAATAATATAAATATATTATTATATAATATTAATAAATTTATAATATATATTATATAAGTATAATTACATTTAATTAAATAATTATAATCTATACTATATATGTCTATATAATATTATAAATATATTATATACATAATTATATATATATATATATGTATATAATTATGTATTAATTTTTTTAATGGGTGGCGGGACGGGTCCCATTTCTAAATGGGAATCAGACTTGGGTTTTATCCAAAACCCTCCAAATTACTATTGAATTGAGGAATTCTAAATTTTTAGGTATGATTCTAAAATCTCGATTCCAATAGTAGTAATCCAAACAACAATTATGGGGTTTATTCCAATTCTCCATTCCGAAACCCTCTTACCAAATGCCACCTAAGTTTACACTTTGGAACCCCTTCACAAACATCCTCTTCTTCTAAACGGATAACACCTTGTTCCCTGCTTGTAAGAGCAAATTTTTGCAAGACTTCCTCTAAATCATCCATTGATCTGATGGGTATAACACAAATTCATAGTCATCTTTGATGAATCTAGGCCTATGATTGGATTTGGAATAGAAATATTGTGAAGGAAAAAAGCTTCAAAAGATGGGCCATAAACAAGCGGCTTTTGAATTTTTTCAATTTTTTCCTATTTAATTTCTAAAGTCCTAAACTCCCGCTAAAGAGAGACTACTACTCTCTAGAAACAAGAGAAAACGCTCCCAAAGACACATGAAAACGGTCTCTAATCCTGACTTCCCTTTCAAGAAGATGATTTAATTCAATTGTCCTTGAAAAAAGTGTTATTTACTAATTTATTTATTTTCCATTTATTTAATTGATTTATTTTTTATCTATTCGTTTACTTTTGTCGAAATCGGTCTCCTTTAATTTGGACCAGATTTATGTTTGACATTGACTCTAGGACAAAGCCCATCCAAGAAAGAGGTTTCTTTTTTATTTAAACTTGGATTTAGATATTAATTTGGACTTTTAAAACTATTATTTAGTTCATTTGTCAAGACTAGGTTACTGTAATGAAGTCGGCCTATTAAAGGAAACATGTGCTTAATCAATTAAAAGATTGGGTCATGGAACTAAAATATGGGTTTAAACAATTATATTGGACCTTGACTTTGACAAAAACACTACATAAATCTTTTGGGTTGGACCGTATGACTTGGGTCATAGTTAATGCAATGAATGTCTCAAATGAAGCAAAGAAATCTTAATGCAACCAGAAGAGTGGTAAGGGCCCAAAATCTTAAAGAAAATACCCAAAATTGAGCAAAGAAACAGGAAGACCCGTCTCATCCTCTTCATCAGCAACAACGGCTGCAACGTTGTTGCCTGCTACTTCTTGGAATCAAAAGCTGACGCTAACTTAGGAACTGAATGATCAGAAGACTTGAACCATTAAACTCTTTTCTTTCTTCATTCCAGCGGCAAGACTAAGTACAAATCACCAACAGTTTGCCTTTCAATTTTTTAACAAATTGTGAGTACAAGTCACCGACAGTTTGCCTTGTAATTTTTTTACAGATTGTGACCTTGCCTTCAAGTGGTTCCTTTTATTTCCAACCAGATTCCAAGTTCCTAGTTTCTTTCCACGTACTGGTAAGTAATAGTAGTAATGCTAAATTTCAATGAGTTCATCAGTGCCAGTAGAAATATTCGATAAGGAAAATCAAGTAGTTTTTGTATTCCGAAATTTCAACATTTAAACCTATTAAAATTGACCAAACGTTTACTCTGATTCCAAAAGTTGTTCTAAGCATGAAAATGTTTGCCTAGTAAACAGATCACGACGGAAATTTAGAAGAAAAGTTCATTGCTTGCGTGCCCATTGTTTGAAGGAGTCGAGCCCACTGTGTGTGTGATGTCCAGTCCTAAATCCTTGCCTTCTATTTTGCACTTTGTGCTTTCCTTCTTGTGACATTAAGACTGATAATAGTAGAAGTTTAATCCTTATTAGACTAGTTGAAATTAATTCACGTGTTCATTATCCACTTCTTCTTTTGATTACTCCTCTACTCAAATTTCTCCTATCTCTAGTTTTTCTTCTACAATACCTACATGGTTTATAGTTCAAGTTCATCCCTACTTTTTCTCCCATAATGTCTATTAAATTTGCATGTTCAGTGTTTGTTAGATGGAAAAGTAAAACATGTTAGATCGGTTACTTAAACTATATAGAACCCGAGTTAGTTATTGTGATGTCCTAAATTTGCATAAAATCAGAAACTTTGGGGACCAAATCTGTTTTAATTTAAACATTAAGGACCAATTTGACATACACACCAAACATTACTGCAAAATAATGGATAAACTTTCTATAAACATACATACCAATTTGACCCTCGTGGACTTTCTACAATCTTAAACATCAAATTCCAAAATTAACAAAAACATTTTGTGATAAACTTTTTTTTGCACATTATTCACTCATTGGTTATTTTTTTGTTAAAATTTTCTCAAGTGGAGAATCTTCATATCTAGATTTAATTTCAGCATATGGATCACAAAAGCAAATATGTTGACTCCTGTTCTTCTTTCTGATTATCTATCACCACCATTCCAAACTATCCTCCAAACAAATAATGGCATAGTTGTGTGAATAACGATGGAAGAAATTGAGATGAATTTGACAGTAGCATGACATAAATAACGTCTTCCACAGCAGAATTAGCCTTCTTAATATGCTAAAGATTAACCTATACCAGTACAACTAGAACTAGGAGTGGTGAAAATAAATAACGGTTTGTATGCTTAGAACTCATTTGGAGTTGCAGTGCTTTGGCGGAAAAAGTATTTTTGAGTGCTAAAAACACTTTTGAAGTGTTTGATGAATATCATCCCATAAAATCATGAGTGAATTTTTTTGCATTAAAAACAGTTTTAGCAAAAGTTCAAATTTGGCACTTTGAGAATAACTTTTACATTTTAAAAAATAAAACATTATATTTAATTACTTTATCCTATATTATGAACTAAATAAAGAAATAAATAGATTTAAAAAGTCTCAAATTACACTTAATAAGTGCCTCTAATAAAAGCTATATTAGATGAAATGAGCCCTTAAAATTTTAGAGTATACAAAA
Source organism: Coffea arabica (assembly GCF_036785885.1). Taxonomy (NCBI): domain Eukaryota; kingdom Viridiplantae; phylum Streptophyta; class Magnoliopsida; order Gentianales; family Rubiaceae; genus Coffea; species Coffea arabica. Next base: position 35,922,826 of record NC_092323.1, on the reverse strand, counting down.
TTTTGCCATGAAAGTTCACTGGTACTACTCCTAATCCATTGATGAAACCCATAAATTAATCAGGCTGTTTGATATTGTATTCTGGTTAAATATTTTATAGTTTGGTATGTGTTTGCAAAGATGGCTAAAGCCACCAGTGGTGCCCCCGCCCCCCGGGGGGGGGGGGGGGGTAGGGGAGGACTCTTCCAAGGTGTGTTAAAACGAAAAATTGGATTTCAAGAAAAATAAATAAAATAAAAAAGTTTGATTTTTGTTTCTCTTTTCAGAATAAAAGATTGAAGGCTGTTCCCCCAAGTTTAGAGGAGAAACAAAATACAATAAAAGCAATTGGACCACAAGAGATCACATGAAGAAGTAGGATTTGTCCCAATATCCGTGCTCAAGTGAAGTCCATACCATCCCTCATAGACCAAAGTTACACAGTGATACAAATGTTTCAGACAAAACTTTCAAATGACCTGAACTCAAGCTCCTTTTTCTCGCACCAGCCAGGGCATCCAAAAGGGCCGCCGGCAGAGTCAGGATTTAACCTTTTCTTGGACTTGGAGGTATCAATTGCACTCTACCTACAGAAGGCATAGTGGATGCCAGAAAATATAAGTTGAAGTGCGAGCTTGTTAACTTATATTTCGCCTATAGTGTTTCATTTACCTTCATTTCACGTATTAAGGAAGATGACCATCAACATTGGCAAAGCAGAGAGACCTCCTATTACAGGGATGTGCCACACATAATTTATGGAGCTGTGCTAGACTAAAAGCTTGAAGAAGACCATTCATCATCACTATAGTCGACGGTAAATTTCTCTTCTTCCCACTTAATGATTTCCCTACCATATTTGAGAGCTTCTTCCACACTATCAGCCCCTAGTACAGTAACTGGTGAAACATACAGCTTCCCAGTGGTGATGGAATCGAACAACCTTTTAAATTTTACTGCAATGTAGTGAAAAGCATATTGACCCACAGACGCGGAACTACATGGAAGAACCTCTATATTAAAATCTTGAAACCAGTCACATCGTGTCAGAGGAGCCTGTCCAACTTTTTTCTCAAACAAGTCAAACTTGTCAAGTACTAAAAGGAAGTTTTTATTTGCAAAGGTTGCATGAGTAACTACATTCTCCATTAGCTTCCTGCTAGCCAACATCTTGTTTATGCGACATCCCTCGCTGTCAACATAGAACTCATCATAATCCGTCAAAGAAACAGAAAATAAGACAAGATCGACCTCTTCAACAATCTCCAACCACTTGGAATTGTCTCCAAAATTTCTTTCATGTAATCTGATGATTTGATACCTGTATGTGAATTAAATTTCGCTATTTTAAAAAAAAAGTTATCAATGTTTTGTACAACCAAAACTTAAGAAAAAGTGGATAGAAAATGGACTTCAAGAACAAACAGTAGTATAGAAGTCAGCTTTTGTAACTGTGCAGGTAATTACTTGTCTCATACTCTATGCATTGTCAGGCAAAAAAATTCCTAGTGATTTTTGTAAGAAGCATCCAATACTGGACATTGAGAAATCAAGCAAACACTGGTACTGTTTTCTTTTGATTTCGTTATTTTATTCTTTTTTCAAGCAGGGGTGATGAAAGGGCGGAAGGGTCAAAAAGTTTCTGTTGAAAGTGTTCCTTACAGATGAATATGTAATGATTCACATGTGGGAAGCAAAAGAAGGGAATTCATGTTCAGCTCATGGTACTGTTTTGATTAACCAGTTGATAAAGATGAGGTACTTTCAGAGTTGGACTACTAATCTATCACGCTGATGAAAACTGTATACTAGGTAATAGATTGGGATTTAAAAAGCAATACAAAAAGAAGCCTGTATTATAAAACTTTGAACAAAATTGTATACTTGGTAATAGTTTGGGATTTAAAAAGCAATATGAAAAGTAGCCTGTATTATAAAACTTTGAACATGAAATGCTGTAAACTCAAACAAAATTTGAAGATCAGCTTCACAGTGTCAATAAATTTTGAATTCTAGGCAATCAAAATCCCAAATTTCCTCGGAGTAAACTATGTGATAGAAACTAAGGTTTAGTTCTAGCGATTAAGTTTTGATCTAAGTTTTTTCATATCTTTAATTTCCTGTATCAAGTCTGCAGAACCTAATACCAGATTGTTAAATCTATTTACTCCAAAAGTTTTGTTATAAGTATCACAACATTCAACTGAAAACGTACTTAGGCAATTGCTGCAACATGGCAATCCGATTCCAACTGTCATTTACTTCAGCATGGATGTCACTATGCCTTCCCAACTGCACCTCGTAGTTACTATCCAAAACTGAGCTGCAAGATTAAGGATTACTATTAGAAAAAAAGAAGCATGACATCTCAAGCAAAAGAAGAGAAATCTGCAATAAGCAAGTCAACCACTACCCATCAAAAAAATGTGGAACAAATTCATGATGTGCATTATATAGACCCTCAGCAGCTCCACTTGATATTTTCACCACAATCTTCCATTTAACTTTACTATCTAACATTGGTGAATGCTTATCAGTATTTGATACAATTTTCTTTTGCAAAGTATTCACTGCAACCATCAACCTTCTTTTCCAGTCTAGCGGTGGCAGATGGATTCTGTCATTCAGATCAATTTTCCTATACAAAGATCTTGACAGGCCTCGATGAGGTAGATATTTGTACACAAGAAACTTGTCTTTCCCATTCTCCAAGCAATGCCCCAAAAGGGTAAATGAAGAATGACAAACCTTGCCAAAATTTTCCAATTCTGACATGAAACATGATTCTGTCTTATCAGACAGATCAATTTTCTCAACAAGAATTTGCGTCCCATCTTCTAGGACACCATATATGAATTTCCCATGGCTGCCAAGCTTGATAAGATTGGAGTCATCCAACCTATTTGTTGCTTGGAGAATTTGATCATACGAAAATGAGTCCCCAACTAATAAACTCAGGATATTAAAAGATGAAACTGGGCTGGAGGAAAAACCAAAATTGAAAGACGACGATCCTGATACTGAAGAAACACTGCTGGGGGTCCTTTGGCCACTAAGTCGGAGATCCTCTCTGCGGAGCGTGGCTCTTACCAGCCTTTCCCAGTTGTCGTAAATTACAGCCATACTTGATTCTTAATCCCTTACAAGTACTATATATCTTAGTTGATGATCTTGAGAAGCAATTTAAACAGCTTTACATCACGCAATTAGTGGTACAATGGGAAACAAAAACGCTACCAGAAGGAAAGCTAAAGAATGAGGAAATTGGGGTACTGCCCAAGTTCTAGGGCCATTACAAAACAAGCACGTGTGCGAAGTGCCTTCCAAGGTTCAACATACCGACTTTTTTAGAAGCTGACAAGCTGTTTAAGCAGAATAACATCAGGCGAAATTTTGGCATAAAATCAAGAAGTTAACAGATTTTTAGAAGTTGAGTAGCAGTTTAAGCAGAATGACGAGAAGCGAGAATTTGTGTACCGAAATCAAGAAGTCACAAGGGCTAAGATTTTTGGAGGCATTACAACAAGCACTTTGTGTGCACAAGAAGCTTTGAACAACTCCACTACGGCTGTTGATCCTTCTTAAATGGTAAGCATCAAGGAGACAATTGAACTCGACCCATTCAACTAACTGCCTGCGTATATGGCTATGAAATCCGCGTATACTTTTAAAATATATAAATAGATAATTTCCCGAGGTTTTCTGATGTAGGACGCGGAAATTCAAGGAAAGAGTTGGCGGATAGAAACGAGGAAGAAGGTGCTGCGAATTGAGAAAGTTGGATGACCCTGAAACTAGTGTTACGGTTCCACAAAAAGTTAAATGTAAGCGGGTCCATATTCATTGGGCAGTCGAATGCATGAATTTGCCTGGGATGCAACAAGAATCCAAGTTTTTTTTTTTAAGCAAAGAATCCAAGTTTTAAAATTTCTCTTTTAGCGGAACACTTGTCATTTTGAGAAGAGAGACACTTGTTATTTTAAGAAGCTATGCAATATGGATATTTGTAACAAAGATTTCAAATCTATCTTCTCTTACGTTCAAAAGTGTGTACGTAACTGGAATTTGAATACTATAATTTGAAGATTGAAATTTGAAATTTAAATCTGTTAAGTGACAAAATTGTTAAATATCAAATTTGATATATTAAATATATATCATGTTAAATGATAAGTGAATAATTTATTATTTATTTTTTGAAACAAATTTTGCCTAGTATCACTTAATTATTAATTCAGATGTTCTAGTTATCAAATGCATCTGAATATATGAAGATCTAAAGTCATTAAATTTAATTGCTAAATTGAATTATCAAATAGGGTTTAAAACTCCTAGTTAAGTTTAAAATTTTTTTAATTCAAGCACATCGATCATCCAATGTTGCCCATCACCAATAGAGCACAAAACTCGCCAAAACAAGAACGGATTCTTCTCTCCCTCCGTACCTTCTCTTCATTCTCAACCAAGTTGAGTAATCTTTCCCATCAAAAGTCCCATAGCTATTGTTTTCAAATAATTTCTCGTGAGATTTTTTTTCTTTTTTTGGATTATATTTTCATTAAATACTGAGGTTGGATTTGGGGATTTGGCAATTTGAAAAGGGAAGATGGAAGAGAAGTTTTACTATAAAGAGAGAAGAGTGATCTTTTTACCTTTTCATTCTAGAATATTATATTCATAAAAAATTTAATTGCCTAACATTAAGATGATTTGGAAAACAAATTGAAAACCAATTACTTGAACAGTGGCTGTGCATAGCACAATCAAGACTCCCCTAATATTGTATGATTTGTAATACTGGCCTCGTTTGGATGGTGTGTTTTTTTAGATATTTATATAAAACTTTTGATATGATCTACACCCTATTTCAGATGCAACCCATAACTCGACAAGCCTCAAAGAATCTTGATTAATTGTACTCAAGTTTGGACAACGAAAGTAGGTAGAATGACGTCACAATCAAGTGCGGTTCTTGACTAATAAGTCAAAGAACGCCTTAGGAACAACACTAAGGAATTCAAAGAAACTCACAAAGAAGCCAAAGACAACTTTCTCTCAATATTATTTGTTGGAAAATTGTCTAACATTACAATGTAAAAGTAAGGCTATTTATAGCCAAAATCCTAAATTAATCCAAATACTGATTGCAATTAAACAACTAATTTGATGGCGCAAATAGCTAATTTACCTTGCCATTTATTTTTAATAACCAACAATTAAGTAATTAAGTAAAAACCTAACAAAATATGCGAAAATAATAGAAGCCCTAAAATTGATCTGTTTAGAAAAAAGCCCTGAAATTGATCCGTTCAGAATCCATGCATGGATTCCTGGCTGGATTTTCACACGCATTCGAGGTAGAATGTGATACAAGAACAAACAAAGATGAAATGAAGCATTGGACCAGATCCACAGATGGATTCGATTATGGATCCGTCACGGTTCCTATTTTCCTGCTTGAATCACCGGGCTAAACTCCAACTTCTCAATTCCAACTCCTTCTATGTGTTTGTATGGTCCAACTTAATCTTGAAAGGCATGAATCAAGGTTTGAAGTGACTCTTTAAACTTTTTGGCTCTCGCACACGAAGCCAGACCCATTGGAACTTTTACTGACTCAACACCTAAGTTCAGAATAACAATTTCATCAACCACATCATTCCCCTCGTCTTGAGAAGGATTTGCCTTCAAATCACGTTCATCATCTATAAGAAAAGGACTTAAATCAGCCACATTAAAAGTAGCACTAACATTATACTCGCTTCGTAGATCAAGCTTGTAAGTATTGTCATTCACTCACTCCACAATTTGAAAAGAAACATCACTCCTTCGTGGCAACTTGCTGCAATGTTGTGCTGGAATCTATTCTTGCGAAGACGCAACCAAATGCAGTCACCTAGTTCAAAAACCATTTATCGACACCCTTTATTGACATGCTTAACATGTTGAGCAGTTTTTTTCTCAATGTTTAAACAAACTTGCTCATGCAATTTTCGTACAAAATTAGCCTTTTTCTTACCATCCATGTTAACTCTTTCAAGCAAAGGCGAAGGCAACAAATCCAAAGGAGTGAGTGGATTAAAACCATACACAATTTCAAAAGGTAAAAATTGAACAACACTTTGCATAATTCGATTATAAACAAACTTTACATGTGGCAAACAATTTTTTCAAGTTTTAAGATTCTTTTTAATTATAGTTCGCAATAAAGTAGACAAAGTCTAATTCACGACTTCAGTTTGACCATCAATTTGGGGGTGGCTAGCAATGGAAAATAATAATTTAGTGCCTAACTTATCCCATAAGATCTTCTAAAAGTAGTTTAAAAACTTGGCATCTCTATCAGACACAATAGTTCTAGGCGTAGCATACAAACGAACAATTTCTCTGAAGAATAAATCAACAACATCAGATGCGTCATCAATTTTATGACATGGTATAAAATGTGCCATATTAGAAAACTTATCTACCACAACAAATATCAAATCATTACCTTTCCTAGATCTAGGCAAGTCTAAAACAAGATTCATAGACAAGTCAACCCAAGGTTCATTAGGTATAGGCAAAGGAGTATACAAACCATAAGGGTTAACCTTTGATTTTGCTTGATGGCAAGTTCCACATCTCTCCACCATACATTCCACATCCTTCTTCATGTGTGGCCAATGAAAATGCTCTTGTAAAATAGCAAATGTCTATGTAACACAAAAGTGTCTCATAAGACCTCCTCCATGTGATTCCTTAATCAACAAGGCTCGAATAGAGCAATGAGGATAACATAACTTATCAAGGTAAAACAAGAAATCATCATGAATGTAAAACTTACCTTGAGCAGATTTTCCACAAGAATGAAAGATATTTTCAAAATCAGAATCATTAGAATAAAGTTCTTTAATAAGCTCAAAACCAAGTAATTTAGCATTTAATGCTGTAAGTAAAGTATACCTATGAGACAATGCATTTGCTATAACATTAGTCTTACCTATTTTGAAAGGCATGCAATATGCTTCCCATCTTACATTGGAATAGCACTGATTCCTACACCTGAAACATTATACTAAATCTCAAAGTCTTATCAAAATTAGGTAAAGAAAATAAAGGTGTGTGTGTGAGTTTGCGGTTTAGCAATTGCAATGCCTTATCTTGCTCATGTTCCCACTTAAACAACTTATCCTTTTTAATTACAGCTATTAATAGGGCTGCAATGGTGCTAAAATCCTTAATAAATCGATGATAGAAACTAGCTAACCTATGGAAGTTTTTAACTTCTCCAATTGTCTTTAGTGTAGGCCACTCTTGGATTGATTTCACCTTGTTTTCATCAACCTATATACCCTACGCACTCATAACAAATCCTAAAAATATAAGTTGGTTAGTATAAAGTTATACTTTTTGAGATTGGCGTATGACCTTTTTCGATGAAGCACATCAAGAATAGCTTGTGAGTGCTCAACATGCTTTTCAAGATTGTGAGATCCCGAAATTTTACTTGTCTTTATAGCTCTTATTTGAACTTACTTGCCTTAGATTCTTGGTTGTTTTAATGGTTGAATTTGAGCCAAGGGAGTGAATTTTGTTAAGAAAAATTTCATAATCTCAAGTTGGTAGAAAATCTGGAAATTTTCGCAAGAAACTCTGCGCAGCTTTGGGAAATTGGCTATAACTTCGTATAGGAAAGTTGGAATTGAGTTCTGTTTGTTGCATTTGAAACTAGACTCATAGGGCTTCTTACAATATAAAATTTAGGGTTTGATTCAATCTCTATAAATTCCAGAAAATTGGCAAAGTTGACTGAAAATTCTACCCTGTACAAGTAATAATAGGAATGTTGTAGTAGCTTATGGCTCAATTTGGACCAACTTATAAAACTGAATCTCTTTGAGGTGTCTTCTAAAGATTATTAGTATGTGAAATCTAGTTTTTAACAGGCCAAGTTGTTTGAAATTTTGATATTATAACTCAAGTTATGATTTTTCTAAAAGAAGGGCATAGGTTAGGGTTTTTCGTGCATACTAGGGTTTTTGGTGTATTTTTGGTGCATTTTGGTAGTGTGATCACTTGGTGAGGTATGTGTACTAAATTTGGTGGATAAGAATGAGTATTAGGTAAGAAAAGTGTGTGATTAGAAGTGTTAATAATAAGTGAGTGAACCATAAGTAAAAACACAAGTACGTGTAAATTAAGGAAAATAGGCTTGAACCGACGTGCACCGTTTGCTACCGATTGAATACCCTACTTGACTACTACTTTCTTGCCCTAATCCTCTTGGTTTTATTTTAACTAATCAGCACCTAATTAACCCTTAAATCAGCTGAAATATTTGACCTAAAAACAAGAGGAAAAGAAACCAAAAAATAAGAGAAAATTTGGTGGTGCCAAGTGTTGAACATTTGTGGAACTTTTGACCAAAACTTTCTTATCATTTAATTCATCTTTCATGTCTTAAAACCAAAAAAACAAACTTAAGAGCAGGAGAGAGAGAGAACCGTGAGCTAGGGGGAAAAACAAAGAGGAAAAAATCTATCCAAGGTCTTGACCAAGCCTTTCTTAGTCTTCATTTGACCAAGCCTTTCTTAGTCTTCATCTTGTACGCATTGAAGCCAACCATTTCATTTTCTTGCAAGCTTGGCCGAGAGAGAGAGAGGAGAGGAAGAAAGAAAAATCCATCTTGATTTCCTTGCTTGATTTGTGGAAAATCCAAACACTAACCCAAATCCATACCAATTAATCTTAAGTTAAGCTTGGAGAGAAGACCTTGGTGGAGTTTTTGGAGGAATAAAACTCTTGTTTGCTTGGGGTATGAGGTAAGTTTCTAGAAAACATCTCTTTTATTTGTCTCTTGAGATTCATTCAAGATAAGTTATGATTGAGAAGCATGGTTATGAAAGATTTTATGGTTTTGGCTAGGGTAGCATGTAATTTCCAGCCTTGATATGAATTTTCCAGCCATGAGATGAACTTGATAGTTTTTATATGAGCTGGTTTAACTTTGATGTGAACTTTTAAGCTTTGGTATATGGTTTTCCAGTTTTGGTTGAAATTTCCAGCTTTAGTAGAGAAATTTCCAGCATTGATAGTGGAATCTGCCCTGTTTCTGACCTGTATGATTCGTCCACATTAAAGACCAAATAAGATCTAGGTCAAAACATAAAAGTTGTAAGGAATGGAGTTATATAACTGCCCATAAAATTTTAACTCAATCGGAGCACTGTATCATGTAAAATAACAAAATTATCCCTGACTGCCAAATGCACTGTTTCGCGGACAGTTTTTTTGTTTTCTCTAAGATTGCACATTTTGACCTTGAAAATGAACGAATTGGGTGTTGATGTTTTCATAGGAAATGTAGTTATCCATCTTGGCTTCGAAACGACATAAAGTGTACCCCAATCCGATAAGCGTAGCTTCGGTTGTGACCGAAACGCCAAGAGACGTCAAACCTGTTGTTTCGTTATTTGTCTTTGAAATTAGTTTCCGGTTGCATTGCTAGAATTGCTTTGTATTAGGATGACATTGAGTCTATTGAAGGGCTATTGTGTTAAGATTGTTTATATGTGAATTTGGGCTGAGTTGAGGAAAATAATGAAGTTATAAATGGCTGGAAAATAGCTAAATAAAAAGGGCATGCTGCCCAAATTTTCAATCGAAGGCTAGGCGGATGTACTCGCGACTTGAGCAAAGGTTTGAGGACGAATTGAAATTGAATTGTCTAGGGTATTCGAGTCTTCTTTTATAGAGGTATATAAGCTGAAATTTGGCCGAAACTCGTACCCTTGGAAAAATGAAAATAGTGATCACTCGAAATATACTTTTCTCGTCTTTTAGACTCAAATGTGAGTTCCAAAGTTTTAGTTGCTTCTTTAGCAACACTAAACGAGCGAGTATGAATTTTCTAGAGTTTGATACGTAACATGAACCCTATCTAAATGAGTTTCATTTACTTGATCTTCTTGAAGCGAAACTCTTAAGTTTCGAACCCTAGTTGATTTCAAGCTTTTAAATGATATTGTAATGCAGATTTGGACTCCGACCAAGGAGTTACACCTGAATGTGATTTTTGACAAGCACTAAATCTTTGGTGAGTGCTTCAAATACCTGATTGAACTTGATACTTATTTTTAATACTTGACCATTATGATCGAATGATACGTGATTGGTGGTCGAGCAAGGGTGTACTTTATCGCACTAGCTCTAATGTAATATGTACTCTTTTATTGTTGCAATTGACTTGGTATACTTGTACTTGACTTGTAAGTGCTGAGCGGCAGTATGTACCACACTCTATCCGAGTGGGAGGTGCCTCTCATTTCCATCTCCATACTTTTCTCTTGACTAAATCGATTAGTCATCGACTATAGTGACTACTTGTGAATCCAAATCTCACTGGCTAGTTAATCGAGTCGAGCCGCCAAGGGCTTGGTCGATTAGATAACGAACCATGGATATCTAGTGTTGTCGAGTGGAGTGTTATCTCCTCAACTAATCGGTATGCTCGAGTTTTACCACCAGTGTTTATTGAGGATTTTGGACCCAGTAGGAGGTTTGGATGGTGGATGGAGATTATAGCTAAGTGGTACTCTACTGGACTGGTTACTTTACTTGAAAGTTGACGGAGTGTCAACTACTATTTGATCAAACTCTGGTGAAGCAACGGGAACTTGGCTCTTGAGAGCCATCCGTATCCTTATACTTTGACATGAGTATTACTTCTCGGGTTATTGATTCTTTTGAAAACTTTACACTCACTCATTTTGAGATTAGCTATTTGAAGTGTTATTGTTCACTTTTACGAACTTGTTAGACTCACTATTTTGCTACGTTGATATTTTGTGACGACTCGTAAAATTCCTTATATTTTTATTAAAATTCCCTTTAATGTGGAAATTATTACTTTACACTAATTTTAATACACATTCATTTCCCCAATAGCTGCCAATAATCATAGAAACAAGGGTTTCCTTTTTACTTTCATTGGTACGATAAATTACGATTTTTACGCCTTTTCGTCGTGTGACTATTCAGTACGGAGTGTGGATCAAATTTGGTGATTAAGAGTGAATTTTAAATGATATTAAGTGTATAATTAGAAGTGATAATAATAAGTTAGTGAATTATAAGTTAAAACCCTAGTATACGCGATTTAAGGAAAATCGGGTTGAACCGACGGGTATCGTTCATTACCGATTGGACACACCACTTGACCAACACTTTCCTACCATCAAATATCCTTGATATTATTGCAAAATATCTCCCTCAATCTCAGCATGGAGTGGCCAAAATTTTTGACCAAAACAACAAGAGAAAAGAAAAAAATTGAGATGCAAATTGGTTGAGACAAATGGCTGTCATCCATGGCTTGATTGACCAACTAATTTCCACCATCTTTATCACTAAAAACCTACTCAAATGCTCTTCATTTTCCTCCATTTGAGCCGTGCTTCTTGAGAGAAAAACAAGAGAAGAATAGCTTCCATAAATCTTAGGTTTTGCTTGATTAAGAGAGAAAACAAGAAAACTACATCGATTAACTTGTAAGTTGTGAGCTTGGGAGGCTTAGGGAGCCAAATATTTCAAGGAGAAGTGAAGTATAACTATTAGAAGATCTTGTTTTTAGGTAATATGGCTGACCACTATTTTCTTTTTCCTTAATCATGTTGGAATTGCTTAGTAGCTTGTATTTGTGGTTGTAATGCTTATTCAAGTGGTTTTGATGGTTGGGGTGATGAATTTGAGTTAGGGTTTGAATGATTCACTTATCATACTTGTTGTAAGGGTGGTATATGATATATATAAGTTGGTATAAGAGGTGGTAGTGATGGTCAAGCTAAAAATGAGATTTATACCATGATTGTAGCAAATTTTCAGAATTGAAGTTAAAGTATACCATGTTCTGTCCGGTTCTAGTTCACCATGTTAAAGGCCTAATTAGGCTTAGCCTAAAATATGAAAGTTTTAGAGAATGATATTTTATAGTTGCATACAAAATTTTAGCACAATCGGAGTAACGTAGCCTGTGAAAAGACCGAAATACCCTGACTGCCCTAGGTGAATCCAGTGATCAGTTTTGGATATTTCACCAATGTGGTCGTTTCTTTTCACCATGATATGTACTGAACTAGTATTTAGCCAAAACATGAAAGCTGTAGTACTATATCTTATCTTTCCAACGCCCTTGAGAACGCCTTAATCAGACTTCGGTAGCTTAAGTTATGGCCATTTGAATGTAGTGCAGTTAACTAGCCTGTTGGTAGGAATCCGGTTCTGTAAATTGGGAATATGACTTGGATACACTAGAAACTGGACTAAGTGGTCTTCATCAAAATTGTAGCTCTCTGTCTTAGCTTCGAAACGGTGTAAGTTGCACCTCAATCCGATAAGTGTAGCCTTAATTGTGTCCGTTACGCAAAACAACGTCAAATTTGTCTTTTGTTTCTTGACTTAAACTTCATTTTCGAACATTTTCCTAGCTTGATTTTGTACTTGTATGACTTTGAACCTATTGAACGGCTATTGAAATGAGATTATTTTGTGTGTGACTTTGGGACTGATTGAGAAAAAGAATGAAGCCATAAAGGGTTGGAAAATAGGTAAATACAAAGGGCGTGCTGCCTAAATTTACGCTCGAAGACTAGGTAGATATACTTGCGACTTGAGTAAGGTTTGAGAGCGAATACCACGTGAACTATCTAGGATATTTGCGTCTTCTTTTATCGAGGTATATAAGTTAGAACTTGGCCAAACTTGTACCCTTGAGAAAATGGAAATAACGACTACTTGAAATATATTTTCCTCGTTCTTTCAACTCCAATGGGAGTTCTAAAGTTTTAATCGCTTCCTTACCGAAACTAAACGAGCAAGCATGAATTTTTTCGGGATTTGATAAGTATCTTGAATACTACATAACGAGTTGCATTTACTTAATTTTCTTGAAGCGAAACTCCTATGTTTCAAACTCTAGAAAGGTTTACATTCGTAAATGATATTTTATCGCAGATTTGGACTCCAACCAAGGAGTTGGACCAGAACGTGATTTTTGAGAGGCACTAGACTTTGGGTGAGTGCTTCCAAATACCTGGTTGAACTGGACACTTGTTTTCAATACTTGATCAACGTAAATAAATGACATGTGATTTGTTTGATCGGGCAAGAGTGTACTTTATCGCACTTGTCCTAATATGGGATATACTTGTTTATTGTTGCAATTAACTTGATATACTTGCACTTGAGTTGTAAGTGCGGAGCGGCAGTATGTACCACACTTAATCCGAGTGGGAGGTGCCTCTCATTCCCGTCTCCGTACTTTTATTTTGATTCAGTCGATTAGAGCTGTTAGCTCTTCAACAATCTTGGGAACCCAAACCCCACTGATTAGTTAATCGAGTCGAGCCGGCAAGAGTTTGGTCGATTAGATAACGAACTATGGGTAGTTAGTGATGTCGAGTGGAGTATTATCTCCTCGACTAATCGATATACTCGAATATTACCACCAGTGTTTAATTGGTGTTCGGGTCCGGTAAGGGGGTTGAATGGTGGATGGATTGGAGTTAAGCGAAGTATTGCTGGATTGGTTACTTTACTTGAAAGTTGACGGAGAGTCAACTATTATTTGATCAAGCTCTGGTGATGCATTGGGAATTTGGCTCCTAAGAGCCATCCGTATCCTTATACTTTGAAATGATTAGTATTTATCGTGTTATTGTTTCCTTTTAAAAGAAAAATTTTACACTCGTTCATTTTGAGATTTGCTACCTGAAGTGTTATTGCTCACTTTATAAACTTTTCATGCTCATTACTTTGCTACGTGATACTTGCGTAGAGATTTAGGCAGCCAACCCTAGATTAGATCCAAACCACCGGAAACTCTGAAAAAGATACCTTGTTTTTAGGAGCCTAAAAGACCAAAAGACGGTGTAGTACCCATTAAAGCCTTTCAGTTGCAAAGCAGGCATCAGGGGAAGATCCGGTGAGGCACAACTCCTAAGCACAAGATTCCCATTTTCACAGCATCAGAAGGAAAATTTGGATTTAAAGCAAGGAAGGTAAAATCTCAGTTATCTTTCTTAAAGTATCTAGTAGTCATCAATTTCTTAAATTCCAGTTAATCATCCTGATATTTTATATGAATTTTGAACCGCCTTTCCAATTTACATCCACCCCAGAAAACGCATACAGATTAGCATTACAAAGCCTCAGACAACCAGATACCTATTATTATTTTGACAAAATTTTAGAGGAAATTGAAACAACAGACCAGTGTTTAGCACATATACAAATAGAAGAAGCTAGATTATCTAAAGTAGCACACCACCATCCCGCATCATTTCTAAAAAATTTAAGACAAGCAAAAGTAGATTTACTTTGGCATAAATACTCTGAATTAAAATCAATAGAAAGACAAAAATTAGAAGAACAAGAAAAATATAAAAGTAAAAGGAATTTTTGTAATAAAGTTTGTAGAACATCTGATTAACATTTGATTAATCACGTAAGACTTTAATTAGAACCGTAAAAGTCCAACATAGTCCAACATAGTGTAGTCCAACATAGGTCTTTAATTGGAGCCGTAAAAGTCCAACCACTAGCCTGTTTTATAACTAGCTCCTACTCCTTCTTAATTGTCTCCCTATATTTAATACACTAGTTCCTACTTGTGTGTTTTCGTTGACTGTTCTACTAGGTCCTGAAAATGATGTTCTACTAGCCATCTTAAAATTTTTGTGGTTTAGGATTTACTGAAAATATATTACTAAGATGTGGTTTACTTTCTTTCTTTGTTACAGGTAATTTTTTAAATTGGTCCGTTATTTCTTCCAAATCTTTTTCAAACTTATCTATTTGTAGGACTCTGACCTTTTCTGTTATTGTATCTACTTTTTTATGTAAGGATATTAATAATGCTATTATAGAGTTATTTTGTTTAGGATATATTTTATCTGATGCACTAGCTCCTGAATAATCTGTTAATCCTAACGAATCTGGATGATAATATTTTAATTCTTCTAGTGTTTTTAGATAATCTGGATAAAAGACATAATGTGAGGGAAGTGGCTTATTACTATTATTACTCATATATTAACTTAATACTATTTTCTCTATTTTATGTAATAGTGCTTCTACTTGATTATAAGATTGTTTTAAATCTATAGATTTTTGTCTTATCTCTTCTAGTACTTCTTTAGTTATTTTTTCTGTATTAATTTTATGTTTTATTTTTAATTGTTTTAGCTCTTCTAAATATTTTATTCTTTTTATTATTTTATTATTTTGTTCCTTTAAGTAATCCTGATTTTCTACTAGCGTCTTTATTACTTTATTTTTATTCTTTATTGATTCTAGTAAATTTTCTATTATCCGATAATTATTTTCTTTATGTTTCTCTAAAGACTCCCCTAAAGATATTACTAGATCAATAAGGCTATTATAATTTTTATCTTCTTTACTATGTAAGGTATGTTTATAGGTGTTCTGAAAATAACAAATATGCTTATGATTATCTAAAGTTATTATATTCCTAGATTTATTTTTTATTTCTAGATCTAAGTATTCTAATCTTTTATCTATCTTTGACTTTAAGGAATCAGGCTCACCGGGAAGGCAAGCTCTGATACCAAAACAGGCTAGTGGTTGGACTTTTACGGCTCCAATTAAAGACCTATGTTGGACTACACTATGTTGGACTATGTTGGACTTTTACGGTTCTAATTAAAGTCTTACGTGATTAATCAAATGTTAATCAGATGTTCTACAAACTTTATTACAAAAATTCCTTTTACTTTTATATTTTTCTTGTTCTTCTAATTTTTGTCTTTCTATTGATTTTAATTCAGAGTATTTATGCCAAAGTAAATCTACTTTTGCTTGTCTTAAATTTTTTAGAAATGATGCGGGATGGTGGTGTGCTACTTTAGATAATCTAGTTTCTTCTATTTGTATATGTGCTAAACACTGGTCTGTTGTTTCAATTTCCTCTAAAATTTTGTCAAAATAATAATAGGTATCTGGTTGTCTGAGGCTTTGTAATGCTAATCTGTATGCGTTTTCTGGGGTGGATGTAAATTGGAAAGGCGGTTCAAAATTCATATAAAATATCAGGATGATTAACTGGAATTTAAGAAATTGATGACTACTAGATACTTTAAGAAAGATAACTGAGATTTTACCTTCCTTGCTTTAAATCCAAATTTTCCTTCTGATGCTGTGAAAATGGGAATCTTGTGCTTAGGAGTTGTGCCTCACCGGATCTTCCCCTGATGCCCGCTTTGCAACTGAAAGGCTTTAATGGGTACTACACCGTCTTTTGGTCTTTTAGGCTCCTAAAAACAAGGTATCTTTTTCAGAGTTTCCGGTGGTTTGGATCTAATCTAGGGTTGGCTGCCTAAATCTCTACTTTCTTATTTCTCTTTCGTCTTATGCTAGAAATATGAGAGAGCTAAAGACTTGTAAAAAACTGCTAAAGAACGTATGAAATTGGAGTTTTTATTGGATGCTTTAATTTACAGGATGTAAGTGCATCGTACCCAACATTGGTTTGGGACGTATGCCTTTATAGACTTCTTGTGCAAACTGTGCGGACTTAAAATTTTTTGACTCAAAGTCCGTGGACATGACATGTTAACTTTACGGACTTAAGACCTTCTGAAATCCGTAAAAACATTAAATCAATTTTGCCTAACTATACAATGTGGCCGACAACTAATAAAAGCATTATGACCGACCTATACATAGATTCTAAATAAATTTGGCCAAACTATACAATGTGGCCTAAAAGCTTTATGACCGATCTATACATTATAGCTTTTGACAAGATGGCCGAAGAATTATCCTTCCATCATATTTTCGATGTTGCTCATTTCTTCTGGTCCCATTGTTTCCCAATAATGATCATCATTATATTCTTCATCTGCTTCGATATCCAAATGCCTTGCTCCTGTGCTTATATAATATCCTTCCAAATATTTTTCAAAGACTTCTGGATAATTGGTACTTATAGTGAAATCTTTTTCTAACTTAAACCTGTATGGGACATATATCTTTTGTATCTTATTTTCATATACTAACCTAATTCCATTTTCCCATTGATCTATGAAATGTCTGTAAGCTAATTGGATCATTTTAGCATTTATCAATTGTTTTTTTAATTCTAATGGACATTCCACTAGACTGCTGCTGATTTTCTCTAGTTCTTCTGTCGTTCTCCTTGCTGGTGGTATATTGCTGACTGTAATCATCATTCTATGTATTGCTGGTTCTATATCAAAAAGTCCTATCCATTCTGCTGGCGCGGATTTGATATGTACAGTTGCCCACTGTCCATAGTCTAACATTTTTCTGATGAAGTATCCGAGACGAGTTCCAAGACAATGAGTATCTTCTGGATTTGTAACAATAATTTTTTCCAGGAATCCGGTATCCATAAGGAACTGTGGTGTTAAAATAACTCTTTCCCCATTTACTCTTAGTATCTTTGGGGATGAGTATTTTGATAAGATAATAGTTGCTCTGAGGAAAAAATGACTGAGTGTATGTATACAATGGCTATTTATTTTCTGGTGGTCACAGGCTTCTGGATTGTTTGGGCAATGTTTTTCTGGGTCGATGAAGAAAGATGGATGTAGTCTAATGGCTGCTGTATTTCTAATTGGGTCTTTTGCTATTTCATAAAAGTATTGTTGGACTGCCATTAATTTTGAATAATATTGGGCTTGGGCTTTTTGGCTAATAATTTCTTGGATATGTAAAGGGAGGAAACTAAGTAGGTGATATGGTTTAAAGGATATTCTGGGTTTAAGAAATTCAAATGGTCTTTCTGAAATGGGCTTTTCTTTTATAAAAATTGTCTGTTTTATTGGGCTGGATGAAGAACTGGCCATTTGAGATGCTGTATAAGACAGCCTTCCTTTGAGCTCCCCAATCTCAGAAATTTGTGAGAGAATAGTATCTCCTTGTGAGCCTGAGATCTTATACATTTCTTTCAGTTGTTCGGTTAAAGATTTTATCTTTTCTTTTTGAGAAAGATCTTCTTCTTCAAAATTTCTACACTTTAAATTTAAACTTCTAATAGCTTGCTCCATGCTCTTACAATGTCTACAAAATTCTATTCTATTTGTGTTATCTTTTTCTAATGCATATTGATAATTTCTACTGCTACTAGGGGCATCTGTATTTTGATATACTGGAGCCCTCATGCTGTCCATGCTAGCATTAGGATCTACATAAAATGTTGTTCCTATATTATGCCTAGCAAATTCTAGTGCTTCATGTATGCTACGAAATGCTTTCCATAAAGGATTATGAAAATGATTTATTTGTTCTATAACGGAAATCCATTTGGAATAAATTCCAGGTATTTTTCCTTTTATCACTACATAATATGAAAAACTTTGTTTTGGAAGATTACTAAAATAAAATGCTAAGATATTAAGATTTCTAACTTTATCAGTGTTATTTCTGCTATTCCAGAGGTTATTTAAGATATCCTGCTGGATGTCTTCTAAATTACCTTCCTCTTGGCTATGGAAATGTAGACTTGTACCTTTAGGGTACTTTGTAAGTTCCCACTGGCCAATTTTGACTTTCTGGAAGTTATATGCCATCTGCTGAGAGATCAGAAGAATTGTTAAATAGTCGTGATAAAAAATCTGCTAAATTATTATCTTTACCTTTAATGTGTTCAAAAACTACTTTATATCCATTACCAATAATACTATCTACAAAATTTAACCATCTTCTAGTAGAACTTCTTTTTTCATTATGTTTATCAAAAAACTTTTTTATTGCTTCACAGTCTGTTCTAATAGTTATTTCAGACTTGTTGATTATAAAAAGTCTAAAATTATCCAAACTATATTTTACTGCTAATAATTCATTATCTATACTACTTCTATTGCCTTTTTCCTTATATTTACCACTAGCATATCTACAGATTTGTTCACTATTTTTACTACTATACTTATTTGGTTTTGCAAAAAGAACTGCTCCCCATCCGGTACTACTGCCATCACATTCTATTATCAAGTAATCTGTGTCTAATGGTAATTTTAGATCATGTAAATTGCCTACTGTTTGTTTAATTTCTTGTATTAGTTTGACGTCTTCTTTATTAAAGAATTTTTGTCCTTTTAAGGAGGTTTTATTATATAATGGTGCTACTAGGTTATTTAAGTTTTTAATAAAAGGTCTTGCATAATTTAATAATCCTAAGAATTGTTGAAGTTTCTTTGTTTCTTCTATCTTATCTGGAAATTCTAAAACCTTTTTACAAATATGTGGTTGTAATTTTATTTTTCCTTGTCCTATTTCTGTCCCTAAAAATTCTATATTTTTTCTAAAAAATTGTGCTTTTTTATTACTGATTATTATTCCGTGTTTAATAAATTCTGAGAAAACTAATTTTAGATGGCTTACATGTTCTTCTTTGTTTTTTGAAAATACTAATATATCATCTATGTATACTATGACAAAATCTTTATATTTATTAAAAATATTATCCATTTTTCTTTGAAATATGGCTGGTGCATTTTTTAACCCAAAAGGCATTACTAACCACTCATAGTGTCCTAAAGGACATATAAAAGCTGTCCATTCTATACTTTCTTTATGCATTTTTACCTGCCAAAATCCTGACTTACAATCAAATTTACTAAAAATATACCTATATTGGATTCTATTTATTAACTCATTTTTATCTGGTATATCATAGCTATCTTCTTTCCTTACAGGGGTGGTACGAGCGAGGCGTGAGACGTGTACAGGCTAGCGTAGTCTAGTTATTTTGAATTTTGAAATGGTACTCGCGCTAGCGCTCGACTAGGGTTGATTGTACTCGAATTTTAAACACGTTAATGTATTTGGGCGTGTATAAGCCTTGTAGCTGGATTTGAGAATCAATATATATATATATATATATATATAAGATGAAATGGATGTGTTACCTATTTTCTATGGATGTACATTATTAGTTTTTTTTCTTGAGTTATGAGTGAGTGAGTCCTGGCGAGAGTTGGGCAGGCGATCCGCTAAATCCTGGAGTACGCCCTAGGGGAAGGTGGGGCCGTCACAGATGGTATCAGAGCTCCTATCGAGCTCGTGCCAGGAGAGGGTTCTCGGACTGTGGAAATTGGCTTGTTAAGTGTGGAACAAATGCCTATTGTTGGGGATCTTTGATATGTACGTTGGATAGGAATTTCTAAAGTAGATGATTTACTCTTGGGGACTGCCAGCTCGAGTTGTAAATTATCTTATTTTGGATTCTTGTACCTGAGTACCAAAGAGTGATACCGTTATGATAATTCGATATCTCGAGTAATATTAGAATGAGTATGGATGGCGAAGGCCAAGGAACAGGGAATGCGAATAGTCTGACCTTGGGATAGGTTGATGATATTAAGGAGAAGTGGGACCCTTAGCATGCAAGTGTACATACCTGGTTGTACTTCTTTGAGTTTTGCTTAAGTGTTATGGTTGAGCAACACCTGGGATTAATGTTCCATAGGAAATGTGAATTGCTAGAAAGAAAGTATGTTATTTTCAATGTGTTCTATTACTTTCCACGTTATGATTTGAAAATGCTTTTATCGAATTTTATAGCCACTTTATTTTTTTTATATCGAATTTTATAGCCACTTTATTTTTTTTATACTTATATCGGCTATTGTTTAAAAGAGGTATGGAGGGTAGACGGAGTCAAGGACGTGGAACTAACCGAGGACAGGGTTCTAACCGTGGCTGTGGGGGTAGACAGGCACAGGAACCGGTGCAAGAACCAAGGGAGGAAAGAGGTGAAACAGTTGAACCTCAACCTGGACCCTGAGCAGAAGGAGGGGACCAGGTAGCAACAGCAATTCAGCAGATGACTAACATCCTTACTCGTTTGGTAGAGCAACAGGGTCAAACCCCTGTGAATCAACCAAGAGATCCTGAAATAGGGCAAGATAGGACCCTGGAGAGATTTCAAAAGTTCTCTCCTCCTAAGTTCCTCGGAGGACCGGACCCTGAGGGAGCGGAGAGATGGTTAGAGACCATGATTAATATATTTGCCGCTCTAAATTATGCGAAGGATAGACAAGTGCAATTTGCCGTTTTTCAGTTTGAAGGTCCGGCCAGAGCTTGGTGGAATATGGTTAGAGTTAAGTGGGAGAGAAAGGGAACCGCATGGATTTGGTTGAACTTCGTGAGGGAGTTTAACGAAAAATAACTCCCACCTATCGTTCAAGAGAAGAGAGATGACGATTTTATCAAGTTTTGTCAGGGAGCTTTAAGTGTAGCCGAGTATGAGACGCAGTTTACGAAACTATCCAAATTTGCTCCCGAACTGATAGCTACGGAGCAAAGGAGGGTACGGAGGTTTGTGCAAGAGCTCAATGTAGAGATACAGGAGGCCTTGGCGACAGCTCAAATTAACACTTTTACGGAGGTTTTGGAGAAAGTCCAGAGAATAGAAATTGCTAGGGCACAAGTAAGGGTTTTTCATGCAAAAAGGAGAGGTGCACCTGGTGGAAATCAGGGGTAAGATCAAGGTGATCTAAGTAGGCCACCCTCTAAGATGGGTCGAGAAGATGGTGGTAAGGAAATTTCGAGGACATCTAAGGGAATTATTTCAAGAGGGGCCTCAAGTGGAAGGAGGCAAGCAAGAGGTGCCTCGCAAGGAGGTCAGACCCCAGCCCCTCGAGTATCTTGTGGATACTGTGAGAAATCCAACCACACAGAAGATAATTGCTGGCGAAAGGTTCAAAGGTGTTTACGGTGTGGAAGTACTGAGCACCAGATCGCCAATTGTCCACTGATCAGTGATATCCAGCCAGCTGACACATCAAATCCGAAACAACCGAATAGAGGAGGGGATAAATCCAGAGTGTCAGCTAGAGTATATGCTTTAGACCACCAAGGTAAAATTCATGTTTTCCCTTGTCTGGCTCCGTGTTTGGCTAATGATGAGATTTGGGAGCTCAAGAATGACATGCAAGAAAAATACCATGAGCTATTTCCGGATATTTGCATGAATTTCGAGAACGAAATTTTTTTAAGGGGGAGAGAGTGTGACGACTCGTAAAATTCCTTATATTTTTATTACAATTCCCTTCAATGTGGAAATTATTACTTTACACTAATTTTAATACACATTCATTTCCCCAATAGCTGCCAATAATCATAGAAACAAGGGTTTCCTTTTTACTTTCATTGGTACGATAAAATAGGATTTTTACGCCTTTTCGTCGTGTGACTATTCAGTACGAAGTGTGGATCAAATTTGGTGATTAAGAGTGAATTTTAGATAATATTAAGTGTATAATTAGTGATAATAATAAGTTAGTGAATTATAAGTTAAAACCCTAGTATACGCGATTTAAGGAAAATCGGGTTGAACCGACGGGTATCGTTCACTACCGATTGGACACACCACTTGACCAACACTTTTCTACCAGCAAATATCCTTGATATTATTGCAAAATATCTCCCTCAATCTCAGCATGGAGTGGCCGAAATTTTTGACCAAAACAACAAGAGAAAAGAAAAAAATTGAGATGCAAATTGGTTGTGACAAGTGGCGGTCATCCATGGCTTGATTGACCAACTAATTTCCACCATCTTTATCACTAAAAACCTACTCAAATGCTCTTCATTTTCGTCCATTTGAGCCGTGCTTCTTGAGAGAAAAACAAGAGAAGAATAGCTTCCATAAATCTTAGGTTTTGCTTGATTAAGAGAGAAAACAAGAAAACTACATCGATTAACTTGTAAGTTGTGAGCTTGGGAGGTTTAGGGAGCCAAATATTTCAAGGAGAGGTGAAGTATAACTATTACAAGCTCTTGTTTTGAGGTAATATGTCTGACCACTCTTTTCTTTTTCC
The DNA here is from genome assembly GCF_036785885.1 of Coffea arabica. Taxonomy (NCBI): domain Eukaryota; kingdom Viridiplantae; phylum Streptophyta; class Magnoliopsida; order Gentianales; family Rubiaceae; genus Coffea; species Coffea arabica. Next base: position 35,900,000 of record NC_092323.1, on the reverse strand, counting down.
TCAATCATGTTGGAGTTGTTTAGTAGCTTGTATTTGTGGTTGTAATGCTTATTCAAGTGGTTTTGTTGGTTGGGGTGATGAATTTGAGTTAGAGTTTGAATGATTCACTTATCATACCTGTTGTATGGGTGGTATATGATATATATAAGTTGGTTCAATTTCTTAAATTCCAGTTAATCATCCTGATATTTTATATGAATTTTGAACCGCCTTTCCAATTTACATCCACCCCAGAAAATGCATACAGATTAGCATTACAAAGCCTCAGACAACCAGATACCTATTATTATTTTGACAAAATTTTAGAGGAAATTGAAACAACAGACCAGTGTTTAGCACATATACAAATAGAAGAAGCTAGATTATCTAAAGTAGCACACCACCATCCCGCATTATTTCTAAAAAATTTAAGACAAGCAAAAGTAGATTTACTTTGGCATAAATACTCTGAATTAAAATCAATAGAAAGACAAAAATTAGAAGAACAAGAAAAATATAAAAGTAAAAGGAATTTTTGTAATAAAGTTTGTAGAACATCTGATTAACATTTGATTAATCACGTAAGACTTTAATTAGAACCGTAAAAGTCCAACATAGTCCAACATAGTGTAGTCCAACATAGGTCTTTAATTGGAGCCGTAAAAGTCCAACCACTAGCCTGTTTTAATGTTTCGAACTCTAGAAAGGTTTATATTCGTAAATGATATTTTATCGCAGATTTGGACTCCAACCAAAGAGTTGGGCCAGAACGTGATTTTTGAGAGACACTAGACTTTTGGTGAGTGCTTCCAAATACCTGGTTGAACTGGACACTTGTTTTCAATACTTGATCAATGTAAATAAATGACATGTGATTTGTTTGATCGGGCAAGAGTGTACTTTATCGCACTTGTCCTAATATGAGATATACTTGTTTATTATTGCAATTAACTCGATATACTTGTACTTGAGTTGTAAGTGCGGAAAGGCAGTATGTACCACACTTAATCCGAGTTGGAGGTGCCTCTCATTCCCGTCTCCGTACTTTTATTTTGATTCTGTCGATTAGAGCTGTTAGTTCATCGACAATCTTGGGAACCCAAACCCCACTGGTTAGTTAATCGAGTCGAGCCGGCAAGGGGTTGGTCGATTAGATAACGAACTATGGGTAGTTAGTGATGTCGAGTGGAGTATTATCTCCTCGACTAATCGGTATACTCGAGTATTACCACCAGTATTTAATTGGTGTTCGAGTCCGGTAAGGGGGTTGAATGGTGGACGGATTGGAGTTAAGCGAAGTACTACTGGATTGGTTACTTTACTTGAAAGTTGACAGAGAGTCAACTATTACTTGATCAAGCTCTGGTGATGCATTAGGAATTTGGCTCCTGAGAGCCATCCGTATCCTTATACTTTGGAATGATTAGTACTTATCGTGTTATTGTTTCCTTTTAAAAGAAAAACTTTACACTCGCTCATTTTGAGATTTGCTACCTGAAGTGTTATTGCTCACTTTATAAACTTTTCATGCTCATTACTTTGCTACGTGATACTTGCACTTTTAAATAATAGTCAACTTGCTATTTGGAACCTCACTGGACTTTTAGCTCATTCCACGCCATTTGTTTTCCTTGTAGGGGGAAACGAGCGAGACGTGAGACGTGTACAGGCTAGCGTAGTCTAGTTATTTTGAATTTTGAAATGGTACTCGCGCTAGCACTCGACTAGGGTTGATTGTATTCGAATTGTAAACACGTTAATGTATTTGGGCGTGTATAAGCCTTGTAGCTGGATTTGAGCATCAATATATATATATATATATATATATATAAGATGAAATGGATGTGTTACCTATTTTCTATGGTTGTACGTTATTAGTTTTTTTTCTTGAGCTATGAGTGAGTGAGTCTTGGTGAGAGCTAGGTAGGCGGTCCGTTAAACCCTGGGGTACGCCCTAGGGGGAGGTGGGGCCGTCACATATTTGTACTTTTAAATAATGGTCAATTTGCTATTTGGAATCTCACTGGGCTTTTATCTCATTCCACACCATTTGTTTTTCCTTACGGGGGATATGAGCGCGGCCTGAGACTGGTACAGACTAGCATAGTCTAGTTTTTGGAAATTTTGCAATTGTACTCGCACTAGTCGTTCAATTAGAGTTGAATGTATTGAGAACATACATCTTGTGATATATTTGGGATCTGTTATTTCCTTTACTCTTAAGGTTGTAACCTATTTTATTTGAAGTGAGTGAGTGAGTCCAGGCGAGAGTTGGGCAGGCGGTCCGCTAAACCCTGTGATACGTCCTAGGAGGAGGTGGGGTCGTCACAGATGGTATCAGAGTCTAGGTTTGAATTGGTCTAGATGGATTGAGTGAGTGTAGTTGTGATGGCTTAAGTGCGAGTATTTAAGTGTGAAACCCTGAAGTGTTAGGTGGTGAATCTTGCTTCATTTGCTTAAGTTTCTTCTTGATGCTTGATTGTAATGTAGGAATGGACGGAAACAGTGGAAATAAGAACCATGAGCGGTCTCGTCGAATCCTTAGCCACTAAGAACGTCTAGGAGGATCCTATATTTGACCTGAGAAGTTGATTGAGGAGATTGGCTTAATGAGTGTTGTCATGGACTAATTCCATACATGTTTGGCTTAGGTTTCTATAGTGGATAGCTAATTTGAAAATTTGATGGTTGTCCCTATTTGGAGTTTAATCCTTGTAAGGATTTGATTATGTGTGTTATGTATGACCATTCTTGGGTTTGAGTGAGGAGTTCCATTTTGTGACTCGTAAGTAAGGACAGACTTGATAGCTCTATTGAAATGGATCATATTATTGGGATATCTATACCCGACAATTAGTGTGAGATAGGTTATGATCACTCTCAAGTGACACCCCGAACTTGTGTGAGCAAAGGTAGGAATTTCGAGGATGAAATTATTTTAAGGGGGAGAGAGTGTGAGACCCCGAAATTTTACTTGTCTTTATAGCTTTTATTTGAACTTACTTGTCTTAGATTCTTGGTTGTTTTAATGGTTGAATTTGAGCTAAGGGAGTAAATTTTGTTAAAAAAGTTTCATAATTTGAAGTTGGTAGAAAATCTGGAAATTTTTGCAGGAGGCTCTGCGCAGTTTTGGGAAATTGGCTATAATTTTATATAGGAAAATCGGAATTGAGTTCCATTTGTTGCGTTTGAAACTAGACTCATAGAGCTTCTTACGGTATAAAATTTAGGGTTTGATTCAATCTCTATAAATTCTAGAGAATTGGTAAAGTTGACTGAAAATTCTACCCTGCACAAGTAACAATAGGAATGTTGTAGTAGCTTATGGCTCAATTTGGACCAACTTATGAATTGAATCTTTTTGAGGTATCTTCTAAAAATTATTAGTACGTGAAGTCTAGTTTTTAACAGGCCAAGTTGTATGAAATTTTGATATTTATAACTCAAGTTATGATTTTTCTAAAGGAAGGGCATAGGTTAGGGTTTTTCGTGCATACTAGGATTTTTGGTGTGTTTTTGGTGCATTTTGGTAGTGTGATCACTTGGTCAGATATGTGTACTAAATTTGATGGATAAGAATGAGTATTAGGTAAGAAAAGCGTGTGATTAGAAGTGTTAATAATAAGTGAGTGAACCATAAGTAAAAACACAAGTACGTGTAAGTTAAGGAAAATAGGCTTGAACCGACGTGCACCGTTTGCTACCGATTGAGTGCCCCACTTGACCAGTACTTTCTTGCCCTAATTCTCTTGGTTTTATTTCAGCTAATCAGCACCTAATTAACCCTTAAAGCAGCCGAAATATTTGACCTGAAAACAAGAAGAAAAGAAACCAAAAACAAGAGAAAATTTGGTGGTGCCAAGTGTTGAACATTTGTGGAACTTTTGACCAAAACTTTCTTATCATTTAATTCATCTTTCATGTCTTAAAACCAAACAAAACAAACTTAAGAGTAGGAGAGAGAGAGAACCGTGAGCTAGGGGGAAAAACAAAGAGGAAAAAATCTATCCAAGGTCTTGACCAAGCCTTTCTTAGTCTTCATCTTGTACACATTGAAGCCAACCATTTCATTTTCTTGCAAGCTTGGTCGAGAGAGAGAGGTGAGGAAGAAAGAAAAATTCCATCTTGATTTCCTTGCTTGATTTATGGAAAATCCAAACACTAACCCAAATCCATACCGATTAATCTTAAGTTAAGCTTGGAGAGAAGACCTTGGTGGAGTTTTTGGAGAAATAAAACTCTTGTTTGCTTGGGGTATAAGGTAAGTTTCTAGAAAACATCTCTTTTATTTGTCTCTTGAGATTCATTCAAGCTAAGTTATGATTGAGAAGCATGGTTATGAAAGATTTTATGGTTTTGGCTAGGGTAGCATGTAATTTCCAGCATTGATATACATTTTCCAGCCATGAGATGAACTTGATAGTTTTGATATGAGCTGGTTTAACTTTGATGTGAACTTTTAAGTTTTGGTATATGGTTTTCCAGCTTTGATTGAAATTTCCAGCTTTATTAGAGAAATTTCCAGCATTGATAGTGGAATCTGCCCTGTTTCTGACCTGTATGATTCGTCCACATTAAAGACCAAATAAGATCTAGGTCAAAACATAAAAGTTGTAAGGAATGGAGTTATATAACTGCCCATAAAATTTTAACTCAATCGGAGCACTGTATCATGTAAAATAACAAAATTATCCCTGACTGCCAAATGCACTGTTTCGCGGACAGTTTTTTTGTTTTCTCTAAGATTGCACATTTTGACCTTGAAAATGAACGAATTGGGTGTTGATGTTTTCATAGGAAATGTAGTTATCCATCTTGGCTTCGAAACGACATAAAGTGTACCCCAATCCGATAAGCGTAGCTTCGGTTGTGACCGAAACGCCAAGAGACGTCAAACCTATTGTTTCGTTATTTGTCTTTGAAATTAGTTTCCGGTTGCATTGCTAGAATTGCTTTGTATTAGGATGACATTGAGTCTATTGAAGGGCTATTGTGTTAAGATTGTTTATATGTGAATTTGGGCTGAGTTGAGGAAAATAATGAAGTTATAAATGGCTGGAAAATAGCTAAATAAAAAGGGCATGCTGCCCAAATTTTCAATCGAAGGCTAGGCGGATGTACTCGCGACTTGAGCAAAGGTTTGAGGACGAATTGAAATTGAATTGTCTAGGGTATTCGAGTCTTCTTTTGTAGAGGTATATAAGCTGAAATTTGGCCGAAACTCGTACCCTTAGAAAAATGAAAATAGTGATCACTCGAAATATACTTTTCTCGTCTTTTAGACTCAAATGTGAGTTCCAAAGTTTTAGTTGCTTCTTTAGCAACACTAAACGAGCGAGTATGAATTTTCTAGAGTTTGATACGTAACATGAACCCTATCTAAATGAGTTTCATTTACTTGATCTTCTTGAAGCGAAACTCTTAAGTTTCGAACCCTAGTTGATTTCAAGCTTTTAAATGATATTGTAACGCAGATTTAGACTCCGATCACGGAGTTACACCTGAACGTGATTTTTGACAAGCACTAAATCTTTGGTGAGTGCTTCCAAATACCTGATTGAACTTGACACTTGTTTTCAATACTTGACCAATGTGATCGAATGATATGTGATTGGTGGTCGGGCAAGGGTGTACTTTATCGCACTTGCCCTAATGTGATATGTAATCGTTTATTGTTGCAATTGACTTTATATACTTGTACTTGACTTGTAAGTGTTGAGCGGCAGTATGTACTACACTCTATCTGAGTGGGAGGTGCCTCCCATTCCCGTCTCTCCTCGATTAATCGTTTGAGTATTACCACCAGTGTTTATTGAGGATTTTGGGCCCAGTAGGGGGTTTGGATGGTGGATGGATATTGTAGCTAAGTGGTGCTCTACTGGACTGGTTACTTTACTTGAAAGTTGACGGAGTGTCAACTACTATTTAATCAAACTCTGGTGAAGCAACGGGAATTTGGCTGTTGAGAGCCATTCTTATCCTTATACTTTGACATGAGTATTATTTATCGGGTTATTGATTATTTTGAAAAACTTTACTTTTGCTCATTTTGAGATTTGCTACTTGAAGTGTTATTGCTCACTTTTATGAACTTGTTAGACTCACTATTTTGCTACGTTGATATTTATACTTTTAATGAATGGTCAACTTGCTATTTGGAACCTCACTGGGCTTTTAGCTCATTCCACGCCATTTGTTTTCCTTACAGGGGATCTGAGCCAGGCGTGAGACTGGTACAGGCTAGCATAGTTTAGTTTTTGAAAATTTTGCAATTGTGCTCGCACTAGTCGCTCAATTAGGGTTGAATGTATTGAGAACTTACATCTTGTGATATATTTGGGAACTGTTATTTCCTTTACTCTTGAGGTTGTAACCTATTTTATTTGAAATGAGTGAGTGAGTTCAGGCGAGAGTTGGGCAGGCTGTCCGCTAAACCCTGGGGTACGCCCTAGAGGGCGGTGGGGTTGTCACAAAGACTCCTATTATAAAATTAAAATGTCATCAAAATACACAACAACGAATTTTTCCAAGAAAGGCGATATGGTTTATCAATCTCATGAATGTAATAGGTGCATTAGATAGTTCAAAAGGTATGACCAACCTTTCGTACAATCTATGTATAGTTTTAAAAGTGATTTTCCATTCATCAACTTCTTGCATCCTAATTTGATAGTAACCACTTTTCAGATTGACCTTTGTAAAAATTACATCATTTAACTCATCGAGCATAGCTATTAATATAAGGATAGGATGACGATACTTTATTGTGATGGCATTAATGGCTCAGCAATCTATGCACATTCTCCATGAGCCATCCTTTCTAAGTACCAGAATCATAGGGACAACACAAGAATTTAGACTTTCCCTCACCCATCATTTGTTCAAGAGTTCATCAACTTGTCATTATAACTCTTTAGTCTCCTCTGGCCCCATTCTATATGCTGGTTTGTTTAGCAATGGAACTCTAGGAATCAAATAGATTTGGTCTCAATTCCCCTTATTGGTGACAGTCCATCTAGAATCTCTTTAGGAATGCATCGTCAAACTCCTATATAAGAGACACAACATTAGAAGGCAAAGATTGGTCAAGATCATTAGTAGTAAGCAAGACCACGATTAACACTCAATGCTCGCTTGACTTCTTTGACTTTTACAATCATATTTTGTTACCTCAATGGTTGATTGATCAATTGCCTATTTCCCCCCACTCATTTCAACCTTATTCTCCTTTTTTCCCCTCAAATTTTTCTATGTTTTTCCTCTCAATTTCTAATTCATTCTCTCTTTGAAGTCTAACTTAGTCCTCATACACTTGTCTAGGTGTAAGGGGTACAAGTGTAATTTCTCTATTACAATGCATGAATGAATACAAGTGTAATTTTTCTATTACAATGCATGAATGAATATTTGTTAGTGTGTCTGTCAAAGCTTACATGCTTGTCAAATTGCCGTGGACGTCATAACAAAATATGGCTCGCTTGCATCAGAACAACAATCCATAGCACTTCATCTTCATACATCCAAATGCGAAAAGGAACACAAACCTGTTTATAAACTCAAACATCCCCACTATCATTAAACCATTGTAATCGATATGGCTTAGCATGCTGATGGTTGGAAGACCCAGTTTCTCCACCATAAGCACACTTCCTACGTTAGTACAACTCCCTCCATCAATGATTAAACTACAAGCTTTGTCCTTGACATGACAGTGTGTATAGAAGATGTTCTCCCTTTGCACTTCTTCATCTTTCTTAGCATGGGCAGCCAATGCTCTTCTTATAACAAGGCCAACTGAATCATCAATAGGCAACTCTTTGTTATAAAATAGTCAAAACAATGTTAACTAAAACTAATTAAAATAAAGTTTGAGTTATGCTTAATAGCACCATCCTAAGAAACTATTTGAAGAGATTGAAATGTTTCCTTAGGATTAAATAAGCTTTCTTCTTGTTATAAACAAAAAGGATTAGAACTAGCAAACGTTGTGTAAATCTAGCAGAGAGGAGAAAAGGAAAAGAAGGAGAGAAAAAGAGCTGCCAGGAAGGTTTCTACTATAAACTCTGAGTGACCTTTCTAAAGTGGAAGCAACTGGTATTTATAGGCTTCAAAAAGTATAGGTTGAAGAGGATAAGAGATAACTTTTGAAGAGGATACGAGATAACTTTTGATTAAAAAAAATCATGCGTGATTTTGTGTAACAGAAAAAGAACGTTGTGCATATTTGTGCTTGATTTTTGTAACCAAAAGAAAGGAACGTTTTAGAGATAAGATGAGATAAGATCTTATCTTGGTGAAGTAGAGTCAAACATTATCCTTTTTTTGTAAAACATAAAAGTAAAAATAAATTTTACTTGTAAAATATAAGTAAAATTTAAGAGCAGTAGTAAAACTATCTTGGGCCATGTTTAACCACATACATGGGGGTGCAAATCTGTCAGTTTGTACTGAATCGGCCAACTCAACTTCTCTCTTATGCGTGCGAACCCACAATAGTTACCAATCTAACACAAAATCGATAAAAAACTAAGCATTATAAAATGATGGGAAGTCTCATTCATTTTGCAATGTGGGACAAAATCTTTTGAAATATTCATTTATTTACAAAAATCTCCTTTTCATTTCAAAAGATTTTGGACAAAGGGGTAAATAGAAAATAATCTGCTGAATTTATTTTGGATGTAATGTAATTAGTTTGGTGTCTTTTTGGACTACAAACCAAACATAGATTGATAAAACATATCCTACAGAATTATTGGTGAACTATGAATTTCTATGAACCAACAATTCTTGTTGTATGATAGAGATCTCATCAATCACGTTACAACTTACAAATTTGTTGTTAACGCAAATTTGCGCTTTTATCGTATGCCTGCCTGGTTATTTATGAGAGCTCTAAAGATTTGGTGAAAAAATCTTATAGGAACGGCCCCACTCCACTCTCATATAGGTAAATTCATCAAGCGTATACTGCTTTAAATACACCTCCCTAATGGGATATGAATTCATTAAAAATTTTAATTCAACCTCCCAATTACTAGCAATCAAAGTACTTATCTTAGGAGGGACTCAAATTTGAAGTACTTTATAGTCAATATTGAATTATTATTACCCATATGAACCTATTTCATAGGATCACCAATCACATAGGTTGGGTTACTATCTCTATTGATAAATTGTTGGCCTTAGTCCCATTTTTCTTGTAGTTGAAGAATTAATTTTCTTCCTACAGGTTTAGTCAGAGGATCGACCAAGTTTAACTCTAACTTTACAAAATCAATGGAAATAATTCCATCTCTAAGCAGTTGCTTTACGACATTATGTCTTGATTCTATGTGTCAACTTTTACAATCATATGATTTATTTTTATCAATAGCAATAGCTGCTTAACAATCACAGTATATGGATACAGGAGGCAACAAATCCTTAATTGGAGGAATAATGGTAAAGAAATTTCTTAACCAATCAGCCTCAAAACCAATCAACTCCAGAGTTATAAACTCTGATTCCATAGTTAATCTAGCAATGATTGTCTGTCTGGTTGACTTCCATGCTACGGCACTACCACCAAGGGTGAACCCATAACTACTAGTAGATTTTGTCTCATTTGAATCAGAGATCCAATTAGAATCATTGTGCCCTTCTAATATAGTGAAAAATCCTCAATACAAGATACCATAATTTATGGAACCTCTCAAATATTTCATTAGTCAGATTAATGCAAATCAATGTTCACGATTGGGATTGTGAATGTATATACTCATTCTACACACAACATAAGCTATATCAGGTCTTGTGAAATTTATCAAATGCATCAGACTCCCAATAATCTGAGCATATTTAGACTGAACAACTGGATCACCATTATTTTTCTTTAATTGAATGTTAGCATCATAAGGAGTGCTTACACGTGTCACATCATAATTTTCAAACTTTCTAAGAAGTCTCTCTGCGTAATGTTCTTGTGACAACATTATACCATCATTTCTTCTTATAATTTTAATAGCCAATATCATTTTCGGTTCACTCAAATCTTTCATGTCAAAATTAGAAGATAGAAAATATTTAGTGCTATTAACAATATCTAAACTTGTATCAAATATAAGCATGTCATCTACATACAAACTAATTATATATATTGATTATTTATAATTTTGACATATACACATTTATCCACTTCTATAGACGAGAATCCATCTTTTATCAATACTTGATCAAAGTTCTCATGCCACTGTGTTAGGGGCTTGTTTTAAGCCATAAAGAGATTTAATTAATTTACACACTCTATTTTCTTCTTCAAATACAATACATCCTTCGGATTGAAAAATATAAATTTTTTCTTCTAAATCACCAATTTAAAAAGTTGTTTTGACATTCATTTGATGAACAATAAGTTTATAGATAGGAACTAAAGCAAATAAAACAAGAATAGAAGAAATTCTTGTTACTAGTGCAAATGTGTCAAAATAGTCAAATTTCATTTTTGAGAAAATCCTTTTGCTTACCAAACTAGTTTTGTATTTTCCTATAGAGCCATCTGAATTATATTTTCTTTTAAAAATCTATTTGCAACCAATGGATTTTGTACCAGGAGGCAAATCTACCAAAGTTCAGATTTTATTTTTCAAAATAGAATCAATTTCAGATTTAATTGCTTCTTTTTAAAACTTGCAATCAAGAGAAGAAATAGCATCAGAATAAGTTAAAGGATCATTTTTTTTTTAAAAGTAGTGGCAAACAACTGATTTTTTTTTTCCAAACAATATATCTTTTTTTATTCAACCAACATCAACTTACAAACAGAGACTAAGACTAGTCAAGCGGATGGAATCCGTACAGACGGATGGAAGGAAAACCTAACTTATCCATCCTGACTTCCCCTTTAGCCAGCTGCGGAAGGTTGTGAGCCTGATCATAAATCGTAATAGGAACCTGCGGGGGTTAAGTTAAAGGATCATTATCAACAAAAAAGGTTTAAAAAACATTTCCATAAGAAAATTCTTTTTTTGGCCTTTTACTCCTTCTTAATTCCTCATTAGAGGTTATTTCTTTGTTTATTTCAACGGGTGCATGAGAAATTTTATCAGATAAAAACTCAGCATTTTTTGTCTCAATAATTGTATTACAATCAAGCACATCACTTCTTAAAATAAGAAACCTATATGCAGCACTATATCCAACATATCTAATAAACAAACAATCAGAAGTTTTAGACCTAATTTTTTTTTCTTAAGTTCAGGTAATAACATTTTAGCAAAAACCCTAGTACCTTTAAATATTTTAAATTTGGTTTATAATTTTTTCATAACTCATAAGGTGTTTTGCCAGTCCTTTTATGTGGAATCCTATTTGTAGATGATATGCAGATAATATAGTTTCTCCCCACAAATTATCAGGAGCATAAGAACTAACTAACATAGAATTCATCATTTCTTTTAATGTCCTATTTTTCCTTTTAACTATTCCATTAGATTTTGGTGAAGAAAGAGGTGTTATTTCATGTATTATGCCTTTAAGTTCACAAAATTTATTTAAAACTAAATATTTACCTCCTCTATCAGATCTAATTCTTTTTATTTTCTTATTAGGTTGATTTTCTATCTCAAATTTATAAGATAAAAAGGCATTATGAGTATCGTCTTTATTTCTAAGTAAATAAAGTTTGGTATATCTAGAATAACCATCTATAAAAGTAACATAATATCTTTTTTCTCCTCTAATCATAGTTTGTTTTAAATCACCTTAGTTTGTGTGAATTAAAACTTAGGTGATTTAAAACAAACTATGATTAGAGGAGAAAAAAGATATTATGTTACTTTTATAGATGGTTATTCTAGATATACCAAACTTTATTTACTTAGAAATAAAGACGATAACCACAGCTCTGGTTATGGTCAAAACCGTGTAACCCATTTTTATACTGTTTTCATTTCCGCGCAGACGCACATGCATTTCTTTGCCGTTTTGGCCGTTTTAGTCCTTATTTCTATTTGTGATGGTCAATTGACTGATAGTTGAGTATAATCTTCTGTCACAGGCAGTGACGAATCGGACTGAGTCAGTGGACCCGTATAAAGTGCTTTGATTTGCATGCTAACTATTTTGAGTGAGTAATTGGGTTGGTTTATATGATAAATTTTTAAAGTGCCTTGTATATGTTAAATGTGTACTTAGGCGAAGGTGTACTTTATCTCACTCGACCTAACCCCATCCTTTGTTCTTGATTTAATATGTGAGAATATATGCCTTGTGTTGAGTATCACCCTTTTGTTGTGTGTTGTTGGGGTGAGTACTTTGTTGAGAGATATCATCTATTGAGAGATTGGATATCTCAGGGCTTGGTTTCAGCCCGGTTCCAAAGGTAGATGGACTATTTGAGCCAATCGGGGCTTGGTCGAAATTAGTTCCATGCTAACCTTGGGATTTCGTTCTTTGTTAAAACTTTGTTAAAGCTAAGTGATTTTGTTTTGTTCGAGCTGCTGTATGCTGTTGACTAGCCAGCGAGGGTTGATAAGGTGAATGGGGAAAGTTAAGTAGAGTCAACGGATTATGAGTATTTTGGTTGATGGAGTGTCAACAGGCGTTCAAACTCGGGGAAATGAACTGGTTTTGAAGCCACCCGTATCCTACCATTGTGATGTTACATTTCTGTCTATTGATGTGAAATATCTTGGTTTACATGTTTATTTAGATGTGATTTTACGTTTTTACCCCCGATTATTCACTAAGCATATAACTTACCCCATTCCATTTGTTTTCCTTAGCAGGGGCCGACGCGAGGAAAGTTCGGAAAGGTGTATAGACTTTTGGTTTATAGAAAAGTTGATTTTGCCCTAGTACTTGTTATAAGTTGACTAGTAAGATGTATATATTTGTGGTGGTGGTTATAGTTAGTAGCTTTTCTAGGGTTTATTTTCTGGTACTAGTGGTGTGTATGGGTTGATGTAATAGTTTATACAACTTTGGAAGATGTAATAGTGTATATAGAACTTTCTTGTAGCGTGAAATCTATTTTCTCGTTTTAGAGTATCGAGTCCTGGCGCGAGCTAGGCAGGCGATCCTCTAAACCCTTTGGTACGCCTTTGGGTACAGTGGGGTCGTCACAATACCTGTTATTGTACCAAATTAGTTTTGAGAACCATCTCCTTAGCTTTGGCAGCTCTTAATTCCTTCCTATTGAAAATTTCAATCAGAATATGTTTCACGAGTTCATCAATGGTGTAATTTTTCTGCATATACTTCAGGTTATTTTTGCAACCAATCCACGATACGGGCAGTTTTTCAATTAGCATGCCAGCAGCAAACTTTTCGAGCAAGTTTATGTCTTCATTTTTCAAATCCTTGAGTAGCATTTGATACTCTGTGATTTGTACTTTCATTTCTTTGTCATCTGTCATCTGCTGTTGATTGTTCTTTCCCACGACGAATTTTTGTTTAGTGGCGTCTTCAGCTGTAAACTTTATTACCAAAGCTTCCCAAATTGTCTTAACTTCCTTGCAGCTACATACACGTCAAATAGTTCATTTGAAAGTGTTTGTAAGATAGTATGTTGACATACCTTATTGGCATATTGCCAGGATTCTTCCGTCTTGACACCCATAGTTGCAGCTGGTTGTGTTTCTGTTAGCGCATAGGCTACTCCATTAATATCGTGTAGAGAGTACACACATTCTTGCCAACTTTTAAATTTTTCATTGGCAAAAAACTTCAAATTTGGAGAAGTCTGGAAAAAGGCTTAACCAATGGTAGTGCTACTGCAACTGATGCAAACACAGGCTGTGAGGTGTTAACATTGTCGAAGGCCATAGTTTCATAGATTGTTGTAAAAATAGTCAAAACAAAGTTAACTAAAACTATTTAAAATAAATCTTGAGTCGTACTTAATAGCACTATCCTAAAAAACTATTTCAGGAGGTTGAAATGTTTCCTCAAAATTAAACTAGCCTCCTTCTTGTTATAAATAAGAAGGATCAGAACTAGCAAACGTTGTGTGAATCCAGCAGAAAGGAGAAAAGGAGAAGAATGAGAGGAAGAGAATTGCTAGGAAGGTTTCTACTGTAAACTCTGAGTACGCTTTCTAAAGTGGGAGCAACTGGTATTTCTAGGGTTCAGAAAGTGTACGTTGGAGAGGATAAGAGATAACTTTCAGTAACAAAAAAAATATGCCTAATTTTGTGTAACAGAAAAAGAATGTTGTGCACGTTTGTGCCTGATTTTTGTAATTGAAAGAAAGGAACATTTAAGAGATAAGATGAGATAATATCTTATCTTGGTAAAACGGAGTCAAACATTATCCTTTTTTCGTAAAACATAAAAGTAAAAATAAATTTTTCTTCTTGTAAAATATAAGAGTAGCAGTAAAATTATCTTGGGCCTTGTTTAACCCACACACAGGGGGTGCAAATTCGTCAGTTTTTACTGAATCGGCCCAACTCAACTTCCCTCTGATGTGTGCGAGTCCACACTAGTTACCAACCTAACACAAACCCAATAAAAAACCAAGCATTATAAAATGATGGGAAGTCTCTTTGGTTTTCCAATGTGAGACAAAATCTTTTGAAATACTCATTTATTTAAAACACTCTTCACTTGAATCTCCATCCTCATCAATCAAAGATGGCATTCCTCATATTCAGCTTCGTCTTCCGTTATAACTTCACCATTATCCAAAATAAGCATGGATTGTTGATTTGGACATTGAGAAGCTATATGTCCATAACTTTGGCACTTAAAACATTTGTTATCACGGTTTTGAGACTTCGATGATTCTTGGAAAGCTTTGGAATTAGACTTTACAGCTTCAAATTTTGGCTTAATTGAGTTGTTGTAAGCTGAATTTCTCTCCTCCTTTCTAGGCTATGCGGTCCTCCAATCGGTGGGTTGAAAATTGAAGTTAGATCCGGTAGTACCTCTCTTCTTGGGGCACCATTCCACTTTGACAGCTTTGTGAACCATATCACCAATTTCAATATAATATTGCAATTGAACGACTTCAGTAATTTCAGGCCTTAATCCATTTAGGAATCTTAACATAGTAGCCTCTTGATCCTCTTGCACATCTATGCTGATCATAGTAATCTTCATCTCCTTAAAATAATCCTCGACATTGTTATTGCCTTGAGTTAAAGTCTGGAGCTTTTGATGCAAGTCACGATGATAGTAACTTGGCCCAAAATATCTCCTGTTTGCTTCTCTTTGCTCAACCCAAGTGTCTATTGGACACTTCTGATTCCTCCTACTATTAGTCACAACCTGATCCTATCAAACAATAGCGTAGTCAGTAAACTCAATCACAACGAGTTTTACCTTTAGTTCCTTGGTGTAATGGCGGCAATCAAAGATCATTTCAATCTTTCTTTTCCATTCCTAGTAGGTTTCCAGATCTAATTTTCCTTGGACTGAAGGAATCTTATGTTTGATCTCTTTGATGGAATCACTTTCACGCCCAACTCCACTTCTGTTGTCCCTGGGATGTCTCACATATTCCTTCTCTTCATTGCTAGAGTCTTCATATTCATGCACAGAGGCTCAAGTATGACTCCATTTTTGTGTGTTTGCAGAGTTCTCCAATTGGTCAATTCACTCCTGCATAGGCTCCAACTCCTCCTTCAACAATTTATGCATTTGGCTAACTATTTGCCTCCATCATTAGTTTAGTGTCAAAAGTTGAAGATCCTTCTCCGTTAAACATGCTTAGGTATCCTTGCAAATTATTAGTAAAACAAAGAAAGGTTTTTCCTTACGCGCTCCCTCACGTATTTACCCTCAACCCTCATTTATCACTCAAATATATATCACTCTAATAAACTCACCAAGTAGTTCTCAAGACCCTTGATTACTCCCCTAGAAGAGATTAGAATCTTCCACGGTGATTCAATCAACTACCAATAGAACCACTAGAATGTGACTTGGAATTAGGGTTTAAAGGAACAAAATTGACATGGGCAAAAAGACAGGATATAACCACGGAATTTAAGACTCAAATGACTATAAAATTTTCAGGAAAAATGACACAAAGAAATGGGAACAAATGAGACAACAATTGAGTACTAATGAGATCAAGAAAACCAACCAAAACCTGAAAATTTTGATGTAGTGGCTGGTTTGGAAATTTGAAGTATTCTAGAAATTTGAAGGGTGTAAATTGGTTATTCAACCTTTTTTACTATCAAATTTGATGTTTGAAAACTTGATTTGCCCCAATCCTATAAGTATTTAGCCAACAAGATGCAAAAAGGAAGATGTTTTTGCTGTTTTCCAACTTCGATTAGGAAACAAAAATGCATGGCTGTTTCTTTATTTTCCCAGCCACAGATTGATGGGTTTTTGTTTCCAAAACTTGTTCACACATTTTTCTTTAAGATTTGAAGATCAACAAGTTGTTTCAATCAGGTTTAGCTGAACAACTTAAACTTTCAAGGCTTTCCAAGAACTTCAAGTTGTTAGGGTTTTTCAAGAAATTTTCAAGAACTTCAAGAACCCTAATTTTTTTTGGTTCAAGAACTTCAAGAAACTACCCAAGATCAATACAAACAAAGTAGAGACTCCAACGAACAATAAGGTGACTCGGATGAACAGTAACACAGATGAATAGTGACTCGGATGAACATTAACTTTTCTTTTAGACTCAACAAGAAACACGAAACAAGAACTCAAGACACAGCTAACCCTAGTGACTCAAGAAATGGACAGATTCAACTTTGAACGAAGCGAATCAAGAAATAAAAAAAATGCTAACAAGACTCAAACAAAACAAATAAAAGGGATATAACTTAGGCTCTGTTTGCATATGCCAAATTTATCAAATACTATTTTTGTAGTCAGAAAACTAAGCCCATGTTGTGTAATATACTAATTATTAGTCCACAGTATGCACTGTACCCAAATGATGTCAATTCACCCACAATGCAAATCTGTCTATATTTCACTCCCAATTATCATCGGTTGATTTTCACTGCATTTTCCCCTCTCCGTTTGGTGTTCTAGCCGAAGCTTAACACCCTTGCAATTCCCTGCCTTTGAAGAAGTGCATCCAGCCCATAAATTCAACCACTTCTCCCATCCTATCGGAGATTGTTCAATCTCAGTGTCCCAAAAGCAGACCCCATATTCTCTTCAGCTCACTCTACTCAACAAAGCCCACCTCAGGAATCAACCTTTAATTGCTTCATCCGGAGAAGATCCTGGCCCTTTCGTGTTTTCCACCTTGTTCATCACTCCATGTATAGGTTAGCAACCCCCCCTTCTTTTTTATTTTGATCTTTCCTTGGTCATGAAAGGGTCCGAATTAGGGTTTTCATAGTTAAGGTGATTATGCTTATGCTTCCATGATTTGTCAAGGAATACTTTCCAAATATATGTCATGACTTTCGCCAATGAATATTAACTCCTTGAATCATCCTTCACCTATTTTCATAGTGAAAAGGTAAGAAACAAGTTAAATAAGTTCAATAAAATTATTACTTGAATCCAACCAACCGTTTATGCACTACTTTCGTAAGAATAAGGTTAATGCTTAAGAACTTAGATCTATTTGAAGGCAACTTTCATTGCTCAACAATTATTAAATCATTCATAGTTGATGGCCAAACAACTATAAAGCATAAGCATATGTTCTCAAACTAACAAATCATGAAAAAATATAATCATTCCCTAACTATTTCATATCAAAACTACAACAAATTCATCTTCACCCTAGGATATGAAAAGGTTTAGCTATACATATCATATTAAGAACATCTAACCATGAAACAAACTTGTAACAAAGCATGACAAGTAAGAATAAGAGACAAAGTTTAGGAAGAAGAATTCTTATTCAATGTCTTGAAGGTTGAATCCTTAAATTCTTTCTCAAGTTGATCTCTCAAATAAGCTTGGTATAAGAGTGCTTCAACTTCCTCTCACAACTCTTAAAGTAACTTTGAAACTCATAATATGAAACTAGAGCCAAAACTACTTCTACCTCTACTTCTACTCTCCTTCTTCATGCTACAATATGTTACAAGATGCTACAAGATGTTCAAATCAATGGGATATAAGGGATATTTATAGATATTTTTAAACAAGAAAATGTGCTCATAATATGGTCATAAAATTGTTCTTCAACTTTTTCAACTCAAGTTTAGCTGAATCCAGCCAGATTTTATTAGAAAAATTTGTCCACAAAGTAATGTGAAATGAGTAAAAGTTGCAGAATCAACTTGCAGCAGTTACTCAGGGATTTGCCTCATAGTTCTTCCTCTTTTGCAGTTTTGCACTTTCTGCTCAAAATTTTTTGCTCTATTTTTGGACCAAATTCAAATGCAATTTTCTTGATAATGAAAGCTGAATTAGGTCTTGTAAAACCATTAAAATTGAATTTATTTGAGTTAGCTTTCAAATGAATCAAGAATCAGCTCAATTGGATCTCTGTAGGATGAGAAATGCCCAAAATACCCCTGACTGGTCAATGCGCTATTTCAGCTTTCAATAGAAATTTTGCCTGACTGTATTTTGACTTTTTGACCTAGAAAATCAATGAAATGGATTTCAATGTCTTATGAGAATTGTAGAGCTATGTCTTAACTTCAAAGAATCATCTCAATCTGATACTTGTAGTTCAAGATATAGCCAAAATGCCAAGGTGTCAAAACTATCAAACTCTTCATGATTTGAATCAATTCATAAGATATCAAAACCGACAAAATCAACACAAATTTGCACATTAACCTACACTTTTGCATGTTATGGTTAAAAACACTATTTGTATGAAAAGTAACTTATAAAGGAATTCAATTCTTCCATTTTAACCTAAAACACACCAAAAACTTACCTTAAAACCTAACTAAAAATCGGTAAAATAAATGCTAATCAGTAAGACTGCTTGGAAAACCATTTACGGCTACTTGTGTAGTGGGTCTGCCTTAGCAATTAATGGTTTTTTTTGTGGAAAACTAATATGAATGGCCTTGTTGCATACAATCACCATAATGCTTTGTCTTCTTCACCATATGTTGATTTCCTTGGAAACGTATCTTTCCCCCATTCAAATATTAGTAATCATTTGGAAATTTAAGCTAAAAAATGACGCATGCCTGTTCCTCTCCAAAAATATGGGCCGATAGTAGCTTGGAATTGAGTTAAAAGAAAAAGAAAAAAATAGCTATTTTTCAAATAAAGGTGAATCCAAGCGGCAATTTATTGCACAAGTAAATAATTTATCATAGACAGCAATCCAAATGACATCATCAATTTTTAAAAAACTGCTACAGTAAAATATTTGAAAACACCCTCAAAAACAGTTAATCCAAACTCTTGATATCTCAACCAACTCTGATGCCAGCTGATATGATCTACGCCCTGTTTCAGACGTAATCCATAACTTGACAAGTTATAGAGGATCTAGATTGACGGTATTCAAGTTTGGATAGCAAAAATAGGTAGAATGACGCTACAATCAAGTGCTATTCTTGATTGATAAGTCAAAGAATGCCTTAGGAATAACACTAAGGAATTCAAAGAATGCTCATGAAGAAGTCAAAGAGAACTTTCTCTCAATATTATTTGCTGAAAAAATGTCTAATATTTACAATGTAAAAGTAAGGCTATTTATAGCCAAAGTCCTAAACTAGTCGAAATCCAAACTAGACATGGATTACAACACTTATTGCAGTTAAAGAACTAATCTAATAGTACAAATAGCTAATTTAGCTTGTCATTTATTCCTAATAACCAACAATTAAGTAATTGAGTAAAACTTGACTGGATATGTGAAAATAAGAAAAAGTCCCAAAATTGATCCATTTAGAATCTGTGCATAGATTCTCAAATTGATTTTCATGTATATTCAAGGTAGAATGTGAAGCAAGAAGAAACGAAGACGAAATGAAGCAATGGACCGGATCCGTGAGCCGACCCGCAGATGGATCTAGTCATGGATCTATCACAGTTCCTGCTTTCCTACTTGAATCACTGTACTAAGTTCCAACTTCTCAATTCTAACTCCTTTTATGCATTCATATAGTCCAACTTAATCTTAGACGGCACAAACCAAGGCTTGAAGTGACTTTTTAAACTTCTTAACTCTTGCACACATAACCGAACCCATTGGAACTTTCGCTGACTCAACACTGAAGCTCAGAACATCAACTTGATCAACCACATTAATTTTATTGTAACTTACTATAAAAATTGTAAAAAAATAAGTTTGTGTACGTGATTGTATATTTGAGGGTTTGAAGAAAATAAAATTTTTATTTTACTTTTTTCTTTTCTTTTTCCTTCTTTTTTCCCTCCCTTTCTTTTCTTTCCTTTTCTTTCTCCCCATACCTCCCTCCTCCCCACTTCCAGAGCCAACTACCGGCTGGGCCCTTCTTTTGTTTTTCTTCTTTTATCACTTTCCATCTCTTCCTCCTCCCTCTCTTCTCCTCTTTCTCTTACCATCCCTCCTTCTCCTCTCCTCTCTTCCCCCCTTCTCTCCTTCCCTTAGCCCACCACCCTTCCCCATTAGATTGTCATCTACTCATGAGGGTTAGGGGAGAAGGGTGGTAGGGTGAGAGAGAGAGGGAGAAGGGCTGGCGGGGGAATGGGGAAGGAGGCGGGAAAGAGGGGGAAGAAGGAGGGGAAAGGAGGAAAAGAGAGGAAGAGGGAGAAAGAGAGAAAAGAGAAAAGAGAAAAAAGGGGAAAGGCTGCAGCAGTAACACTGTTGGTTGCCAGCGGTGATGTTAGTGGACTAAGGGGGGAGGGGAGGAAGAAAAAAAAAGGAAAGAAGGGAAATTTTTTTTTGTGTATTTTTAAATATTTTAGGGTTCATATTTAGGTGTTTAGAAAATTTGGGGTGATTGTAACTAAGGACCTGTTTGGCAAACAAGTTTTTGGCCAAGTTTGTCTCGTATAAGTTTTTTAATAACTTTAACTATAGTAATCTAAAAAAACTTTTCAAAGTTTTTAAATTATACATTTCAACATATCTAAAAATTTACATACTTCAAAAATTTTCTCTACAACTTCTACGGTAAGTTACAGTAAAATTTTAGACAAATACCTAAAAAACTCATTTGTCAAATAGAGCCTAAAATTGTTAAAAAACTAGTAGACAAAAAACACCTCAAAACACTAAGATGTCGAACAGGCTCATTATTTCCAAAAGAAAAACTCGAAGGGTGGCTGAGACTCCTCTTGTCTTGTATCATTTGTAAGGAAAAACTTGAAAGGCGGCTAAAAGCATAGGCACCCTATACTTCCATGCCTTGTGCAAATTTTCTCGACTATATTTAATAAAAATAAATGTATCATAAAGCAATCGTACCATCAATTAACTTGGAGGCTACTACTATGGGGAAATAAATTTTCATTTCTTAATTTAGTATCTAAATTTTTTGTACTCCTGGAATTAAAGGACAAAAAAGTTAAAATAGAACAATAAAAGTGCAGCAAAAAGAAAAATGGAAAAAATCAAAGGCTTTTTCAGAATCCTAGTTAAAATGGATTTGCTGATTGATTTTGGCTGATTTGTCCAAATAGTTGTTGAATAAACTCCCGGCTGTTCCTGCTCAATTGATCGAAGAATGTTTAAAATTCGGACTGGAGAGTGAACCAATCAAGTGTTCAGTTCTGATTTTTACCAGTTGAACCGATTCATAGGCCAATTCAATAGTTCATTAATTTATTAATTTTTTAAACTAAAAATATCAATAATAATAATAATAAGTTATGTGATATCTACCCAAAAATTAAGAGTTCATACCAGCTTCAAGAAAAAGTCATAGAAATTACAATTTCATCCAAAAAAAAGAAAAATTGCAAAAGTTACTTGCAAAAAAGTTAAAAATACTAGGAAAGTTAGGAAAAAAGATCACCCAAATATTCATCTCAAACTTTTTTACCCAAAAAAATAATCCTTGCTCTTTCAAGGGAAAAAAATAGCTCTATTTCAAGAAAAAAGAAAAAGAAGCCTGCGGCCTTCATAATCAATCATCATCTCATCTTCCATAATTCATGAATATCATCCCAAATTTTTCACAAAAAAAAAAAGAAGCCTCGCCGTTTCAAGGGAAGATAAGGCTATGCTATTTCAGGGGGCAAAAAAAAAAAGGAGGATGAGTGTGGCAACCACTAGGGGTGGCAATTTTTTACACGACCTGAAAACACGACACGAACCTAACACGAAATTAATGGGTTTGGGTTGAGGTTTCGGAAATTTGGGTCAGAATCGGGTTGGACTCGATGAACCCGAAAAAAAAACAGGTCGATTTCGGGTCAACCCGTGGTGACCTGATATGATCCGATATGACCCGTTTACGAATTAAAAATAATTTTATCTAACTAAACTAAGTTATTCTTTTTTTCAAAGGCATTAATTACTTAATTCTAAATGAATTTATTTAATTTGTGTACAGTTGAAATTATTATATTTAGACAAATAATATATTATATTATTTTTTACTTTTATACTGTTTTAATTTATTTTATATTTTGTTTGGGTTAAAACACTTTTACGGTGTTTAATTTATTTTAGATTTCGTTTGAAATTATTTATTTAAATTTTTATTACTTGATTATGTAATTAGTTTTGTGAGAAATTGATTTTATTAGAAATTACAGTGATAAATTAATAAATTAAAATTAAGTTTCGGGTCATTTCGGGTCGACCAGCCAACCCGTCAACCTGAAATTTTCGGGTTCGGGTCAGCATTCCTGACCCGTCATGGGTTGGCGGGTCGGGTTCGGGTCAACAAATTTTCTGACGGGTTGACCCGAACCCGACCCGCCAACCTGATTTGGACCCGAATTGCCACCCCTAGCAACCGCCAATAGCTTGTGGTGGCAATGGGGACTGTACTAAGTCCAAATCTGATTACAAAAAGCCATGAAAAAGGAAAATAATGAGACCCTAATAGCCATGGATGAGGATTGCTATGACTTCAAAAGAAAGGAGATATCTTTCTGGCAAAAGAGAGAGAAGAGAGAAAGTAAGAAAGGAAAAGGAGACGGCTATTGAAGATTGTTTAGGGTTTTGTCAATCGATGGCCAATTCGATCCGAGTTTAAAAACACTTCCGAAATACGTAATTCGCTCCAAATTTATAAACATTGGAATTTGGAGCAGCAAAGCCTCGAGAGATTAGTGGGGCCAATTTTGTTAAGGAGCTTTGTAACAATTTCGACTGAATCCTTTGCAAATTGGTTCTTAAATGAATCCCATCCAAAGTCCGAAATGGTTCCAAATACAACCAATCAAATCCGTTTGTCGCTACCAACTGAAAACAATTAAGGAAGCAAACATCAAGAGATTGATGAAGAAGGATTAGCATTGGTAGAGGTGAGTATTGGTAATCAATTAAACGAAGTTTATTGAAATCAACTTTTACCCTTATGAACTTTCAAACAGAAATTGAAATCAAATTCATTTTACTAAATTGAAATTGAATTGAACTAAATCGAAACTGATTTCGATAATCGGTCAATTGATTTCGCCTATTTTGATATTTGATATAAAAATAAAAAAAATCAATTTGTGGTTAATATCCAAAAAGTATATCAACATGATTCATTTGGCTAATATTATACAAATATAAAGTAGTCATATTAAAATGGGTTATTATCACTTTACTTCCTTAAACTACATCACTACTAGCAGTTTATCTCCTAACGTTATTTTTTAGTCACTTCACCCCATGAGTAATTCAACTCAACATGTTAAGAAATTTTGGACAAAAATACCCTTTTATTCTATAGCATTACTACATTGTTATTATTACTTTATTCCTTTAAATTATAGTGATATAATCGATTTAATTCCTAACATTATTTTTTTTGAAATTTTATTTCAGCGTTAATCTAACTAGTATGGTAAAATTTTTTAAAATATATTTACCCTTATATAGATAATTAAAAATTAAAATTTAGAATTATTATTCTTCTTTTTTTCACTTTAAGAGATCCAAAAATATAAAAATAAAAGGGTTTTCTCAAATTTCTTTTTTTACACTTATTAATATTAGAAAAAGAAAAAGAGATAGGAAAGAAAGAGACAGAAAATTAGATTTTGCAAAAAAATAAAAATAAAAAAGTCTAACATTATCATATTAATTTACGGTTGTTGGAATTAGGATTGAAATCTGGTGGTAAACAGTAAAGTGAAATAATTTTAAAATAATAAAAGTATTTAATTCTTTCTTATTTGTATTTTCTAAAAAAAGAATTGAACTCTCCCTATCTATCTCTCTTTCCCCCTCTCCCTCCCCCTCCCTATCTTTCTATATTTTTAATATTAATAAGATTGCCAAAAAGAAAGAAATTAATATTTTGACTTTTTTTCTTAATACTAAAGAGGAAAAGAGCCACTCTAATTTTTTTATTATTTTTATTATACAAAGATGAGGGTACTTTCTTCTAAAGTTTTTTAACTTGCTAAGTTGATTTAATGGTTGGATAAATTGTCTAAAAAATAACTCTATAGGGTAAATTGATAATGAGACTATAGTTTATGGGGGTAAAATGATAATAACTTTAAGGGCTAAACTTGTCTATTTACTTTAATTAACAAACTCTGTTAAATTTGACCGTTAGTTTTGGGGGTAAAGTGACTAAAAAATAACGTTAAGGGGAAATTGATAGTGGCACCGAATGTTAAGGGGGTAAAGTGATAATAACCCTATTAAAACTTTAAAGAAATACCATGTATCCATATGAATTGTGTACGGTCTAATTTAAGCATACAAACATTCAATTTAATAAATCACTGAGTATTAAACATTTTTGCTACTTTGTCATTGTTTGGGTTTATATATATATATATATATACACTTTGAATCATATATTGTTTTGTTATTTAATTATAGGAAGGGTATTACTGTAACCATGAGTTAATAGTAATCAGTCGCTCTGAGATGCCTTGACTTTCACATTAACTCTAATCGTTTTTTTCTTTTTGTCATGTAACCTCTTGCAAGACAAAACTACCTCTATAAAATTGGAAATTTTATGTTGTCTTTCTTCTTTACAAAAATTGGAAATTTTTGTTATGTACCCCTTCTAATCTTTCTTCTTTGTTTTTTCCCCGTCCTCCTCTTGCTTGAAAGTTCGTCTTGTGAGACCATGCTCTGCAATCCATTTTGTGTAACTCAAATCCCGCACGCACCTCTTCCCCTGCCCCAATTTCTGTACCATTTTGCCACTCCTATTCCTTCTTCTCTTCCCAAACTCTATATTTACCTCAGCTTCTTCTCCTCCACCATGACCTCACATCCCGAGAATCAACATCTTCAATTGCAGTGTCATTCTTTTCACATTTTGATAGCGCAAATTTTCAACTTCATCAGGTTCCAAACTAGATGAAAATTATATTGAAACGTTGGCTTTCACCCTAACTACATCAAATTTTGTGGTATAGACATTAGACAGAACACCTCAGGCAAATCACACGGGAAACTTAGCCCCTGTATTTTTTCACTATATTGGTGAGGGTGCATAAGCTGAATAGTAGCACTAGATGCTTTTGGCCGCTTATCCGTGAGCTCAATCGAGCAATCACTGTCCTCCACCATGAGTTTCTACTCGATTGATTAGCAGTCGAAAGATTCAGATACCTTCTCAAGTCAAGAGTTGTTCCTGATATCAGTGAGTTCCAAAGACTGGCTGATTTCCATGGACTACCCTATGTCCCCTCCTTCCATCACTTCTTGATATACACAATTTCAGTGTTTTCCTTTCGAATTCAGCAGCCTTGGATCTTTTCAAAGCAGAAGGCAAGTACTCATCGACAGCCTTATCCCATTGCTTCTTGTGAAAGGTTATTTAATTTAACGGAGTTCAGAATTCAGATCTCATAGTTGGATTGTAGTCATGATCAGGCTGCGAAACGTAACTCGGCTGAATTTCTTTATAGAACATCCTCCATTTTAGCCAGAAGCCATGCATTTGTCAGTGAGTTCTTCATCGTTTTCCCTTGAAATGTCGATGAGACGTTTTTGGTGGATGGACTTAGAATATTCCCAAGTTTAACCTCTGCAGCCTTAAAGAGTTGATTTCAACAAGCCAGATCGATGGAGTTGAACTTTGATGTGGATTAAAAGGGTCCAAGGTGCTTCAAATATGAACATCAAGAATCAAGAAAAATGATGCAGAGATTCACCAGAATTCTTGTTGGAACTTACATTTCCATCTACGAAGCTGAGGTGATGAGAACAGCTTCTTAAAGAAAAATAAAATCAGTAAATTTCATGAAATGAAGCAGCAAAGGCAAAATCTCAACCAGTATTGCGATTTGACAAAGTAGATTTGTAGTAGACTTTCGGGAAATTATATGGAAATAGGTTTTTTTGTCAAGTATTAAACCACGGCTCTAGTTGTGAAAAGACTGAAGAAAAAATTGAGTACTAAGGAGTCAAGGACTGCAAGTCTCCTGAATACGGAGCCTTTCTCGACTACCTTCTCTGACATGCTTCTTATGGTTTTTTTCTTTTTTTTGTTGCAACAGTAGAATTCCTATAAACTAATCTAGCCTAATCTGGGAGAAGGGGGAGGAGGACTTGATGTGAATAGAGACTCTATCGAATAAAATTAATTAAGACTGCCACATATAGTGACAAACTGGTAGGAGACAAGGGTTGAATCCTTAACCTCCCACACCGCCTTGATCACTAGGCCTTTTGGCCTAGTGGCTCTTATGGTTTTTTTTCTTAGTCACTATTTTTGTGACCATTTTGGCGATGGCAAAGTAAAGTTGACTTGAAATTAGAGTGGCACCTAAATTAAAAGTTGAGTCATTGTGAGATTAAATTTCCTATGCTATTACAGATTTTGTTAGTTATGTGATTCACAATTGTTGTCATTGAGTAATATGTGGCAATTGTTTTCAAATGCTAATATGTGGGTTGCTATATATACTAATATAGAGAACTAATATCTGGCTTGTCATATAATGAGAATTTTAATGTACCAAGTAGTTGTAATATACGAAATATTGCTTAAGCTTAGTTTAGCAACAAGAGACATGATAAGCTTGGTTTAGCACCAGGAGACATGATGTGCGAATTTTGTCATACCCCTTTTCCCTTCAAATTCAGGTTAGGGAGAGATTCTCAGCAGAAGATCCTGAATCTATTTTTAGTACTTGCGTCTCCTTTTTCTCCTGAAGCAATTGAGTCAAGCGTCTCAAAATAATATCAGCCTCGTTCTCCCTTATCACTTGGTCTTGAACTTCAGCAGGAGACACTTTATTCGTCTTTACCAGCTCTTTAATTGCTTGAAGGCCGATTACACTTGTCTTTCCCTCATTTCCACCTTCTTCCTCCGGCTCTTGGAGAACTGCAGATTTGGGTGCTTGTTGATTACTTCTATGGTTTTCAACTTGGACATTTTTCTTTTTTTCCTCAAGGAACTCAATCAGGCATGCTAGTACAATTTCAGGCTCACCATTCTTCAATAACTGCTCTCCTACTTCTGCAGGAGTCACATTGGTGACTTTCATCAGCTGCTCAACAACCAAGAAGAGTGGATGATCTGTGATTCCAAGGTAATTGGAAGCAAGCAATTTGAAACCGCAGAGGGTGCAATACGACATGTGAATATGCACATCCATGCGACCAGGGCGCAATAAAGCCGGGTCTAGCTTATCTTTATGATTAGTTGTAAACACTATGATGCGCTCATCCCCACAGCTCGACCATAGTCCATCAATGAAGTTCAGTAATCCAGACAAGGTAACCTGGAAAGATGGTAAGTTAAAAAAGATTCTGCTGTGATAATCTAATTTCTCCATGGCTCTGATAAATATATGCAAGTGTCTAAGTAAGAGCCCAAGAGGCTGGCAACGAATTCAGTCAAGTGCATGAGGTTCCTAAATTTTGAAGTTGTAAAGCAAATGACTGCATTCAGATCAGATGCACAAGCACGTTCGAATATACTGTGAATCTCCAAGACTCCAACCTATGGTGCTTTACTATCGAGAAAGTGGAGACTGGAAATTGGGTACCTGGCATGGAGTTAAGACATACCGTTGTAGACGGAAATTGTTTAAGCATTCAAATTAATCGCTTTAAACCGTGGTTATCACTTTCTGCCAACTTGATGATAACATAATATACTTGATAAAGTCTTCTGGTATATGGTATTTGCCAAAGCACTCTAGTTTGTCTACGTGGCAGAGTTCATGAAGCAATGTCAACTCACACAAAGGAGAAAGTCATGCAATGGGCAAAACTAAAACAGTGCCAAGATAAAACACAGTAACACACTGCAACGCTATGTTACTCCAAAACAGCACAGATCACATTGGAAACTTACCCAGTTTTCTTGACCATACTGTTGAGGGAACATAGATGCACTTGATGCTTTTTTTGGTCGCTTCACCGTGAGCTCAATCGAGCAATCAATGTCCTCCACCAGAAGTATCGACTGATTAGCTGTTGAAATCAGATGCCTTCTCAAATCAGAGTTGGTCCTGACATCAGTGAGCTCCAAGTCATAGATGTCAAATTTTAAATAGTTGGCCATGGCAGCAACCAAACTTGATTTCCCTGTTCCTGGTGGCCCAAACAGCAAATACCCCCTTTTCCATGCCTTCCCAGCTTTCCGATAAAGCTCTTTCCTTCGGACAAAATTCTCAAGATCATCGATAACCATCTTTTTAGCGTCTGTATCCATTGCCAACGTGTCAAATGTGGCTGGATGATCAAGATCGACTGATTGCCACGGGTTGCCCCTATGTCCCATCATCCGATCGTTTCCCAACATAAACAATTTCAGTGTCTTCTTTTCAAGTTCAATAGCCTTAGATCTTTCCAAAACATAAGGCAAGTACTCGCCAATAACCTTATCCTTATGCTTCTTGTGAAAGATTAATTCATAATACCGGGGTTTGGATAACATAGTTGAATCATAGCCACCAGGCTGTGAAACGTATCTCGGTCGAATCTGCTTACAGGCCATCCTCCATTTTATCTGGAAGCCGTTAAATTTTTGGGTGAGTTCTTCATTGGTTTCCATGGAAATGTTGATTTTCTTTTCTTTTTGAGGCAGTGTGGCTCGAAACCTTTTAGTGGATGGACTTAGAATGGATCCCAAGTAAACTTCTGCGGCCTTGAAGAGTTGATTTTGGCCAAGACCATCGAATTCATCGATGACTAAGATGACTTCATTGGTGAATGCTGTGAAAAGGCGGTGAACATTGGTGAAGAAAAATTGTCTGAACTCGCGGGGAATGATATCATTGGCGACGGACCTAATAAGCATGGCGGTGGCAGCTACAGAGGCTGCAGCAGAGATGATTGCTCTGGTTGATGGTATTTTGATGTTTGAAGCCATGGCTGCTGAAAAATTTTTGTCCTTCGGGGAGTTGTTTTTCAGGAGGTTAGACCAATGGGGCTTGATGAGGTTTAAGAGGGTTCGAGGTACTTCAACTATAAAAATCAAGAATCGAGGGAAAATGAAACTCTCAACTGGTACTACTAATGGATAACAAATTGAAGACTTTTGGTAGACTCATGGAAATGGGGTTTTCTCAGCAGATGTTTTTACCAGGACTCTCAAAGTCTACTTCCCTTTCTAGATGACGTTTCTAATTAGCAACGCCTGTTTCTTCACTCAATTAAAGACTCCAGTCTTCAAGTGACATACCCCTCTTGAGGTTTTGTCCTTTCCAAGAGGCCTTTTTCCCTGCACTACCAATTTGCTGTTTGTCTTGACACTACTTTTGTGACGTAAGAATGAGAGGGAAGGATTCCATTCACCTCTTCATCAACGGGGACATCTACCACCAGTCCAAATACCACCGGTCCAAAGGACCGGTGGCTAGACTTGGTGAGATGAAAAATTAACGTTTCAAACCTTATCTTTCATCAATTGCTATAATAAATGGTTTTTTAAAAAAAATTTATATGGATGTATGAGGTATTTGTTTGATCTGATGGTGATTCAGTTCCTCTCTCAGATAGGCCTAATTGAATTTTCTTTAAATAGATTACGATAGAGTATAGATAAAACGAGGATGATAAAAAAAAAAAAATCAATGTGGACATCTACGGCTGGGATAAAGAAATGGAAACCAACGAGGGGCCGGGCTGCTTTAAATGCAGGGCACTGACAAGGACTGCATTATTGACTTGGAGTTGGGTATGGACGAATAGGTATGACAGTACATTCTGCTCATTTTACTTTGTTTATTAGGAATTGCCCACAATAGGGACAAATCTTTACGGTCCTTCAGCAGCAACCTTTTGTAAAATTTATACGAATGTGTGATGTATTTGTTTGATTTGATGATGATGATGATTCAGTTCCTCTTTCTCAAGTAGACTTAGTTGAATCTTCTTTAAATAAATTATGACAGAGTAAAATATAAATAAAACGAGGATGATAAAAAAAAAAAATCAATGTGGACACCTACGGCTGGGATAAAGAAATGGAAACCAACGAGGGGCCGGGCTGCTTTAAATGCAGGGCACTGACAAGGATTACATTATTGACTTGGAGTTAGGTATGGACGAATAGGTCATTCTGCTCATTTTACTTTGTTTATTAGGAATTGCCCACAATAGGGACAAATCTTTACGGTCCTTCAGCAGCTACCTTTTGTCAAATGCACACGGATTCGTCCAGTCATTAAAGAAATTAATAGATAATAATGAAATCTTTTCTAAAATCAGGAGAAAAACATGGAACACACGTGGAATTTGATCAACATCACACAGAATGTATCGTCACCATTTCCCTTGTCTTTTTCCTCCAACACCTCCACAAGTTTGCGATTCTTCAATGCATTATGAGAATCAGAATAATTAAAAATTTTTATCCTAAATCCAATGGGAATTGTGTAAAATGACTCTAGACGAATACATGGTTTATCATCAAAAGGTTCAAAATGTCTGAGAGGACAAATGGTATTAATTCATTCATCAAACTCAATGGCCTCAAACCAAATATTTACTAATAGTGCTCAAACTTGACATCAAAAAAGCAATGCTACCCCTAAAAAAAAATTATGAATAGACATAAATGTCCATAGGTTCAAGTCGGATGTAGCACACATTTCTCTTCTTTCGCGCAAAGTTTCGGATCTATTCATTTGAAACAATTATATACATGATGATTCTAGATAAAAAAAAATGTTTTCGTATTTCAAATTATTTTTCTAAAAGTACAACAAAATAATTAGTTTATCATACAATCAAATCCTATAATTTGAATATCCGAGAAATTTCTTTCCGAGATTTTTCAGTATCCAAGATCTTCTCAAGAGTGTTATTTTGCTACATCCACATATTTCTTCGATTGGTTCTTCCATATAATGTGAGGAATAGCATCTAGAGAAAGAGCATGGAAATGAATTTAAAGAAACTTGGAATATTTTTTCTGTTTTAGTTGCAAATGCTATGAATTAATGAAAGATTTTTTTTTAATGTGATGAATGCTCAAAGCATACATGAAAACTTTGGGGGTCATTTCTTTATAAAACATGAAAAGTACATTTCTGTTAGAAATTTTAAAGATTAAATTGGGGAAGGGGGTATTCTCCTCAACTTCAATGTTTTAAAAGGTTCATTTGTTGAAGTGCAATGATGGATGGGATAAAGTGAGAAAAATAAAATTAGGGCATGCAAAGCACACCAAACCTTAGTGGAAGCTGATGTGTTTCCTTCTCGAGAAGGTAAGACATCGTACAATTACGGCCAACAAGATTTGGTGAATGTTGCGATTGCTTCATTTCATCCTTGGTCATCAAATAGCAAGTTTCCATTTCCAAGATTTAACAAATAAACTAAACTAAACTATTTTTAAAATATTTTGACAAAAATAAATCCATATTTGACATCCATATTTGTTGTTATAAATCTTCGAGGAAATAGGATCACAGGATTCCACAGGTACTAAACACTACATTCCCTGGCCAATCCAATCCCAATGCCCATATGCGGATATCAATCACATTCATGCTTTTCCATCAAACTAATCGTTTCAAAACACGGTCCTTCTTCATGATACAAAATAACATGGCGGACACTTTACAGCAGTAGAAAAAAGAACGTGTGCTGTATGTATGTTTATTATAACATAGACTTGTATTTATTCAGTTAATATGAATTAATTAAATTAATAGACTAATTTTGAGATTCGAAACATTTTCTATTTTTAAGCATAGAAAAAATAAAGTCTCATGAATATTGCTTGAAATGAGATCTTTTCATCAAACCTTTTACTATATGATAAGTATAATACAGCTTTGTGGAAGTGAATCACAAAATTCAGCCTTACAATTCCTATACGCGTACATTGTTGCTTAGACAAATTTTTAATTACCTGCCACTTCATGAGCGTCATTGATTATGCGAATCCAAGTAATGAGAAATCAATCTAAGGTGCCATATCACGTGATAGTTACAAAGAATGAATTCATGACAAATGTACTAAGAAAAAGTCAAAACAAAAAGCCAACAGAATCTTATTTATTTTTTATGGGCACGCTGTTTCATTGAGATTAAAATATATCACTTGGGGTCTCCAAAATAATGCAACCTTTAGAATGCAACAATTGAGGTTTCACCTCAGATTTAACTATCATTTTATAATCATTACAAACCTTTCCTGATCTTTCCTTATTGCAGCCATAACTTTGAGTCTAGTTTTTATAAAACTATGGGACTGAGCCGTGACCTCGGCTCAGAATCTAAAGGATTAGCACAAAAATACAGTCCAGGATGGCACCCCCAAAAATGAGCCCAAGGTAGTCGACTAATGTGACCTGATTGACGTGACTTGATCCAATCTGATATATTAGGAGAACGGGCAGGGACGGTCATTAGAAGGACCGTCTCTAAACAGTGCACGGTCAAGATTTGGTCCAAAAAAATTGTACGGTCCAAATCACTTTTTATACCTCGTTTTTAACAACATGTGTGAGACCCACAAAAATTTGTTTTAAAGCTAAACGTTGTGCAAACAAAATTATGCCATGTACAAACAAAGTTACGCGGTGTGCAAAATGCACAAAGCCGCTAGGAACTGCCCGTGGTGCGATATATTAGGGTAATAAATGATGCTGAACTAGCCTATCCTACAAAATCAGCCTATATGCTTACTTTCCTATGAAGAGTGACTCTCGCTCTGATATAAATATCCTTCCTCCGCCTTCCCGTTCAAGTAATTGGATAATCCTAAACTCTTTTATTATCAAATTCAAACACACTACTCATAATTGAAAAGTTATACAATTTATTACAACAACACAAAGAATCACAAGAGAGAGAAAGATTATTTTTCCCTAATATCAGTCTTGAAAGCTTGTAATTAATACTGACAAAAGTCTTTCTTCAATTTTGGAATTAGTCCTTATACAGGTGCTAAAAGATGATGCTTTATTAGCTTTCAACGGTCAAGCATAAAATGCTCCAAAAACTAGCCATTTGGAATATTGGACGTTTGACAATTTAAAATCCATCCAACATTTGCGGTTGATAGTAGGTTGAGGAGTTTTGTTTACAAGGAATTGGATGCCTGATTCTTCATAATGTGTCTAATCGACAGAACGAATCAATCAGTTTCAACTATGATCAAATAGCAATGATTCAAAGCACTTCTTTTTACACTATTTTAGATTTTGAATTTTTCAGATAGTAGATAGGAGGTTACTACGTCCGACATGAGTGTCCGTTGGTTTGTCGTAATCTGTCGAACATCCAACACTGATATTAAGCACCCCACAGTTTATAAAAACTACTATTTCTTTTGTTTCAAAATTTTGTGCTTCCCAACTTGTTAATAACTTGCCTTTACACACTTTTTACACAAAATCATTAAGACTAATCATTATTTGTTTTGTATAATCATTAAAACTAGGGATCAAGTTCAACATTCTTCTCCTTTTTTATGATGACAAATCAAATGATGATTCATCTTGTAAAAAGAAATTGTGGAGAATGAACTCCCCCTCAACATGAGAAACATCACCAATTAAACTCAACATTCTTCTCCCCCTCAATTCAAGAATCATCAATTAAACTCAATATTCATCTCTCCCTTAATTCAAGAATTATCAATTAATCTCCCTTTTTGTCATCAATCAAAAAGAAAAATATCTGATATAGCAAGCCAACACAAATATAGTAAATGCACATCAAGTTATCAGCAACGCAGCAAGCTATTATCAAAAGTATCAACGCCAATG
This sequence comes from Coffea arabica, assembly GCF_036785885.1. NCBI lineage: Eukaryota > Viridiplantae > Streptophyta > Magnoliopsida > Gentianales > Rubiaceae > Coffea > Coffea arabica. The sequence continues at coordinate 35,865,881 of NC_092323.1, read as the reverse complement.
CATTAGCTCATCACCAAGTTAGCAATCATCAAAAGAACTAAGATATTAAGAAGGTACCAAGGTAGCATCAAGTTCAATATTGAACATCAAGTTTGAAACAATTCATTAACACATCAGAAGAAATTAACAAAGGTACTCTGGAATGATCAATGCGTGCAACATCCTAAACTAAAAATGAACCCCTCTATGATGAACCTAACATGACTACATGTCCTAACAATATCTAAGATGGCGACTGGTGAAGAGGTCTTCACCGAACAAGTTGAAAGTATTCTTCTTCAGTCTCCTCATCTTTATTAGGATCAGCCAACTGCAACAGTTGGGTGGATGGACCCACAACATCACGAGAGGTACCGAGAGGTCCTTGTTGCTCCATTGGTGAAGGGATCAACTATGTGGGAACTTCTTCTTGCGGGGTACTTATCAATAGAGCCCGCATCCTTTAATATTGTTTTTCTTTTGCTTCAGTTGCATTACCAAGTGTAGACCATGCTCAAGGAAAGTCATGTGATTCTTCAAGTCATGCAAAAGGGCAATGATTTGGTCCAAAAAAGAAGGAGGTGGAGCTGTAGAACTAGGACCAATAGAAGGTGGAAGAGATAGAGTGGAAGTGTGAGGACATTTGGAGGGGCAAGTGCAAGGGGAAGGGGAAAGTGGATCATGAGTTCGTTTAGATCGACCGTCAATCATAGCCTCTTTGTGGTACCATGACCCAACAAGGAATTTGAGATTTTTTCTTTTAAAATAGTTTTAGTGAAAAATGGGTGAACTTTCTTTTGAAGGTTGGCTAATGAAAGGAGTGTTAAAATGTCAAAAATAGAAGTAAAAAATTTTGCATAAAGGAGTTTCCTACAAGAGTCTATGCCAACCTTATTTATAAAACGACATATAATGAATCCAAAATCAATCCTCAAATAGAACTACATTTACTAGTCATGTAAAAAATAGCCTTAAACTACATTTACTAGGTTTGGAGAGAGTACCTAAGGAAGCTAAAACTCACAAAATTATGTCCAAGAAGAGTTTTAAGAATTTGGGGGTTTAGGGCAAATCTCAATTTTTTTAAAATTTTGGATGGTTTTGAATGAAATTTTGTTGAGAAATGAGGTCTTGTAGATAGAGATTTGATTTTTGAGAGCAATTTGAAGTAATTTTGAGTTTGAAGGGAATAATTGAAGTGAGGATTGGAGCTAGGGTTAGTCTTTCTTCGTTTGAAACTTTGAATGAAAAGAGAAGAAATGAACTTCCAAGAGCTTAAAAACATGTTTGTTTAGTGTTGGACATCTAAACGAAGTAGTTGTGTGTCCGACACCTCCGTTCGACCCTGGAAACTTTGAAAAACATTTTAAAAGCTGTCAAACATTCGTTCATAATTGTTGGACGTCCAATAGATGTCGACATAGAAAAATTTAAGAAATTCTTTTCAAAAAGCTCAAATTTGATCTTAAATACACAAATTGATCCAAAGGCAATGCTTTTGCAAAAATATCTACTATTTGATCTTTCGAGTAAACATAATTTATTCAAATTTCTTGTCTTTGATAAAATGATACTTAATATCTATATGCTTGATTTTAGAATATTGAATGGGGTTTCCAGTCAAATTAATGGCACTATTTTTATCACGAAACTTAGGCACACAATCATATATCAAACGAAAATTAAGCAAAGTATGTTTCACCCTCAACAATTGAGCATAACAAGCCCCCATGGCAATATACTTGGCTTCCAACGTGGACTGCACTTTATTTCTTACTAAACCATGAAACTAAGCAATTATCAAAAAAATAACATGTACCACTAGTGCTCCTTCTATCTACTCTCCAGCTGACAAAATCCATATCGAAATAGCCAACTAAATCAACATTCTTAGACTTACGAAACCATAAACTGTATTTCAAGTTCCTTTCAAATATCTAAAAATTCTTTTGATGGCCATAAGATGGGATTCCTTGAGACATGATTGAAAACGAGCTCAAATACACACAACAAACATACTATCTGACCTACTTGCTATAAGATAAAGTAAACTACCAATCATATCTCTATAACACTTTTCATCTATTTTAGTACCTTGTCAAGTTTTGTGGACGTGCATACTTTGGAGTTCCCACCTGCCTTGATTCTTCTATCCCAAATGGGTTGAACAATTCCTTTGTGTACTTGGTTTGATTGATGAAAGTTTCCTCTTGAATTTTATGGATTTAGAGTCCAAGGAAGAAGTTCAACTCTCCCATCATACTCATCTCAAATTTCTTTTGCATTAGCATAGAAAAATCCTTGTACAAGCTTTCATTAGTACCACTAAAAATAATATCATCCACATAAATTTGTACAACTAAGAGATCATCCAAGCATGACTTTATAAATAGAGTAGTGTCAACATTTCTTCTATTAAAACTATTTTCAATTAGAAAATCACTTAACTTTTCATACCATACTCTAAGAGCTTGTTTTAAACTATACAAAACTTTAGAAAGTCTAAAAGCATGATTTGGAAATAATTTATTTTCAAACCTTGGTAATTGTTCAACATAAATTTCTTGATCAGTAAAACCATTTAGAAATGCACTTTTAACATCCATTTGAAATAATTTGAAAATTTTGAAGCAAGTAAAAGCAAGAACATTCTAATTGATTCTAATATATCTACAAAAACATTATATCAATTCCTTCTTCTTGAGCAGACCCCTTAGCTACTTATCTATCCTTATTTCTAATAATTTTACCCTTATCATTTAATTTATTTTTAAAAACCCATTTAGTGCCAATTATAGTGTGATCTAGAGATCTTTCAACTAAAGTTCATACTTTATTTTTTTTAAGTTGATTAAGTTCCTTTTGTAAGGTTATAATCCAATCATCATCTTTCAAGGCCTCATTAACATTCTTAGATTTAAATCGTGAGAGTAAAGCAAAATTATCTAGCAATGGCCTAGTAAAGGAGCGAGATTTTACTCTTTCTGATGGATCACCTATAATAAACTCTTTTGGATGATTTTATGCAAACTTCCAAACTTTAGGAAGTTCTTTAGGAGTTTCATCATCCTTCTTTTCTTCTTCTACTTCCATATTTTGTGAAGTGTCCTCCTTTGATGTCTTTGCTTCATTTTCAGTGGACAATTCTTCAAGTTTTTGTTGCAAACCTACATCATCATCTTTACAAATATTTTTTGTAGCAATATCATTAGTTTCATCAAATGTAATATGAATAGGTTCCTCAATGACAAGTGTTCTTCTATTATAAAGTCTATAAACTTGTTTATCATTTGAATAATCTAGAAAAAATGCCTTCATTCATTTTCTTATCAAACTTATCAAAGTGTTCTTTGATATTCAAAATAAAACATTTACAATCAAATACTTTAAAATATCCAACAATTGGTTTTTTACCAAAAGGAAGTTCATAAGAAGTTTTGTTTAAAATAGATTGTAAAAGCACTCTATTCATAACATAAGAAGTCGTATTAACTGCTTCGTCCCAAAAGTATTTTGGTAAATAACATTCATTAATCATGGTTCTAAGAGCTTTCTAAAGAGTTCTAATTTTTCTTTCAACAATATCATTTTGTTGAGGAACCTTAGCAGCCGAAAATTCATATGAAATACCATTATGGTTACAAATTTCGGAAAAATCACAATATTTGAATTAGATTCCATTGTCACTCCTAATTGTGAGAACTTGCAAAGTTCCTCATATTTTCTTAAAATTTCCTTTTATTCTGAATAAATTACTTTATAATATCTTTACTACTCATTTACTCCCTCAATAGTTGTAATAAATAATAGAATTAAGAGTTTTACCCTTAGTTTTATAGTTAGGATAAAATAGGGTTTTTGCGTATTTTGGTAGTGTGATTAATTGGTGAGGTGTGTACTAAATTTGATGGTTAAGAGTGAGTTTTAGATAAGATAAAGTGTGTGATTAGAAGTGTTAATAATAAGTTAGTGAATCATAAGTTAAAACCCTAGTATGCGCGAGTTAAGGAAAAACGGTTCCAACCGACGTGCACCGTTTACTACCGATTGAATACAGCACTTGAACACTACTTTATTACCTTAATCTCCTTGTTTTTAATTGAGCTAATTAGCTTTTAATTAACCCTTAAAGTGGCCGAAAATCTTGACCAAAAGAAAGAGGGAAAAAGAAAAAATTTTGAGATTTAACCATGCGGCGACACTTGGTGAAAATCCAACCAACTTTGACTAAACCAATTTCCTTTCTTCTTATCTTTCCCTTGGCTTTATTTCTTCTCCATTTTCTTCTTGTTGGCTAAGAGTGAGAGGAAAAAAAATAGAGAAGAAAGCTTGCAACCTCAGCCCTTGAATCAAGCTTGTTTGAGTGAAATCAATAAAACCAAACCGATTAAACTTACCTCTTAGTGCTTGGAAGGCTTAGTGTGCTGAAATTTTGGGAAGATAGTGGTTTGTTTCTCACTTGCAAGAAGCTTTTGGCAGGTATAAGGCTTGAACTTGCTTTTCTCTTGTTTAATCTTGCTAAAGTTGGTATAGAAGTTCTTAATCTTGGCTTGTTATGGTTGAGTTTCTAGTTTTGATGGTAAGGTGGAATTTTCAGCTAGGGTTTGCAATTTTCAGTTTTGATTAATGTTGTTTATCTAGTATATGATGATGACGAGCTTGGATATGGATTTGGGGTAGTGATTAAATGCATGAATGTTACTTCTAAGTATTGAAACATCGAATTTCAGCTTAGCAAGAAGAATTCCAGCATTTGTAGTGATTCTGCCCTATTTTTGGACCCAAACTGACCTGCATATTCGTCCATAATAAAGGCCAAATCAGTTCTTTCCCAAAACATAAAAGTTGTAGGGAATTGAGTTAAATTTCTACCCAAAAAATTTCAACTCAATCAGAGCACTGTAACTTGTGTAATGACTAAAATACCCCTAACTGCCCAAATACCCTGTTTAACCGACAGCTTTCTGGTTTTTCTGAGATTTCAATTTTTGACCCTGAAAACGCGAGAACTGGTTGTCAATGTCTTCATAGAAAATGTAGGTCTATGTCTTATCTTCGAAAGTCCATAAAATTGACCTTGATCCAATATACTTAGCTATAGTTACGACCAAAACACCGAAGGATGACAAAACTGCCATTTATCAGTTCTTCTTTAAACTGGTTTCCAGCTTTGGTCCATGGTGATAAGTTATTATTTGGTTTGTTTGGTTGATTTGGAGGCCTTGAATAGATGAATGTTGTTGGTTATCACTTGTGGTTGGATTGGAGGGTTGTTGGCTTATGAATCCAAGTTGTACTTGGATGGGAAAAGTAAGAAAATAGGGGAAATGCTACCCAAATTTCTATTACTTACTCTTATGAATATTAGTGAGATGTAAGGTTTGATTTTAGAGTTAGTTGGAAAGTGTTAGTTATATCTAAGATGAAAAGTGTTAGTTTTATCTCGAAAACTTTGAATTACATTAGCTCACTTCAATTTGGGATTGGTTATTCTTAGGGTTTGTCGGTGATCAAGGGCATAATCCGGAAGGAAACTTTTGACGTTATTTTGCTTACACTGTGAGGGTTCTTTGTATATTGTGCTTCCAATGACTATGTGGATTGTTGTGAATGTTTGCTTGAATGTTAAATATTTTCAATTATTATTAAATGAATTTTCGATAGGCAAGTGTGTACTTTATCGCACTCGACCTAAGTTAACATGAAATTTTCAATGATTAAATGATTGAATGCTACTTGTGCATGAATGTAAGCCTTTTGGCTGAACTGGGCCTTTGCCCTTCATTGCCAACCAACTCGAGCCAGAAGCGGACTCAGTCAGGCGGCTGGTGACCCTGGGACAATGTTTTGGTATACTCGAGTATGACCACGAAGGTTGGTGGAGAACTGGCCAATGAATTGGTTAGTAGCGGGAAATGAAATCAATGAATGAATGTCAAGAACCCTGAAGGAGTTTTCACTTGCAAAAAAAAAGGAAATGTTTTCTAATATTGGAGGGATAAGGAAAATGATTGGCGAATGAATGAACGAATGGCTCCATATGAGCATGTATCCTTTTAATGAGTGTGTTCTCATTGCTTTTATATTATGAATGTTTAAATTGTTTATATTGCTTGATTACTTGTTTGGGAACCTTACTGGGTTTTTATCTCATTCCTTTAGTTTTTGTTTTCCTTACAGGGGATACGAGTGAGGGCGTGAGACTGGTATAAGCTAGCATAGTCTAGTTCTTGAATTTTTACGATTGTACTCGCGCTAGTACTTGGTTAGGGTTGAATGTATCTGGAATTCACAATTTTTGTTATATTTGGGATTGTATGAATGTTTGAGATAGAAATGAATGTAAGTATACGTTCCAAGTTTGAAGAACTATGATTTCACTTATATTGAGGTTATACCTTATTCTATTTGAAGAGAGTGAACGAGTCCTGGCGAGAGTTGGGCAAGCGGTCCGCTAAACCTTGGGGTATGCCCTAGGGGGAGGTGGGGTCGTCACATGGCAACATTTTGCTTCCTTTTTGTTTTAGCTAATTTAAATCCCCCCAAAAACAATTGGTACTTTGTTTAGATTGTTTAAAATTCAAGATTCGTAGCTGAACAAATTTCTTCTCCTTTTTTTTAACGCAACAGCCAAGTAACTCAGATTCAAGGAAAACTAGGGTTTTGCACTTCTTACTTAACCTGATGAAGATGTAGTTCAAGGTTTCCAAAAGAATCCGAATTTTTGTTGCAAGTTATTCAAGATTTGTAGAGTGCAATCCAAGAAGTCATGAAACACATTGAAGTTCCCAAGATTTCCCAAAACAGCTCAAGAAAGTGTTCAAGTTTCCCAAATTTCTAGCTAAAGTTTCAAGAAGTTCAAGAACCTAGTTTTTTTGGTCTTCAAGAATTTCAAGATTGATATTTGTACAATCAAGAACTTTAAGAAAAACTAGAATTTGATCTAAGAAATTCAAGAACAAGGTACCTATAGCTACACAAGTCACGAGTAATAAAAGTTGTGATAGAAACCCTAACTTGTTTCACGGATTTCTTCATAACAAGACACGAATATAAATTTTTTTTTCAACTGAACCATGGAATTAAACAAACAAATTGACACACTTGGAACTCCAAAAAACGTGAAGAACAATGAAAAAATTAACACCAACAAATTTGGGCAGAAATTAATGACAACCCGAGATGCAACAAGGAACAACACCCTAATTACTCTTCTATAATTAACCACAAATTGAAACCAAAAAATGCAAGAACAAATGCAAAAATATATTAATTCAGATGAATAGTAATGCTATAGTATGATGAACAGTAATGCAATAGGAATCACGAGCAGTAATTGCTATAATACATGAACAGTACCCAAAATTTTTTTTTCTCGACTAAAATCCAAATTGAAAAATAGGAAATTACACAAAAACACAAGAAAAGAAAGAGATATAACCTAGTATTTGTCAACCCGCTCTGATGTCAGATGATACGAACTCCATCTGAGACGAAACCCGTATTTCATAAAGCTCCGGATCTAGATGAACAATCCCTAAGGTTTGGCAGTGGGAAACTTACATCCAATTAATTCTAGGAGTCACAAACATGTTGATACGATTTCAAACCGTAACTATTCGAATTAAAGAACCAAAGTTACAAGATAGATGGCACCACAATTCAACGTGATCTTGAATTGATAAACTGGTTTTGAACACCCGACACTCTCTAAGATGTTCAAGGGAACGCTTCCAAGAAGCCAAGAGAAAATTCTCTCACACACACGTGTTTGCTGAAAAAACACTTGTCTTCCCTTAATGAAAAACATTTAACCCCTTTTTATAGGGTTTTAAGACACGAAATCAACTCAAACTAGGAAACCCTAATGACAACTCATGGCCTTGTGTCTTCCCAAAGTTGGCTGACTTTAAAGCTCTTAAAATAACTAGGAAAACCATGACTAAACAACTTAGAATTGACTCACTAACAAAGACTACCAATCGAACTACAATATAAAACTTATAACAAATGACTAAGCTAACGCGCCTACGCCTTCTCGGACGCAAGTTTTCTGGCCAATATCTTGATCAACCCGAATGACATTAACAATTGAGGATTCTCCTTGGATAAGACTTTCAATCATCTTGGAACCTCCAATTGCCTCTTTGAATAGCACAAATGTCAGTGTTAAGTTGATTGGCCAGCTTGGCTTGCGAGCTAGTAACGAACATGGACCCAAATTGAATTGGATCATCTTGAACTTGACGAGTAGCTTGCATGTCCTCATCAATTTCTCACTTTATTTTTTGACCAAGTCTTGCTTCCATTTGCCTTTTGAGAGGTTGGAGAATTGATTGTTATTATTGCTTGATCCTTCTCTCCTAAATCTCCTTTTGTTGGAAAGGACCTTCTTGAAACTTTTGGTAAGTAAAGCAAAGTCGCTTTCATTATATTCACATCTCTCCATCGATAGAGGTCAAATCATTTTCCTCTTGAGAAGTTTTGAGAGTAATGCTTCTCTTTACTTTAGCATCTTCCTCCTCTTGAATCTTAGATTTGAGATTCAATTCATAGGAGATTAGTGAATTAATAAGAAACTCAATAGATATGGTATTTAAATCCTTAATCTCTTCTATAGCTGTAACTTTACTTTCCCAATCTTAAGATAAGGTATTCAAGTTTTTTCTATTTTTCACACCTAAAGTATATTCTTTACCTAGTACTTCTTGATCTTCAATAATGTCATTGAATTTATAATACATTTTTGTCAATATTTTCCTATGGCTCCATTTTGAAAGACTCATATTTAGTGACAAGTAAGGATTTCTTTTATTCCCTAACATTATCACTTCCTTCATAAATTTCTCTCAACTTATCTCACATTTCTTTAGTCGTTTTACACCCCTTTACTCTAGTAGATTCATTTGCATCCAAAGTACTGTACAACAGATTCATAACTTTAACATTCAAGGTGAGATTTATTTTATCTTGAGCACTTAATTCACTTCTAGTTTTAACTCTAGTTCTACCGATTTCTCTACTTTCAATGGTAGCCTCATAAGGATCTTCATTCATAATATACCACAATTCAATATCAATTGATTGCAAAAATATTTCAATTCTTTCTTTTCAACTAACATAATTGACACCATTAAACATGGAAGATCTAGTAATGGCTTAACACTCTAAAAACAAAGCATTATTAGTGGCCATGATCTACTTCTAAGCCAATTAAACTTAATCTCTATGAGACTAAATTCTGATGTGAATGGTAAGGTTCAAGCAACCTAAGATAGGGATGAATTAGTTGATTAGAAACTTAAGCATGATTAATACAATATTTGCTTAAATGAATTTACAAAGTTGCCTAGGTTATCAATCAAGCAATTGAGCGCTAACCTAAAGAGATGGTAGAATTAAAGTAACGAAAGCACTTAAACAAATAGAAAAGAAGCAATAAAAAATAGGGAATAGTAATTGCAAACCATACTAATTTCCAAGTTTTGACTCAAATTTGGAGTTGTATCCACTATTTAGTTTCTTCAATTTGATAAAGCAAATCAATCTTGTACAATGGAAGGGTCTCTTCTTGCTCACACTAAACTCCTTCTAGTTAAGCCAAGAAGTTTTACAACTTGCCAAATCAACCCTCACAAAACTGCAAATTGAATGCATTTACTCACTATGACGCCCTTACATCTTCTTAGAGCAAACCCTAAGGTATCAGCGGGGGGACGCCTATCCAACTCTCGTCAGGATTCACGCACTCATTCTAGCTTAATAAAGAATCTCAAGTCAACCATCGACTTATAATTAAGAAATATTTCAAATATACAAATCCAAAATCTCCCAAGACTACCATTACAATTACAATCCAAAACACCCAAGTACAACAAAATTTGCACTTTAAAAGTCTCCAATATCATACAAAAGGTATACTAGCTTCCACCAAAACCGCTAGTCTAGAATCACCAACTTCCATCTCCAAATCCTGTTAAAGAAAACAAACTTAAAGGGATGAGCTAATGCTCAGTGAGGCCAAGAAAATCAAGCAAGCAAACAAGTAGCACCAATCAATCGAATAGCATACTTGAAAGCAACTTTAACATGAACTTTCATTTAAGTGCACAAGTAGGAAATAAACACACATGGAAGGATACAGGAGCTCTCAGGAGTTATTTCCACTTCTCCACCGATTCAAGCCATTTGGGGTTGACTCTCCATCAACTCAAGAAGCAACATGACCATAGCGCTCCATTTACTTCCTCCATCCAACATAACACTCACTTAGATCTGAAATCAAACAAGCATGAGGTGGTGATACTATTCGAGTATGCCAAACGAGATCTCAAAAGATCAATCTATAATATTTCCCAAGGTTCACCAAGCTTCTCGACCAAGCCCTTGTCGGTTCGAGTTGCGAGGTTAACCAATGGGTTGGGTTGTCCCCACAAGTATAATTAGTCTATGAGACAATGCTCCAATCGACTTAGAATTGTTCATAACTCTGAGTCAGTATGAGAAACACCTCCCATCCGAATAGGGTGTGGTACATGCTGCCGCTCAGAGAATCAATCATAGCATTGAGTCGGTATAAGAGGCACCTCCCACCTAAATAGAGTGTGGTACATGCTGCCGCTTAGTACTCACGAGTTAAAACATGTTCGAGTACAAGTGCAAGTCACAAACATTTATGTAGCACGTATCATTTAATCAAGAGAGAGAGAACAAGGGCGGTAAAGTACACCCTATCCTCAGCAAGTTCACGATTCACATAGCACTTGTATAATTATCATTTCAATCATAGTAACATGAAACATGCACTTGACACTCTTCAAAAGTCAAGAGCAAAACAATAACAAAAGCAAGAGGTCAGACAAACTCCTCGACGTCCACGTGACCACCTGAGAAATGCACAACCACTGTTACCTAGGTATTCGACCAAGGCTAATAAGAAAATATCCTTTTGCTACCACGCTTAAAAGCCACATGTTCAAGTCGAAGTAAAAGAGACTTTCTGATGAGAATATAAAGACCAAGGCCCATTCAAGCACATGGAGAATTGGAAGATTCAAGTGAAAACCAGTTGATTGCACGAATACTTGAGTTTAGTAGGATTATTTGATTTTCCTCGTTGATTTTGGTTATTTCTCGCTTTAGAAAGTCTAGGTAATTAAACTAGTTTAATTGCGGCTCATTTGTTAGTAAGTGAGGCCTAAAATCTTCCTTAAGTATGTAGGGTAGTTTGGTCAATTTTTGGATTAGGGTTAATGCTTGTAAGGGCTATAAATAGCCACACTTCCTCTTTGTTTTGGGATCAATTTTTTGGCTATTAAATACAATTAGTGAGTTTTCACTTTCTCTTTGGCAAGAGAGTTTCCTTTGAATATTTGAGAATCTTCTCAAGTTATTCACCCGAACTTATCAATCGAGTATCTCCTTGATTGTGGTGTTCTACTACCTCCAATTTGGTTCGTTAATTCAAGTAGTTACGGGTTGAGATAATATCAAAATTGTTCGTGACTTCTAGGGATTAGTTGGGTCAAATTTCCGCTGCCTAAGCCATGGTATTTTGGTTGTCTAGATCGGCGTTTCACATCAGTTGGTATCAGAGCTAGTCGACAACCACCAGGTTATATCTTTTTTTTTCGTTTATTTAGAGTCATATATGTTTATCCCAATCTGTTCGTTTGTTTAGAACAAAAAAAAAAAAAAATATTACTGTTCATAATTACTGTTCACCGACCTGTTCATAGTTACTGTTCATAGTTACTGTTCATCCGAATACAAATCTGTCCAGCCTTGTTGTTTTGTGTTATCCAACTTGTTTACTTGGTTTTCAAATCTGAATTTTGGCAAAACTTGTTGGAATTTTGTGAATCTTGAAGAGAACTTACAATAATGTTGAGTTTCTTGAATTTTTGACCACAATCTTGAAATTTTTGAAGTTCCTGACAACTTCCTTGAACGTTCTTGAAAGATCTTGGAGTTCTTGGTTATTATTATTTGTGGACTTCCTTGTTTTGTGTCGTGGTTGATAGTTGTAGTCAAGAAAAAAAAAATAGAAAACAAAAACGAAAAGAAAAAGAAAGAAAAGAGGAATCGGTTGGCAAAAAAAAAAAAGGAAAGGAAAGAAAGTGGCAACCGAATTGTTTTGAATAGGGAACCAAATCTGATTTGTGCAATCTTTCTTGGAGTAGAATTTGGAAGTTACCAAAAGTTGTTTCAAGAAGGTTACCAAAGGTTGTTTCAAGAAGGTTACCAAAAGTTGTTTCAAGAAGATTACCAAAAGTTGTTTCAAAAAGGTTACCAAAAGTTGTTCAAGATGAAAAGGATTTTCAAAGGGTTTCCAAAAACTAACTTGTTTCCAAAATCAATTAGGAAATTAAGTAAAACACTTGGATAACTCTTTGTACTCACTTGGACACTCTCTCTCCTACCTTTTTATGAAACTTTCCTAAACTCTCTCATCACTTTTGTTTTGTAAGAGAGTTATGATTTGGGGACAAATCGCCTTTAAGAGGAGGGGAATGATGAGAATATAAAGGCCAAGGCCCATTCAAGCACATGGGGAATTGGAAGATTCAAGTGAAAACCAGTTGATTGCACGAATACTTGAGTTTAGTAGGATTATTTGATTTTTCTCGTTGATTTTGGTTATTTCTCGCTTTAGAAAGTCTAGGTAATTAAGCTAGTTTAATTGCGGCTCATTTGTTAGTAAGTGGGGCCTAAAATCTTCCTTAAGTATGTAGGGTAGTTTGGTCAATTTTTGGATTAGAGTTAATGCTTGTAAGGGCTATAAATAGCCCCACTTCCTCTTTGTTTTGGGATCAGTTTTTTGGCTATTAAATACAATTAGTGAGTTTTCACTTTCTCTTTGGCAAGAGAGTTTCCTTTGAATATTTGAGAATCTTCTCAAGTTATTCACCCGAACTTATCAATCGAGTATCTCCTTGATTGTGGCGTTCTACTACCTCCAATTTGGTTCGTTAATTCGAGTAGTTACGGGTTGAGATAATATCAAAATTGTTCGTGACTTCTAGGGATTAGTTGGGTCAAATTTCCGCTGCCTAAGCCATGGTATTTTGGTTGTCTAGATCGGCGTTTCACATCACTTTCTCTCTTAATCATTGAAATAATATTCAAGGTGAATTCAAAAGTCACTTTCGAGTCAAGTCGTGGTAAGCAATCTGAATTCCAAAAAGAAAGTATCATACTTAACTTTTGGCACGAAAATCGAGAAAAGGGAAGATGGTTTTCATATCTCAAAACTTCTAATCCTATGTCCAAGTTTTAGAATATAAAGGAGCGTTCACGTTTTCAAATCTTATGGAGTCAAAATCCATCAAAACGCTACTCATTTTTCATAGTAAAGGTTGAAGTTAAAAGTTTCAAGTTTCGAATATAAAACTAGTGTAACTCCTCAAGAGTTACTCTAGCTAAAATGCTCCATTTTATGATTCAATTTCATGAAAATCCAAGAGCATAAGACTAGGGAGTGAAATCCATTTCCCAAGTGTGAAATGAAGTGCAACTAACCAAGAAAGTTATGCTTGTAACCTAGAAAATGTTTCCAAGTGACTTTGGAGTGTTGTCACTTCACACGGAAAAAATTCAGTTTTGGCAATCTTCTTTGAAAAATCATAATTTGAGTTCCATAAGTCCAAAATTTGCAAATCTTATATCGTTGGAAAATAGACTTAATGAACTAAAACTCTCTAGAAGACACTTTTTCCATATTCAAATCCAAAATCAGTCAAATCTTAGCTCTAACTCACTATTTCAGCAAGAATAGAGCAAAACAGTCTTGCATTTTTAGTGAACTTTGGAAATTTAGAAAAATTCATAAAAATAGAATCAGCCCTTGAAATTTATACCATGGAGATAAATCCAAGTCTAGTTTCAAACGCAATAAACAGAACTGAATTCGGATGTTTTTACACCAAGATACAATAGTTTTATGAAAACTGATTTTTGAAACCTGGTTCACGAATTTCCAGCTTTGGAACACTTGACACAGTTTCGAAATCAGGTCATAACTAAGGCTACACAAGTTCAAAATTAGCGTGGTTTATGATGTTGAAAACTAAGTTTAAAATTCTAAAAATCACTGGAAGAAAATGTCTTAAAATTCGTTTTGTAAGATGAGTGAAAACGAGCTACAAACTGCAGCTGTGGTTGTTTCTCGGTTAAAACAGTGAGGAAAATCAATCGACTTTGCCGGCTCACTGCAGCTCATAGGAAACGAACTAGGAGGTGCATTTTATACTGTTAGAAAACCCTCGGAGTCTAGTTTCATATGCCTCAACGACACTTGATTTTGACTCCTGAACAAAAAATTATGGGTTGTTGAGTGTGAACTGGACGGCTACACTGATCAGAAATTTTTCAGGTTTGTTTTCTTTCCTTCAACCTAACTTTAACTCAACCAAATGAAATGCTTTTTGGGAGATAATTTACACACATATACAACAACATATAACAAACATTTTGGCATCAAAATAACCACAAAATTCGAAATTAAAATGAGGGAAATGAACCAGCAAAAACCGGACAGCTTGCTCTTCTTTCTCTTCAAGTTTTCTCTTCAACTTTTACACCCAAAACCAAGTTACAAATCACTAAACAACAACCAAACAAACAAGAATTTCTCAAGGCCACTACCTAAGAATCCACCTCAAGATATCTACCTAAAGTCAAGGTTCATGGAACCCATCAACAACCCAAGTTTCACTAGTTACAACTAACTAAACTAACTAAGAGATGAAAGAAAATTAGAGCTTTGAGAGATTTTACCTTCTTCCAAGAGTAGTGAGCAAGACTACAAGGAAACAAGCTCCAAACTACCAAGAATCTTCCTTCTCCAAGTCTCCTACTAAGCTTGAGTGATGGTCCAAGAAGATGAGCAAGATTGAAGTGAGTTTTTGGGAGCAAAAAGGAAGAAGATGAAGCTGAAATTTTGGCTAAAAATGGAGAGGGGATGGCCGGCCAAGATGAAGAAGAAAGAAAGGGTTTGGTGAGCTTTTGGGTGAAGTGATTGAATGAAAAGGAAGAAGTGACATAAAGTTACTTTTGATGCAAAAGTCAACAAATGAGTAGTGACTCATTAGTGCTTCAAATTGAGCTTAATTCAACTCACTAACCTCTAATCCCTCAATTAACTTTTCTTAGTCTACAATTGATCACCCTTAATTCTCTAAGACCACTGCACTCTCGGACCGAATATTACCTCAAAAAATGTATTTTCACTAATTCTCACTAATTGAGTCGTAGAAAAATTAACTTTAAAGATAAATGTGCTAAAATATAATTTAGGAGAATGTACCATGTAAATGCAATTAAATGGATGAAATAAATTAATTGGAACAAATGAATAAATAAATAATGAAATAAACCGGTGAAATAACTAAATAAATATAAATAAAATAAAAATTTGGGTCCTCATACTCACAATTAAAAAGCTATACAATCTATTACAACTATGCAAAGAATTACAAGAGAGAAAGAGTATTTTTTTACTAAAATCACTCTTGAAAACTTGTAATCAATATTGACAAAAGTCTCTCTTCAATTCTGGAATTACTCCTTATATAGGTGTTGAAAAATGGTGCCATAAAAGCCTCCAACGGTCAAGCATTAAATGCTCCAAAAATTAGCCTTTAAGACTATCGAACGTCTGACACTTTAAAGTTCGTCCGATAGTTACATCCAATGGCAGGTTGAAGAGTTTTTGCTTACAATCGAACGTTCGATTCTTCATATTGTGTCTGATCGATAGCGTTCGATAGAAGTCAGAGAGTTATGATATGAGTTTAAATTTGTTGAACGGCCAACAGGAGGATATTGCGTTCGACATGAGCATTTGTTAGTTTGTCATGATTTGTCAGACATCTGGCACTAATGTTGAGCGTTCAATAGTTTAGGAAAATTTGCAATTTCTTTTGTTCCAAAATTCTGTGCTTCCTAACTTGTTAATCACTATTGGCATGTCAAACCAGCAAAAATAAAAATTCCTACTCTAATAATATGAATTCGAGTATACCGGTGAATATGTGAGGACTCGTGTTTTTATTTCTTAATTTAGCTATTTTTATAATTAATTGCCCTAGTTATACTTAATAACCCTAGTAGTGCATGAATTTTTCTTAAGTTTCGATTTTTCGCGCGCGCGTCATAAGTTCCCGCATTTCGCGCAAGTACACGTGTTTCGCGTCGGAACAGCTAAGTGGAGATTTAAGAAACTTATACTAGACTACTAAGAGTGAATAATTATAGTGTTAAAAGAAGTACACTGGAGGTTTAGTGCACAAGTATAACAAACAAGAGAGAAAATGGTGGTACGAAACTCGCGTGCGACAACTATTAAGAGTTGACTTTTTGGCCCAACACTTATGGTTACTATTCCATTCTTTCTCCCCAAGTTTTAGCACACAAACCTCTCTCATCTCTCTCCATTTTTTGGCCAGCAGCCCCAAGGAAGAAGAAGGAAAGAAAACTCCATCCAATCTTGCACCATTTCACCTCTAAATCTTCACACAACTCACATACCACTTGGAGAGCAACTTTAGCTTGGAGGAAGGCTTCATCTTGCGGGTTTTCTTGGGAGTTTTTGGTGCAAAATTTCTGGTTTCTTCAAGAGCTAAGAGGTAGCCTTCATCCACCTTGAATCTTTCCATTTTTCTTCAAAGTTGGAGCTTTAATGGCAAGGGTTTGAAACCCAAGCATGAAACTAGGTAGAGGACTTGAAGAATCCATTTTATTTGCTTTAATCTTAGGTAGAGGTCTTGAGGTGGCCTCTACGAAGTTGGCTTGAGGTGTAAATGCTTGAATATGATTGTTATGTGTGTAGATGAGTTGTTTATGGATAGAAAATGAAGAAAAAATCGAAGGAAAATTGGTGTATGGACTTGGCCGAATCTGTCCTGTTATTGCCTTGCCTAAATTTCGAATTTTTGATACTCAAATGACTGTGAAACTAATGTATATATGTTATATATTGTGAGTAGAAAATTTCTACCAAAAATCATTTGATTTGGTTGAACAAAACTTGAAATTTCGAAATTTGAAGAAATCTGGAAATGAGTTCTGTCTGTCCAAACAGTGTACCTTTGATCAAACATAACTCTTTGTACAAAAGCCAAAATCAAGTTCTGTTTGTGGCATTTCAAACTACACATTCTTAGCTTTAAAACGGTATAAAAATCACTGTCTAGTTAGTTTTGTGTGAACTGCGGTGAACTAATAAAGTCGGCTGTTCTGTTCAGCCTATTCATTCAAATGGACATGAGAAGTTGTAACTTGTGGCTTGAATTTGAACTACTTGTGAACTGATTTTGGAAATGATTTCTTCTGATGAAATTTAGCTTTTGGAACTTAGTTTCCAACGCCACCAACCATTCATAATTTGAACTTGTATTGAGTGATATATGGTACAATTTCCAAACTATGACAAAGCTGGAAATCTGGAAATCTTTCTCTTCTTGCTGGCCGAAGGGTCAAACTTGTTTTGGAATGTTTTGTTTCGAAAAATTTGGTGTCAATTACTTCTAAATTGCTCATTGGATGTTTATGGAACCTTAGTTTCAACATTTGAGCTAATTGAGGTTGATTGTATGGGACAAAACGTTAGAAAAGGAAAGAGAACCACAGACAGCAGATTTGATTTGAAATTTTCCTGAACTTTGGCTATTTTGTTAACTGTCTTCTCACGTGAGATTTTGCGTGAAATTTGGTAGAGATATAGTTCACATATGGAAGATTTAGTATACCAAGTTTGGCCTATTTTCAATTCCATTTCAATGGCTAAATGATACTTCAAAAATAGCTTTTCAAATCTGGAAAATGACTGAACAGTTTGCAAAACGCGACCAACTTTAAACTGATGTATCTCGATACTCGAAACTCCGAATTTAGTTCCATTTGTTGTGTTTGAAACCTTGTTTAGAACGCTTATTGTGTTACCAATTTCAAAGGCTGATTCACTTTTTGTGAATTATGCCGAATTTCCAAAATTTGCTGAAAAACCAAGACTAGTTCAAACCTGTCTTCTTGGAACTGAAACTTTGAACAGAATTATGAATGCTTTCTAGTTGGAATCGTGGAAAAGTGTCTTCTGAGAACTTTTAGTACTCTGAATTTAGTTTCCAACGGTACAAGTTTTCTATTTTTGGACTTACAAAACTCGAGATACCATTTTTCAAAGTAATGTCACTCTAAACTGGAAAATTTCTGTTTCAACCAAATTACTCCTTTAAGAACTTTCCACCTTCCTTTGTGATTGTTGGACTGTTTTAAGTTTGATTTCATGGTTTAATACAAGGTCTCTTTGGAACTTTGAACTTTCATTTCAAATCTTGGTCTCCGAAAGTTAAACCTCTCTTGATGCAATTACTTGGTCATATAACTCTCTTGGTTAATGGTATAAATTAGGGACTTCAACCCCTATTTTTATGGCCTTGATAATTGTACTAGAGTTGACAATTATACAAGTATATTTAAAAGAATGATTTGAAAGGTTTCTTATGAACTTAATTAGTAATGCCCGAAATGCTTTGACCAAACTTCCAAGTAAATATATCCATCTTCCTCGATTTTTGTGTCAAAATTTAGAGATCTGTTTAACCTTCAATTTGGAGAATCTTGGACATGATTTGACTCGAATTAATGTATTCTTAGATATTTTCAAATGCTACCCTCATGGATTAAGTTATTAAGTGATATTTGTATTCGATTTGAACGCATTATCTCTTAAGTAAGAGTAGCGGGAATACTACTAAACCTTGGTTGAATACCTAGGTGAATTGTACTTATACATGTCTCAGGTGATCAAGAGGATCTCGAGGAACTCATTTGATTTGCCTCGCTCTTGCTTTACACTTTTGATTTGGTGAGTGTTCCTTATAAGTGTACATGACTTGAACAGTTTTGCTACATGTTTACTTCATAGTTATTGTGTGCTTAAGTGTTAAGTAACTTCGAGTGTAGTGATGAGTAGGGTCGTATCCACGGGAACTGGGTGATTTATTTCTTTGTGAAGACAATAAATAAAAAAAAAAGGATTATGAGAAATTAACTAAATAGCTCACTTGAATAAAAATAAAGACAAGAGCACAAAATTATATAAAACTAAACCAAGAAAAGGCAATACTCTAGTCAAAGATCTAATCTCCACTTTGATCCATATAAGTGATCATTGATGCAAAGGTAAAATCAATTATTTATAAATAAACTGGTTATGGTTGTCAATGAGCTCTGACAACCTGTCTCTCCTTACTGTTTTGATAACCACAACAAGCTCTGTGATTATTTCTTTTGCCAATTAAGTAACCCTAAACAAGCTCGTAGGATTTAACCTATTGACAGCATTAATAATTATAGAAACTACCAGTTCTAACCAACAAACACATAAGCTTGGTTTATTTAAGTTAGATTATATATTCCCGTGACATAAATTAGAAAGTTTCTTCTACAATCAAATTATATCACTCGCCACAAATACTAAAACCATTAAACAATTACGGATTTGATATTTTAGATGGCAATAGATTATTCCAATAATTAAATAGTGACCAATTATTTAATTGTATAAAATAATTATAATTATGAATGAGCAGGAAATATATAAATACTCATAAATAAATGAAGCAAATAAATCAAATTAGATCTCACAGTATTGTTGAACCAATGCTTCAATTATCTTTCAACTAGAAAAGAAACTAGCCGCTCCTCATAATGGATTCACGGCCACCAGAAATACTAGGGTTTATTGTTTTTTTTTTTTTGAAGAGAAAAGAAAGAAAAAAGGATCAGAGCCAGGCCGAAGGCTTCCGTGCTTCCTTTTTTCCTACCGAGACTAGCCTGACCTTCCAACAAAAGAAAACGTTTCCCTTCAGAAAACTAATTAGAGTCCCTTTTCACCTATGCTTCTTCCTACTTCTAATAAGGAAAGGATTAAGACTCCTATTCAACTCATACTACTAAATGGAAATAATAGATTATATATTTCTAAAGACACAAACAGTCTTCTAATATGCTAGCAAAGATTCAAATGGTGGCCCACTTCAAATCCTGTAAGTATGAATTTCTCATCAAGTGAA
Organism: Coffea arabica; assembly: GCF_036785885.1. NCBI lineage: Eukaryota > Viridiplantae > Streptophyta > Magnoliopsida > Gentianales > Rubiaceae > Coffea > Coffea arabica. The sequence continues at coordinate 35,845,824 of NC_092323.1, read as the reverse complement.
GACGTGGCCACACCTTATAAAGTGTTGTCTTCTGAAAATTCGACTTTTAATGCACCTTTTACTCCATTTTCACAAGAATTTCCTAGAAGTAACACCAAAAATCAGATA